>NC_059161.1:47540369-48165369 GCF_019923935.1 Bubalus bubalis
AGAATATTGCTCAGACATAAAATAATGCCATTTGTAGCAACATAGATGGACCTAGAGATTATCACACTAAGTGAAATAAGCTAGACAGTGAAAGATAAATATCAAATGATATTGCTAATATGAAAAACCTAAAAAAAAGATACAAATGAACTTATTTCCAAACAGAAAGAAGACTCACAGGCATAGAAAACAAACTTAGAGCTACCAAAGGGGAGAAGCAGTAGGAGAGAGATAAATTATAAGGTTGGCATTAACATTCACACTACTGTATATAAAACAGATAACCAAGAAGGATCTACTGTAGAGCACAGGGAACTATACACCTTATCTTGTAATAACCTATAAGGGACGAGAATCTGAATACAAAGAAAACTATACATACACGTACAACTGAATCGCTGTGCTATACACCCAATACTAACAGGATATTGTAATCAACTATACTTCGATTAAAAAAAACTAATATGATCTAAGACTGTATTAATTGTAGGTTAAAAAAAAAAGTAAGGTGAAACCATGGTAACACTTATCAAAAGAAACCTGGAATAGCCATATTAATTTCAGACAGAGCCGACTTTAGAGGATTGAAAGTTATCATACAAAAAGAAACACTACATAATGATAAAGGGGTTAATTCTCCAGAAAGACATAATAATGCTTAATGTGTCTGCATCTAACGAGAGAGTTTCAAAATACAATAGCCAAAAACTGATAGGACTGTAAGGAGAAATAGATTTAATTCACTATGATAGTTGGAGACTTTTAACATCCCTTTATCAGTAACTGACAGATTCAGAAGGTGGAAAATTAGTAAGGACTGAAAAGCACCATCAGCCAACTGGATCGAGTTGATAGACTACCTCCTCCAACAATAGCAGAATACATATTCTACTTAAGCTCACAGAACATTTACCAAGAGAAACCATATTCTAGGTCATAAAACACATCTTAAAAGAACAGAAATTATACAAAGGTATGCTCTCAGACCACAAAAAAATTAAACTGGCAATCAGTAAGATAAATATATCTGGAAAAATTCCAAATAGAGATCAAATCGGAGAAGGCAATGGCAACCCACTCCAGTACTCTTGCCTGGAAAATCCCATGGATGGAGGAGCCTGGTAGGCTGCAGTTCATGTGGTCATGAAGAGTTAAGACATGACTGAGCGACTTCACTTTCACTTTTCACTTTCATGCATTGGAGAAGGAAGTGGCAGCCCACTCCAGTGTTCTTGCCTGAAGAACCCCAGGGACGGATGAGCCTGGTGGGCTGCCGTCTATGGGGTCGCAGAGTCGGATGCGACTGAAGCGACTTAGCAGCAGCAACAGCAGAGATCAAATAATATAGTTCCAAATAATTCATGGGTCAAATAAGATTTCAAGAAAATTTTAAATATATTTTTAAGTAAATAAAAATAAATACAACTCATCAAAGTTTGTGGGATGCAGTAAAAATAGTCTACATAGGAAAACTTACAGCGCTGAATCACACATTCAAAAAGAAAGCTCTAAAAGCAATCATCTATGCTTCCAGTTTAGGAAGCCAGAAACAGAAGAGCAAATAAAAATCTGAAATAATAAGAAAATAAATAAAAATGAGGGTAGAAATCCATAAATTTTAAAATTGAAAACTGACAGAGAAAATTACCAAAATCACAAGCTGCCTTTTTGAAAAGATCAAGAAAATTGATGAACCTCCACCACATTAAAAAGAAATTGTGTTCTATCAGGGCTTCTGGCATTTACAATAGTGTTTTGTGTACACAAATCCTATTTGGTACAAAAATTTTAATTTTTACATTAAAGATTATACTATTGCTCATCGTGCCAAAAATGACTTCTCAGATTTAACGTTTATATGTTGAACTCTACTGAGCTCAAAATTACTACTGTCCACTTTTCGTGACATTTGACTGTTACACCTCTGTTTATCCTCTTATTTTATCCATTCATTCTGTGTAATTTTGTTTTAGGTGCGATTCTTATACAGAACATCTAGTTACATTTTGTTTTTAACCTACTTCAGGGTTTTAAAGCTTAAACCATTTGCATTTCATATCATAACTAACATGGTTTTGACAGCTGTCTGTGTTCTTTTATATCCTCAGTGCAATGCCTCACAATCAACAAAAGAGAGTAATTTTAAAGTTAAACTGTCAGAACATTTGGTAGATATTTGTGGCTCATTTTTCTCTGATCTGAAGTCTTAGACTGGACTACCATTTGAGTAGGATAAGGAGAGCGTCAATATGAAGCTACCTAGATGCATCTGTTTGGCCTCCTTCTTTTCTCTGTTGAGTGTTTATGTTGTACTTGTCTAACCTTGCTTTACTTAAGAACACAACAAAAAATCACGAACAGTGGCATAACTGCCATCAGTCACCAAATTCTTCATGCTGAATTTTTCAATCAGAAAATAGGAAATCATGATTCAGTCAAGAAAAGTGCCAGTGTAACTTTAATACTATTCCACCACACAAAGAAAAGATACCAGATGGGAGCATGGATCTCCATAAGGCGATGGAGAATGCGACTAGTAGTAAATATAAAGCATTGTTAGCACATTAAAATACAATTGTCTAAAGCTAAACAGAATTATGATATATTGTGATGGTTTATAATATGTGAAAGTAGAATATATGAAAGTGAAGAATGGAAGAGTAAACAGAAATATGCTATTCAAAGTGATATATAATATTAACTGAAGGCACAGTGTGGTAAGTTATACATACAGAAAACTCTAAAACAACTTCACAACAAAAAAACAAAGGAGACTAGCTAATGAGACTATAGCTAAGATACAATCAAAACAAAAATATTCAAAAGAAGGTAGACAAAAAAGGAATAAAATTGCAAGATGGCAGAATTTAAACCCAACTATGTTAATAATTGAATTAAATAAAAGTGGGCTGCACATTCCATTGGAAGTCATATATTGACTAATGAATAAGGAAAAAGCCAAAGTATGGTGCAGTGATTAAGCCCGTGTGTTCCTCTTTCTCCTCCTACCATGGATACAGACCCCATGATGTGCTAAAAAGTCTGGCTGGTGCCAGCTGTCTCCATAATCCACCTTCCGCCTCCCCCAAACCTGCTAAGACTTAGAGAAGCCAAAAGGTGGAGTAGAAAAAGATTACTGGATGACAAGCAGTAAGAATTACAAGGGCTAAATGAGCTCTTCAAACCTGTAGTTGCTGCTCAAACACTAAGTAAAGGTACAGATCGTGAATCTGTGGTACATGCACCGGCGGAGCACCAGGGAGCTAAGTGTAAGTTCTCTCTCGACTGCAGTGAGAAAATGTGATGCAAGCAGTGAAGAACTTGAAAAATATACTATAGATAATTAGCATGAGAATAAACCACAAGCAGTGAGTAAGAAGCACAATAAGGCAGAAAAGAAAAACTCCAAAATTGAGAGTGTGCAAATACTTTCTCGAACTACTAGAAACAACAAACATGGCTGGCTTTGGGTATGCCATGGAGGGGCAGATATCTGCATGCATCATGACACACTTCCTTCTGGATTTATACTGTGTTGTTTATCTTTTTTAAAGAAAGAAGAGAATGCACAGAAAATGTCATTAAAAGATCTACTAGAGTGTTCTGCCCTAAGTCCAAATTCTGCCAAAATAAGTCCACAATCTTTCCTTATATGGAAGGAAAAGGCAAGAAAAGATGGATAAACTTGAGCAAGAAATGGAAAGAAGGACTTCAAAACAGGGTAGGCACGAGTTTTCAGTGGTTGTGAAATGTATGAATTTCGTCCTGAGCTGACTGATGATAACAAGGAGGAAGCAGACAATATCTGTTACACCCAGGGAACAGGTGGAGATGAGGGAGATGATTCAGTGAGGGATATAGATGAGACAGGTATTACTGTAGCCACTCTTCAAAGATTGTAGCACATACACTTCAGAAAGAGATAAAAACAAATTAAGCAAAACTTCCCTGGTGCCTCAGACAGTGAGGCATCTGCCTGTAATGCAGGAGACTCAAGGTTTGACCTTGGATGGGGAAGATGCCCTGGAGAAGGGAATGGTTACCCACTCCAGTATTCTTGCTTGGAGAATTCCATGGACAGAGGAGCCTGGCAGGCTAGAGTCCATGGGTTCACATAGGGTTGGACACGACTTAGCAACTAACACTTTCACTTTTTCATCAGCTACCAACTTTATTTAGATTTCACCAGTTTTTCCACTTAGGGCCCTTTCCTATTCCAAGATCCAATCTAGAATTCCATACTACATGCCACCTTAGTCCCTTCAGTTTGTGAAAGTTCCACAATCATTCTTTGCGTTTCATGAAGCTGACACCTTTAAACCTATCTGACCAATTATTTTGAGGTATATATCTCTCCATGCAGGTTTCTTCAGGTTTTCTCATGATCATACTGAGGTTATTCATTTTGAAGAATACTAGAAAAGTGATACAGCCTTCTCATGCTATCATATCATGGGTTACAAGGATTTTGCAACGTCTGCCAAGGTTTGTTTGTTTTTAATTCTAAAATTACTCTTTTAATCTTTGTAAATATATATTTTGAGAGAGATATGTGGACATGCAAATATTCTGTTTCTTATACTTTTACCCACTAATTTTAGCATTCATTGGTGAATTGCGTACAGCAATTTTTATTCTGGGGTTTTTAATGATAATTTTCTATTTCCTTGATTCCTTCTACCTTTATTAATTGGAATTCACCTATAATGAAGATGGGGCTTCCTGGTGTCTCAGGTGACAAAGAATCTGCCTGCAATGTGGGGGACCCAAGTTCAATCCCTGGGTCAGAAAGATCCCCTGGAGAAGGGAATGGCAACCCACTCCAGTATTCTTGCCTGGAGAATCCCATGGATAGAGGAGTTTGGCAGGATATAGTCCACGAGGTCTCAAAGAGTCAGACATGACTGAGCAACAATACTGCCACTACTTTAATGAAGACATGTCTCTTCTCAATATTTTATCTATTTGTTCAATCACTAATTTCACAGTATAGACTAATGGACATGTATCTTATTCTTTACGTCACATACAGTATTTGTTTTGCTATTGAAATTGTTTCAGCTTTCACCACTGGGAATTACTTAAGGTTGGTTCCTGTGTTCTATTAACATGAACCTTTCCATCTACCTTCTTTTTTTTTTTTTTACTTTCTGGCACCACAAAATTCCTTGGGCTCTTTTACCTTCCCCATCCCAGCTGTGAGATCAACTACTTCTCCAAATAACTTTGATTCTTTTTACTGGAGAATGATATTTAGTAATGAATATTTCAGTGTTAGATATGATTAACGTCATATTTAATGGTAAACAGTGTTTTCTCCCTAGAAACAATGTTTTATCTCCTTAGAAACAAAACCAGGCTGTTAACTCTCATCATTTCTATTCCATATTGTAGAAAGGTCCTAGCCAATATAATAAAGGGAAAGAAATAAAATACATACAGATTGAAAATGAAGTAAAGCTTTTTATTTATATACAATAGTCATTTATTTAGATAACCCTACATCATGTACAAAAAAACTACTAAAACTAATAGCTTGTAGGATACAAGATCCACATACAAAAATCAATCCTATTTCTACTGGTAGCAAACAATATGAAAATAACATTTTAAAGTATCATTCACATCAGAAGACATGAAATACTTATGGATAAATTTAACAAAATATGAATAAGAACGAAACACTGAAAATTATGAAACATTACTGAGAGTAATTAAAGAAGGCCTAAATAAATGAAGAGGTCCAGCATTTTCAAATGCCAATCCTCCCCAAATTCTTCTATAAATTGAACACAGTCTCACAGAAAACTCCCAGCAGACTTTTTTGTATAAAGTTGGCAAACTGAGTATAAAACATATAGAAATTTACCTAGATAAATTCATATAAAACATCCTACCAGAGAATCTGAAAGACTGAAGACACTTCAAAGATCATAATTCCCTGTGGGTGTAAAACAACTTGCCCACTTCCACACAAGAGAGAAGCGGCGGATCTAGGATGAATGCCTCCACCTTCCAGTACTGAGTTATTTAGAGTGCTGAACGATGATGCTCACAGCTAAGATTGATTCATCTCTAACTTTCCCTAGGAAGAGGTTTCACTTTCCCCTAAAGGTGCTCATGCTCAGGCACTAGTCCTGTCTAACTCTGTGGCCCCCTGGACTGTAGCCTGCCAGGCTCCCCTGGTCATGGGATTTTCCAGGCAAGAATACTGGCATGGACCACCATTTCTTCCTCCAGAGGATCTTCCCAACCCAGAGCTCAAACCCGCGTCTCCTGCATCTTCTGCATTGGCAGGCGGATTCTTTACCACTGAGCCATCGCGGAAGCCCTTCCGCTAAACATACCAATATCTTCACACACATCTTCATCTGGAGAGTTTACCATGATACATATCAATAAGAAAATAGCCAATAATCAAGTCATAAATCTATAAAAACAGCAATTCTCCCAAAGCACTTTAGTAAAACTGAAAAATACCTGACCTTAGAGATAAAGAATAAGTTATGCATTTTAAAGATATAAGACCCCTCAAAAATGTTTGAAAACACAGGTAAATTCATGAAAATAGCTACTATATTAACATTCCTATAATTAATTCCTTATTTGTTGTAATACAATACAAACCCAAATAAACCCAATCATATTTCCACCATCTTTTAGAAAGAGTGTCAAAATTTAAGCATGCTGCTATGACATTGTTCTTCAGGTGTATGAAGATGGCTGAGAACATCAGGGCCATCTGACATCCAGGATACCACCCACACCCCCGAGTAAACCTGTAGCAAGTGTCAACGAGTAGAAACTGTGATTTTTGCTGTTGTGCTTCTTTATGCAGGATACTTAACATTTTTGCTCGAATTAAGCTGTAACTATTTTTATCTAAACTCTAACAATTTAAATTCATTTATTCACATACATCATCTAAAGCTATGTTTTCGCAGCTCCTCGCCCTGCCCTTCTTGCTGGTTTCTCCAGTTTCATTCACCACAAGGGAGCTGCCTGGGTATCTTAACAGTACCTTCACTCTGGGCATGCTGAGCCCATGGGGCAGAGACAGGATAAGCCTTGTTTCTTCACTGTGTGCTGGCTGGGTTCTCAGTGCATTCCTTAGGTGATGCCAAACTACAGTATTAACATATCCGACTCTCTGAATAGGACTGAAGAAAATCCATATTTTACCCCTTCTTTAAAGTTAGCAGTGCCATACCAATGCCCCACATTTTGTCTCCTAAGGAAATTTTTCTTTCTGTTTGGTTGTTGTTAGTGGGGGTGGAGTCCTCTTTGGATTTAGTTGTGGCTTATAACTTCGTGTGCCAAAGGAAACCTTTGATCACATATTATTTCTAGGTTCTTTTGCAGTGCAGTGACATGATAAACAGCAAGTGGTGCTTTAGGGGCTCTAGATGGATGCCACTCGTAAAGAATTCCATCAGTATTATACAGTAGGTATATAACTGTCTGCCTGAAGTTAATAAACACTGAGGATACTTAAGAATGATCACAGACTTCTCACAAGGTTTGAGAAGGATCCAATACTTACCTCGGTGCTTTATACATGGTAGGAACTCAAGAAATGTAAGTTTAACTGAAGTCTGAGTAGAGGTACCATAACATGGTGCCTGAATTTTAAACACCTAGTTACAAGAAATGCTTAAAATCACCACATTCCCTATTACTGTAACATAAATACAAAAATGGTGCACTTGTCTTACTTCCTCATAACTATGATATCACTCTGTCTTTGCTTTAGGGATTAACAGAGAAGAGTATTCGGCATAAATTAAGACACTGCATAAATGTTGCTGACAAATACATTTAAGAGAAAGACATGAAAACCTAGAATAAACTGAAATGGAAGGACTGAGTACATAAACTGACTAGGTAAGAATTATAAGCAAATGCTGAATAACATAAAAATTTCATAGTAAAATTTTCATATGACCATTTGAAAATCAAAATATCAAAATCACTGACTGTACTAACAATATCTGAAGTAGTAAAAATAAAATTTTAAAAATTTAAAAGATAAAAGACACAATAATTTCCTATTCCTAAACTTAAGTAAACACTGCAGTATTAGAAACAAGTACAGATTAGAGTAAAAATAAAATTATATGATTTGTAGCATCCATCTTGTAAGTCTTGAAGTTCTATTTCAAGTAAAAGAGAAGGCCCAAAGAAGACAAATAAATGTATTATTTTGTTAAATATTAAAACTAAACTGCTTTAAATTCCTTTCAAAAATAAGGAACTGTATAAATAAATATGAAACATTCACTTTAAAATGAAAGGTATAGAGACAAAGTTTCAAAATTGTGATTGTTTTGTTAGTTTTCTTGAAGAATAACATAACATTGGTGCCTTTATTTTTTCTGAATCAATGAAATGATGAGAAGTAGACTAGCAAATTATTGTGATAATAAAGAGAAAACTGATCACAATGAATAAAATTTCAAAATTCATTTCAGATGTAAAAACTTTCAATAATGTTTTGTGCTAAGAAGTTCAATATTCAATTAAATAATAGAGTAAAAATACAATATCATGAAGATAACCGACCTTTTTATCATACACATCTTGCCAGTTTACTCCAGAAAAGAAACTGTGTCTCATAATTTCTTTTGCATCATCTGGTCCTCCACCAAGGCTGTGAGAACAGAAATAAAATTAAATGATTATAGAACATTTGCATAAGCTGAATGCATAACTACAAAGCTTTTGTGAAATGTAACTTTCTGTGTGTAAATAGTTCTTGTGATAAATAGCCATAAAAATAAAAAGCTTTTGTTGTAAGATCTAGTTTTCCTAATACACTATTAATAAGAATTTGCCTTGGGACAGTATGGTATTAGAAAAAAGCACAAGTTTTGGAGACAAACCAGAACTAGGCAAGCAGCTCTAGAACTTAGCAAGTGTATGACAATGAAAAATTACTTAATCTCAGTTTTCTCATCTGTATAGTGAGAATAATAATACCAGCATGGAAGATTACTGTTAGGGTACTTGTTATTTCTAAATGTTAAGTATTTAGAAATAACAAGTACCTAGCACAATAAATAATAGCTATTGTCAATTCTCAAGCCAAAATTATTTTAGAATGACTTTAGTCAAAATGCACCCTTGTCAACATAAATTCTGAAAAGACTACATAATGGTTAGAAAAAATAATTTAGAGAGCACTGCTAACAGAAGCCAATAAATTGCTTTCATATTTCAAATGAATTTTCAGAGAAGTGAGAAAGTTAATATATGAAATATCACTGCAATGGAATCTGCTATACAAGTTTTAATATAAATTAAAAATTTAAAAATACCCTCACCCCATCTTTGAAGGTACTCTTATTCAACTGATACCTGACACAATCTGAAATTCAGGTGTTGTCTCGATTTCTCCATTTCATACAGTACATACTAGTCACATGAAGAAAGGATGAGAGAGACAGAAAATAACAGAGGAGGAAGTAAGATGGGAGGAAAAGAGGAAAAAGAGAAATAAAGAAAGGACAGGAAAACAAGGAGGAAAATAAAACAAAGGAAATCTATTTTTAAATCTGAATTT
Source organism: Bubalus bubalis (assembly GCF_019923935.1). Lineage (NCBI taxonomy): Eukaryota > Metazoa > Chordata > Mammalia > Artiodactyla > Bovidae > Bubalus > Bubalus bubalis. The sequence continues at coordinate 47,549,932 of NC_059161.1, forward strand.
GATAGAGCAAGTTCTATTTGATTTTACTCATTGTTAGGAATGATACATGCTGGTAAATGCTTAATCATCAGCTATCTTGGGAAATTATAAATATATAATGCATATATGTATTATTAGATTTATCGATAGAAGATGTGCAGAAGCAAAACATTATACAGTATTTCCAACCTCAAAATATATAAGTACCCTCAAAAGTACAGAGAAGAGTAAAATTTAACAACATTATCGAAGAGTGATGAGTTTTGAGTATTTTCTATCCTTGATTTTAATGTTCCTGGTTTAATTGTAAGTTTATATAATTTAATTTTTAATAATGGCTGTTTTCAACAACCAGCTCACAAAATTCTTAATATTTAACAACTGGCTATTCTAAGCTGGTACCTGTCAACTCTCAACACACCACTGGCTAGGAAGAAAAGCAAACATGTCATAGAAAATAAGCAATTCTACAATTTTAATGAATTCTGGTTATTATTAGGTATAAGGAATACATCACTAGGAAGAATCCAGGATCCACTGTCAGAATGGAAAAACAAAACAATTAGCGGATTTCTGAATATCTGTAGTGATGATCCTATGGTTCCCAGTATCCAGGTCTTTTATCCTAAGATCCATACAGAATAAATCACCCCTCTGACTGGAACTTTCAGATTGGATCAGATCATAATAGTTATGTTCATATGTGGGACTCTCAGACTGGCAACTCTGTATTTAGTAACACTCAGCACTGGACTTCTGGCCTCATTCTTTTTTATTCTATTTCAAGTTATGTATGCCTCTCCCCTGGTAGAATGCAAATTCATTTGAGGGGCGAGTTCAGTACTGGATTATCCAAAAAGTGTTTTAAGCCTGTGATTAGGAAGCCAGAAAAGCAGAAACACCAAAATACTTGCTTCTGAAAGAAGTATTTAACATTTCAGAGTATGCATCAAAGTAGTATGTATGAGAAAAATCAGAAGTTCATTATATTTTCTTTTTTATTATTTAGTTCAATACTGTTTTCAATCTAAAATATAGACAAGATAGTGACTGAAGTAGCAGTTAAAATGGAAAACTATAATCATTTTTAGAAATAAAGGGTTTTAATTCGGCTTCAGTCATTCATTTTTATGTCACTCCTTAGTTCTCAAGCAATATTTGGCTTTGGACATAGCCAGCATTTAATCTACATTTATCAAATACATATATAACTAAAGTATCAGCCATGAATACTACACAAAGACTAAGAATATAATCTTAGACTGCCATTTTAGAAGTTGGTAGAGATTCTTTAACATAAGCTTCTTCAAAGTGTGAAACTGTCAAAAATTTCAATGTCAATGACTCCCTAATATACAATTTAAGACTCCAAAATAATATCAAAATATGATTTACATTAAGATATTTTTGTCTAAGAATACCAAATTCCCATATCAGAAAGCCAATCTAAAATCCTCAGCCATTATGGAGTCTTCATAACTAGAAGCAACATGGGATTTACAGTTTCCTTGTGTTACTGAATGCAACATGAGGTTATGATGTTCCTACAAAATTTGCATAGGATGTTAAGAGACATACTAACAGAATAATCATAAAGTAATGAAGAATAAGAAATAAAAGCAAACTGAGAGCTGACTCTTTGACAGAACTGAGAGCAATTCAGTAAAGAGTATCAGAAAAACTGAAGCAGTATTTAAATAATTGAATAGGAATAATAAAGAGGTATACTATCTTTGATTATGTTTCCAAAGACTTTTCAGGGTCCTTTGTTGGCTCTTTCTCTTCTTTCTACCTCCTAAATTTTTGACATTTCCCAAGTCTCTGTCCTAGGGTGTCTTCTTTTTATATTCTACTCTGTTCACTATTGTCATGGCTCCAGTCATGAGATGTTTACAGACCCCAAATCTAAATATTCAGTTCTTGTGTTTCTGTTTCTTTTAATTAATTTTTAGTAGAGTATAGTTGCTTTGCAATGTTGTGTTAGTTTCTACTGTTCAGAAGAATCAATCAGTTATATAGATATATACATATCAGTTCAGTTCAGTCGCTCAGTAGTGTCTGACTCTTTGCGACCCCATAAACCGCAGTACGGCAGGCCTCCCTGTCCATCACTTACTCCCGGAGTCCACCCAAATCCATGTCCATTGTGTCGGTGATGCCATCCAACCATCTCATCCTCTGTCATCCCCTTCTCTTCCTGCCCTCAATTTTTCCCAGCATCAGGGTCTTTTCAAATGAGTCAGCTCTCCGATGAGGTGGCCAAAGTACTGGAGTTCAGCTTCAACATCAGTCCCTCCAATGAACACCCAGGACTGATCTTCTTTAGGATGGACTGGTTGGATCTCCTTGCAGTCCAAGGGACTCTCAAGAGAATTCTCCAACACCACAGTTCAAAAGCATCGATTCTTCTGTGCTCAGCTTTCTTTCTAGGCCAACTCTCACATCTATACATGACTACTGGAAAAACCATAGCCTTGACTAGACGGACCTCTGTTGACAAAGTTATGTCTCTGCTTTTTAATATGCTGTCTAGGTTGGTCATAACTTTCCTTCCAAGGAGCAAGCGTCTTTTAATTTCATGGCTGCAATCAACATCTGCAGTGATTTTGGAGCCCAGAGAAATCAAGTCAACCACTGTTTCCACTGTTTCCCCTGTTTCCCCATGTATTTGCCAAGAAGTGATGGGACCGGATGCCATGATCTTAGTTTTCTCTTTTTTGATTTCTTTCTCATTTAGGTCATACAGAGCATTGAGTGGGGTCCCTGTACTATACAGCAGGTTCTCATCAGTTATCCATTTTATACACACTATTGTATATATGTCATTCCCAATCTCCCAATTCATCTCACCTCCCTACCCTGCCTTGGTATCCATAAGTTTGTTCCCTACATCTGTGTCTTTATTTTTGTTTTGCAAATAAGTTCACCTTGAATAGGACAACTGGACAGCTACATGTAAAAGAAGGAAATTAGAACACTCTCTAACACCATACACAAAAATAAACTCAAAATGGATTAAAGACCTAAATGTAAGCACAGACACTATAAAACTCTTAGAGGAAAACATAGGCAGAACATTCTCTGACATAAATTGCAGCAAGATCTTTTCTGACCCACCTTCTAGAATAATAAAAATAAAAACAAAAATGAACAAATGAGATTTAATTAAACTTCAAAGCTTTTGCACAGCAAAGGAAACCATTAACAAAACAAAAAGACACCCTCAGAACAGAGAAAATATTTGCAAATGAAGCAACTGACGAGGGATTAATCTCCAAAATATACAAACAACTCATGCAGCTCAATAAAACAAACAATGAACCAACCAACCCAGTGAAAAAATTAGCAGAAGACCTAAACAGACATCTCTCCAAAGACATACGGATGGCCAACAAACAGATGAAAGGATGCTCAACATAACTTATTATTAGAGAAATGCAAATCAAAAACTGCAATGATGTACCACCTCACACTGATCAGAATGTCCATCATTAAAAAATCTACAAACAATAAATACTGGAGAGGATGTAGAGAAAAGGGAACCCCCCTACACTGTTGGAAGGCGTGTAAATTGGAAGGTTCCCTATGAAGAGTATGGAGGTTCCTTAAAAAACTAAAAATAGAACTATCATATGACCCAGCAATCCCATTCCTGGCTATACACCTGGAGGAAATCAGCTATTGTGTTTCTAGTAAGCACTGGTACTCTTTTCAGCTGCCTGCTTGACATTTAGGCTTTCTACAGAAACCTCAGACTCAGTACAGCAAAACTAATATCAACATCCACCCCCATCAAGCCTCCTCCTTTGCCTGTACTCCCACTCTGTCAATAATAACTCCATTCTCCAGACTAGTCATCCAAGTTGGAAACCTCAGAGGCATCCCAAAGTCCTTCCACTTTCTCATCATTTCTATTTAATCATTCACAAAGTCTACTTAGCACGATTTACCACTGTTTGGGGATGGATTCCATCTCTTTATGTGGACAATTCCAAATGTATTCTTCATTACTCTGCCTACTTGCCCCTGGCCCTCACTGTTCTAATCTATCCATGACAAAGCTGCCTGAGTTATCTTTTCATAACACAAATTTGATTATACCATCCATTACTATTAATCATTCAGTGGCTTCTCATCTCCTTCTGAATAAAGATTAAATATTTTCTAAGAAGCAGAAGGTCCTTAGAATCTAACACATGAGCATCATCTCCCAATGTCACCCAACTCATACTCTATGCTCCAGCTGATGAACTTCTCAAATGCCATGTTCACCTGTAATTCGAGCTGTTCTTCACATGTAAAATTCTCTGCATGAAAATCACTGCAAATTCCAACCCCTTCATAGGCCAGCTCAAGGTTTCCAATCCCCTAGATAGCTAACAATTTCAATAGCATTTGTCTGTAGTTTAGCCTGAGCATCTGTGAATATGTTTTGTACCCCACGTTATTCTATGAATCCCTAAAGCAGAGGTTGTTCATCTTATTTATCCTTGCATTCCTAATATTTTAATGTAGCAGTGGAGGGGCTTGACGTATGTACCTTAAAAAGGAAATAACAGTTTAAAATAGCACATCTTCTCTTTAGACAGTATCAACCTCTGGGTAGACAAAACTTTAAGAGTTGTCCTACATACCAGGCAACTAACATTCTAGAAATTCCCCTCACATTTATTCAACAATTACCATGGGCTGTCCTCAGAGGGTGGGGGGAGGGTGGACGGTGGGGAAATGACAATAAAAAAATAAAGGAGACATGAAAACCAGAAGGAGAAGTCAGAAAAAGATGGGTTAAAAATTCACTACCCTAAGGCAAATATTAGGCCCAAAACTCAAGCAGATAAAATAGATATCCTAGCTCCATTTATAAGATTATCTATAGCCAAGTACCTCTTGTTACAATAGCTGTGAAACAATCACATCAAATGGAATACATTTTAAAACCTAAACCAAGAACATGGTGCACTATAAAGAAGATACAAGATAAATATCAAATAGGTACATAAAAACTTGATCTCTATTCTTGTTCTCCACAAATTTTCTGTGAGAACTAGGATAAATCACTTAAACCTCCCTGGGCCTCATTTTCTCCCAGTCAAACAGAAATGAGAATTATATCTATCCTTTCTACTCCACAGGCTACTAAAAAGCAAGGGAAATAAAGAGATGTGCTAATGTCCTGGCAAAGAACATAAAATTACTTTATAAATATAAGGTAAGGTCTCAGTTACAGGATTCAGAAACATTTCTGAATGGCTCTTCACTAAGCAAAAAGATGGTACCTCTTTTATTATGTTTGCTTATTTCTGCCGAAGGGAAAATCATGTTCCTCACAAATTTAAAAGCTGTAAATGTGTGATGGAAAGCTTCTCCAAGGTAAACAAAGCCCACATTTTAGAATTCACTTATTCCTTCACTCATTAATTCAGTCTGTCACAAATACACACTGAGCATCAACCAGTAACAGAACATTATGAAAATTATGTGAGGTGTTACAAAAAATTAAATATATGAAATGGTCTACCCTTAAGACACTTAAGGTCTGCGAGATTTTCAGAGAAACAGGGTTATGTACGTGTGTATATATATATCTAATGGAACAATGAGTTTACATGTATACACAAACACATAGATTCAGAGACATTTTATAATTAATAGTCATTTCATGTGTGACTTATAAAATGTATGTATAAATAAATATATAAACATGAACAAAGAATACTATAGCTCATTAAGCAAAGAACTATAGGATTTTTCAGGTCATAGCTGTATCTATAAAAATAGAAATACAAAGTGTATAAAGACATTTTTTCCACTAGTCCTTTCAGCCATGCAGGAAAAAGAATTATCTTCGAACGACAAACAAAAAAAGTAGCTAGATATATTAACATAGGTTAATGTGGGAGGAAAGTATAGAGACAGTTCTATCTGTTTTATAATGTAAATCAGCAGAAATATAAAGCCCAGAGATTGAAAGGGAAAAAAAGGGATCCTCCTATTCCCACAATAGCAAGCACCATGCAAATTAGGAAATTGTTTGCTCGTAACACTCTCAAAATCCTTATTTGGTAAAATCTGTATAAAATTTCCAAGTTAGGGAAGAGTTGAGAAAAAATTTTAAATGTTCTATATTATGCAGTTAAAAATAAGTCAGAGTCTCAGTGGGAAGATGTCTGCATCAAATACATTGCTTCTTGGAGTTAGTTATATGTGAATTAATTTCCATATCACAATTTCTAACCATATTCATCAGTAACTCACGGGCATGTTATTTGTGGCTTACCGTTTATTTGGATCCTTTATCAAGAGGCCTGAAAGCAATGATTTTGCATCTGAAGAGAGTGTTCGAGGAAATTTAATATCTTCCATTAGAATTAGTTCAAAAAGTTTCTCATGATCCTGGTTATAGAAAGGTAATCTCCCGCACATCATTTCATACATGACAACCCCAAGGCCCCACCAATCCACAGCTCGGCCATAGTCATTATCTTCTAACACCTAAAAGTGAAACCAGTAAAAGATTAATTTTTACATGTTAACCTTTTAAGCATTATTTATAAAACATAAGATTTTTACACAAAAGTGAATCATAACTTTCAAAACCTAAGTAGGTGATTCTGAGATCTTGACATTTAAACTATGAAGAATCTTACAAAAGATATAAATCTTACAAAAGATATAAATCACATCAAATATGTGAAATGTTCAATATATAGCCAGATATAAGGGGTGAAAAAAAAGAGGTATTGCAACCTTTTATGCAGCCTACTGCAAAATTCTAAGTAAATGAATTAAGTGGAGAACAGAGGAGCCTAGCATGCTGCAGTCCACAAGGTCAGGTCGCAAAGTGTCGGACATAACTTAGCCACTGAACAGCAAAGCAAAGTAAATGAATATATGAGTGCCCTAAGGATCAAAAGAAAACTATCTGCATACTTAACACATTTTCATTTAGGCCTACTTAATTTTTCATTCTGGTTCCACTAAGGTGGTCAGTAAGTAACAACTTGGAGCTAAACTGTGTTGATTATAGAGAACATAATGTGTCTAACACCTTCTTGCACTGAGAAGAACTAATACAAATCAGTGACAGATAGGAGTAAACAGATGCATTGTATTAAAGAAGCATCCAGGGCATGACAATCATGAAAATATATATGAAACTTTTTGGAAGACCCTACACATTGAAACTCTTGCAAGGAAATATGTAGGCAACAGAGTGAATATAAAGATTGTTTGATTGAGTTGTAATAAACTTTAGCATCCAAAGTTTTAGAACCTCACAACAATTTCTATTAAACACAAACAATAAAAACCATGGACTCGATATCTGTCTGGTATATGCCCTTAAATTTATTTCCCAAAACACATTACATGTAAAATATATTTAGTAAGAAACAATATGCAAGTATCAGTTATGCTGTGCTAGAGCAACCTGTTCAAACTGAAACATCACTTGCCGTTTGTACCAGGAAAAATATGATTACCTTTCTACAAGGTATGTTCCTCAATCAGTGGAAATTAATCATTTGGATCTTTCAATATTTTATTTCAAGACACTGTATTTGTATAGTAATGTAATTTTTAAACACCAGTGATTTTTTAATCTATTCCATGGCCAATTACCAGAATGTGCTGTCTGTAGGCCTTTATCTAATAGATGCTGGATTTCACCTAATAACAAAAATTTTAAAGTCTAAGTAACCTCTTACTGCACTCCTACAACACCAAAAAAACAGTGGTACACACAAAAAAGAGCCAAATGTGGTTTTTAACCTCTTTTTTCATAAAACCATAAAAAGCATAAAAGCTGGATTAACTGCCTCCCGAACCCACATTTCACCAGCCGGGTTCTCATCCCCAGCTGGCAAAACTGGCAATCCTTTATTTTTGTTTAAATACCTGGTTTGCAGCCAGAAGGGAAAGTGAGTACATAAAAAAAGGTTTTATTTTTGAAGAGAAATAAGCAACTGAAAAATAAAACTGTATTGTAAAAAAATCTGTTTGATAAAGTATATTTTATTTAGCTTCGTAAAATGAACACTGATTCTCAAGATAAGTGGTTTTGCTTCTGAACATACAAGCTTTAATTGAAATATACATCCATAATGCTACAATTAGAACTGTTTGCTGCATTACTCTGTACTGAACAAACGTGATGTAACTAACACATTATCTCAGTGACATGTAAAACTTAGGCAATGTTGAGGAGAAAATACCCTAACAACTCAGCCAGTCCTCTTTATCTGGAAGCCTTTGTCATCAATTAAAAAGAGAGATTTCTGTTCAACTCCTACCTTAAGACAGCTGGAAGATGAAATACACAGAAAATAAAACTAAAAAGGATTGTAATATTCTACATGTGGATATACTATAAAATATATTACCACTGTTCATACAATATCCTTTCTCCTTACATCTAAATCAAAATATAATACTTTGAAGTAATGTAGAAACTCCTGACTGAAATTAACACCCACAGCCTAGTAATATATAAAATTTACATTCTTTAGCCCAAGAGTTGCAGTTCCTTCTGATTCCCTCTGATCATTTTTTCCCCTCCTAGCAAAAAGGCTAATTACTTCATGGTTAGCACCAGGGCTGATCCAAAGAGTAAGATACATGGTAATGTAGAGGTACAACAATGTTCATACATTTCAAACTCCATTACAAGGCAATTTATCATATAATCTGGATATATATGCAGATCAAAATCTGCTTCTAAAGGAATAATTCACTGAAAGACTTACTTGAAGAACCAAACTAAAGACAATGTTCTTTTCCATGAAATCAATGTCATTAATGTTTAAACTACAATCAACTTAAAATATGAAGGAAGATATTTGGTATTTCCTTCTACACTTACTGTCCTCTGTAACCCTAGATGTAGCTTCATGTTACGAGAACATTTAACACAAATGCCCAGAGATCAAGAACAAGTGGGGAATTGAAACACGAAAAGAATGTAAATGTTAAAAAATGTTGAGAAGTCACATCAATAAACCCCAAGCAGAGCCCAAGCTCTAGGAAACAAGGTGTAGTTTCAATTTTTCTACTAGGAGCCAGAGATTGCTTCACTTTCTAATATAATAAAATCCAAGATTCAAGGAAGTCACAGCAGGTTATCAATTACTTTTAAATGATCTGGTAATACCTGATTAATATTTGGTAACATTTGAAGTACACACTTTCATTTATCAAAAACCAGCTAAGTTTTAAAAAATCACTATGAACAGCTCTTGAATGGTTACTAATATCAAAGAATGACATTAAATAATAAATTTTACATTTTAAAATGATACCATCAATTAAAGTTCCCAAAGTAAATACTTATTTCATGAATGGGTACTTTCAGAAGGCATATTCATTTCAATATTCTTTTACCAATTATGATTTACTGAGAGGCTGAAGGAATACCTTTCTCAGCTTGTTTGCCAGGCCACACAAAGCACTCAAGGCAAGTAGTTATGAGGAGGCTATGTATGCCCTGGAGTGGCTTACTGCTCAATCAATAATCCTGACAGAACAGATGGGGGAAAAAATTAAACATCTAAACAAACTGTCTGTACACCTATGTTGTGAAAGTAAACTGCGAACTTGGATGAACCAATTTACCGCTAATTCAATTTTTTTTTTCCTCTGGTAACCTTATATTTCAGGTAACTGATATTGTGTTTTATACATAAACACACAGTTAGATGCTATATAATCTACAGAAATCCTTTAATATTCCTATCACAGAAATGTTGCTAAAAGATGACCTATAAATCTTCTAACTCAGATTCTAAAATGTATTGCAGCTACAGAACTATTACATATATTTCACAAGAAAAATGAATTCCATGGTTTACTGTTATTTTCTTCATAAATATATACTTTATACCCAGTTTTCAACTGCTCTAATGATTCTAAAGGGACTGAAACTGTGCCATTTGCTCTGAATTAAGATGCTGTAAGCTTCATGGCTGCCTCCTAGCATGCACACACAAGTACTTGCATGCAGTTCATCTCCTACTTCCAGAAGCATTCTCTGGCTAGAACAGGCCAAGCTAAATGGATACAACAGTGGTATCTTCCCAGAGATTCCTATACTTCCTTTTTATCCTGAAGCAACGGACATTACGGGGTTCTAAGAAACTGGGTCTTTGTAACCAAAGCAAAAATGGCCATTATAAAACACGATAGACAATCACTAGTGTTCCCAGTTAGGGCTGGTTTTGTATATGTTATGTCTCAGAGAATTTAAAATTACACTCCGTGCTTAAATCAGAATCATTCCAAAGTACTGAATGCAAATATTCTGATTGTTAAAATCAAAAGACTATATAGCACTCAAAAGAACTTTAGGTGAAAAATAGCTTCAAAAAAAACCTGACAGAACTCTAGGGAAGTAAAAGCTGGTACTTATAAAGGTTGAGAGACATTAACATTGAACTAAAAATATCATTTTTGTTTATATTTAAACAATATCTAAATTGGGGACCCAGTGGGAATTTTTTTAACTACGCAGTTTTTCATTGAACTATGGCTGACTTACAACACTGTGTTAGTTTCCAATGTACAGCACAATGGGATGGTTTTTAATATCATCCAGAAACAGTATAAACAGCCAACTCATGACAGACGTTCTTAAATACAAATTCTAACAATAAAGCAGACAACTTCTGTCTGAACTAATCACTGTGCTCATCCACTTAATTTCCCCCTTAGTATTGGTGATGAGACCAGTTTAGAACCATCAAGATGTGAAGGCTTTCAAAAATACTTCAGGGGGACAAGTGCTACATGCATCATTAAGAATGAAATAAAATATTAGGTATGTATACAGCTTGGGAAAAGCTACTAAAATAACTTTTCATTTTTACAAAATGAAAAGCTTAGAAGTTTTAAGATTTAGTTTCATCATCTGTTAGAACTAGTACAATTTTGTCCAAGGGTAAGCAAAACGTAGTTATGTGTGCTACTATTTTTATCTACAGATGAAATGTACAAATATATATATATATATAAAAAACTTTGATTTCATTCATTTTTAAGATCTCCTCAAGATAATACTGATAAGGCCTATAAAATGATGTCTTTTTCATATATTCTTTGTTGTATTTAAAATAAACAAAATTCCATCTAGTACACTTAAAATCAAGTTTGGTTCCACCTACTTCACCTATGTACTCTATACTCCAGGCTACCAGCTATCTTCACCTTTAATTAACACGATTCTCCCCACCCTCCTGAAAGTTAATGTATACTTTTGGCCTTTCATTTGTGCTATTATCTATAAAGAATCGCAATGACTTTAAGCAAGTTTTTGTATTAAAATAGTTATCAAAATATTTTCATCTATTGCAGATACTGTCAAAATACATATTATAAAAGATATTGAAGCTAGTAGGCTTCAAAAGTGAATAAAATGATACGCAGTGACTACTTTCTAAAAATGAGTTTCCAAAAACTAGAAATACATTAAAAATGCATCTTCAGCCACTGAAAAACATAGCATTTTACACATATGAAATAAAATTATATACATTTTTTTTCTGAATAGCAACCACAACTAGATACTATGTATTTTCCAACAATCAAGTCATTTTTTGCAATCTTTTTGTTAGTTCTAACTTGATTATCAAATAATTTTTATTTTTACACTATTACAGAAGTGCATTTCTCTAGGTTTCCAAAACCACCTTATTCAACCTTCCCCATCTGTCACCATCTGCTTCTTTTTAGCATGTACTTTTTGTGTGATCACATAAGCATGTGAAAAATAACTAACATTCAGATGATTATCTGCTGGTACATTTGAGGACTGGGCATAATAAAAGTGAACTGCCAAAACGTACTTAACACTTTTAATTTTGTTGGGTCTTGCATGTAAGCTACATTTGATTTTCAAACTGTTTTACAGTTGGAAAGTTGATCAGGTACTGCTAACTCAAGAGCAAAGCTGAGACTCTAAATAATTAGCACTGCATAAAAGGATGGTTTGGATTCAATGAGAGCCAAATCAAATAATAAAATTTAACAGTAAGATTTTATATATGATTTCTAATTTCTTTATATTTCTAGGCATGAGAATATAGTAGATACGATGAAAACAAAACCCCCTCAAAACACCATAGTCCATAATATATGGCAGGTCAAATTTATTTCCTTCTAATACAAAAGAGCAAAACCACTTTAAAACTATCTATACTAATGCAGCTTTAGAGATGCAGCACACTAAACATAGAGTTAATGCCCATTAGGACTGTATCTCTGCAACATCTTTTTAAAAAGATACTTTTTCCCCCTTTAATAAAAAAGGTACACAGTTCTTCATCAAAAGAAGAGAAAAAATACTTTAAAAAATATCCTTTTTTTAACAAATGGCATTTTTATATCATAATTTCTTTTTTCCTGGTGGTCTTTAAGAAGAAATCTCAGTTCATTTAAAAATCAGGTGTAAGTCTGAGATATAGTACAGTTAATGCATCAGTTTTGAACTGATTTCTAACAGTATTTTTGAAGTATTTTTTAAAATATCCTGCAACCATCTTTAAGTAGCAAAGCATTCTGACCAAATTAAAACAGTTTAGGGAATCCCCTGGAGGCCCAGGGATTAGGACTCCCAGACTCTACGGTAAGGGGCACAAGTTCAATCCCTCGTCAGGGAACCACGATCCTGCATCTCTTGTGGCATGGCCAAAAAAAACAGAACAAACAAGCAAACAAAACCCCTCCAATACTAGTTGAAAATGTAAAGGATGGCCACTGCTAGATGAATGAGAGGCTGCAGAAAGATGTCTCCGTAATGTGTAAACAGGTCTCCCATGTGAAGGTAATAGACTAACAAGGAGCCCTTCAAAAGAGAAGCAGTACTCAGGCACATTCTCCAGGTCTGATAAACAGCTACTACTGACAAACTACCAAGAAAAGTCTGGCATCAATAATGCTATGTACCAGAAATGTCAAGGTTCAAAGACAGTGAGAGATACCATCTGCAGTGAAGGGAAGAGGCTAGTTTAAGCTCTTGCCAATCCCTCTCTAATTCTGACCATGCATATCTGGATCATATATTGCCTTGCTCTCAGTTCACGTGCTTTTCCCTTGTCTGTGAGATCAAATCTAAACACTTTCCCATTCTGATCCTGATCTACACATCCAGCCTCCTCTTAGTCTGCTCCCTCTTTACTGCCACCAGACCCTCCAACCACCTTTCCTTTCACTGTACATAACTCTAGTAAAGCAATTATTTTCTTGGACAGTAATGATTATTCTCCATATCCTATCACCTTAGTAAATACAGCAGGCTACCAGATGACAAAAAACATTTCTATGATCTTTGCATTCCCAGTACCTAACAGAATGCACAGCACCTATTAAATACTCAACAAATATTTCTTTAATGAATGAATGAGTGTTCTTCAGTGAAATGGTCTACACCAGAGATCAGAAGAAAAAACTTAAATTCTTGTTTTTAAAAGTAAGCATATAAAACAGTTACCCTGATTTAACAAAATGCAGTTTGACACAAATGCTTAAAATATAAAAATTGAAACTGCGTGAGAAGTTTAGTTGTCTCGTTTTGTCATCCTCAAATAGTAACCACAACGATCACTCTCCCCTGTGAAAACAAGGTCAAGATGTTAATTATGAACCGACATCTCTCAGCCATCGGGTATATAAACTGCTTTTAAACCCTTCTGCAATATTTTTTCAAAAGGTATACAGAAAGGGTTTACCTGTCTTTAAGAAGAAATTGATAATTCCCTGTGAACTATAAACTTTCAATTTAGAAACAACTGGACTCTTCTTGGATTAAATTCCTGGTTTTGTTCTTCAGTTGATGATATTTGCATATAAAAACAGTATCTTTGTTTCTTAGGAGATCATCTGCTTCTGAAATGAGATGTATTTATCTTCTACAGAAATAATTTCCCCTAATTGTGATACAACTAATTTTGTCATTCTAAATATGGGATATCATCATCCAAGGCAAATGTATAGCAGGGGCAACTGGAACTCCAGAGAAACAAAGATTTTGTTTTTCATGACATTCACAAAAATAATCCTATTCTAGAAAATGTGATCTTGTATTTGAATAAACAAGAAACAGTATTCTAAACTTTTACCAAATTCAGCTCCAACAAGGAAGCTCCATACATGTTAGCTCAAAAATGGAAAATTTTAAACTCCAGATTTTATAACAGAAAAAAATGTTACTTTTGGCAGACCTTGATAAAATAATATTTGGAAATTTACTATGAAAAATACTGCTAATATTTCAAATTACTAGCATTTATTTACAAAAACTTAAAATTATTGAAATGTAATTTTAATCTCTTATTGAAAAGAGCTATTGTAGTAATAAACTGGCATTAGTTACTATACATATAAGGAATGCTAGTATCATTCTGAATATATTTCCATTTCCTAATTCTTTTGATTACTTTTCCTGCTGAGCATTTACAAAGAATCTATTTTTAGAAATGGCAATTACTTACATCTATAGTGGCCTTGAAACAGCGATTTTTTCTTTTTGGCTACCACGTTATGCGATTAAAAAAGTAAAAATAGGCTTTATAAGACGAACCTCGTTAGAATCCTGTTTCTATCTCTACCACCTCCTATCTGTGTACAGATTACATTAAAAATTCTGATCCTCAGTTCCCTTACCTTTAAAAAAAACAGGTTTGCTATCTCAAAAGGTTATTCCAAATTTGCAATGTACATATATAGCATGCAGCAGATAATACATGTTCAATAAATAGTTATCATCATCCATCAAACATAAATGCCTCCCTCCTTTGCTCTAGTGACTAACCTTGTTGGAGTCTGAGGGAAGAATTGAACTTGTGCCTCACAGGTTTTATACTAGCTGCTCCCTGTGTTTGGAAAACTCGTCCCCTGTATTTTTACAATAGTTGCCTCTTAGCATTCAGGTCCCTGGTTAAACATCACTTTCCCTGAACATCCTATCTGTAGAAGATTATATTTTCCAAAGAGGGCTGCAACAGTATCTCCCATGTCACATGTTTTTGCCATGGAGAGGTGGGATCTATGTCACTACCCTCTTAAACACGTGCAGGCTCAGGAATGTTTTAGCATATGCAGAGGTGATGTGCAATTCCTGACACGAAGTCACAAAAGGGGATTCACAGAGAAATGTTTATAGCAGCATTATTGGCCAAAACCTGAAAGCAATCCAAATGTCCATCAGCTGCTGCATGGATAGACAAAATGTATTATATTCATACAGCAGAATATTATTTTGGCCATAAAAAGGAATGAAGTACCAAAAACATGCTAAAGCATGGATGAATCCTGAAAATAAACTGAGAGGCCAGACACAAGAGGCCATGTATTGTATGATTCCATTTGTATGAAACATTTAGAATAGACACACCTATAGTGACAAGTAGATTAGCAGTTGTCTAGCAGGAGGGGAGGTTAGGCAGGAGCTAACATGTATGGAGCTTCCTCGGTGGAGTGATGAAAATATTCTGGAATTAGATAGTGGTGGCGGTTGCACTGCACAACTCGGAACATGCTACAGGCCACTACTAGGCACTGAGAAGGCTGAATTTTATGGTACATGATAATAGAGTTTAAGAAATACACTATGAAGAGGAATTTTTTAAAAATTAATAAAACATTTCTTCATTGTTTGCTACGTTAAAAAAAAAAACAAAAAACCTGAAGCAGTTTCTTAACTGTTCCCTAGGACATTTTAGAACCCAAAGCCAAAACAGTCTGGCTACTCTGAAGCCGCAAGGTTATGAGGAAGCCAGGCCATATGGGGAAGCTGAGGCTTTTGAGAGCCCTGTAAGGCACCAGGTGACAGTCAGCATCAACTGTCAGACACCTGAAGTGGGGAGTTTCCAGATTCTGGCCTCCAGCCACAGAGTCACCCACCGCCGTGCCCTGTGTATCACAGAGCGGCCATTCCTGCTATCCTGACTCAGAACCTTCGATCACATGACATGGTTAGGGTTTGCAGTGGTCTGTTTTGCAGTAATAATAATGAGAACACTACCTAACACAGCCACCACAACCTCCTTTTATCTAGCTTCCTTCCCTTCATGACACATATTCACTGCATGACATTATGCTATATATTTATTTTCTTTCTGTCTCCCTCTACCAGAAGTGAGTTCCCTGAGAGCAGGGTCCTTTGTGTCTTGTTTCTATAACCACACACCCAGAAAAATATTCAATATATAGTAGATGAATAACGTATATTTGTTGAACAAACAAATCAGTGAATCACTATGGAATCCTCAGCATGGGAGGGCACTGGCTGAAGCTTGTTTTTGTTTGGCATGATTTCCAAAATGCAGCCACTGTCATTTTACTAACTTTTCCAGTGAAATCCTTTCTAATAATTAAGAATGAAAACCCACAAAATTACAAACACAAATTATCGTTGTTTCTTTGTTTCTAAGAAAAATCCAAAATGATTTATAAAACTGTTACCATTCTTGCTGAAGTCACTGAAATATTTAATTTTAATAAGTTAATAAAAATAGGCACAAAGAAAAAAAACACATATGGCCAACAAGTAAAAACTGACTTAATTTGATTGTAGTTACCAGTATTTTGTGCTGATTTATATATATTTTTGCCCTAGAATACCATGTTAAACAAGTGGGAGTAAAATAGATTTGATTCATGTTGAAATCCAGGTCAAAGTAGTACACATTGCAGTTTTTTTAAATGCTTAAATGGTTTACTTTGCAAAACATCAGTGTTATTTTTATTTTTCTGAAAATGGCAACACAGCCTACCTCTGGTGCCAGATACTCCGGTGTACCACAGAAAGTCTTCATGGTGGCTGCATCAGTGATCCCTTCTTTGCAAAGTCCAAAATCTGTGATTTTTATGTGGCCATCTTTATCCAGCATCAAATTCTCCAACTGCGTAGTAAGAAAACAGTCTTCAAAAATAGGAAAATACTGTTTTGAAAAATAACTGAATGATGAGTAAGATATTCTGGAAAGAGGACATAATTAGTAAAAGAACTTTTGATACTTACAAACCCTATAGCTGCCTAATTCATGTGTAAAAAGAAACATTTTATCAAATACTTTACAATAATAAACTGATTTTTAAACCCATGGGAGTAAAAGCCATTGCTGTCTTAGTCCTAAGAACTAAAGCCTAAATTAACTTTCGAAAGCAAACATCAATCTTCTTTTTCCCTTTTTAAAATAAAGTTTGATCTAAACCATTTCAAACAGACAAGTATCTTCTTCTAGATATGTACAGATGGTTTTCAACAATTTCTCTTGGGAGTCTATTGCTATTATAAAATATTTATTTACAGAAATGGTTCTTTGGTGGTGGCTGTAAATCAAACCTAAATCTTATTGTGTACGGTAAGGCAATATCTTCTCTTGCAGTTATTTGTAATAAAGAAATATCAACCCTTTTAAAGTTGGAACCTCTTTCAACCTATTAATACAAAAACAACAATCTTAAAAGAGATAACCAAATAGCCTCAAGTGAAAAATTAAGCAATGCAAGGGGGAAAAGAGCTTGTGCAAAGCTAATGCAATTAAAAACAGTAACAATAACTGATCTTATTCTTCCAATTTGAACCTAAAGTTATGATTATCACCATACAGAGATACACATGAGTTCTGAGTTGAAACTTTATAGTCATGTGTATCGATGGGGCCCCTAACCCTGCTCAGTCATGTACATATACCTAACGGAATACATAAGAAATGCATTCACAAAAAAACACATGTGAAAAAATTATATTAGCAGGATGAATGATAATTAACTTATTTGAGGAGTAGGTAATTATTCTACTCCTTAACATGATAATGTATGAAAGTGCCTACTCAAACTCTGAAGTCAATATCAAATTCAAAACAGAACTCCATATAGGAACATAGATACCAATTTTATAAAATGTGATGATGTTATACTGTTATATATTATCCAGTATCTTATAAACCAGAAACTAAATACAGTTAAGCAAGCTATGCTCAGTATAGCATACTTGGTATACTATACTTATAGTATAGCTTAAATATGCTGCCCAACTGAACTCAATGCTCAATACATGTTTCACGCGCTGCATAGACTTTAGGGAAGTGAGTCTGTTTGACTTGTCTACAGAGAGCTGAATGAACCCTAAATACATTGTTAAACCTTTTAAAAATGAATATTCTCTTATTTTATCTAAATTTAGCTAGACTGATTCTCTACTAACTGAATCCTGAAAATCAAACCCAATGTGCACAAATGGCAATACGTCCTAAATAGTAAAACTGATCAAAATGTCAAAAAAGAATTTGTCTACTTCTCTTTCCTCTTTTCTTTTCTTCTTCATGCTTCTGATTTTCTCCCTTTTCCCTTTCTCTTGAAAACAACACTCTCCTCTTCCTCCTACTTCTATCTTGCCAAAATGAGAAAGAGAAGTATATAATGGACTGTCTGCTGTGTTAAATATATGCTCTGTTCTTAATTTTTAAAAATATGCTTATTGTTCTAACATAGAAATACATTACAATATAAAAACAGAACCTTAAAATGCTATAAAGATCTTTTATAATACATAAGAATTCTTATAGAGACTTCAAATAATACATAACAATATTGAATAAAATATGTAGTTTAGTGTATATCACGCCAATTCACTTAATATGCTTTCTATGCACTGCAAAATAAAACTCTGCATGCACTAATGAGCTAACTGTCCACATTTTGACAAGACTATCTTGAAAAGCACAGATACAGAATATCAGAATATATACTGTTTTTAACAACAAGAAGTACATATATTTTAAAAATCTTGATCCATACCTAATTAGCTAATCTCATCTCCAAGATACCAAGGGTTGAGGGATGAGGAATGAAATGAGATTCAGGGGTAGGATTTGAGTGAAAAACAGGAATAGGATGAAAGTGACCAAGAATTCTCAGTTTGCCTACAACTGAGGAGGTTTCCCAGGATGAAGGATTTTTAATAAAAGTTCTATAACTGGGGAAGTTCCAGGCAAACTACGACAGCTAATCATTCCTTTGTTTTATTAATCGGCTTTATTACAATGATACAGTCAGAAATAAGGTCAGCCTACAGGAGGACTGAGAGATGGGGTAAAGGTCACGATAATGGGGACAAGGTGGCATACTGTATAGGAGGCAGTTGAGAGCAGTGTGGGTAAGACTATGGAATCAAGTCAGAGAACTTTAATGTAAATTCAAGTTCTACCCCTCACTGTGTAAGTAACCTCGTGTATGCTATTGATATATGCATCTCAGTGTGATCTATGACACACAGGTACAATCCACAATGCAACTGTTTTGAGAATTAAATGATACTGAATGGAGAACTTAATCAACAAATGTACTGATCATTTACTAAACATGGAGAGTTTAATGGCTGATTTATACTTTATCAACATGGTATGTGTTCTCCTAGACAACACTGTATGTTAAAGGAAAGAACAAAGTTCAGAAATGGAACCCTATAAAACACTTTTATCAGCTCTAATGACCTCATTAAAAACAGTTTTTAATATGCATCAATTTCTTTTCAATAAACAACAAATATTTTACAATTTTTGAGCCAGTTATTTTATAATGGTGTCCACTTTCTTCCATCAATTACTGTTCTTCTCTCACTATCCTGAAATGTCATTTTGCTGAGCATGTCATTTCCTATCAGTATGAAAAAAAGTCAGAAACGCATCACCTTAAAAAAATTATATCCCCAAATCTAATCTTATATAGAGATATATCGGGGGTAATTAAATATCCTGTCTGGTTAAGAACATAAATAATTTTATGAAGATGCATAACAAAGATTTCATTAAATATAAGAACCATTAGTTCTTATTGTGAACCTGCGATTCACAAAGGTGAAGGATACCTGGAAACCTTTCAAAAGCAGATCAATGGCTTAGAGATATCAAAAAACACCTGGAAATCACTGCCTTAGTGCACATGACATTAATGTAAGAAGATTTAAGTCAAATTATTTTTAGGAATCTTTCCACTGTGTAAAGGAGGAATAAAAATGTTTACAAATGGTCTTTCTTTGGTTCTCTCTCCTAAATCGAATGCTTTCCTTCTTCCTTTTTTTTTAAACCATAAAAAGGGAAATGTACACCACAACTGCCTGTTCAGGTACTCTCTATTATAAACACTAAATGCACCTGTTTTCTCTCCACTGTCAGTCTTAGCATCTAAGATTGAGGTCAGGGCATTACGATGATAGTTAATGGATACACCCCACTGGCAAAAGCAATGTATGAAGTTAAACAGAAGTGTGAAAGAAAAGATTATACATTCAAAATCTAGGTATTGCTTACTGTTTGTATCAGACGGTTGTTTGTTCTCTAATAGTTCATACTTTGAGGAAACAAATATATTAGACATACATCCCAGAGTTTCCATTTTAAAAAGGCAACATTTTTTATGGAGTTGAACTGGACAAGAATTATTTGACAGAGGATCTTGATTCGGTAGGTTTTGAAATCTTTTTTCCTCTGTGCTTCGTGAACAAGAAATGACAGCAAGAAAATACTATGCTCTTTCTGCTCTTGCTGGTGCCTAGAATAAAATTAAACTCTTGCTATTAGAAAGTTTACAAGTTTTTAACTTCTAAGTTTTTAAAAGCTGTCTAATATACAATTCATATATCATATATTCTAATATCTAGCTATGTAAAACACACACACACACATATATGTATTTTAGGTCTCATTTTATTTAAATGGCTGACATTTTGTGATTAAGCAAAGGAATTACAATAGAATTCCTAAGGGCTCTGACAACTATTGTAGCAACACAAACAAGTCCCTGCATTCACTCTTACAGTCCCACTTTAGCACAGCTGCATCAGTACCAAGACTGCCTCAGGCCCAAGAACACAGTGAGAAATTCCGCCCCTGCACCCTGCATATTCAGGTATATGGGCATCAAAGTGCCAAATGTTGTGACCCGTATGAACTTAATGATCATGGGATTAGGACAGTGTATTAAAATGCCGAAAGGAAATCTTTGAATCTTCCTAAACTGGAAAAAGAATTCACAATATACAACAGCAGAGATCACACCTAGACTGGGGTTTCAGAGTTACTACATTTAAGAACTTCCTACACTTGAGGAATATAGCCCAATACTCCATCTGAGTGTTAGAGGTGGAAGGGATTCATAGCAACAGTGGTTGAACATTTTTATAAAAGAGGGAATCCAGCGTAGTTAGAAGTGGGAGTTAGGGGACGTGTCTTCAATATACTTAAAACATTCCTTATTTTTGGCAGCTTTATTCAAATTTTAGATTTACAAAGATCACCTAGACTTAATCCAACGCATCCCCCCACCTAAAGTTCATTTCATTTCTAGAAAGGCTGACTGGTGTAATAAAAAGAACATTATACCTGGAGCTAGGATTCATGGAATCCAACAATCTTGACTATGTCACCAATTTAGTCCATTACTTCGAGTAAATCACTTACTAGGTTTCCAGTCTTCAGTGACCTTAGCTGTAAATTATGGGTCAGCTCTAAATTTCTACAACTGTACCTAAAGATCTCATTCTATCATGAAACAATATGGATATAAATAATACCTGTATAAATTCTGAATGTCTGACTTTTTATGTTATCCATTTTTCTTGGTGTAAATTCCATGGATCCTGTCCAATGCTACACATTTACTTAGACCTTTACATTAAGGCTATATTAAAACAGAAATAAATTTAGAGAGGAGAGGTCACTGAATTGTTTAGTAGTTTATGGCCTATTTATATGCTAACTACATGACTGGTATTCATATTGCAGGTTAATAAATTTAGTCTAATTTCATTATCAGAAAGGACAGAGCAACAAAACTCATTAAATGAGTGTCAATGTACTGATGAGTTGATTAATGAGAAATGATCAATGGAGATACTGACCAAAATCATCCCAATAATATCATTCCTTTTCAATGCTATCAATCAAGTGAGCATTCTTTTCTTTGTTTCTTTAGACTAATTCTCTGAGCTTTAAGCATTTTGGATATATTACTAAGTACGTCAAAATTATTCTTCTTTTCTTAAATCCAGGAATTCCTCCCCCTTATCCCCATAATAGGATTCATAAAATATAAAGTGGGGGTGGGGGGACGCGGACAATCAGGCAGGAAAGAGCTAACTACTTCTAAGTAAAAACAGAAATAACATATAACGTAAGTTTTGTCATATCATATAATTAAATTCTTTTTAAAAAATTCAGATTCAAGACATTTAAACATTATAGGATTATTTGGCCATGCAGACATCAGATACAGGGATGCTGAATTCTGCTACTCCTGGCTACAAAAGCTATAGGCTAAAGACAATCATAGTGTTGATTTATATCCATCTCTGATCTATTTCGGCACTAAGTTGATCATCTCTGATATAGATACAGTATAATAATTTTTTCTAAAAATAGAATTGCATAGCTTGTTTCATAAATAACATGTTAAGAAATGAGAAGATAATATAAAAACTGTAATGATGTCATATAGACATACACACTATATTTCACTGTCATCATGTAAAGTAATCTTTCTTGAGACAGTTACTTCTTAGGGATCATTCATAATACAGAGGTACATGATAGCAACATCTTGAAATAACTTAGACAATTGGTTAAGTAATTAGATAATTTAAGAATCACAGGTGTTTGAAAACAAGTGAGTGAGAGTGAGGGGTAACTGTGGCTTCTCTCATGTGCTGTAATATGTAGACATATACCTCATTCCCTGGTGGTTCAGATGGTAAAAGAATCTGCCTGCAATGTGGGAGACCCGGGTTCGATCCCTGGGTTGGAAAGATGCCCTGGAGAAGGGAATGGCCACCCACTCCAGTATTCTTGCCTGGAGAATTCCACGGACAGAGGAGCCTGGACTACAGTCCATGGGGTCACAAAGAGTTGGGCGCGACTGAGCAACTAACACACATACTTCATTTCACACAAACAGCATTTCATAAAAGACTAATATAACTTCTATTTCTACATGTAGAATTATGCTTTAAATGAACTCATACTTGATAAATAGAGCAATTCTATGTCAGACTTTAATAGGTGAAGATTATCATATCATTTACTTTTTAAGAAAGTTAAGATGGTCACATTTAGAACCTGTTCAGTGTGTCAGGATACAAATTTCCTTAATGTGGCCAATCTAAATGAAAACAGTGTAAAACAGTGTCGTGAGAATTACTACTACCTTTTATGAGCTACTCCAAGGGTCAGCAAAATATGGCCTGGGGGCGAAATCTTGTCTACCGCTTGTTTTTGTAATTAAAGTTTTACTGGAACACAGCCAGACATGCTCATGTTCATACTGCCCTTGGCTGCCTTCATCCTGCAACAGCAGCACTGAGGAGTCGCAAAAGATACTGTAAGAGCAGCAATGCCTAAAATATGTACTATCTGGCCTTCACAGAAAGTCTGCTAGTTCCTGAGCTATTCTGAGGGTCTTGTCAGAAAGAAACTTAAGAGAAATAAAGTCATTATCACTGATAAAACAAACACAGTGCTTTTAAAAATGGAAACTAAATAAATTGATAAAAGGCTGTATTAAAGTACTTCAGCTCTTTAAGCGCACTAAAAATTTAAAGTCAAAATCAAATATTTTCCTTCCCCTAAATAATCTTATCTACTATAAAAGTTTATCATAATACATCACAGGATGCTAGAATATAATAATGAAATTGACTTTAAAATGTCATTTGCAAAGTGACTACACATTGAATCAAATGTTTAACATTACTCATTACACTAACAGAAGAGTAGAGCTATTACTGGTAGATCGTTTTGATCAGAGCAGTCCAACATAACTTATTTTGCATGTCAAAAACTTGGACAGAAAAAGAACTACACATTTACCAGTGAATGAAATTTCCTGTCAGATACAGTGAACCATATTCTTAAACAGTGGTGGTGGTGTTTTTTTTTTCCCCAACTAGATCTTCTTTTCTTCAAACTGTGTAACTTTGTAATTACTTTGTGTTTGTCCCTATAGCCTTTGCAGAAACAAACTCTGATTACTTTTCTTTTTTACCTTGAGATCACGGTACACAATCTTTCCGGAATGTAGATAGTCCAAGGCAGAGACAATTTCTGCACCATAGAAACGTGTGCGGTCCTCGGAGAACACCCGCTCTCTCGACAAATGGAAAAACAGCTGCAGGGTAAACAGCAGGGACAGGACTGTAATAATTACTGATTTAGTGGGGGAAATTAACACAAACATAAAACACCTCTCATCACCATATTGTGATGATAGATAGTGTACTCTCAGTGGACACTGAGCACTCTTAGACAGCAGCTGGCTTATCTTTTCCAGGTTTCCAAGGGGAGACTGAGAACTGTTAAATCAGCGCTTTAATCAATATACCAATCTTGTTTAAGGCATTCTGTTTGCTACCCATTTAACCTTCAGTTACCAGAGGAAAAAGTATGCATCATCAGATTACATCTCCTCCTCCATATACTGTTGCTTCAACTCTTTCAAGGATTAGGTACTGAGACTTTATTAAAATAAATGAACCTAAGTAGAGATGCAACATTTCTACTTAATTATCTGATTCACACTTGATTTCAAAGAAAGGACTGCAGGTTTGTGGAACCTTATTTATATGAACTTTTAAATTCTACAACTCTTGATTCATCATGCTATATCTCTAGAAATGATTTCAATGTTTAAATCAATGCTTTCTACAATGAGAAATTGTGAGGCTTTACATTTTCAATTTATTTTAGTAATGCCCAAAATGTACTGAGAAGCTCCCATTATTCCCTTAATAATTCTCAATGTATATTCTTCCAATTTCAACAATAATTACCTATGATGCCAATCTTTTCACATGTAATCACTTAAAACGATAAGCCCATCCATTTCCTGTCAATCACCTAAAAAGATACTTCCCCTCAACAGTCAACAAGTATTAAGTGCTCATTGTGGTCAAGCATCCAGCTCCCAGTTTAGACAAGCTGTTTGTTTAAGGAACTGCCTGTCTCATCTCTCAGTTCAACCATGTATATGAGAAAGGAGCCGGTTCCATGCACTATGAATTGATTACTGACCTTTTTGCTGTACTGTTTCACTGTATTAAGAAATCCGTAATGAACAAGCAAAGAGTGTTTGCAGTGCTGAGTACATTGCCAGCATCACAATAGGTACTTAATACACGTCTTTGATTAAAAGTGATGAGCCAGTCAGTGTATCCTTCATTGCAAGATCAGAAATGAACTCTAACTTCACACGGATTACTTCTACAAACTGCTTCTAACCAAGATTTTTTTCTCACGCACCAAACCATAATTTAGGTAACAGAAAGCAGGTTCCTTACAGATTCCTTCTTCCCTTTTCCCGGAGAAGAAAATGGCAACTCACTCCCTGGAAAATCCCATGGACAGAGGATCCTGGTAGGCTACAGTCCATGGGGTCGCAAAGAATCAATCACGACTAAGCAACTTCACTTTCTTTTTACTTTCCCCTTTCCCACTTCCAACTCCACTTAAGAGTCTATCACTAAGATCAAAAGTAATGCATAACCCATTCTCCCAATAAAGAGAAGAAGTTAATATCATGTAACTATTGCCAAAAAAGACTCATTCAACGTTATAGTAAAACTAAAATATTTGGCAGACAGTCTCTAAACTTTAATGTTCTCTACTATACTGTCATATTTCATCAAATGTAAGATGCCACTGATTGTAACTTCACAAACATTTTATGTTAAGACCAAGAAAGAAAAAAAATTATGTGAATTAAAACTATAACACATCACCAAATATAAAAGGCCTTCTGATTGACGAAATTATTCAATGTGTCTTATAAATGATCAAATATACTATGCCCAAAATCATACCAATGTATAACTGGTATGTTTATAAGGGTATGCATATGAGGGATATGCTTCAAAATTGATTCATCTTATATAGACAAATACATTCTATTAACGGGATTTCCCTGGTGGCTCAGATGATAATGAATCTGCCTGCAATGTGGAAGACCTGGATTTGATCCCTGGGTCAGGAAGATTCCCTGGAGAAGGGAATGGATACCCACTCTAGTACTCTGGCCTGGAGAATTCCATGGAAAGAGAAGCCTGGAAGGCTACAGCCCACAGGGTCACAGAGAGTCAGACATGACTGAGCCACTAACACTTGCACTTTTCACTTCCTGCTATTAATACACTACTATTCAAACAAAGACAGGAAGTAGAAAGAAGCATGGATCGATCATCAGTACAACCATTCTGAAATCCTTCCAGGGCAAAGTAATTTCTGTCATCCTTTAACACAAAATATGGCTAATTTTGATGAAGAAACCCCTGTGATCTCTACGGTGATTTATGGCAGTCTTCTAATGAGATTAAAATAGTGGTTAGATTTCTAAACTTTCTTCATATAATGTCAAGCCTAGTACCCATTCATCTTCTATACAAAATATATAGATCCTCCCTAAATCAACATAATATATGCAGGCGTCTAGATCTTTATTTAGATCATAAATCTTCAATTTGTCTCCTAGCCAATTTCTGTAAAAGTATCAGCTAAAAAAAGCTACTTAAGGAGAAGAATCCTATTTATTTCTCTATCTGCTGTCCTCGGATGTCCATTCTTGCTACTTTATGGACCTTACTGTTTTCCAGCAGTCATGTATGGATGTGAGAGTTGGACCATAAAGAAAGCTGAGTGCCGAAGAATTGATGCTTTTGAACTGTGGTGTTGGAGAATTCTCTTGAAAGTCCCTTGGGCTGCAAAGAGATGCAACCAGTCTATTCTAAAGGATATCTGTCCTGAATATTCATTGGAAGGACTGATGCTAAAGCTGAAACTCCAATACTTTGGCCACCTGATGTGAAGAACTGACTCATTGGAAAAGACCTTGATGATAGGAAAGACTGAAGGTGGGAGGAGAAGGGAACAAGAGGATGAGATGGTTGGATGGCATCACCGATTTGATGGACATGAGTTTGAGTAAGCTCCAGGAGTTGGTGATAGACAGGGCAGCCTGGCATGCTGCAGTCCATGCGGTCGCAAAGAGTAGGACACTGCTGAGTGACTGAACTGAACTTGTTAACATAAGCAATGACCTTCGGTTCTGGAGCTTAGAATATCAATTATTATCCCCTTCTTCTTACAAACATTCCTTAGGTTTGGTACTGCAACTCCCCTGATTTTCCCTGAATATTCCCTCTAAGTTTCTACGTTGGCTTTGAACCAACTTTCCATTTAATGAGCATCAATCACTTTAAGGTCACTGGGAAGAGAAGAAGAGGGCATACAATGGTGATTAAGACATAATCTATAGATGTATAGATAACAAATGAGAGAGCTATGAGAAATTTTGTAATTCTGATATTAAAAATGCTTTGGAGGCAAAGGATGATTAATCTTTACTGGAATGATCTGAGAAGATTTCGTGGACAAAGAATTATCTCACTTACATTTCAAAGGATGGGATGTTTCACAAATGGAGAATATAAGGGAAGCATACAAAAGGGTGCCATGCAATTATACCCATCTTAATGTTCTGACCACAACCTAGTATAGTAAGCGCACATAGTAGGTAATTAATAAATGCATATGGAAGGAATTAACTCTAAAGAAAAAAAACAGTAATGGTAAAGAAACAGCAAGCAGGGAGTGCACAGAGCTGAAGAACAAAGATACCCATTCATGACAATGACAGAACTTAAGTAAAAAAAAAAAAAAAAGATGAGGTCAGTCTGTTTAGGACCTGGACTTCCACGATATGGTTTAGAGATTAATTCTGTAGATAAAGAGTGTCAAAGACATTGGGGTCAAAAAGTAGCATAATTTTAACAGACAACTCGGGCAGCAAGGAGAGAATCAATTTAAAATCTGAGGGACTTCCTGGTGGTTCAGTGGCTAAGGCTGTGCACTCCCAATGCAGGGAGCCCGAGTTCATTCTCTGGTCAGGGAACTAGATCCCACACGTCACAACTAAAGACCCAAACACTGCAACGAAGACCCAGCACAGCCAAACAAACAAATATATATTTTAAAAAGAAAAAAGAAAAAAAAAAACCTGAGACTAGTCAGGTAAACAATTGTTCACAAAGTGCAACAAAAGTTACTAAACACCAATTCAGTGCTGTAAAAAGCTGCAGACACAATGGAGGAAATTGTATCAATCTGAAAGAATGTAACTATTTGGTTAGAAAAACCAGACATACACAATTACATTAAAAATACATAGTTTTAAAATAGCACACTTTAAGAAGTGAGTAAGTATCTTTGGTAGTATAAGAAGTTACCTTTGAGCTGCTACAAGCTTCTGAGAAACCTTAACTAGAGCAGCAGCAGGAACAGACATTTCAATAGAGTCAATATCCCAGGGGGGATTAGCACGCACCATTTGGGCAAAGGCAGGAAGTGTTTCGAGGTTTCCAGCAGTGTGTTGCGTTGTTGCCAGGAGTGTAAAGGAAAAGAATGGGGCTGGGAACAGAGGGGCAACGGATTTCATCTTGACCTGTTGACATTTAAATAAGAACTATAGCACAGTTCAGGACTATGGGATCAAATGGTATAGAGATAAATAAGAGTCAGGATACTGTTAACATCAAGGAAGCAAAATTGTTGTTTTTCAGTCGCCAAGTCATGTCAGACTCTTTGCAACTCCATGGACTGCAGCATGCCAGGCCTCCCTGTTTCTCAGGATCCCCTAGAGTTTGCCCAAGTTCATGTCCATTGAATTGGTGATGACAGTCTGATGCTGGGAAGCAAGATACAGCCCAGAAATTCAGTAGAAACTGAAACAGAGTTAAGGTCAGAATTTTAGGGTATCACTACAGGGGTAAGGGCAGGGAAAAGAGGCAGAATAGGTATTAAGATAGAGTCCTAAAAGAAATACAAAAGAAAAAATATATGATACTTGGGGAATAAAGGATACAAAAGTTTCACCAAGAAAATTAACATTCACCAGACAAAGAAATTGGGTCATCTGTTATCTTTCAGGGAAGGGATGTCACACTTAGGTGGGCCAAGAAGAGCATATAAACTAGAAATGGTACATGACTCCTTTAGAAAAAAAGAATGAGATGAGCCAAGGTGTTACTACAACAGATTTTTTCTCAATACATAAATGCTTTCAAGAAAACTTTTGCCTGAAGAAATGACAGATGCTATGAAGCTACAATTCATATGGAACAGGCACATATCTAGAGAAAAACATGATCCGAAAGGATACACGCACCCCTATGCTCACCACAGCACTGCTGACAACAGCCAAGACACAGAAGCAACCTGAACATCCACTGACGGAGGAGAGGATAAAGAAGACGTGGGATACAGCTCAGCCACTAAAGAGTGAAATAATGCCATTTGCGGCAACCTAGATAGACCTACAGAGCGTCATACTAAGTGAACTCAGTCAGTCAGTGAAGAACAGATGCTGTGTGACACCCCATACATGCGGAATCTAAAAGGAAATGATACAAATGAATTTACTTACAAAACAGGAAGACTCACAGACTTAGTAAATGAACTTTAGATTGCCAGGGGGAAGGGATAGTTAGGGACTCTGGGAAGGTCATGTACACACTGCTATATTTAAAATGCATAACCAACAAGGACCTATTGTATAGCACATGTCTGCTCAATGTTATGTGTAGACTGGATGGGAGTAGGGTTGGGGGAGAATGGTTACATGTGTATGCATGGCTGAGTCCCTCTGCTGTTCACCTGAAACTATCACAACATTGTTAATGGGCTCTACCCCAACATAAATAAAGGGTTACGGTTAGGGGGAAAAAGATATACCAGTGATATCAGGCAGCCAGAACAGGTTACTTTATAAAAAGTTAAAATATAGTGAAGTTGATAATTATATATGATAAAGTGTATGGGAAAAATGACCATTTAATAAATGGTGCCACAATATTTACTTAACTTTGGAGAAAAGTAAAATTTGATTTTCACTTCACATCATAACAAAATTAATTTCATGTAATTTATAAACTAGAGAATATGAACCAATAGTTTCCTGATCTCAGGACACAAGAGGAAACAGAATCATAAAAGGAGGAACTGGTAGAATTAACTACATGAAATAGCAAAAATATAAATTGAATATTTACAACAAATATTACAGTGTATATGCATAATATAGAGAGAAATCATATTAAACAACACTAAAACATAAGGGGAAAAAAGAGAAAGGGCAAAGACAACATAAGAGGAATACAAATTATTATAGTATGTGAAAATATACCACCTTATAATAATCAATGAAGTAGAGATAAAACATAGGAAACAATTTAACACTTCAAGAAATATCATTATCAGTGAAAGTGTGAAGAGATACACACTGGTAGCTAGAATGTAAACATAAACCCTTTGTAGGACAACTGGCAATAGATATCAAACTAATTTTTTAAATACAGTTGTTCCTCTTAAAATTTCCTTAAAAAAAAAAAAGGAACGAAGAAATCTTCTACACAAGGATATTCTTGCACAGTATATATGACAAAAATGTGAAAACAGACTTTCAATCATGTTGAACATTTTTTAAATTAGATTTTTTTTTAATCTAACACAACAAAATAAATTTTAGATGTAACTGACAGCTAAATATAAAATATGAAACTAATTTTAAAAAGCAAAAAATAAAAAATTCATGGGACTAGACTTACCCTTTTGCCTGAAGCAACTAAACACAAATATTAGAAGGAATAAATGAAAATTGAGAAAAACACACAACAGAACTCTTTAGATAGTGGACAACAGGCAGTACAAGATGATGATCCCCATGAAAACAAAAGAGGTGAGTCCTAAAATCGCCTGCTTTCTGTCTGGAGGCATTTTCTAGAATGTTATACAGTAAAGAACATACCAAGCATAACACAGATGTCTCACTGTTGGAGAAATACATATCATATTTTGAGGTGGGTGAGATGGGTGAGGTGGGTAGCATTAGCAGGACAGAATACCAGTGAGGAAGAAGCTGTACAATTTACATAGTTGTCTGCATCTGATACCAAGTTACGCACGTACAAGAATAAGCAGAGGAGTAGGGATCTGTATGCCAAATAATTCCCAGACCTGAGAGACATTCCATTTCTAATCAGTCATTAGAATGTCATTATTGAACACAGAGGCATTCAATAGATATTTCAAAGAAGTCAGAGTAAAAGCTAAACCTACATTAACAAAGCTAACAAACAAGACTGTAGAATATCATATTTGTAAAAAAACTACTCTCCAGAATAAGATATACTACTCTTTGAAGGAAGACAATACAATCTAAACATTTAACGTAAAATTCAAAGTATCTAGTATCCAATCAACAGTTACTAGACATGAAAAGATGCAGGAAAATATGATGTATCACCAACAAAAAAATTAGTCATTAGACATAGACTTTAAAAAATAACAGGAAATGATGGAATTAACCTACAGAACTTTAAAGAAGCATATGAACATAAACAAGAGATAATGGAAATAGAAGATAAAGAGATATAAAGATATATATATAGAGAGAGAGAGATAAAGAGATATAGAGATAAAGATAAAGAGAAATAGAAATAAATAGGACTTTTAAAGATGAAATATGTAATATCTGAATAAAAATTTTATTAGATGGGATAAACAACAGATTAGACACTGCAAGAGAAAAGACCAATGAACATGAAATTATAGCAGAAGAAAACTATATGAACTGTACCTAAAAAAACAAACAAAAAAAAAGAATCTTAGTGACTTGTTGGATAGTATCCAGCAGTCTAACATGTAAATAATACCAGATCCTGAAAGAGAGAGGGAGACATCTGCAAAAAAAGCCTGAATTTTTCTACACTAGGAAAAAAAAGATAAATGCACAAAGTATTCCAATGAAACCCAATGAGATGAAAACTCATAATCATGCATGAATACTAAGAACAAAACCAACATAACCAGTCAGATCACAGTAAAACTGCTGAAAAACTAGTGACAAACAGAAAATCTTTAAAAAATTCTGAAGGGGAAAAAACAATACACAGCAAATAGGAGACTTGTCAGAAACTGTATAAGCAGAACAATGGAAAAACATGTTCAAATTGTTAAAAGAAAAAAAAAAAAAATCCCATATCCTAAAATCCCACATCCAGTGAAAATATTTATAAAGTATAAAGGTTAGAGACTTTGTTTTGACCATGACTGAGTAACAGATAACAGTTTATACTCCCTTCTTAAACAATTAGGAAAACATATTAAAAAAAATAAAACAAGGATATCCATACATTAAGTATTATATTTCAAGGTACACTGACCCCTAAGAAAAAGGAAACAAGAAAAAGGAAACAATTAACGGTTGTTCGAGAAACCATATAGAATGCGACACAGGGAGGGGAAATCAAAAAGAACTTGTGGGATCCTTGAATTATGAATAGAGAGTTCAGAGACTGGGGAGACCAAAGTGGCTATAATTCATGAGACAGAGAACCACAGAAAGGAGAGCTCCACAGACCTGCAATGAATTGCCTTGAGTCTTACTAATCAGCACATGTATATAAGGAAAATTCTGAGGTCAGGAAAGAGCCATTGGAAAGAATCAGGTGAAAAAAAAAAAAAAAAATCACAGCTCATAGAGCTAAAAATACTTTTTGTTTTCACCAGGCAAAATGGAAAAACTTCTTAAGAAAGGTGGCACCCAGTGGAGTCCCTGAGCACACTGCCTCTAGTGCGGCAGTGTTAGTGTTAGAGGAAAGGCCACACACATGTGTCAAACTGATTTTTGACAAAGGTGTCAAGATCATTCAATGGGACTTTTCAACAAAAGATGCTGGAATAAGCAGATATCTACAGAAGATTAAAAAAAAAAAAAAAAAAAGAACCTCAATTCTTAGCTTACAGCATTCATAAAAATAAAACAGATCATAAAACTAAAAGTGGTAGGTACAACTATAATAGTTATAAAAGGAAATACAGGAGAAAATATTTGTGATCCAGGACAGACAAAGATTTCTTAATATTTTTTTTAAAAAGACAAACTGATAAACTGGATTTCAAAATTTAAAACTCCTGTTGCTCAAAAATATCACTGAAACAATGAAAAGGCAAGGTACAGTCTACGATTTCCTTAAATGTGACACCGTATGTCTCCTTCATGCCATTTACTAATTACATAGCACAGTAGCTTGTAGCATGCAGTCAGTAAATAGCAATAAATAAATAAAACATTTTATCAATTGAACTGAAATAACTTTCTGACTTTTCTACAATGAATATGCATTATTGTTACTTTCATAATGGGGAAAATCATATAAAGATTTCAATTAAAATACTATTGATTCTTTTAGCATTTTAGGCTTTTGACAATTTTTTGTTGGCAGAAGCTCAGGACAAAGAGGAAGACTATACAAGTACTATATAGTTTTGCATCCTCAGCAACAAGCCTGGTATGTGGGCACATTATATGCTTAATAAATGTACTGCAGAGAATAAAGTTAAATTCAAAAATCCTTTCCAAAGAATTATTTCTAAGAAAAATAAGGCTTAAAGTTTTAAAGGCAAAGTGGTTTTTATTAGAAACATTAAAAATACCACAACTAAATAATCTTGTTTTTGTTTAAAAAAAAAAAATGAACTGTTTGCTCTTCAAGCAAGGAGCACATCTTCAGAAGTTTGCTTTCTTTAGCAATGACTACATGTTTTTTTGTTGTGTTTTGTGCTTAATAATGCTGTGAAAATATAGTAATGCAGATAGACTGTTTTAATGATTTAAATAAACAAGTCAAGATTTCATCACAAACCCAGAATGCTTATCTTGAAAACAAATTACTATATTTTAAAAACTATGCAAAAAACTTTCAAAAAAATAAACAAACATCTAAATTTAAACAATATCCTGAGAATTATCAATGCAATCTAAGACTTTAAACCAAACTATTTTTCTTGCAACTATTTTTAGTCATTCTTTTGTAATGGCAAAATGTTGGTTAATAGAGAAAATAACAAAATATGTTCAATACAAGTCAATAATTTCAATGATTACATTCATTATCATAATATTGATGAGCTCAGGACCTGAATACTCTAAAGACAACTAATTAAATAAGCAACAAGACGTGGTAGTCTGTGCAATACTGCTGATTAACACATCCCGTGAATTTACCAAAAACCTAAGATGAAAAGAATGTCTCAAGCTCACATACAGGACAACTCATCAACAATACTGTCCTAGTCCATTTGGGCTGCCATAACAGGTTACCATCGGAGAAGGCAATGGCACCCCACTCCAGTACTTTGCCTGGAAAATCCCATGGATGGAGGAGCCTGGTAGGTTACAGTCCATGGGATCGCTAAGAGTTGGACATGACTTCACTTTCACTTTTCACTTTCATGCATTGGAGAAGGAAATGGCAACCCACTCCAGTGTTCTTGCCTGGAGAATCCCAGGGACGGTGGAGCCTGGTGGCTGCCATCTATGGGGTCACACAGAGTCGGACACTACTGAAGTGACTTAGCAGCAGCAACAGATTACCATAGACTGGGTGGATTATAAAAGTGAAAGTGAAAGTCGCTCACTATGTCCGACTCTTTGAGACCCCGTGGACTATACTGTCCATGGAATTCTCCAGGCCAGAATACTGGGCCACACAAATTTATTTCTCCTAATTCTGGAGGCTGAGAAATATAAGATCAATGCAATGGCAGATTGAGTGTCTATTTCCTGGTTCATAGATAGCTGTCTTTTCACTGTGTCCTCAGACTTGGGAAGGAGCAACTGAACTCTCTGAGCTGTCCTTTTTTTTTTTTTTAATTTTTTTTTTTAAACTTTACAATATTGTATTGGTTTTACCAAATATCGAAATGAAAATGAATCCGCTACAATATGAAAGAGAAAATGAAAGTTGCTCAGTCGTGTCCAACTCTTTGCAACCCCATGGACTTATAGTCCTTGGAATTCTTCAGGCCAGAATCCTGGAGTGGGTAGCCTTTCCCTTCTCCAGGGGATCTTCCCAACCCAGGGATCAAACCCAGGGTTCCTGCATTGCAGGCGGATTCTTTACTAGCTGAGCCACAAGGAAAGCCCAAGAATACTGAAGTGGGTAGCCTATCCCTTCTCCAGCAGATCTTCCCTACCCAGGCATCAAACCAGGGTCTCCTGCATTGCAAGCAGATTCTTTACCAGCTGAGCTATCAGGGTATCCCTGAGCTGTCCGTTACAAGAGCACTAATTCCATTCATGAGGGTTCCACCTTCATGACCTAATCAGTCCAAAGA
Source organism: Bubalus bubalis (assembly GCF_019923935.1). Classification (NCBI taxonomy): domain Eukaryota; kingdom Metazoa; phylum Chordata; class Mammalia; order Artiodactyla; family Bovidae; genus Bubalus; species Bubalus bubalis. The sequence goes on from NC_059161.1 coordinate 47,585,121, forward strand.
CTTTGTTTCAAGTGACATCACAATGAGGATTAGATTTTCACTTATGAGTCTGGGAGGGAAAGATTCAGTCAGTAGTAAATACTATACTCACAACTGGAATGGTATTAGCTATACAATAAAACAGTTAAACATGTACTTTTATAGGATCAAATAAAAGTACACCTACATTTAATAGGTAATACATTTGTTTTCTAGATCATGTCTATTCTTTTCATAAGCTAAACTCCATAGTTTCTATGCATTTTGCATAGAAAATTTAATGTAATGTAAATTCATATTTAGTACTTGAAGAGTTTCTTTCAGAAAAGATAGTGATATAGACAAAAATATAAAAATGTCATTTTAATAAATAGTTCAATATTACATTTCTTAAAATATAAATTAAGCCCTTAGGATGCTATAAGAGAACTAAAAGTGATCTAAGGTCAGATGGCTGGACTCTTTAATAGTTATTTGGTTAAAAATTTCCAGCTAAATTACCTCAAGCCCTAAGAAATGCAATGCTAACATAAAAAACAAACAAACAAAAAAATGAAATTCAAGATATTACCAGAATACAGAAGAAAAACCACATGATCATCCCAACAGATACAGAAAAATAATCTGACAAAACTTTACATTCTATCATTAAAAAAAACAAAAACAAACCCTCAGGAAAATAGGAATAAAAAGGAACTTACTCAACTTGTTAAAGTATTCATAATACTTTAATAAAGTCTTAATAGTGAGGGTATAAACGCATTTGCTTTAAGACCTGGTATAAGGTAAACATGATTGCTTTTACCTTCCTACTTAACACTGTTCTGAAGGTCTTAGCTTAGTAAGACAAGAAAAAGAGAAAAAACCTGAGGTTGAAAAAAGAGGAAGTAAAACTGTCTTTGTTTCCATATGATGTGATTATCCACAAAGAGAATCTCAACATATTTATGAACAAACAAATAAACTTTGAGAAAGGATTTAGGATTCAAGGTTATAAGTAAATATCAACTGTATTTCCAAATGCAACAAACAACTCATTTTTGAGACTTCAAACAAATCATTTATAGTGTAAGAGAACACATAAGATAAATAAGGATAAATATAACAAGAAATGCTCAGGTCCTGTTCACGAAAAACTACATAATATTGTTGAAAAATTAAAGAAGATCTAAATAATTGGAATTATATACCATGTTCATGGATCAGAAGACAAGACTGTTAACATGTCAATTCTCCCTAAATTGATCAACAGATTACAATATTAATTAAAGTCCAGGGACGGGGGAGCCTGGTGGGCTGCTGTCTATGGGGTCACACAGAGTCGGACACAACTGAAGTGACTTAGCAGCAGCAGCAGCAGCAGACCTTCATGTAGAAATCAACACTCTACAATTAATATAAAATGTTAAGCAAATACAGTTGCCAAGATAATTTTTAAAAAGGACGAGTAAAATTGGAAGACTCAAAATTGCCTCATTTCAATACTCTAAAGCAAAAGTACTAAAGACAGTGAGATAAAGCATACGGATTGATGGACACAGACCAGAGGTGTCAGGGTAATTCAATGAGAGAAAAATAGTTTTTTCAACAAATACTTTTCAAAAAAATTTTGTTGTTTTAGTTGCTAAGTCTTGTCAGACTCTTTGCGACCCCATGAACTGTAGTCCATCAGGCTCCTCAGGCCACGAAATTTCCCAGGCAAGAATACTGGAGTGGGTTGCCATTTCCTTCTCCAGGGGATCTTCCCCACCCAGGGATCAAACCCATGACTCTTGCATTGGCAGGCAGGTTCTTTACCACTGGGCCACCAGGGAAGCCCACTTTTTTCATTTACTCTATCTGTAGACTTACTCTATTTGTAGACTTATAGAAGTCTTTCAGCACCTAAAGTTCTTGCCAATATGTAACAACAACATACCAAGAAAGTCCAGAACACCTGAGTTGATGCACTAAGTCACCCATCTGCACCAGCAGAAAAGATTAGTCCCTGGAGTCTTTTCTCTTTTGCCACTTTATTGAGAACTATGAAAAAGTTAATCAGGAAAAATATGAGGCAGGCAAGATACCGCTACAAGTAAAAAGAATTTCTAGACTCACTAAACAATAAAACTAAACTGTTTTAAATGAATTTTAACCATGAGAGAAAAACTACAAGTCAACAGCCCCAATTTTTTTTAAAGGGCAGATAGTGAGTACTTTAAATTTTGAGTTTAGGAATAAAACTGTAACAAATATCTGCGGGTCAAGTCATGAGAAATCACTTCATGCTTAAGTATTTCAAATCATGATGCTACTGAATGAAACTGTCTGATTTGTTTATATGTAATTTTATTGGACTTTGCAAAACTGTCCAGAATGTTTATATACTCTTAACTTTAAAAGGACAAAAAAAAAAAAAATCTGTGCTTATCTGTTTATCATATGTCTGAAATCACCCATCCTAATCAGATACAAGCTTATTTACTGGAGAAACTACAAGGTTATATTTTGCCCCACAAGATCTGTTCCTGTTTAACACAGACTTAAAATCACATACTGCCTTAACACAGTCCTATTTTCAACAAATATTTTTTCAATTAAATATCCAGTTGCAAAAAAAATGAACCTTGATTCTTTAATACCATAAGCAAAAATTAACTTGAAGTGGATTACAAACTAAATATAATTCTAAAAACTATTAACATTTCTAGAAGGAACATAGGAGTAAATCTTAACAAAGCTGGGTTAGGAAAAAATGTTTTAAATTAAATCCCATATCTGTAAACTACAAAAGAAAAACACTGATAAATTGTATTTCATCTAATTTAAAAGTTTTGTGCTTCAAAACAGAGGATGAGATGGCTGGATGGCATCACCAACTTGATGGACATGAGTCTGAGTGAACTCCGGGAGTTGGTGATGGACAGGGAGGCCTGGCGTGCTGCGATTCATGGGGTCGGAGTCGGACACGACTGAGCAACTGAGCAACTGAACTGAACTGAACTGAACTGAACTGAGCTGAAGTAAGAAAGCACATCAGTGGTTAGAAGGATAGGAGGTGATGGTGGAAACTGATTGTAAAGGAGTATGAAAGATTTGTTACAATGATAGAACTGTTCTATATCATGATTGTGGTATTGGTAAACAACACATTTGTCAAAACTCACTAATAAAAGTGGTAAATTTTACTGAATATAAATTACATATGAACAATATGACTTCTAAACAATGGATTTAAGCAAAAATAAACACAGGGGAAAAAAATTCCCCACTAAAAAATGAAACGGCAGAACACAGACTAGGAGAAACTATTTGCAAAACATATATGTGATAAAGTACTTGCAAACAATATACAGAAGTCTGACTACTCAATATTAAGAACACAAACAACCCAATCAAAACATGACCAAAGATTTTAACAGATACTTCAATAAAGAAGACACAACATGGCAAATCAGCACAGGAAAGCATGTTCAATACCATTAATAATTCAGGAAATTCAAATTAAAACTGCAAGATGCCATTACACATCCAAAAGAAGAGGTAAGTAAGAAAGACTAACCACGCCAAGTGTGGCAATGATGTTAAATAATATCCGAGAAATGCAAAATGGTACAATTTGGCAGTTTCTTATGAAGTTGAACATACCAAATGACACAGAAATTGTATTCCTAGATATTCACCCAAGGCAACTGAAACTACACTTCCACACAAAGATTTGTACTGGAATATTCACAAGAAATTTTTGTGCAAAAAGTGCAATTACACTGAAATTTCCACCCTGTGCCATAACCACAAGGAAAAAAATTGTGAAAACAGATAAATGCCCAGTCAGCTCCTGAAGCTTCAGCCACTTCATCTGATGTTCTAGATATAAAAATAAGCAACTTAGATGTTGAGCCTAGACAAGTCTTTGGATTATTACTTCACAAGCAGAGATATACTGGTTTATTGAACTTTGGGAATTTAGCATTGAAATATGGGCTTCCCTGGTGGCTCAGATGGCAAAGAATCCGCCTACAATGTGGGAGACCTAGGTTCGATTCCTGGGTTGGGAAGATCCCCTGGAGGAGGCCACAGCAACCTACTCCAGTATTCTTGCCTGGAGAGTTTCATGGATAGAGGAGCCTGGTGGGCTACAGTTCATGGGGTCACAAAGAGTCAGACACGACTGAGCAACTAAACACAGCACAGCAGCCTTGAAATAGAAAATTACATAGTAAAGACATTCCCAAATGTATTTTGCCTTGAACTTTATGTACTAATGTGAATATTATAATGCATCCTTCTTGGCTTGACACTTTGTAGAAAAGCTCTGGGTGAAAACAATACAACTCTGATAAAACCTATGTAATACACTAATAACTAAAATGGTTGGCAAAGAAGTTACTTGTCAGACTTCTGACAATAAAGATATTCGTACATCTGTAAACTTAGTAAAATTTTTAAAATCACTATGAATATGAAATGATACTTTTAATTTAAAAGTCACCCAAATCACACCTCCATAAATTAGTAAGTAGATCTAGAATGCTGACTGCCGGCACTTCTGTCTCATGTGAATTTAAAATGAGATCATTGAAGACAAAACGCCAGCAAGATAATGAGAATCTAAAATAAGTATGAGAGACTCTCAAGATTGGCATGAAACTAGAAGTCATATGCAAAAAATAAAATGAATTTTATCAAAGGACTTACTACAGAGTGTACAATGAGCTAAAATATGGACAAAAATAGTAAACAACTGAAAATGTTAGCTTTATTTGTGCCCAGATATATATAGAATATAGAAGAATGTGAAAAATTTATCAGATGACTAAAATTTCTATGTAATCATTTTCCTTTCCCCACTAATGAATCTCTTATCAATCTCCAGGAGATTGTAGCCTGGAGAAGGATTCATAGAGGTTTGATACATTATAGAGGTTTGTTTTACAGATCTGAAAGAAATAAGGCCATGAGTAAGGATTTTGGTAAAGAGTCCTAAGTAAAGACATTATAAATCAAACTAAACAGTTTTCAGTGTACTCCTCTCCTTGCCTCCCTCCCACGCCCCACCATAGTTTTCTGCTTCTCGTATTAATTTGAGACTCCGGGAGTGGGTGATGGACAGGGAGGCCTGGCGTGCTGTGATTCATGGGGTTGCAAAGAGTCAGACATGACTGAACTGAACTGAACTGAAGTTACAGCTGGTAAAGAACCCATCTGGCAGTGCAGGAGATGCAAGAGTTGTGGGTTCGATCCCTGGGTCAGGAAGATCCCCTGTAGAAGGAAATGGCAACCCACTCCAGTATTCTTGCCTGGAAAAGCCCATGGACAGAGAAGCCTGGTGGGCTATGGCCCATGGGGTTGCAGAGAGTCAGACACGATTGAGTGTGCGTACACACACACACCCACACAAGCTACAAAAAGAGAGTGGCTTGGATATGTTAGCAGCAGTGTGATGGGTCACATTATTAGAGTGTTTTTATAATCAGTTCTCCATGTGCTGATTTACTGTCTACCAAAGGTTGTACTGAACCATCACAACCTTGTTCTACTGAGCTCCAAACCAACCCTTGTATAGTCAAGGTATATACCACTCATCAAGCCATAAAAAAAAGAATTCATGGTACTCTGCTTAGGAACTAGTGAAAGTGAAAGCCGCTCAGTTGTGTCCGACTCTTTGAGACCCCATAACTACATAGTCCATGCAATTCTCTAGGCCAGAATACTTGAGTGGGTAGCCTTTCCCTTCTCTAGGGGATCTTCCCAACCCAGAGATCAAATCCAGGTCTCCTGCTTTGCAGGTAGATTCTTTACCAGCTGAGTCACAAGGGAAGCACAAGAATACTGGAGTGGGTAGCCTATCCCTTCTCCAGCGGAACTAGTAGTAGATGTCAAATCCAATGAATTCAATTGCTATCTTTAAGTTGTGTATCTTCACTCTTACACTCAATATACTTCCCTTAACCTCTAAGGCTTTATATAAAGACAGCTGAACACCAGAGAATTGATGCTTTTGAACTGTGGAGACTGTGGTGTTAGAGAATACTCTTGAGAGTCTCTTGGACTGCAGGGAGATCCAACCAGTCTATCCTCAAGGAAATCAGTCCTGAATATTCACTGGAAAGACTGATGCTGAAGCTGAAACTCTAATACTTCGGCCACCTGATGCAAAGAACCAACTCACTGGAAAGACCCTGATGGTGGGAAAGATTTTAGGTGGGAGGAGAAAGGGACGACAGAGGATGAGATGGTTGGATGGCATCATCGACTCTATGGACATAAGTTTGAGTAAGCTCCAGGAGTTGGTGATGGACAGGAAAGCCTGGCGTGCTGCAGTCCCAGTCCATGGAATTGCAAAGAGTCAGACACGACTGAGCAACTGAACTGAACTGAACTGAACTTCTAAGACTTCTCTTGTCTGGCTGCTTCTACCCAGTATCCTCCTTAGGCTTCTCTTATCGCCAATCTGTCCAATGTTGGTATCTTCAGGCACCATTCTTAGCCATTGATCTTTTGAACTACACACTATTCTCATACTGGACATCTTCCCTTCCTTGGTTTCAGCATTGCTGCTGAACTCTATTTGTATCTCTAACCTAACTCTCCCACCTCCTTCAGATTCCCTTGAGGTACCTCACATACAGGATGATCAACTCAGAAATAATTCCTTTTACTATTCCCTGATTTTACAAATAACCCAGTACCCATACAAATTCTCCAAGTAGCAAACAGGAAACTGTGTGATGTTTTCCCTTCTCTCCTTTCAGTCATTAAATCCCATTAATCCTATACCTGAACTGCATTTAGAATTTGATTCCTTCTCACTAATATTGCCTCAGTTAACTACTTATCATTTTTTGAACAGGTTACCTAAACCTTCCACCTGCAGTAGCTTCTAAGCCATTTCTCTGCATCTAGTTTTATCTTTCCCAATACAAGCCTTGTACCATTACCAAAGTCTTCCTTCTAAAACATTTCATACAGAAATTCTTCCATGTTGCTTCACTGCATTCAGGATAAAATCTAAACTACTTGGGAGAGATCTGGCCTAACATGACCCTAACTACCTGGTCGCATTCTTCTGGGTTTTCTCTGCAGGACTCTGTGCGTCACTCATACCATGCTACATCTGGGGAGGGAGAGCAGAGCTTGCATGAACTCCCACATTCTAAACATTCTATTTTCTCTGTGTAGGAATGCTCTCCCTCTCATCCTTACTTATGTAACTTACAGTCACCATTAAGACTTAGCTCAGCCAACTACTTGAAGAAGTGTTTCAGACCATGCCATTCTCCCCCTTCCTTTCTCTTCCTTTTGGACTGATTCAAATCCACATTCTCTGTATCCCACAACAACCAGTGTTTTCATAGCAATAATGACACTGAATATGCATATTTTCTTGTCTGCAAGTAGATACTCATCTTCTCAAGGAAAGTACCGTATTTCCTTTATTTCTACATCCTCTGGTGTCCAACTCATTGTAATTGCTCATTAAATACTTAATAGGCAAATGGATTATACTGGAGTGGGTTCTGAACTTAACATATAAACCATCAAGTAAACCAAAACCAAAACCAAAACCAAAATTCCTTAGGAAGGCATTACACTGAAGACCAATTTGCTGTCTCAACATAGTTAGGCTAGCACAGTTTTTCCTCTAGCACTGAAACGCTAGTTTCTTTGGAGGCCCATCCATACTTACAATCCACTTAATGACAATGTTTTATAAAAACTATGCATTTTTAAGCACTAGAATTTATATCCCATGAAACTCTGAGGATGGCAAGTAGAAACTGATGTGCAGTAGAAGAACAGCAGTTTCTCTCTCATACTGAGATTACTCTGAATATGCTTAGCAAGAGCAATGGCAGAATCACCAGTTTCTTCCTTGCTTCCTTTCCACTCTCTTTTCTTCCCCTCCCTCATCCCTCCTTCATTCCTATCTATGTTATCTGTTGCTAAGCCTATTTCTTTGAATTCATATAAATGATGATGTGAATCCACCGTACTGACACACGTATAAGGATTGTTCACAACCAGTATTTCTCTCATAATCTATTCCCACCAAGATTATGTAGCACTTTAAACAATATTGGCAAATATAGGAACATACAAGCATAGCCACAAGCATGCTAAACTCTTGTGCCATCTATTAGACTGAAAGAAGTTCAAATATTCACAAAAATGTGAAGAAAGTATAAAGAAATGTCTCAGCTGCTGTACTTACATTTCAAAATAAACATTCCAAAATATAGGCTAGAAGAATGCTATGGCTAATTGAAAATCATCAGACAATAAGTATGAACTGAGTGAAAACTCAGCTAGTTACTAATTAACTTCAATGGGTCCACTAAAGAAGCCTATCTCAGAGCAAACACTGGACAGAAGAGATTTGAGGATGCTGCCATTTGGGTGAGTACTAACAATTCACCAAAATAACATAAGTCACCATAAGCATACACTGAGTACAGATTTGCTTCTCAGAAAAACTTAAGAACTGAAATAACCCCATCAAGTTCCAAGAATTAAATAAATAACTATTTGTATGTGTTTATAAAGCACATTTTAAAGTATACTTAAAATGTATAAAATGCATTTAAAAGCATATTTGATAACCTAAAAGAATAAAAAAACTGGGAGATTACACATACAAAACTTTAATTTTTACAAAAATCATGTAAACATAATTATATTTCCATTTTTTATATTTATGGCAATTCTATAGTTACTATATACATGGATGTAAAATTACATTACCATATAAAAGTGTACCTGCTTCAATACATAAAATAATTTAGTTTTTATCTATAAATGAAGTCGCTCAGTTGTGTCCGACTCTTTGCAACCCCATGGAGTGTAGCCTACCAGGCTCCTCTGTCCATGGGATTTTCCAGGCAATAGTACTGTAGTGGATTGCCATTTCCTTCTCCAGCGGATCTTCCCAACCCAGGGATCGAACCCGGGTCTCCCGCATTGTAGACAGACGCTTTATTGTCTGAGCCACCAGGGAAGTCCTTAGTTTTTATCTATAGCACATACCTAAAACAGAAGTTCTGAAATAGGAGAAGAAATGCCAAACAAGAGAAATAGTGTAGGCATTTCAATGAGTAAGAAAACCATCTGGCTAGCTTGAAAATCTGCTTCTGTGTAAGAAAAATTTTTTTAACAATCATCAATTGATTAATTGTCTACGTACTCAAGGTTTAGAACAGAAGCACGAGTGACAACTAGCTCCCTCTACTAAGCTCCAGGCAGCTTCCCTTCATCTCACCATCTAAAACTCTTCCTTCTTTCCTATGAAGTCCCATGGTCCTTAATCTATATACTTCTGATACCAGAGATAATTATCACTTTTACACTTAGTATAAATTTTATACCTTATCTTCCCCACTAGACCATAAACTCTTTTAGAGTAAGAGTTATGCTTAATTCAGATCTGTACGCCCACTTATCTACCAGAGTACTCTGCTCATTCTCAATAAATAAATATTTTATAAATACACAAAAAGATAGGTTCTCCTGAAAATACATTTTCAGCATTTCTTCTAAAGAACCTATGTACCACATTACTTTCTATTTTTCTTCCTACTTCTCAGTAGTTCCTGTTTTACCAGTTTTTAAAAAAATTCATGTATTTGGCTGCTTCAAGTCTCAGTTGGTGCATGTGGGTTTAGTTGCCCCGTGGTATGTGGGATCTTAGTTCCCAAGAAGGAATTGAACCTGTGTCCCTTAATTGGAAGACAGAGTCTTAACCACTGGGCCACCAGGGATGTCCCTAGTTAACCACTTTTGCTAACTTATTTTATCCCTGTTCCTGGAGGGAAACTTTTCATCCATTCACTTATTTGCTCATTCAAAACATCCAGTAAGCGTCAAGTCCCTACTATGTGTCAGGTAGTGTGCTAGGTGCCAGGGTCACACCAGGGGGTAAGTCTTTAGGGAGCTTTGAGCCCAGTAGGAAGGACAGATAAGTAAATAATTATAAAGCAATGCGCTAATTTGTATGATATATACAAGCACATGATACTGTTTAAGAGTACTTCTATAATTTAAGAGTGCTTCTCCAACTTTCTGCCTGCACTTTATCATTTCCCTATATAATATTCCCTCCACTGGTCACCCATCCATCTGCCTACCTCTTTCTTCCTTCAACTTTAATATACACCTTTGATACAAAATACAGAAGATGCCCAAGAATAAAGTGAAAAATAAGACTTCCTCCCCTCTTTTCCCCAGTGATTCAGTTTGCCTTCCTGAAGGTAAGCACTAATGTCCAGTACATAATTCAGAGACAGGCAATGTAGACACAGCCATATACGCACACATATATGGTCTTTAAAAGAGAGTAGCATACTTTATATTCTGTCTGCATCTTGCTTTTCTTATTTCATAACATATCTTAGAAATTGCATTGTCTCAGCCCATATTGGGTGACATCATTCTTTTTAATGAATATAAAGTATTTCACTGCACGAATATCTTAAGTAGATCTCCTGGAAGTGAAATTGCTGGGTCCCAAAATATGTGCATTTTTAATTTTGATAGATACTAACATAGAGACTTCACCAATTTTAATTTCCTATAAAATAGGAAATATTCACCTCCATAACTTAAATTACAACCTTTATGGTAATGGCTCCCAAATCTGTATCCATAGTCTGACCCATATTTATTCTCTGTGGTATTTCTGTGGTATTCTCTGTGGTATCTCTGTGATATATACGTATTTCTTGGAACCTTAGGAAAAAGCTTTTTAAAACCAAATTTATAATTTTACTCTTAACACACTCTTCATAAGTTCACTGCTGCTGCTGCTGCTGCTGCTAAGTCGCTTCAGTCGTGTCCAACCCTGTGCGACCCCAGAGACGGCAGCCCACCAGGCTCCCCCGTCCCTGGGATTCTCCAGGCAAAAACACTGGAGTGGGTTGCCATTTCCTTCTCCAATACATGAAAGTGAAAAGTGAAAGTGAAGTCGCTCAGTCGTGTCCGACTCTTTGTGACCCCATGGACTGCAGCCTAGCAGGCTCCTTCGTCCATGGGATTTTCTAGGCAAGAGTACTGGAGTGGGGTGCCATCGCCTTCTCCGTCATAAGTTCACTATATATATTAATTCTCCGTGATCCCAACCAAATGCTTTTCTACCCACATTCAATTAATGAACTGTTAAGACAGATCAATCTTATATAATTCTATGACACCCATCTTCTTTTTATTTTCTCAAGCAAAATCTGACTGACAAGGGTCCAGTTCAGAATGCCTGGATTACTAAATTCTAACTACTCAACTTGTTCCTCTCTGCTTGCCTACCAGTGATTTTGCTCACATCATCCTCTCTGCCTGAAATATCCTCTCAAATCAGTCCCCCTGTTGGAATTTCATTAAGCCTAACCTAAACACTAGATCCATTCATAACAAATTTTCTTTTATGAATTTATTAACAACACTTAGGTCTTTCACTGTATTCTAATTTATAACACAATTATAAGATAAATCATAAACTCTTAACACAGTTTGATAAACTCACACTGCCAAGGCACTCAGAACGTGTTTACCAAATGAAAGAATGAATTTTTTGCAATGGACTAATTCCTGTAAGTCAGATAATTCAATAGGAGAAAACATGCTACAGAGGATAATTGCTTCTTTCCTTACCTCTTTCCCTTTTTCCTTCCTCTCTTTCCCTCTCCCTCCCTCCCTCCTTCCCTCTCCTTCCTTCTTTTCTTTCAGGTAATAAGACTATTTTAAAGTCTGTGAGATACAGGTCCCTATTTAAGAATTAAATTTCAGAATACTCACTATGTGAAATATTTCCAGTAAACTACATTTTCCCCTTGCATTGTGTTTGATGAAAAATAGGGAAAAGGATAAAGAATAAAGGAAAAGGTGAATATACTACTAAAATGATTGAATTTCTCTTCAAAACTAAAAAATCATCTAAATACAGTCAAGGTTACTCTTAACTACCATGTAGAAGAGAAAACTCAACTGCAATGTACCTATGGCCTATTGTTTAACCAAGTTTAAAATGGGTGAAATAATTTTTTACAAGTTTCACAAAAACTTGCAGAAGAACTATGTAAAGCATTATAAACCCTATATGTCTGGTTTTAAAAATTAAAAACCGTGATTTTAAAAATCACTATCTGTAGTAAAATTTACATTTAAAAAATTTAGAAAAGAGTTGATTATGCTTCCCTATACATAAAGTATTGCTAGTTAAAAAAATAAATGATCATTATATTTCATTAAAAATTATTTGGCTCTCATTTACTAAAATAGTAGAGAGCTATCAAATCTCTATCAAGAAGTAGAGAACTATTACATTATAACTTGTAAATAATTTAGAAAAACAACAATACTACCATGCACATGCAAGTGTTGGTTATACTTGACTCACCTCTCCCCCATTAACATATTCCATCACAAAACACAAACGGTCTTTTGTCTGGAAGGAATATTTCAGGGACTTGAAATGAAAAAGAAAACATGTTATATTATAATCCTACATTTTTACAACAGTATCAAAAATAGAACACTAGAAACAGTAAGTGTGATTGATAAATTGTTCATGTTCCTTAAGAGTCTATTTATTCCTTTAAGAACACTTAAATAAAAATTTATGAGAAATATAAAACAAATTTTGTGAAGATCAGCAATGGGCATTATTTCGGGAAAAATTATAATTATTAGTAAAACAATCCTAACTCTTAAAAGTTTCTTCCTTTTGAAAGTCTATCTGTTGTTCTTAATGTTAAAACACTTCACTGGGACCAGGAACACACAAGAACTTTGCAAATCAAATAAAATGGCATACCTAAATAAATGTTGACTGAAAATGTTATTTTTCATACTTAATTGATATAATAAAACTCCCTTAAATATAAAATGTTATGATTATAACATCTTTCCTCCAGTCACTTACTGTTAAAAAGGGATGTCTAGTGTTCTTTAATACTCTGCTTTCAGTTAAAGTATGCGCCACTTCATCCTATAAAAGAAAAAAGGCAAGTAAACTTTTAATATATGTTCTGAGCACAAATAATATAAAAATTTCACTATTTCTCTAAGACCAGAAGAGATTAAACCCAGACACAGAAAAAGATTTTAAACACATGCTCCTTTATTGCTTAGCTTCTTTTCTACCAAAAAAAAAAAAAAAAAATCAAATGGCTATCATGTATAAACTCAGTCATACTTAATCAAAGTATATCAATAATGATATAATAATAAGCAAAAATTACCAGGGACACAGAAAATGAAATAGTAAGCCTTTCCCCTTGAAGAAAATGTCCTGTAAGTTAACAGCTAGGCATGGAGTAGTTAATATTTCCATGTTTGTATTACATTGTATTCAGGGGGATACAAAGGATATATTTCAGTAAAGATCATAGAATTGGTAAGTCTTCTACCTAAAAGAAAAATAAGTTATTGAAAAGAGGACCATAGTACACATTAAGAGGTTTAATTCTAAATTATACATTTCAGAAACAAAAATAGTATAAAATTGTATATTTTTGTTTTGTGGCTTTTTAGCATGCTTTTCTTTAAAAAAAAAAAAAAAAAGATCATAGCCTATTCTAGGACACTTTCAAGATCTGGATGTATCTAAAGCCAAAAATACACTAAGACTGTATTTCCCCAATTTTGTACATAAATTTCATCTTGACATCAAAAGTGGACTAGGGAAGATTTTCTTCAACATGGAGAACTGGAAAAATGTTTCCTATCTCAAAAATAATACTATTTTAAAGAAGAAAGGAAAGGAAGATAAATGCTGAAACTAACACAACATCTCTGGTCTCTGCTTCTGCCAAGATCCTAAACAAAGCCCTTGCTGGATCAATTTATTTACAGTGCCAGCAAATCAAGATTATAAGTAAGAAGTGGAAACTTTAGGACACTGTATTAATCTTTACAAAAGCATCTGACCTTATTTAGAAGATAAACGCTCAACAGAATGATCAAAGACGCTAAAATCCAAAAGCCATTCCACGAGAGTGAGACCAATTCTTTTTTTTTATTAATTAATTTTACTTGGAGGATAATTACTTTACAATACTGTCATGGTCTCTGTCACACATCAGTATGAATTGGCCATAGGTATACACGCGTCCCCTCCATCCTGAACTCCCCTCCTCTCCCCCCACCCTGTCTCCTCCAGGTTGTCACAGAGCACCAGCTTTAGGTGCCCTGCCTCATATGTCAAACTTGCATTGACATATGGTAATGTGTATGTTTCAATGCTATTCTCTCGAACCATCCCATCCTCTCCTTCTCCCACTGAGTCCAAAAGTCTGTTCTTTGTGTCTGTGTCTCTTTTGCTGCTCCGTACATAGGATCATCAGCACCATCTTTCTAGGTTCCATACGTATGCATTAATATACGGTGTTTGTCTTTCTCTTTCTGACTTACTTCACTGTGTATAATAGGCTCTAGGTACATGTGTCTTTTTCAGTTAAGTAAAGTGTAATGACATAGTATTTAAAACCAGTGAAATAAAGTATGGGTAAGAAAGCATTCAAGTCTTATTTAGCTAATAAGAACCAGGTTTAAATGCTCAAACAACATGAAAACCACAATCATCTCATACCATAAATTTTAAATTAATTAGAACACCAAACATCTTAATAAAAAATAATAAATATAAATGATATCAGAACTAATTTCTATACCCACAATGCTTACCATAATGATTAGTACACAGTAGGTAGTTGTTAGGAGAAGGCAATGGCACCCCACTCCAGTACTCTTGCCTGGAGAATCCCATGGATGGAGGAGCCTGGTGGGCTGCAGTCCATGGGGTCGCTAAGAGTTGGACACGACTGAGCGACTTCACTTTCACTTCTCACTTTCATGCACTGGAGAAGGAAATGGCAACCCACTCCAGTGTTCTTGCCTGGAGAATCCCAGGGACGGGGGAGCCTGGTGGGCTGCCGTCTATGGGGTCACACAGAGTCGGACACGACTGAAGCGACTTAGCAGCAGCAGCAGCAGCAGGTAGTTGTTAAATGTTTGTTGAATTTAACAGTTTATCATAGGAATGAATTCCAAGATGTCACATATGTGGGACTTTCATTCAATCATTTATTCTTTCAATAAATATGAAACAAATATACTCTGGGTATTGTTCTATCCACTGAAGACAGGATACTGAACACCACAGACAAAAGTCCTGCCCTCCTGGAGCTACCATTCCAGTTGGCCAGATGGTGGTCAGCATTAATGGAAAAAACAAAGAAGACAAGGGAATGCTAAAGCTTATGAGAATCAAATAATGGATACAAAATACTGTGATTCATGGGGTCGCAAAGAGTCGGACACGACTGAACTGATGAAGGATTATACAAGTGGCTATTTTATGGGCTATAAAACTGAATTCACTGATTAAAAAATGAAATCCTTGACATGCACTTACTAAATAATAACAGTCCAAGTATAAAATCATTTTTTTTAAAAAGACATATGATTCTTTTGCTCATGGCGTTGACATGCTAGTGGAGAAGACACTGGTGTATATCAAATTGATACAAATCCAATTTAAGAAATAATTATGAATTCTGATAAGTGATCTTATGATAAAGTGGGGTAAAGAAGGAAAATTAATGCTACTGGGAGATCACAGGCTGAGTAATATGAGAGTGTAGGACTGAGGGATTGGGACACACAACTGATTTCTGGTTTTAAATTTGCTCAGGCTCCTCTCAGAAGGACAGCAAAACAGGAGTGATCAATTAGGAGCCAACTGCAGTGTAAGAGTGAAATCAGGATGGCTAGGATGGCTGCAGTGGCACTGGGAGCAAGAAAAGGGTTTGAAATATTTTTGAGATATGAAATTAACAGTGAAAAACTAACAGCTATATGCTTCCAACAGAGGATAAAGCAGAAGCATTACTTTATCTGCAGTCAGAGAAGGCAACATTTACCAGTTATGCTTTAGGATTTTAAGTGATCTGAGGCAGTAAACTAGGAAAAGACTAAAAAAAAGAGAAGTATGAAACCCATTTGGAAAAGATATCCTAGCACTTCAGTTAATATTTCTGGCAGCTATTTCATTCTATTTTGTTGAAACAAGCTCATTACATGTAATAGTTATTTTTCTAAATCACTTAGTAAGTTCCATGAAAGATTATTTTTTTCCCTATATTCTGTAATCTGCCTAACCACATTAAAGGAGTCAAGTCAAGATGTAGGTAGGCAAAAGCTAAAACAGTATTTCTTTGTTATAAGAATGAAACCAGAATTAATACCATGTACATATATTTTATGTAATAAAATGTATTTTCTACCATACTTTACATCTGATCAAATTAAAATTTTCTCCTTAATGCAAATTTAATGGTACAGTATTTCACATACTAATTAGTTTCTGCTATGAAGATAAGGTATGCACAAGCTAAAAAATAAACACAGATGTCAATAATTTTTAATTACAGTTAAAAGCAACATGTCAAAACAAAAAGTTATAAATAACAGTGATAAAACTTAGGGGCTAAAACAATATGATGCTTTTCTAAAAATCCATTTGTTGATCATGATTACAAATAAAGAGTGCTTGGGTACATAAGTAAAATGTTTTCATGAAAAAACTTTCGAAATTTAGTTTCATATATATTCATCCATGGCAAAAGACTAATGAATTTTAAAATCTAATTTCTTTCATAGAAAGCAGCCTAGGGAAAATGGAATTTTTCATGGATTTTCTGCAAACATGACACAGAAGAATAGTCTTCCTCATACTCATTTTTCCAATCCTCTCTAATTTATCACTACCCTTTACCAAACATGGTCTAAAATTCTCTTCATTCTCCCCACTTATTGCTTTTTGGTAGTTCAGTTTTTGGCGGGAGGTGGACAAGGAGCAAATGATGACAGAGAAACAGAAGAGAACATCTCGATCACTGCGGGCACCAAGGGTGTCATCTGCTTTAATCCTTGTAGTAACTGAGCAGGTGTCTTTGATTATTCCCATTTTATATGAGGTAACTGAGGTTCACAGAAGTTAAGCTGCTCAAATTGCAGGTGAAAAGGTCAAGACTGATCTCATCTAAGTCCAACACCAATGGTCATTTCCAACAACTCAGTAGCAACTTAACCAGGTACACTTTAACTCTGTTCACATTATTTTCTCCATTTTGACCGCAAGAGTTTAAAGACTGACTTCATGAAGCTGGTTGAAATCAAAATACATGACATCTAAAGCATTTAAAAAAAATAATCCAGAGCTATAAATGAGGCCTAGAGGAGAAGATGAAGGAGGTGGGGAAGCAGGGAGAAAAGGGGAGAAAAGATTTTACCTTGGTATCTTTATTCTTAATCAACCACAATGACTACAAGTGATCATTATGTACTTGCTCTGTTTTGACAAGCCGTATGTCAGAAATCTATATATTTTTCCCCATAGAAAGGATGTCGTATTTGGTGTTGTTTGGTCATTAAGTCGTATCTGACTCTTGCAACCCCATGGACTGTAGCCCACCAGGCTCCTCTGTCCATGGGATTTCCCAGGCAAGAATAATGGAGTGAGTTACCATTTCCTTCTCCAGGAGATCTTCCCAACCCAGGGACTGAATCCATGTCTCCTATTGCAGGTGAATTCTTTACCAACTGAGCCACCATACTATCATTCAATCTGTCATGCAATCCTGATGGTTCTTCAACAAAATATGCTGAATATGACTGAATATGTCTTACCACCTCCACTGCTAATACCCTGATGCAAGCCACTATAATCAATTATCTGGATTATTGTAGTTAACTCCTAACAAGCTCCCTGCTTCCACAGTCTATTCTCAACACTACAGCCAAGGTGATAGTAAAATGAAAACTATATCTTGTTACTATACATGATATAGTAAAAAAAAAAAAAAAAAGTATAAAAACTTCCAATGGCTGACCAGTACAATGAGTAAAAACCAATATCCTTACAGCATCCACCATTATCATAAACAACTCTCCACTGTTTTTACTCTATGCAGGCCATGCTAGACTAGATTCCTAGCTATTTTTAAAATATGCTGCTTCCTCAATGCTTTTTTTGGTTGTGATTTCCTCTATCAGGAATATTCTTCCTCCCAAATACCTGAATGGTTTGCTTCCTCATTTCCTTCGAATGTTCACTGAAATTTCACTTTCTCAATGAGTTCTTCTGTGATCATTTAAGACAGCAAAACCCACAAAAATCACTGCTGCTGCTGCTGCTAAGTCACTTCAGTCGTGTCCAACTCTGTGCGACCCCATAGACGGCAGCCCATCAGGCTCCCCCATCCCTGGGATTCTCCAGGCAAGAACACTGGAGTGGGTTGCCATTTCCTTCTCCAACACTAACACTACACAAAAACTAGTGGAACTACTAAATGAATTCAGCAAGACAGCAGGATGAAACATCAATATACACAAATCTCTTTCATTACACTAACAATGATATATCAACAAGGGGAAGTAAAAAAAAAAAATCCTGTTTGAAATCACATCAAGAAAATAAAATACCAAGGAGGTGAAAAATCTATACATTGAAAACTATATAACACTGATAAAGCAAACTGAAGACAATTCAAAAATGAAAGGGCAAGATCCCATGCCCTTGGGCTGGAACAATTAATATCATTAAAATGGCCATACCCAAAGCAATTTACAGATTTAATGCAATTTTTATCCAAATACCTATGACTTTATTCATAGAACTGGAACAAATATTCTTAAAATTCATATGGAACCACAAAAGACCCTGAATTGCCAAAGCAATCTTGAGATGGAAGAACAGAGCTGGAAATATCATGCTCCCTGATATCAGACTATATCACAGAGCTACAGTAATCAAAACAGCATGGTACAGGCACAAAAACTGATTTACAGCCCAATAGTACAGAATAGAGAGCCCATAAATAAACCCATGCACCTATAGTCAATCCATGACAAAGGAGGCAAGTATATAAAATGGAGAAAAGACAGCTTCTTCAACAAATGGTGATGGGAGAGTTAAACGGCTGCATATAGATCGATAAAATTAGAACACTCCCTAACACTGTATACAAAAATAAACTCAAAATGATTTACAGACCTAAATATAAGACATGACACAACAAAACTCCTTGACCAGAGCACAGGCAAAATATTCTTGGACATAAATTAATGCAGTATTTTCTTAGGTCAGTCTCTGAAAACAAAAGAAGTATAAGCAAAAATAAAACAAAAAATGGGACTTAAATAAACTTAAAATTTTTCTGCACAGCAAAGGAAAACATCAACAAAACAAAACAAAAAAACTTAAGGAATGGGAGAAAAATATTTTCAAATGATACTACTGATAAGAAATTAATATCTAAAATATACAAGAAGCTCATAGAACTCAATTTAAAAAGAAAAACCTAATTAAAAAGTGGGCAGAAGCACTGAACAGACATTCCTCCAAAGAAGATACTCAACATCACTAATTATTTTTGCTGTTGTTTAGCTACTAAGTCATATCCAACTCTTTTGCAACCCCATGGACTATAGCCCACCAGACTCCTCTGTCCACAGGATTTTCCAGGCAAGAATACTGGAGTGGGTTGCCATGCCCTCCTCCAGGGGACTTTTGTGACCCAGGGATTGAACCTGGGTCTCCTGCATTGGTATGCAGATTCTTTACCACTGAAGAAGCCCTCACTAATTATTAGAGAAAAGGAAATAAAAATCACAGCGGAGTACACTGTCACTTCAGTACCATTTCACACTTGTCAAAAGGACTATCATCAAAAAGGCTACAAATAATAAATGCTAGAGAAGATATGGAGAAGAGGGAACTTTCACTGTTGGTAAGAATGTAAATTGGTGTAGCCACTATGGCAAACAGTATGGAAGTTCCTTAAAAAACTAAAAACAGAACTACCATATGATCCACCAATCCCACTCCTGGGCATATATTCAGAAAAAAAAAAAAAAACGACATTTAACTATGGCTGGTTCATATTGATAACTAACATAATACAATAAAGCAATTGTTCTCCAGTTAAAAATAAATCAATTTAAAAAAAATACATGCACCTCAATGTTCACAGCAGTAGTATTCATAACAGGCAAGACATGGAAACAAGTCAAGTACCCATCAGTAGATGATCAATTTAACAAGATGTGGCATATGTATATAAACACACATACATACATATACACAATGAAATACTACTCAGCCATAAAAAGAATGAAATAATGCCATTTGCAGTAACATGAAAGGACCTAGAGATCATTATACTTAGTGATGTAAGTCAGACACAGAAACACAAATACTGTATCACTTTTATGAGGAATCTAAAAAAAATTAAATGAATTCTATAAACAAAACAGAAAGACTCACAAACACAGAAAATAAACTTATTACCAGAAGTGATGGACTAATTAGGCATATGGGATTAACAGATTCGAACTACTATACATAAAATAGATAAGTAACAAGGATTTATTGTGTATCTCAGAGAATTATACTTAACATGGAATATAATCTTAATATGGAATATAATCACAAAAAAATAAGTGAATCACTAAGCTATACACCTGAAACTAAGATAATATTATAAACCAAGTATAATTCAATTTAATAAACACTTTAAAAGAAACTACAAAACTCTAGTTGGGAAATAAAGAATTCCTGGGGATTTAATGTACAGGATGATAAATAGTTAATAATACTGTAATGTGTATTGGAAAGATGCTAGGAAAATAAATCTTAAGAGTTCTCATGACAAGAAATGAAGTTTGCACCCATGGGTAGTGATAAATTTTAAGTAGACATACAGTAGAGATCATTTTAGTTTTATTATTCTAGTAGTTTCAAATCTACTAAGGATGCTTTTCCATTCAACAATTATATAAAATTTATCAGTACAAATAATCTATGCTAATAATCTATACTATTGACTACTTTAATAAAAAACTCAAACTGTTAGGGGAATATCAAAAAATCACTAGTATAATTAGTGACACAGGTCCCAAATACAGAGTGAAAACATTCTCCCAAACGAACACAGACTAAAATTTCCTCTGAAAAGAATAAAAGACTGTATATAATAGATAATATTATAAACTTTTGAAAATTTTAATGCTATAAATAAATATCAATATATAGATACTATGCAGCTATAGCCTTTAATCAACATTTTGCTTATTAATGGAATTTCTACAGTCTAGTCATGTGCGTGCATGAGCACACACACACATGGACAACAGAAACAAAAATTTAATAATCAACTCTTGTATTATTACCTTGGCAATAATAACTTCTTTCTTCAGAATCTTCATAGCATAATATTTTCCACTTGCCTTCTCTCGAACCAAAATAACTTTCCCAAAAGTGCCTTTACCTAGTAGTTTCAAATAGTCAAAATCATTCATTGTCTGAAAAATACAAATTAAAATATATAATATGAAATTTATTTGTAAACATATATGTATATATTTGGCATTATCTATTCAAAATCAAATTTTACCAATTTCTAAGAATGCTTAAGTTAATCAGGATCAGCCTGGCATCAGCTTTCCCATCCATAACCATGGATGCTGGAAATAATGTAAACAATTTTCAGATAGTGGAGACAATAATTTTGAGCACAGAATCTCTCAACTATTCATTATTGGTAAAGTATAAGTGCAAAGGGAAAAATAAAATCAACTTTACTCACTTCCAAGTATTCAAGTTTCTAAGGATTTAGTAGTGCCACTCCCCTACACAATGAGTCAATCAAAAATGTCCTCCACAAACATTTCCAAATATATCCAAGAGAAAAGTACTTTTGAATGAAGTGTTTGAGAATGTACTCTATCAAAATAAGGATGGACTCCAAGAAAAAGAAAGATATGTGTATAAGAAACGCTGAAAAGAATTCTGCAGCTCAGTTCAAAGAAAGAGAACAGCAGTACATCTGCTGAAAAAACAAGTGGTCCAATTCAGAACCGGGAGTCATGAAGCTCTTTAAGAATGTCTCTAATCTGCCTATTTTCAATTTCATTTCTCATTCCCACCTCTAAGTAAGGTGATTACCAGGATTTTACTGAGGAGAATTACTACTTCCTCTCTATAGCTTCCTCTATGAATGCTTATACTGCTCTGCTTTATTTATCCATAAACTTCCAAAAATTTGATGATGTTTGTTCACTGTGGCCTTTCCCCCATCCAGCTTTTCATTTTTGTGAACTTTTCCCTTTTAAAAAAATTTTTACTAACATTTTAATAGGCTTTAGATGAAAGAGGAGGTATGCTTAGTTTACAATCTTAAATTTAAATTCCATTTTGAAGGATATTAAAATAACAAATTGGACTTCCCTGGCAGTCTAGTGGTTAAGACTCCACATCCCACTGCAGGAGGTGCCGGTTTGCTCTCTGGTCAGGGAACTAAGATCCTGCATGTCACACAGCATGACCAAAACAATAACAAAAACAATTTAAGAGGGTAGGGTTTTATCCTACTAACAATCAGAAGTTATTGAAAAATTTTGTGCCTTTTTAGAAGTATTTCTTTCCTCTTTACCACCCATTTGAAGTAAATGTCAGAAATGCCTCAAAGCAATGACTTCAGCTTCTACCTTAAAAAACTACAAAAGAGCAAATTAAACTCAAAAGAACTAGAAAAAAAAAATAAAATAAAGATCAGGGCAGAAATCATTTAGGGATGTCCCTGGCAGTCTCTCCAATGGTTAAGAATCTGCACTTCCACTGCAGGGAGCACGGGTTCGATCCCTGATCAAGGAACTGGAATTCCACCATAGCATGGCATGGTGTGGCAAAAAAAAAAAAAAAAAAGAATGAAAGAAAAAAGAAAGCAATTAAATTTTAAAAAGAAAGAAAAGGCGGAGAGGTCAAGATGGTGGAGGAGTTAGGAGGATGTGGGGTTCATCACTCCCTACAAAAGCATCAAGAATACATTCACAAAAGAACAATTCTCAGAGAAAAGGCTGAATGCTAGCAGAGGACCTTGGACACACAAAAGGACAACAAAGATCCCTGCAAAACCAGCTAGGACGAAAGAAAGTAGAGAGAAAAGAAGAGGAGAGGTTCCCACATCTCAGGAAGCCCCCTCACCAGTGGAGAGATCAGTTGGCAGAGCAGGGGAGTTATCAGAAAAGGACAACAGGTCTGTGGTAGGCAGGACAAAGTGAGACCTACACAGACAGTCCATGCCACAGCCCTGGGGCTCCAGCTTGAGACCTGTGCTCCCGGTGCAGACGGGGACTGGGGGCAAGAACATGGGGTTTGGGAAGCAAACCGGGGAGAGGTCTGCTGTTGGCTGCTGCGAGGAGACAGCCTGAGGGGTCAGAAGTAGGAATGTTTGTGGAGGAAACTCGACTGCCATAGAAGGGTCATTGTCATGTGTCAGACATGGAGCTGCCACTGCATCCTCTCTCCACTGCTGCCCTCACCTCCCCTCAACTAGGAAGAGACCCCACTGGGGCTGGCTCTCCCACACCCAGGCACTAAGAAGGGTCCCTGCTGGGTGGCTCTGTCACACCAGTTGTAAGGTGCTGGAAAGGGCCCTGGGTGGGGCTGGCTCTTTCACACCTGTGGCCGGGCACTGGGAGGAACCTCTGCCAGGACAGACTCTCTCACACTCACAGCTGCCGGCTACCCTGAGAACCCGCCACTGGGCACTAGGTAGAGCCAGCTTCCCCACACACCTCATCAACGCCTGAGCATGCACTCTCCTGCATGCAGCAAAGTGCTGGGAAGGGCCCCCAACACTCTGACTCTTTCATGCCTATGGCTGCCAGAGTCTCCATACTTCCTTGCCACCAGAGCTCCGTGATCCCAGTTGCCTCGCAGCCTCTGTACCCCCTTCTCATCCAGGCAAACTCATGTGTTCCAGGGCCACTTCGGGAGTAGACCCCTTTGGATGGCCCATAGCTAAAGCCATAGCTAAGCCCTAGGGGATATGCAACTAAGGAAGAAAAGCTAGAATCTCTCCTCTCAGTTGCCCAAAAGGTGAACTGTCTGTCTCGAGGCCAGCCTTATAAACTCAGCACTTATAGAACATCTGACCAGTGAGTACTCCCACAGCCAAGTTTTTGCAGCTGTAGACTTTCTCAGCACATACATGTGGGGACTGCGCAAGGCTAGAGTCAGAGCTGCCTCCATAGTGCCCAAAACGGGTCCACACCCATGATGACCGAATCCTGGGACCTATGCTGGTGGCCTGGTGAAAACAATCTTGAGACACCAGGGCCAACAGTGGCATACCCACTGCTGGCACAAGGGGTGACAGCTGACACAACAGAGCACACTCACAGGTGAACAGCTACAGTGTCTTCCAGCGTGAGTGCTCCAATCCCTCCTTCCTTGCACTGCAGATCATAAACACAAAAGCTAAGGAACAGATCTGGGGGCCTCTACACCAACAACTAGGAAGCAGATCCCATCTCTGACAGGGCAGTGACAATCACAGAGAAATGAGGAGGCCCTGTTCATACCCAGTGCAGGCTCTGGTCACCAAAACATCAGTCAGACTCCTATCAATGTGATAATGGCCAACAGAGAAAAGAAGTGGCAGCCATCTACTCAAAACAACCCTCACACAAAAAAACATTAAACCCACACAGGCTACTCAGAGATGTTACCACGCAAAACAGCCCTCCAAGACAATCTGAGCATATGGAGTTGGACAGAAGAACACCCAGAGAACTTAGCCTTGAAGGCCAGCAGCGCTTGAGTGCAGGAGCTCCACTGGGCTGGGGGAAACATCTTGGAGGATGTATACAAGGTCTCATGCATGCTGGCACCCAGCACAAAGTGAGAGCTCCATGGAAACCTGGATTAAACCCATGGGTCTTAGAGAGACTCCTGAGTAGGTGAAGGTAACTGTTGCTCACTGTGAGGGAAAGAACACTGGTAACAGAAGTCTCAGGGAGGATCAATCAATGTGAGATCTCCTGGAGGTCTGTGTTTTGGCACCAAGACTTGGCCCCATCCAACAACCTGCAAGCTCCAGAGCTGCAAAGCCTCAGGCCACACAACCACCAGGAGAGACAGCCTAATGCATACTGAGCTCACGGCCACATCAAAACACACCCCTTAACACAGTCCTGTCCATCAGAGGGACAAGGCCCAGCTCCACCTGTGAGAGGGAAGGCACCAATCCCACTCGCCAGGAAGCCTACACAAGCCCGTGGACCTACATTCTCACCACGAAGCAGACGTCAGAAAGAGGAGGAACTATGGCCCTGTGGCCTATGGAAAGGAGACCACAAACACAGAAAGACAAAATGAGACAACAGAGAAATGTGCTGCAAACAAAGAAACAAGATAAAAACCCACAAGAGCAACTAACTGAACAGGAGACAGAAAATCAACATGAAAAAGAATTGAGATTAATGATAGGAAAGATCAAAATCTCAAAAAATAGTTGGGGGCACAAATTGAGAAGATACAAGAAATGTTTAATAAGGAGCTAGACAATTTAAAGAGCAAACAAATGGAGGTGAACAATACAATAACTAAAATGAAAAAGACACTAGAAGGAATCAACAGCAGAATAACTGAGGATGAAGAACAAAAGTGAGGTGGAAGACACAGTGGTGGAAATCACTACTACAGAACAGAATAAAGAAAAACGAATGAAAAGAAATGGCAGTATCAGAGACAGTATTAAATGCACTAACATTCAATTATAGGAGTCCCAGTAGGACAAGAAACAGAGAAAGGGCCTGAGAAAATATTTGAAGAATTTGAAGAGATTATAGCTAAAAACTTCCCTAACATGAAAAAAGAAACAGTCACTTGGCTAGGAATCACAGACAATCCTGTACAAGGTGAACCCAAGGAGGAACACACTGAGACACATTAATCAAACTGACAAAAATTAAAGACAAATAAACATTAAAAGCCATAAGAGAAACCCAACAAATAGCATACACGAGAATCCTCACAAAGTTATCAGCGAATTTTCTAGCAAAAACTCTGCAGGCCAGAAAGAAGTGTTATGATACTTCTTTACATATGATACTTCTTTAAGTGTTATGATACTTCTTTACATATGATACTTCTTTAAGTTATGATACACTTAAAGCGATGAAAGAAAAAAGAATATTCAGCAAGGCTCTCATTTACATTTGACAGAGAAATCAAAAGCTTTACAGAAAAGCAAAAGTAAGAGAATTCAGTATCACCAAATCAGAAAAAAACAACAAATCCAAAACAACGAATAAAATGGCTATAGGAACTCACATATCCATAATTACCTTAAATGTAAATGGATTAAATGCTCCAACCAAAAGTCACAGACAGGCTAAATGGATACAAAACCAAGACCCAAATATATGCTGTCTACAAAAGACCCACTTCAGACCTAGAGACACATACAGACTGAAAGTGAGGGGATATTTATTATAATGCAACTTTATTTTTCACAGAAGTAGAACAAAAAAATTTTAATTTGTATGGAAACACAAAAGACCCTGAATGGCCAAAAACAATCCAGAGAAAGACAATGACACTAGAGGAATCGGAAGCCAAGACATCAGACTATATTACAAAGCTATAGTCATTAAAACAGTAGGGTGCTGTCACAAAAACAGAAACATAGATCAATGGAACTGGATAAAAAGTTCAGCGATAAAGCCATGTACCTATGGTCACTTAATCTATTATAAAGGAGGCAAGACTATACAATGGAGAAAGGACAGTCTCTTCAGTAAGTGGTGCCGGGAAAACCGGACAGCTACAGGTAAAACAACAAAATTAGAATATTCACTAAAACTATACACAACAATATAGTCAAAATAGATTAAAGACCTAAATGTAAGACTGCATACTATAAAACTCTAGGGAGGAAAACAGGCAGAACATTCTCTGACATAAATCACAGCGATCAAATGGTGGTTTTTAATCCACGTCTTGTAACTAAGCCACATGTTACGTTATCGCTCAAAGCTTCATCTGAACAGTACCTTCTCTCACTTTATATCTAAAAATACTGGAAAATGATACTGTGTTCCATTATTAAATACTAAATATCATATAAACTGAAACTGAATTCTGGGGATAAAGATCAGAAAAGAATTTATAAACTGCTTTATGACATTTTCACCCGAAAAGCAATATACATTAATGAAACAGTACTATCTTCTTTAAGGACTGTAATTCTTAGGGACAAGGAGGTTAAAAAAGGGATGACAGCTTTAACACCAACTTTCACAGCTTCTGTCAGTTTGTCAATCTTTTTTAAAAGAAGAATTCACATGGAAATTTATGTTTCTAACAAAGCATTCTATATGATTAAATCAGAAACATTTATCATATCTATTTTTAGGGGGGATTTCTTTTTTAATTCTTAGCTTTTTTTTTTAATTTCTTTTTAATTGGAGGATAATTGCTTTACAATAATGTGTTGGTCTCTGCCAGACATCAACATGAATCAGTCGTGGGTATGCATATGTCCCCTCCCTCCTGCAACTCCCTCCCCGCTCCTACCCCTATTTGTCGTAGAGCACCTGATTTGAGCTCCCTGCATCATACATCACATTTCCACTGGTTATCTAATTTTGCATATGGTAATGTATACATTTCCACGCTACCCTCTCAGTTCATCCCACCCTCTCCTTCCCCAGCTATGTCCACAATTCTGTTCTCTATGTCTGCATCTCTACTACTGCCCTGCCAATAGCTCATCATACCATGTTTCTAGATTCCATATATACGCGTTATATGAAATCTGTTTTTCTCTTTCTGACTTACTTCACTCTGTATAATAGACTCTAGGTTCATCCACCTCATTAGGACTGATTCAAATGTGTTCCTTTTTATGGCTGAAAAATATTCCCATTGTATATATGTACCACAACTTCTTTATCTACTCATCTCTCAAAGATAATGTAGGTTGTATCAGATCCAGTTTGACAAAACTTTAGAAAAATTAAAAAGTATCCATGATAGCAAATGTTCATCTTCAGTGCAGTATACACAGTGATTATCTATTCTTTACAAATAAAATGCAACTTATTTTCCTCTTTTGGATAGTGTTAAGGGCAAAGATACAATAAGATTTTATTTAAAATTAAGAGCATGACATACTATTTACAACAGCCAAAATATGGAAGAAATCTAAGTGTCCATCAATACATGAATGGATATATATGTGGTATGTATTAATATCCAGTCTTCCCAGGTAGCTCAGTGGTAAAGAATCTGCCTCCCAACACAGGACACACCAGAGACACAGGTTTGATATCTGGGTCAGCAAGATCCCCTGGAATAGGAAATGGCAACCCATTCCAGTATTCCTGCTTGTAAAATTCAATGGACAGAGGAGCCTAGCAGGCTATGCAATCCATGAGGTCACAAAAGAGTTGGACACAATTTAGCAAGTAAAACAAATGTGTGTTTATGTATATATGTGTATATGTACATATGTGTACATATACACATATGTACAACACTGATTATATATGTATATGTATACATACACATGCACACACATACATATATACAACGAAATATTACTCAGCCATAGAAAAGAATGAAATAAAGCTATTTGCAGCAACATGAATGGACCTGGAGAAGTGAAGTGAAGTAATTCAGAAAGAGAAAGACAATAAACATCATTTATATGTGGAAATTTAAAAACCAGTACAAATGAATTCTTTATAGACAGAAAACAAACTATGGTTACCAAAGGGGAAACCAAAACAATATTGTAAATCAACTAACATAATTTTGTATATCAACTATATTTCAATTAAAAAATTTTTTAATAGCTGAACTTCTAAAAAATACTTCAATAAAATTTTTTTAAAATAAGAGCATTAGATACTCTATAGAAAAGTAATCCTCCATAACCCAAACCTAAGAATTTATTAGGAAATATTTTTACAGAATTATACTCTTTCCTGTACATAATCTCTGTAACATATCAATGTGGCTATTTTAGGCTAAAAGACACATGTGCATACACAAGGCAAGGGTGGGATGATTTGAGAGAATAGCACTGAAACATGTATATTACCATATGTGAAATACATCACCAGTCCAAGTTTGATGCATGAAACAGGGCACTCAAAGCTGGTGCACTGGGACAACCCTGAGGGATGGGATGGGGAAGGAGGTGGGAGAGGGGTTCAGGATGGGGGACACAGGTACACTCATGGCTGATTCATGTCAATGTATGGCAAAAACCACTACAATATTGTAATTTGCCTCCAATTAAAATAAATAAAATTTTTAAAGCATATTCAAATCACACACTAGATTATAAGAAAAATAATTGTCAAGCCCCCAAACCCCCAAATTAGGTTACAAATATATATAAATAAAGAGGAATACAAGGAAAAGGATACAGTGGTTTTAGCAAGTTTGGCCCAAAAGATCAATTCCACATATATTTACAATGTAAGAGATACACCAAATAAGGTCCAAGGAGTGAAAAGGAGTCTTTCAAGAAGTAAACCTCTCTGCCCAGATCTCTCCTCCATTCCTCGAGTGCTTTTTCCCCAACAAGGAAGGGGAAGCTCTAATCTTATCAAGTCAATTTCTACAACACTGATTATGCTGCTCCTCCCCTAAGTAGGAAGTAAGAAATGACTTGATTTCAGGTCTGTTCTTTTCTTTCTCTCTTTCTCTGTATGCTAGTGATTGCTATGAGTTATGGTAGTTGGGCATTAAATAATAAAATTCCAAGAACTGGAATTAGACATAACAGAAATATAGGAGGTACTAATTATACTTTAGTACTGCAGTCCATAGGGTCAAAGAGTCAGAGACTACTGAGTGACTGAACTGAACTATACTTTACTGATTATACTTCCTAAGTCATGAAATAACCGTGTCCAAAGAAGTCTATATTGATCACTTAAAAACTAACCAAAAATTGCATTTCCATTTGGCTTTTAATTCTTTTAATGTGGCCCTTTACATACATAACAGGGTCCAGACAGTGGCAGCTTGGCAGACCAAGGTTAGACATTTCTGAGTCTTCTAATCAAATTCCTTTGAAACATCATCTTTTAATTTAAACAAAGATCAGCACTTGAATCTGGTTGCAAGGCTGTTGCCTCTTCTCTCTACCACCATTATCTTTCCCTCTCCAAGAGTTTCAATCAGAAGAGCAGATACTATGGCAATACTCTACCACTAAGGAAAATAACCATCTGTCTGACCCAAACAAGAGGGAACAGTCAGGACAATTCTCAGCATAGCTATCATTATCAGTAGCTATTCTCTTCCTCCTAGTATCCATTTGTCAAAAAGTGAACAAAGAAAATGTATTCCGTAAATTATGAGAAGGATATTCTTATCACAGAATATTTGGGTTTACAATCTAAAATTAAAAATAATCTGAATTTATACAATTCTTCTTATAAGTAACATTCACAAAGGATATACAGTTGCCTCTTGACCAATATGGGTTTGGGCTGCAATGGGTCCACTTATTTGTGGATTTTTTTCAATCGATTTTTTTTTTGGATCCACTATTGATTGAATCCTCAGATGCACCGCCACAGACAGATACAAACCAACTGTGGATATGGAGGTACTGCTGCTTCAGAGGAACCACAGACAGAGAAGAACCCAGACACAGAGGGTCAACTATAAATTAAAGGCAGATTCTTAACTGCACAGAGGGTGGGCTCACCAAGCCTGTGTTGTTCAAGTGCCAACTGTGGTTTTAGAGTCATTTATCCTAAGGAAGTGATAGTGATATCTCACCTTTTTGAACCAAATTATTAGGATTGTTCTAGCAGTTAGTGGTACAAATGTTCTTTTCTGTACTCTGTTATTTCAAACTATTTTATATCATTTCATTTTAAATGAAGTATTAAAATTACAAGGAAATAAGATACAGGCCAAATAAGAAAATGGACCCCATTCCAAAATTCAAAATAATACTTCTATCAATTTTTCATTTTGGAGACTTAGTTTCAACAAGAGAATTCTAAGAGACTCTGTTTCAAAAATATGTGAATGTTTAATTATCTTTATGTGGATAAAGTAAAATACTATCTGAAGTGAAGTGAAGTTGCTCAGTCGTGTCCGACTCTTTGCAACCCCATGGACTGTAGCCTATCAGGCTCTTCCGTCCATGGGATTTTCCAGGCAAGAGTGCTGGAGTGGATTGCCATTTCCTGCTCCAGGGGATCTTCCCAACCCAGGAATCGAACCCTGGTCTTCCACATTGCAGGCAGACGCTTTACCGTCTGAGCCACCAGGGAAGCCTAAGTACTAGCTAATATCCACTGAGCACTTAGTATATAAACAATTTACATATACTCCCAACTATATTTTAATCCTCACAACCCTATGAGGTAAATACCACTGTTATATCCCTTTTATAGATGAAGAAACTAAAGGACAGAAGAATTAAGAAACTTCTCCCACAATAATACACATGGCAGATCCAGGACTTGAACACAAGCAGTAGGACAACAAGTTTCCCTTTCCACCAGTATTCTATAATATTGAAATTTGACTGATTTTTCCAAATGTGCTCTAATACAAAATGAAATTAACTAATATCCAACCACTGTGTAAAAGCAACAATACAACATACTATTTCAAGAAACAAAGTACAAAATGAGAGGCTGTTTGTATAGTTTTCTTTCTAATATAGCTTGATTATGTTATAACAATATAGAGGTTGCAGAAGCTCAAGATATGTGAATCAATAAAAAGCAGACTGTACACTGAAGTTGCATAGTGTGTAAAGTCACACATTCTTGAACAAGATATTTAACTTCTCTAAATATCAGATGACTCAAGTGTGAAATGGAATAACAGTACCTATCCTTGTATGATTTCTAAAAGGATCAAATGAGATAATACATATGAAAGTACAGCTCAGAGCCTAGCATGAAATAAACATATAATAAATGCTTACAAGTGATAAGTAGTAAAGGTGAGAAACTCTAAGACAATCGACACTGGTAACTGAAAACAGGAAAATGTATTATGCTTAAAAAATCATTTACAACCAGCCTTAACAGAAAAAGTAGTATTTTCTATTCTTGTATCATTCAAAATGTTTGTCTCTCTTCATTCAAAATTCTGTAAATTTCCATTTTCATTTCCAAAATTTTTACACCAGTAAACAGTATTTCTAGTTAAGAGTGTTACAAACGTCCCAATTTCAACCTCTAGCTATTTATACAACATCTTATTATTAATCTTTGTTACTCAGAAATTCTACAGCTGGTATAGTTTGCTATTGAATGAAGTAGTTTATTACTCAAAGGATGAGAATAATCAGGATATGACTTTGAATTTATGAGCACAGTCAAATTTCAAATTAATTGTGTACATGTGAACATACATGAGCAAAAGAACTTTCTGAGAAGGAGGTAAAGCTAGACTGTGTTTTTCTCTGGCAATAACTAAGGAACAAGGGTACAGCGTAGATAAGGAGCCTCAAAAGAAAAGACGGATACAGTACAGCTAACAAGTAGAGGATAAGTCTTCAAGGAAGTTACACAGGGTTCTCAGACATTTGGTTAAGATCAAGCATAGAATGTAATTCTAATTAGAAGAGAAATTTCAGATAAGGAAAGGATAATTAACTAAATCTAAATTGTAATTGCAAAGCTTACCTTCACATCTTTAGCACATAGGAAAAAGAGATTTGAACTCAGGCAGTCTAACACCAAAGAGTTCTTAATCACTGTGCTAATACAAAATTACATGGATAATTACCTTAAGAATTAGCATTTTTCAACCTGAAGATTAATTTAAAATCTAATATAATAAATATATTCTAACATAAAAAAATGGCATGTTCATCTATTTTGAACACTTATACCCTCAATCTTACAATACCCTTTTCTGCATAGGAAGATGTTTTTCAATATTCTATAGTAATGAAAGACACAATTTACAATTCCCTTAGATACATACATTGGTGTTTATTATTCTACAGCACTGAGGGTAGGAAAAGTCTGTTTCCCTCACTGGCTTAGAAGCAGCCATTAAAATAAAAAGCTATAATTTCCAAGATTGCTCACTTTTCTGCTGATATTAGTAAGGCTGGGGGCACCAAGCAGGAAGTTCACAGAGCCTTTCAAGCTTCTGCTTTCAGGAGAACACAGAATGCCAAATGGAAAAAGACCAAATCATTAGGGAAAACATTTTATTTCCAAGCTTCTAAAATAGTATTAAAAACAGTAAGGAAAAAATGCAAATTATAAAGTAGTATGATGGCACATCAGTCACCGCACCCTAACAAGCCCTTTCAGCACTCAGTGCTAATTGCTGAAACACTGAAATAAAGTGATGTTTCAATTATGTGGTTTTAAACAATGACAGGTTTAAGATCCACCTGATTAAAATCCATTCACACCAATGTAATGGCATATCATAAGATAACTGGCTAACAATTTCTGCAAATGGCAATTGTTGACATCTTTCTTCCACACACATAAATGTTGTGCTGAAGAGGGGAATAAATGTTCTTTTCTACCTTTCTTTTATGATGGGTTGTAGAAGCATCCATCTCTTCCTCTCCTATATTATCAATTTGTGAAGTTGGACTACAATTCATTCTCTCTTCTTCTTGCCTCTGGAGCCTGTCTGCTACAGCCTGGATAGCTTCTGTCCATTCTTCCCTATAAAAACAAGAAAAAAATTCCCATTAATAAAGAATTGTAAATGATGCAAATATTTCTCTTCTATAAAGTATAAAGTCAACACAGAGTCTATTTCAAAATAGTGCATATCCCTCACCGTAACTCGAAAATGAAGTTGATCCTAGAAGTATTTTACATTACAGGCCTAAAGTTTTTATCAATACTAGCATTTATTTGGAGCTAAAAAGAAGAAGAAGAGGAGGAGGAGAAGATGATGATTGTAAGAAAACAGTAAAAATTATTTAAAAGTATGATTAAATCTTAATCATCTGTACACATCTGTAAGTCCATCACTGACATACTCAGTTTCTCTATTAAGGTCCAACAGAGGGAGCTGATATAACTATGGCTGATGTGTGTTGTTGGACAGCAGAAACCAACACAACATTGTAAAGCAATTTTCCCCCAATTAAAATAAATTTTTAAAAAAGTTCGAAAAACTTTTCAAAGGCAAAATCTATTCCCAGATCATAGGTAAGTTTCTTTTTAAAAAACTGATAGGCAGTTTGTAGCTTAAATAATAGGATATAGGAGCAGTAATATGAGGCTTTTACTTTTGACAGTTGTGCTATCAGATAAAGGATCATGCACTTTCATATACAATTTGTATAAAATCAGTCTGTGGATTTCATAAGACAAACTTTGCTAGAATTCTAAGTGGAACTACATTAAATCTATAGATCAATCTGGAGGAAACTGGTACCTTAATAAATTAAGTCTTCTAATCCATGAACATGGTATAGCTCTCTATTTATTTAGATCTTTAATTATCCAATGCAATGTTTGTAAATTTCTGTGAAAATGTCTTGCAAACCATAAACTAAATTTATTTCTAAGTATTCTTTTATGCTATTGTGGAGGTTTAAATTTTTTTTTATTTTCAAATTTTTTGGTTAGTATTTAGAAATACAATTGCTTTTGGTATGATGACCATATATTCTATAGCCTTAATAAATTCATTTACTAGTTCTAATAGCTTTTATTGTTTTGGATATTCCACACATGCAACCACATGATCCATAAAGGAGAACAATTTACTTCCTCCTTTTCAATGTGTTTCCCTTTTATTTCTTTGCCCTGTAATGGTCTAGAGCAGACCATCAGTACAATATTAGATAAAAGTGGTGAGAGCAGACATTCTTATTTTGTTCCAGATCTTAAGGGAGAAAGTATCAAGTCTTTTACCTCTGAATATTATATAAGTTGTAGTTTGTTTGTAGATACACTTAATCAAATTGATTAAGTTCCCTTCCATTCCTAACCAGTTGAGTGTTTTTGTTATGAAAGGGTGTTGGGAGGTTTTCAAACACTTTTTCTGCACCTGTTGAAATGACCATGTCATTTCTCTTTTCTAATACAGTGAATTTAGTTGGATGATTTTCAGATTTAATACAACTGAATTATATGATAAACTCCATTTAGTCATAATGTATGACCTTTTTTACGTATTTTCTTGAATCTGGTTTGTCAAAACTTTGTTAAGAAATTTTGCATTCACTATAGTAACAAGTATACTGGGCTATAGTTCTTTCTTCTTTTTTTGATCAATATTTTTATTAAAGTACAGCTGATTTACAATACTAATTATTACCATACAGCCAAGTTGATTCAGTTTTTTATATATATATATATATATATATATATATATATACACACACACACACACACATTCTTTTTTAATATATTCTTTTCCATCATGGTTTATCATGGATATTGAACCCACTTCTCTACGTTGTAGAGCAAGGCCATTATATATATAAAAGCTGACATCTGCTACCCCCAACCTCCCATTCTATCCCTTCCCCAACTTCGTCCCCCTTGGCAACCAACAGGCTGTTCTCTAGGTTCACGATTCTGTTTTTGTTTCACAGACAGGTTCATTTGTGTCATATTTTAAATTTCACACATAAGTGATATCATACAATATTTGTCTCTTTCTGACTTACTTCACTTAGTATGACAATCTCTAGTTATACCCATGTTGCTGCAAATGGCATTATTCCATTCTTTTT
Organism: Bubalus bubalis; assembly: GCF_019923935.1. Classification (NCBI taxonomy): domain Eukaryota; kingdom Metazoa; phylum Chordata; class Mammalia; order Artiodactyla; family Bovidae; genus Bubalus; species Bubalus bubalis. Next base: position 47,620,643 of record NC_059161.1, read on the forward strand.
CATGGGTAAGTTATATTCCATTGCAAAACCGCACCACATATTCTTTATGCATTCGTATGTCAATGGACATTTAGTTGTTTCTCTGTTTTAGCTACTTGGAATAGAGCTCTTATGAACATAGAGGTGTATGTATCTTTTTGAATTATAGTTTTGTATGTATATATGCCCAAGAGTGAGATTGCTATATCATATGCTAATTATATTTTTAGACTTCTGAGGAATCTCCATACTGTTTTCCACAGTGGCTGCAACAACTTACATTCCTACTAATAGTAGAGGAGGGCTCCCATTCCTCCACACCCTCTCCAGCATTTGTTATTTGTACACTGTTAATGATAGCGTTCTGACTTGGGGGAGGTAACTCACTGTAGTTTTGATTTGTTATTTCTCTAGTGATATTGAGCATCTTCTCAAGTGCCTATTGGTCATCTGTATTTCTTCTTTGGAGAAAAGTCTATTTATGTCTTCTGCTCATTTTTCAATTGGACGGTTGTTTCTTTGTTGTTGAGTTATATGAGTTGTTTCTATATTTTGGAAATTAAGCCCTTATTGATTACATTGTTTGCAAGTATTTTCTACCTGGCCTGGACTTTGGTTTGCTGGAAAGGTTTTGTTTTTGTTACTTTGTTTTTAACTGATTCCATTTCAATTACTAGTAACTGGTCTGTTCATATACTCCTTTCTGATAGGTTCAGTCTTAGAAGATTGCACATTTCTATTAATTAATCCATTTCTTCTGGGTTATTCATTTTACTGGTGTAAAATTGTCCATAGTATCTCTTATGATCCTTTCTTTTACTGTGGATTTGGTTGTAATGTCTCCCCTTTCATATCAAATTTTATTTTGGCCTTTTCTCTTTTTTTTCTTGATGAGTCTGTCTAAAGGATTTTCAATTTTGTTTACCTTTTCAAGGAACCAGCTTTTAGTTTCACTGATATTTTCTAGTGTTTTTTTTTAGCCTCTATTTTATTCATTTATACTCCAGTCTTTATTGTCTCTTTCTACTAACTTCAGGTTCTGTTTATTCCTTATTCTTCTATTCCTAGTTTTCTAAAAAGTAGTCTGATATTATTGGAAGAACGGCAAACTAGATATTTTAAAGAATTAAGATATGGCTTAAGTCCAGCTTTGCGAACATAAACAGCAAAATCAATCACTGTTTCAATGGGATGTTACAATCCACTAAGAATAATATTTCCAAAGACTATGTATTGACATGGGAAAAGTTTCATTCATTCAGCCAGTCAACAAACATTGTGTCAGATCTTCGACTACATGCTAAAGATAAAATAATGAGCAAGGAAGATACGATACTTGCTAGTCAAGACTGTTACAATCAAGAGAGAAAAAGGCAATCAAAGATTACAGTGGAGACAAACTTGATACAGAGGATACAAGGAGATACGTAAGCATGCAGCAGGGAGTCCTACCCCATCTATAAGAATAAGAGAAGGTTTTGTAGGAAATGTGACGTTTTAAGCTCAGATCTGAAAGGTACAAGGTAATGGGCTCAACCATGGTTATGAGTAGAGATATAAGAAAACTGAGGATCCAACATATAGCAATGCATAGGGAAGACAGGGGTATGTGGGAAGGGAGGGCATATCAAATTTTATGTATACCAAAGACCTTTACACATCTGCACTGGGTCAGATGGAAAGTATATTAAAGAAAATATTATCAAACCCTAAGTCTGGTTATCAAATTAGAATTCTGAGTAATTTTTCATTCTTTTCTATATTTCCTAAAGTAATCAATCAAACTTTATTACTTACCATTTATTGACAAAAAAGTGTTACTAAAATAATACTTCACCACGTTTGAGGAAGAGTTTTTTGTTTTAAATTTTAAACAAGTCTCTTAGGACCTAATTCGTTCACTGGAAAAATAAGGCTAATAACATTGAACTTCACAAAGTTCCTGATTTGGGTCAAATATGGACACATGTGTAGAAAAATTATTTTGTGGTTGTTGGATTTAACTAGTATCAGAGCCACCAGATAAAAGAATATTAAGATAGAATTCAAGTATAGTAGATCAGGAGGATGACATGCAGCCCTGATGTTGGTGTGCTACTTACTAATATCCCTCTCTTTAGCAATGATGACATTTAATACCAATCACACCTGATGTTTTTCCCTCACTGAGCGTAACCCAAACTCAGAATCCTTCTCAGCATAACATTCTGGGAAGCCACTTGCATAAATGCACACTATTTGAAACCTTTTGCCATCACCAGCCCTTGAATTCCAAACATGACCATAATCAATTACATAATTTTTAAAATGTAGTCTGGTGACCTCTTTAATTTATATTTTAAGTGTTTGGTCTTCTGTTTAAAAGTATATCTTACAGCACTTCTATAGGTTTTGATTTAATATCTTTGTAAGCCTGTCAGTTATTCATTATATCAGAAACAGAATAATTAAGGGACTACAGACTGTGTGGATCACAATAAACTGTGGAAAATTCTGAAAGAGATGGGAATACCAGACCACCTGACCTGCCTCTTGAGAAACCTGTACGCAGGTCAGGAAGCAACAGTTAGAACTGGACATGGAACAACAGACTGATTCCAAATAGGAAAAGGAGTACGTCAAGGCTGTATATTGTCACCCTGCTTATTTAATTTATATGCAGAGAAACGCTGCATATTATATCATGAGAAACGCTGGGCTGGAGGAAGCACAAGCTGGAATCAAGATTGCCAGGAGAAATATCAATAACCTCAGATATGCAGATGACACCACCTTAATGGCAGAAAGAGAAGAGGAACTAAAAAGCCTCTTGATGAAAGTGAAAGAGGAGAGTGAAAAAGTTGGCTTAAAGCTCAACATTCAGAAAACTAAGATCATGGCATCTGGTCCCATCACTTCATGGCAAATAGATGGGGAAACAGTGAAAACAGTGTCAGACTTCATTTTTGGGGGCTCCAAAATCACTGCAGATGGTGACTGCAGCCATGAAATTAAAAGACGCTTACTCCTTGGAAGGAAAGTTATGATCAACTTAGACAGCATATTAAAAAGCAGAGACATTACTTTGTCAACAAAGGTCCGTCTAGTCAAGGCTATGGTTTTTCCTGTGGTCATGTACGGATGTGAGAGTTGGACTACAAAGAAAGCTGAGCACTGAAGAATTGATGCTTTTGAACTGTGGTGTTGGAGAAGACTCTTGAGAGTCCCTTGGACTGCAAGGAAATCCAACCAATCCATGCTAAAGGAGATCAGTCCTGAGTGTTCACTGGAAGGACTGATTTTTGAAGCTGAAACTCCAATACTTTGGCCACCTGATGTGAAGAGCTGACTCATTTGAAAAGACCCTGATGCTGGGAAAGATTGAGGGCAGGAGGAGAAGGGGACGACAGAAGATGAGATGGTTGGATGACATCACCAACTCAATGGACATGAGTTTTGGTAAACTCCGGGAGTTGGTGATGGACAGGGAGGCCTGGCGTGCTGCGGTCCATGAGGTCGCAAAGAGTTGGACATGACTGAGCAACTGAACTGAACAGCATTTTACCAATATATTTACAAGTGGTCAAGTCAGATATGCATACATCTTTAGACTGACTACTGCTGTTTCACAAAATAGAAAAAAATGAGTTTCTTACCTTTCCTCTGGAGTATCTACGTGAAATGTTCTCTCTATAACAGTGGTCCACTGGAGACATCTGATAATAAATGTGTTTGGCTTTGGTCGTTCTGTTTTCATTAACTGGCATTCTAGAAACAAAATAAAATGCCTCTTTGAATATACTTATATTTAAACAAGTAAATAGTTGAGAACTACACAGTTTCATTCTAAACAAACCACTGAAACTTCATAGATTTCTATGGATCTCACTCAAGGTTGTTCAAAATCTGACTTCAGTATTCCTTTCTAATCTTTTGCCCATTCTGGTCACATGCCCAGCTAAATTGGACTATTAAACTCTCCCACTGCTTATTTAACTTATATTCAAAGTACATCATGAGAAACGCTGGGCTGGAAGAAGCACAAGCTGGAGTCAAGACTGCCTGGAGAAATATCAATAATCTCAGATACGCTAATGACACCACCCTTATGGCAGAAAGTGAAGAGGAACTCAAAAGCCTCTTGATGAAAGTGAAAGAGGAGAGTGAAAAAGTTGGCTTAAAGCTTCAACATTCAGAAAACGAAGATCATGGCATCTGGTCCCATCACTTCATGGGAAATAGATGAGGAAACAGTGGAAACAGTGTCAAACTTCATTTTTGGGGGCTCCAAAATCACTGCAGATGGTGACTGCAGCCATGAAATTAAAAGACGCTTACTCCTTGGAAGAAAGTTATGACCAACCTAGATAGCATATTCCAAAGCAGAGACATTACTTTGCCAACAAAGGTCCGTCTAGTCAAGGCTATGGTTTTTCCAGTAGTCATGTATGGATTTGAGAGTTGGACTGTGAAGAAAGCTGAGAGCCAAAGAATTGATGCTTTTGAACTGTGGTGTTAGAGAAAACTCTTGAGAGTCCCATGAACTGCAAGGAGATCCAACCAGTCCATTCTAAAGGAGTCAGTCCTGGGTGTTCTTTGGAAGGAATGAAGCTGGGGCTGAACCTCCAGTACTTTGGCCACCTCATGCAAAGAGTTGACTCATTGGAAAAGACTGATGCTGGGACGGATTAGGGGCAGGAGGAAAAGGGGATGGCAGAGGATGAGATGGCTGGATGACATCACCGACTTGATGGACATGGGTTTGGGTGAACTCTGGGAGTTGGTGATGGACAGGGAGGCCTGGCATGCTGTGATTCATGGGGTCGCAAAGAGTCGGTCATGACTGAGCAACTGAACTGAACTGAACTGAAACTCTCCCTAAATACATCTTGCTCTTTCCTGTATCTATACCACTGCTCCAGCTAATACTATTATTCGGAATGTTTCCTATTTGTTTTATCCCTAGGCATACCCAATTGTCAAAAGAATACTTGTCCTCTAAGGTATCAAATTATACTCCTTCCATGAAGCCTTTTATAAAAACCTAGTCTAGACTGACCATTCCCCACCCTATATTCTTATAACATTATCACTACATTCCCCACCCTATATTCTCATTACTTATTATTGTACCTCTCATTTTCACTTAGCACAGAGTATCTAATATTATAATTTTTAAGATGATATTCTTATGCCTACCTAAATTATAAGCCTTTGACAGTATGTACCCCCTAAAACTCTAGAGTCATCTAGGGTCAGTCAGTCACAGAGTGATAAGTTCTGTCAAGAATTATCTATGAAGACTTCAAAGAAAAGAAGCATACTGTAGTGGCTAAAAGCATGGATTTTTAAAACTACAGAGCCTGGATACGATCTTTTTTTCCTACCATTAACTCTGTAACTTTAGACAAGTTGATTCATTTGTCTGGTCTTTAAGTATTAAATGGGGAAACAATAAGAGTACCTACATCATAAAAGTGATGTGGGGATTAATAATGACAATGTTGGTTGCTCAGTCATGTCCGACTCTTTGCGACCCCATGGATTATAACCCACCAGGCTCCTCTATCTATGGAATTCTTCAGGTGACAATACTGGAGTGGGTAGCCATTCCCTTCTCCAGGGGATCTTCCCAAGCCAGGAATCAAACCTGGGTCTCCTGCAATGGCAGGATGGTTCTTTACCATCTGGACCATCAGGGGATTAATAATGAGTACATTTAATAGTGTAGTGTATGACACATACTAAGTTTTCAATAAATGTTAGCTGATATTATTACATATACACCTGAACTTCTCTGGTGACTCATATAGTCAAGAGTCTGTCTGCAATGAAGGACACCCAGGTTCGATCCCTGGGTCGGGAAGATCCCCTAATGGCTACCCACTCAAGTATTCTGCCTAGAGAATCCCATGGGCAGAGAAGTCCAGTGGGCTACCATCTGGTATTGGACAACATGAGTGAATAGGATAGGGTTGTCCACTGACATTTTTCTCTTAAAAGAAACTAATTTACCCCTAGTTGACAAACTCAACAGTGTTTTCTCAGTGCGTATCTGTTTTGTGCTGGTTTCATCATTAGCAACTATCAACTACATGGGTCTTTATAGGATAAAGTCATTAATCACACTGGACCAATTCTTCACTCTTCACACTAAAAGAGATAATTCATCAAGGGTCTCTGCTTTTTTTTTCCCTCTTTTCTAACAAGTTTTTATGGTCTCAGCCAAATTTCTTTCCATCTTGGATCTCTGTTTTATGATACACATGCCTAAGTATACAATGGTTATTTCCAGCTGGTTGAATTACTGGAACCATACCCAAAACCCAACCTACTATTTTTCCCTCTAAATCTGTTCTTAGACCTGGCTTTCCTAATTTTTCCATCATTCAAACTGAAAACATGGGTGACCTTCCTTTTTGATACTGGGAGCATATAACATTACTTTTCCATTGATGCTATTGTACTTCAGGTTCTCACCACCCAATGCCTAAACCTCCCCAGGTGCCATAAAACTGGATTTCCTCCTTAGAGATGTGGAAAGGCCAGATAATTTACTTAAATATAGAAACTGCAGTCTGAGAGACATCTGAACTCAATCAAAATTAAACTCCTGATTTCTCCCACTCTTGCTCCCCTTGCCAACCTCCTAACTGTAGCTTTCTCTATCTCAGATGATGGCACCTCCAGCCTTTCAGCTGCTCAAGTCAAAAACCTTGGGATCATCTTTAAGTCCCTTCTTCTCTCACATCTCACTCTGGAAATCCTGTTGACTCCGCTTTCAAGATATATTAGTATCACTTCACACTTCCTCCACTATCTTGGAACAAGCCATCATTGTCTCTGACATGAATATTCCCAAAACCCTAGACCAGTTCTCCTCTGCCCCTCTCTGCAGACACCTACAGTCAGAAACCTTAAAATGAACAACTGCAAAAAAAAAAAAAAAACAGCAATGTTTTCAGTTCACTGACAACAGATCATCTAAAGGCCTTTAGATGATCAGTAAGGGTCCTACACGATCTGGACCTCCAACCTGTCCCACCGAAGTTTCTCACCTCTTCCCCTAGTACTCTCTTTCAGGTCACTCTGCCAACTACCCTGCCACCCTGCACTTCCTCCACAATGCACTGCAGTCTCTGCCTTTAGGGTTTTTCATCTAGTCGTGCCTCTGCTGGGTATTCTTACCCTTACACAACCCCCTAGCTAACTCCCTCATTTCCTTCAAGTCTTAAATCTGAAAACCTTCACAGTGAAGCCTGCCTCAACCATGATGTTCAATGCTGAAATCTGTATCCTTTTCCCAGGACTCTCCAACCCCTCTCACCTGCTCTACTTTTTATTTCTCATAGCATGTTTCCATCTTTGTTCCTATGAGATGACTTATTTTTTATTTACTGTTTGTTTCTTCAACTAGAATGTAAGCTCTAATAACATATTCCTAGTACCCAGAACTGTGCCTAACATATAGCAGACACTCAGTAAATATTTTCCAAGTGAGTGAATTCTGACAGTAATAATCAACAAGAAGGTAATTTTGATGATACAGGAAAGAGGAGAAAATTTCTGGTGCAACTTCCTTATATAGTCAAGAAGGGAAAGGATTCACTGAACAAGTATGGGACTGGCTGTAGTCAGGAGTACACAGAATTTAGTGATGGGACTGGAGAGAAGATTGGGTAAAGGAGTCCAAATGCAGTTAGGGGTATAGATGAAAGTAGGAGCTAATAGAGATTATCTGCTCATTGCTTCCATTTTTTCCAATGAATCAGGATGTAAAGCCATCCTTAAGAATTAGGTTGGATGAGGATGCACTGGGGCTTTGAGAAAAGAGAAGATATGTAATAGCCTTGTAGAAGCAAACAGACAGGTAAATAAATACCCATGACTGCTAAATGGCATTAAGGGTCCAATGGAACTTAATGGGGCTTCCCAGGTGGTGCTAGTGGTAAAGAACCCACCTGGCAATGCAGGAGATGTGGGTTCCATTTCTTGGTCAGGAAGATCTCTTGGAATTTAAAGTACCACAGGGGATCATATTTTTCCCCAGATATATTCAGCTGCATGGGTACAGATGGGGAACACAGAGGATCGGATTTAAGCAAAGCCATAATTTAACTAAGTAAGTTTGAGAACGCAGGAAAGTGAAACAGAATACAGGATGCAAGACAAGGGAATGGTTGCAATTATCAACTAAGGAACTAAAAGGAGGGAAGTGAGAACTTGGTGGTATGGAAAATAATAAAAAGGTAGCAGAATCGACAGATCATAAAATCTATTATCTCACAGTTAAATAATTAATAACAATGTTAAATACTGTCTGAAATATGAATGTTAAAATATCAGTGTGCTAATTTATTTTTTTGTCTGAAATACAAAAGTTTTAAAACACCAAAGATATCATGCAATTTATAACAATAAAGAACCACACAATTTCGCCCACCTTACTCTGCCTATATGGTACAGACTCAATTTGATTCTCTTTGCGCCTTCCTCTTTCCTTCTTTATAAAATTTCTTTCATTCTTCCAGCCAATGATTTACTGTACTATCTTAGAGATGTTTGCTGCTGCTAAGTCGCTTCAGTCGTGTCCAACTCTGTGCGACCCCATAGACGGCAGCCCACCAGGCTTCCCCGTCCCTGGGATTCTCCAGGCAAGAACACTGGAGTGGGTTGCCATTTCCTTCTCCAATGCATGAAAGTGAAAAGTGAAAGTGAAGTTGCTCAGTCGTGTCCAACTCTTAGCGACCCCATGGACTGCAGCCCACCAGGCTCCTCCATCCATGGGATTTTCCAGGCAAGGATATTGGAGTGGGGTGCCATTGCCTTCTCCATAGAGATGTTTAAGTAATGTTAACTTGATGTTCCAGTTAGACGGATTAAATAAAAGTTAGGAACTGTGTGCACAACTCTTCCTCAAGCATCTACAAGAGTGTCAGCACATAAGGGTACATAGTAAACACCTGATGATTGAGTAATTGACTAACAGGCTTTCAATGTAAAGAATGCAGAACAGACTCTTAAAAAGAGGGACAGTCCTGATGGAAAACTCAAGAGTGAACTAAGGAGTAAAGGGAGAGAGGAAGAAAAGAAAGAATGTCCAATCTAAAGGCTACCTATTTCCGTTTCTGTTATGTTTTCCATTGTAGTCATGTCAAGGTAACTAAGATAATGGACCTGAAAACTAGAATGCCAGACTCAAATCCAGGCTCATCACCTACTATCAGCAGTGTTATCCTAGGCAAAGTATATTATTTCTCTCAGTCCCAAGGTTTTCTATCTTTAAAAGCACTATGAAGAATTAAACTTCAGAGGAAGCATATTTTCAACACTACACCTAAATGAAGTTTAAATGCTACAATCTAAAGAACTTTTTAAGGCTATATATGTAAACGCTATTTAAAATACTACGTATGACATTCTAAGTGGTTATCAATTACTGCAATTTATGAAAAGGATTAATAGAAGTGATTAAATACCATTCCCAAGTAGACTAGTAAAAAATAATTGTTTAGGAAAGACTGAAACATTTGTATTTACGTATAAGATGGTTTTGGAAAAATATTAAAATAGTAATATAATGACATAAGTAGTTATACACAAGTTGTTTTGACTAAATATGCTAAGTATTTATGAACTCAACAATATGTATGAAATGCCAATTATGGGCCAATCACGATGCAAGATTCTGGGCACAGTAAGTAGAATAATGAGTAAGAAACTCTACAAGCTTACAGCACATACCAAGCTCTATTTTTAATCATTCTGTGTAATTGTAAAGTAATATTTCACTAATAGTAAAAAGGTTTTATTCAGGTCTTCTTGAGACCTCTAGTTCAACAAAAATGTTACATGTAGTTATGGACTTGAAGAATAGAAATAAACCTCTATGTTACAGGTCTCAGTATTAAATACTCTATAAATGAATCCAACTTCTAAATATTATCCATTAGACTGAAACTATAAAAGAAAGAAGTGGCTACCAAGAACCAGTCCACAATAGTCAAGTGACAGGTCAACATCTGGAGAGGAGAATATTTTACCACACTCCAGGGTTTACTGCTGTGCATAAACAAATGTAATTAAACAGCTAACTCCAAACTTAAAACACTTGAAACTTTAAATTACCATACCAAAACAAGTGAGCCGGTAAGTAGAAACACTTCGGGTTATCTTATGTTAGCCATAATATGGGAACATGAACACATCACACAATTCTCTCTACAATGAAGCAAAGCAAGCCAATCAAGTTTTCAGAACACAGTGCATGTCTGAAAACACTTACTCTTTTAAAGAGGATTCTTAAAAGGGAGAGGGCTAATAAGTAAACTGGTTAATCAATACTTAGAAGAATATTTTCCTTTTAGTAAAGATTCTTAACTCAAGGTAGAACAATTCAGTTTTTGTTTTTTTTTTTAAGGAAGAAATTTTGGATAGAGAGTATAAAAAGGTATTAACCAAATGATTATCTATGATTGCGGAACAATTTAATATGGAGAAATAGACAAGCATTCTTAGATAAAATGTCAGGTAGCTAACTTTTATTATATCATAACCCATGATATTTTTATTTTTTTCAAAAAATTTTTATATTAGAGTTGATTAACAATGATGTGTTAGTTACAGGCATACAGCAAAGTGATTCAGTTAGACGCATAAGTATCCATTCTTTTTCAAATTCTTTTCCCATTTAGATTATTACAGAACATTGAGCCAAGTTCCCTGTCCTATACAGTAGGTACTTATTGGTTTGTTGTTGCTCAGTCCCTTAGCTGTGTCCAACTCTTCAGGAACCCATGAACTGCAGCACACAAGGCTGCCCTGTCCTTCATTATCACCTGGAGTTTGCTCAAACTCAGGTCCATTGAGCTGGTGATGTTATCCAACCATTTCATCTATTGTCGCCCCATCTCTTCTCAATCAGGATCTAGTCCTTATTGGTTCAGTTCAGTTCAGTTCAGTCACTCAGTCATGTCCGACTCTTTGCGACCCCATGAATCGCCACACGCCAGGCCTCCCTGTCCATCACCAACTCCCGGAGTTCACTCAAACTCATGTCCATCGAGTCAGTGATGCCATCCAGCCATCTCATCCTCTGTCGTCCCCTTCTCCTCCTGCCCCCAATCCCTCCCAGCATCAGAGTCTTGCCCAATGAGTCAACTCTTCACATGAGGTGGCCAAAGTACTGGAGTTTCAGCTTCAGCATCAGTTCTTCCAAAGAACACCCAGGACTGATCTCCTTCAGAATGGACTGGCTGGACCTCCTTGGAGTCCAAGGGACTCTCAAGAGTCTTCTCCAACACCACAGTTCAAAAGCATCAATTCTTCGGCGCTCAGCTTTCTTTACAGTCCAACTCTCACATCCATACATGACCACTGGAAAAACCACAGCCTTGACTAGATGAACCTTTGTTGGCAAAGTAATATCTCTGCTTTTGAATATGCTATCTAGGTTGGTTATACCTTTCCTTCCAAGGAATACGCGTCTTTTAATTTCATGGCTGCAATTACCATTTGCAGTGATTTTGGAGCCCCCCAAAATGGTTACCTATTTTAAATTCACTGTATAGAAATGCAATAGATTTCTGAGTATTGATTTTGTATCCTGAAACTTTATTGAATTAATTGATGAGCTCTAGTAAAATATATTCCTGATAGCATCTTTAGGATATTCTATGTATAGTATCATGTTACATGTGAACGGTGACAGCTTTACTTCTTCTCCAAGTTGGATTCCCTTAATATCTTTTTCTTCTCTTACTGCTGTGGCTAAAACTTCCAAAAATATGTTAATAAAAGCAGCGAGAGTGAACATGCTTTTCTTGTTCTTGATCACAGACAAAATGCTTTTAGCTTTTCACTGCTTAGTATGATGTGAGGTATGTTCCCTCTATGCCCCCTTTCCAGAGTTTTTATCATAAGTGGATCATTTTGTCAAAAGCTTTTCTACATCTATTGAGATAATCATATGAATTCACTCTTCAGTTTACTGATGTAGTATATCAGACTAACTGATTTGTGGATACTGAAATACCTTTGCACCCATGGGATAAATGGGATAAATTCCATTTGCTCACCCTTTTAATGCACTGTTGGACTCAGACTGCTAGTATTTTGTTGAGGACTTCTGTGTCTATGTTTATCAATGATACTGGCCTCCAACATTCTTTTTTTGTTGTCTCTTTGTCTGGTTTTCATATCAACATGATGGTAGCCTCGTAGAATGAGTTTGAGAGTGTTCCTTCCTCTGCAATTTTTTGGAAGTTTCAGAAAGATAAGTATTAACTCTTCTGACAGAGTTCGTCTGTGAGGCCATCTAATTCTGGACTTTTGTAGGGAGTTTTCTAATCACACTTTCAATTTCCCTATTTACAATTGGTTTGTTTACATTTTTTATTTTTTCCTGGTTTAGTCTTAGGATATTGTACATTCTAAGAATTTGTCCATTTCTTCTAGGTTTTCAATTCTACTGGCATATAGTTGCTTACAGTAGTCTCTTATGATCCTTTGTCTTATATTTTTGTGGTGTCTGCTGTAACTTCTTCATTTCTAATTTTATTGATTTTAGCCCTCCCCCTTCTTTTCCCAAAGAGTCTGGCTAAGGCTTTATTAATTTTGCTTACCTTTTCAAAGAACCAGCTTGACCAAGTTAAACTATAAGCTGAACCTCAAATGTTCTATCTACTTTTAGAACCACTCTGAACCACAGGTGACCAAGTTTACGCAAAGCTGTAATTATTCTGTAAACTTGAAAGCCAAATAAATAAAGGAACTGCAAGATCCCATATAAAAAATATACATACCAAAAAAAAGTTTTTGGATATCACCTGTTCAGATTTTATTTCAAAGATTAGGTCTTATTTCAAGGGTTTTAACCATTTAAATGCTAACTATATTCTTTTAAAAATAATTCTACTAACATGTGTGGAAAACAAAGGAGTAACAATATATTCTATTTAATTATTAAATCACAAAATTAAATAATGCTAACTATGAGTTATAATGACCATAAGGAGAGTTTATTTTTAAAGCCCCATATTATAATACTATTACAGATATTCTTTATAAGAAGGAAAAGAATATTTCTTTCTTTTATGTAAAGCTTTTACTGTCTAGGGAGCAGAAAATCATAGCACCCAATTAAGACTCATCAACCTTAAAGAGATTTATTCATTCCACTAAGAGGAAAATAGCTTAGGTGTGGCAGCTTCCATGGTAGATCGCAAGATCAGTAGAGGATATATATACTAAGATCACTATGTGCGAGGCACTGTACTCATTAGAGGTTTCTAAATATTAACTTCATCTGAAGGCCAAACCTAAGAGCTGTTATTATCCTCCACATTACAAATGAGCAGACTGAGATTGAAACTAGCTAAATAACTTGCTCACAAACACACAGCTGGTTTAGCTTGTTTTAAGTACCTATATAAGGCTTTACCCCCAGATCTGTCTGAAACCACATTCCATTCTTATCTGGAAAGAATACACTCTTAGGAAAACTGCCTGTAACAAGGCTGGTAATCATCTGCAGGAGGAAGGCCTGGCTGTTCCCTCCTCTGCGCCTTCCCCATACCTTGCTATGCTTGACTGTTCTCCCTTGTGTGACATCTTTTCTTCTAAAAAGAAAACCAGGATAATTTTCACTGGTAACAATGTCTGGAGAGGGAGGTAGGCCCCAATGTGTCTGCTCCTGGCTCTGAGCACACCATGGGGATGAGATGGTCAGGAATGAGAACTACTCTTAGTAGGATACTGGTCCCAGCATTTTTCGTTTCTCCAAGCAGGCATGTAGGGGAAAGGTGGATTCAGATGAGAAGCAGAAGGGAAAGAACATAGCCAGGAAGGCAGCAGAGCCTCCAGATCTTTGCACTTCTGGATGTTACATACTGCAATACCAATAAAGCTAGCTCTAATAAAATTTTTCAACTACTTATGATAAAAAAGTGAATCCCAAACTTGTACTGGTCCAACTGCATGGTTCTAGCTGTTTGGGTCTGAATCATTTATCTATCACCCAGAATCAACAAACCTCTCTCCACATAAGGAAACAGAAGAGGAAAAAAAAAAGTTGTTCTCACATTTTATTTTATAACATTCAAAATTCTATAAAAGACAGGAATAAGACTAGGTTACTAACATTATATTCCACTCTATAAGAGGTTTTCACTTTATGACACATATATCAAATCCTGACATTTTCATTATCATAAACTTCACTGCTTTGTAACATGGAACACTGGTTGTAACATGGAATGCTACTTGTGGATTTAAATTGTATTTGAAATCACATGTTACGGGGAACCTCTCCTAATTCGTTGTTCTTTAATGAATATGGTCACCATAGACACCACCATTTACCAATAATACATTTTAGAGCCAACATTTTCCCCATCAACATATTTCAATTTTGTTGGTCCACCATATCCTGCTTCTTAAACAAATAAACAAACACTTCAAGAGTCTTCTAGAACAACTGTTCTCTGCACACCCTGTGCACACTTGAAATTTCAGGTAAAAACACCTTGTGGTCATTGTGGGACAATGATTAAGATAATGAAAATAACAAGAGGCATTTCCTAAAAGAGTTGTAATAGTCATGCAAACATCTAATATACCATTAGGCAAGCTAGTTTGTTTTTTTTTTGGTTCTGTTGTTTGTTAGGCATACAATAGTCATGAGAGTTCAATAAGCTATTTTCTCTACTTATCTGTATCTCTGAAAATGTTTATGATAAAAAGTCAAAAATAGAAACTCCTTCGAAAATAATATTAGATTCTTTTCACAAAGTATGTATCAAAATGTCCAAGGAAATTATTTTTTTAATAAAATATGCATTTTAATATCTAAAACAAAGACCATTCCAGTAAATGAAACTCACTGAATATAAATTAAACTTCAAAATATTTCATTTGAGCACTGAAGTTTAAGTGAAGTGAAAGTCGCTCAGGCACGTTCGACTCTCTGCGAGCCCATGGACTGTAGCCCACCAGGTTCCTCTTTTCACGGAATTCTCCAAGCCAGAATACTAGAGTGGGTAGCCATTCCCTTCTCCAGGGGATCTTCCCAACCCAGGGAGTGAACCCAGGTCTCCCACACTGCAGGCAGATTCTTTACCATCTGAGCCACCAGGCAAAGGTATCACTATTAGAAAAATCAATTTATGTTGTATTAACTCTAATTTACAACTTAAATACCTCAAGCTTCCATGTATCAATGTGACCATTTCTACTCATTTTCATAGCTGTTTATCAATGCATACCAGGGTGAACAAATAATAAATATACATACAGAGCAAGATGCACATGTACTAAATGCTCCTCCTTTCCCTCCCTTTAAAAACCATTATTTACAAAAATGGCCTTGGTTACATATTCCTTAACCATTTACCTAAGCTGTGGTTCCTACTGGTCTCCTGAAATCAGATATATTTTTTTTTTCTCATTTTCATTTCTTTGCTGCATCTGATGCGCTTGCCTCCCTACCCATGAGGCACTCCCCCAGAGTCCTGTGACACAGACTTGCCTGATTTTACCTGCAACTCTGACCATTCATTAATCTTTCTTAGGGCCTCTTCCTTAGAACTGAGCTGCTCCCTTATGTTGAGAACTTTGTGCTACATTTTTCTTTTATGATAATTTTATCCTTAGTAAATTTAGACATTCATTAAACAAATATTTATTGTGTGCTTACAGTATGCCTGACAACAACCCAGGCACTGAAGATAGAGCAGTGAACAAAACTATTTTGTTCACTGCTCTATTTTGTTCACTTGTTCAGTGAACAAGTCCCTATTTTTCATAAAGCTTATGTTTTACTGAGAAGATACGTGATCAAACAATAAACATGAAAAACAATTAGTTCACAACTTAACAGGTGCTAATTAGTACTGTGAAGAAAAATTACATAGGGCAATAAGTTAGAAAATAAGGGAAAGTAGTACGATTTTAGAAAGACTAGTTAGAAAGGGTATCTCTTAGTGAAATGGACAACCAATGCAGATATCTGTGGGAAGAGTGATCTGGGCTGAAAGAACAGTAAGAACAAAGACCCACAGCTGGAGCGAGTTCAGACATGTCAGAAACTGCAAGTGCAGCGTGACTAAATAAGTATGTTAGGAGAGGAGATCTAAGACGTTCAGTGACCTGGTTAGGACTTTGGACATCACTATGGGGAGTCTCTCGCGTGACTCTGCCAAAATTAAGACGTGGCATTCAATGACAAACCTGCACCTCTAGTGTCAGCCTCTCCATCAAGCTCCATTTCTTTACAGCAAAACCGGCAGCTCCTTTGAGGACCTATTATTTCTTCATTCTCAACGTATCTAAATGGGTGTTTTTTCCTAATCTTCCAAACTGAAAATTAGCGCATCAACACAATGTTTCTATTCATTTTAAAACTATATAATCTTCCTAATCATCCAAGAAACACATCCTGAGTCATCTTTGATTGTCTTTCAACCCATGGCTAAGCCTACAACACTCACCTTAACAGTTCTTTTGTAATGTCTTTTGAACCATCCCTTCTTTTCACTGCTATATCCAACCAGAGAATTTACCAAAATCTGAACCCCTAATATGGTTTCCCAGATGGTCTCCCTTTCTCTAATCTTCTCTCCTGTCTGAGTTGTCCTACATACTATCAGCCTGATTAGTCTTACTCAAATTTTTATTTAAAAAGCTTCAACCACAACCACAAACAAGTATCTGGGTATTTGCAGCAGTATAGTAGAGTCACTCAGTCATGTCCAGCTCTTTGTGACCCCATGGACTGTAGCCTGCCAGGCTCCTCCATCCATGGAATTCTCCAGGCAAGAATACTGGAGTGAGTTGCCATTTCCTTCTCCAGGGGATCTTCCCGACTCAGGGATCAAACCTGGGTCTCCCGCATTGTAGGCAGATGCTTTACCATCAGAGCCACCAGGGAAGTCCTTGCAGCAGTATAAAAATACTTAATTTATAATCTAGTTTAACTGGTAAGCCAAAGGAACAGCATATGTTGGAAGAATCAGCTCATTCATCTCTAGCAGAATTGAAAAAAATTTCATCTTTGCCAATTTAAGTCAATAGGAAAACTGTTTTCCATTATGTATTTCTCCAAAATTCATTCTTTTTCAATAATTAACTACTGTCTTTATTTTAGCATGTTATTAGCAGCTTAACCACAAGATTAAGATATTACACGTATGATTTCTCACTTAATTCTCCTGACAAAGTTCTAAAGTATTTTCATCATTTCCATTTCACAAATAAGAAAATGAAGATTGTCTGATTTTTAAGTCACTTGTTCAAAATCATCAAGCCATTAAGGTTGTAAAGCCGAGTCTAAATCCAGATTTTCTAGCTCTAAATTCTTGGACCTTCTTGTATGTCACGTACTGCTTTAGGAATGTTAGCTTCTTACAAGAGAGGAAGAAATGTTTTGTTTTTTATTTATAACTAGATTTATTTATATTTTAGTTTCAAGTTTTCTGCAATACTAAAGTGACAGAAACAGGTGATATGCAGAATACTGACATAGTTTTCCCCCAGAGAAAACTGACCAAACTTTCATTGGAAAAAATGTCTTTCTGTCAATATTAGATTGCTGATACAAAGCTGAGAGCACATTTGAAATATTTATTGGCCCAAATGTTAAAACTAACACGAATTAACATGTAACTAGAGTTGATGGAATGGGAACTTGTTCAGGTTTGTCAATCTAAGTCAATCTTGTTGATTCCTTAATGATAAGATAATCTATCTATTAGAGTACAGAGCCATTAGAAGGAATACAACAGAAATATAAGTTCCTAAAAGCACAGAATCCCAAAGAATCTAGGAGGTAATAGCAGAACTGTAAATAATATAGTTTAACAAAAATACTTAAACAAAATATCCTATTTCCATAGCACAACTGTAAAGCTCAAAGGAAACAATTCATATGAAATAATGCTACGAAGGAAGTATTATATATTTTAATTACTTTCTAAGAATATCATCTAGAGAAAGAAACTTTATCAGTGTGCTTTTGGAAGCAATAACTGTTGCTGGATGGATGATTCAATTAGCATGAACTATTCTGGCATGTTTCAAAAGCATTGCCATTTTAAAACATAAAAAATGTCTAAAAATGCAACCATAGTAATAGTGCACGGGTTGGGGTGAGGGAGAAAGACAATGACAAATTGGTCCAAAAGGACACTGAGACTTCATAGCTGGAAGACCATTGTGCTGACAATTAGTAACAGGAAGCAGAGCACAAAACAAATGAATGAAAAAAGCTGAACTTGCAATGAAAGACCTTATTATAGTGCAGAAACATTATTGTAATAAAGGGGCAATGTACTCTCCTCCATAAAACTTTCAAACAGGCACCCTTGCCTCTTTTTTCATTCTCTGCATTTCATTTTTTCATTAGCATCTGCTTGATTATGTATTATTTCCAACCCGAAAGAATGCTTCTCTATCCTTCCTAAATTCCAAGGCTTAAAGGTCCTTCCCCTCACTGTGGCCTTGAGCCTCATTTAACTTTACTCAAAATATAACAAAGGTTTAAAATAACAAATATATAGGGGAAAAAAACAGAAAGGCAGTGATTCAGTATACAGCTGCAGCAAGATAAAAAAAAAAATGTGTCCCTCAAGCTAACTTGTTAAAAACACAATGATCATATAATTCATACTAATATCCAGATGATTCTGTCTCTAAAACTCTTATGCCTTCTTTGATAGAAGAGGAAGGCTGAAATCTTCACTTATTAGTGTAAATTTTCTGCATTTAGCTTTAGTTTCCCTAAATGGGAACATCCAAAAGCTCTGAAACATATTTTCACATACTAGTTAAGAATGACAAGACTTGATCCATGACACTGACATATAATCTAGAGGCAAGGAAAGTCCACACCTTCTGACTATGCTTCCTATGCTAGAAAACGTTTTACCTCAAGACCCTACAGCAGCCAGAGATACTTTAGTTAAGCAGTGATGTGTAAAAAGCATTGGCCTTGACACCTGAAAGCTGTGGGTTTTGCTTTAAGTCCCAAAGTTCATCAAATGCATGACCATGGGCCATTCTATGGGCCCAGTTTCCCCAGCTATAAAACGGAGACATTATGTATCCTGCAAAAATATCAGTGTGACTAATAATACACATACAAAATGCATAGCACACAGATGCTCAGCAAGTGGTACATTATTATTTGCATTAATTCTCAAAAGACTGAATGTTCCAAGAAATTATTATCTGTGGCTCATAGGCAAATCATTGACTTCTAGAAGACTTTGGAGATTCTTCATGCCAACTCCTTCATATCACAGATAATAAAACACCAGGGATGGTGAAGTGACTGGCTCAATATTACATAATAAATTTCTATCAAATAGTCAGCCACCTGGCTACCACCTCCATGCTTGTCCCTCTGCTAAAGCATAAATAAGTATCAAGGTTACATACACTATACCTCTCAAAAACAAGAGTCTGCTACTAACCTACTGTTAATAATACTTGACATACCACAAAGTTTCTGTGGTGCTGAATAAGCATTACTCAAAGAAGAGTTATCTCTGAACTCCACTTATGATTAAATACACTCAAGCCAGGTGTGAGAAATACATGCTTGTTCAGTTGCTTCAGATGTGTCCGAATCTTGGCAAGCCTATGGACTGTGACCTGCCAGGCTCCTCTGTCCATGGGAATTTCCAGGCAACAATACTGGAGTGATTAGCCATTTCCTTCTCCAGGGGATCTTCCTGACCCAGGGATCGAACCCGCATTGCAGGCGGATTCTTTACCGCTGAGCCACTGTCGAAGCCCCAGATGTTAGACAGTCCGGACCAAATCATTGTTAGTTTTCCCAAGTACTTGCTTTGAGAGTCTAGGAAAATTTCTTAATCTCTCAAGGCCCCAGCTTTACTAGTTTGTTTTTTTAAAGGTAATATTTATCTCATGTTTTTCTCATCATGTTGCTGTAAATAAGGCACCTTATACATAGGAGCTTAAACAATGTTAGCTCTCTTCCTTTTACTTCCTTAAGTCTCTATTAATTTCACATGTATTAATTATAAGTAGGGAAGTAGATTCTTCACCAGTGAGCCACCTGGAAAGCCCAATTATAAGTAAGATGGGATTAAAGGAGCAAGTAATGGGCATATAATCATTTTTTAATTTACAATTTTGGGCAATTTTTTTTTTTTTTTTGGCTGCAGTGCATGGCTGGTGGGATCTTAGCTCCCTGACTAGGGATTTGACTTGAGCCCTCAGCAGTGAAAGAGCAGAGTCCTAACCACTGGACTGCCAGGGTATTTCCTAATTTAAAATTTTAGAAAGTAATTACAAATAAGCCTCTACTTTCTAGAAAAGAAACTAAGTTAAACAATATATATTAGACATGTAAATCAGGTAGGTTTTACCTATATTTAACTTAACCAAAAACAATCTATAGATTTAATTAGGCCATAAATGAGTATACACAGAAAAGTGTATAGAAAGGATTATTGTCACTCTTCAGATATGGAACAGTATCACAGAGGAAAATTCTAGGATCAGTAATAAGAGAAAACAATAGTACAAGGATCCTTAGCACCAAAGGCTACCTGAGTGTTACACACTTAGCAAAACTGTAGTTGAAAAACTGAAGTATACTGACCTAATAGTAATTAATATTAAAAATTATGCAAAACCCCATCATAGCTGCTTATCATACACAGGCTGCAGGTGGTGGTTCTCCTACTCCACACCCACTATTCACTCCCCAGTCACACCACCTCGGCTCTCTTACATAAAATAAGTCAGGTTAAAAAACAGTAAACAGATGATGTGCCCCTTTCCGAGCTAAAACCTGCAGTTCAAAATATTTTTGGCTAAAGAAAAAATATTGACTTTAACATAGTATTTTAAAATAGAATTATTTATTTGCATCAGTAAAATTATTTTATATTCTACAAGGAGAGAAGATGAATAGCAATATGACAACAGAAACTTCATGTAAAAGCCAAGTCAGCAAATAGGGGACATAATGCCTAACTCTGACACTGAGAAATCATACAAAGTATCTGGTATGATTATGGCAGTCTGCTAAATATTTAAGGTGCCATATTTATTCCTACCACTTATGTTTCTTTCTCCTTTGATATCTTTCAGTCTATACAGGGACAAAGAAATAACATACCATCTGGAGGTTTCATCCATATTCTGAGGATTTCATACCCATTTAAATTAACAATAAGAGATTCAACCAAAGTTTCTCAGAAATAATTTTTTCAAATTATTGTGATCTGTTACCTGGAATATATGTCATCTTTTGAAATCTTACTATTTTTCCAAACAATCTCAATTTCCAACGAAGCTTTTCTTGATGATCTACTCCTCAATGATACCTCCTTTTCCTAAAACTCTTACTGAATATATTAATTATAAACCTACTTCAGAACTGAACCATCAAAATACCAATCTCAAAAAATACTAATTCCAAGGGTTTGTGGCATATTTTCCTAGCAGATTATAAATTCTTCAAATCCAAGGGCTGTATCTGTGGATTAACAAAAGGAACGCAGACTTCAAGGTTAGCATTCTGTTAGACATGGGCTGAAATTCTGGCTCTGCCATTTGCCAGTTAAGTCACATAATCTCTCAGTCTCTTTAAAATGGAGAACATAATACTTACCTCAGAATGTTGTTGTGAAGATTAAATGAGATAACATATGTGAAAGGGCCTGGCACATAGTAAGGCTCAAAAAAAGGTTGGTTTCCTTCCTTATTTCCTTCTCTTTTCCCTCAGTACCTGGTACAATGTTGAGAACACAATAAACCCTCAATAAAAACTTTCTAAATATTCATTTGAATTTAGATTTCCTAAAATATGTTTAAATATCAAATGATAACTTCTATGTATCGGAATTGTTACTTTAAATCATATGCAAACAAAGTAGGAAATCTCAAAACAGAACAAGTGTGTGAGGCTGCTTCTTAAGACGATGAGAAAAGGAAGTAGAGAGGAGTCAGAGGAAATAGTATTTAAGAACAATTCAGGGAAAATTATTGCACACATAGTATTTTTCACACAAGTATCTCTGGATAAGCAAGAGTTGACTGCTGACCTAAGAGGAAGTTGAATGAGAGAAGGAAGGAGGGAAGGAGGAAGAAAGCAAGGCAGAGAAAAAGAGGAAGAAGAGAAAGGAGGAAGGGGAAAAGAAAAGGATGAAGGAAGGGAGGAAGGAAGCTTCATTCTGCCGGGACCTCTTTTATGTCCTCACATTAATATAGGCTATTGAAGCTGACCACTCCTTGCCTACCTTCCATTAAAAACAATTTCCACTGCACACTCCATCTTAAAAAAAGTAATTATCTAATGGAAGAACCAAATTAACGTGGAATTTTCCCCCAGTGCATCGTAACCAAAGGATCCTCTTAGAACAGTCAGAAAGACACTTGGGGCTGTTATTATCTTCATTAAAAAACAAAACAAAACACTTCTGACTAAACCTTCTAATTAAAGAATCTGGTCTACATCCAGGTCCTCTGAGGTCAGTCCAGTGGTGCTGCCTTTTCAGCTGCAGTGATGTTCTTCTTCATTTTCCAGGAGGCAGCCATGTGCATGGTTGAGGGCTCTAGCACATGTTATTTCATTATAAGAAGGACCAGTCTCTACAAAGTTTTTAGCATTAAATACAATTGAGATTTTTTTCCCCAAAACCAAACAAGAGGAGCCATTCTCAATTTCAATCTTGTTGTAGATGTGTCTGTTCAGTTGCTAAGTCATGTTCAACTCTTTCAGACCCCATGGACTGCAGCGTGCCAGGCTTCCCTGTCCTTCATTATCTCCTGGAGTTTGCTCAGATTCATGTTCATTGAGTCAGTGATGCTAGTTGTACATAGGTTCTACTTAAAACTTGCAATGTCTTTAAAGAAAACCCAATAGAGTGGTTCCTACCTTACTCCGATAAAATTTAACTAGAAAGGGGGGAATGGCTGCCATTTAACTCAGTTACGCAAATCACTGCAGATGGTGATTGCAGCCATGAAATTAAAAGACGCTTACTCCTTGGAAGGAAAGTTATGACCAACCTAGATAGCATATTCAAAAGCAGAGACATTACTTTGTCAACAAACGTCCATCTAGTCAAGGCTATGGTTTTTCCAGTGGTCATGTATGGATGTGAGAGTTGGGACTATAAAGAAAGCTGAGCATTGAAGAACTGATGCTTTTGAACTGTTGTGTTGGAGAAGACTCTTGAGAGTCCCTTGGACTGCAAGGAGATGCAACCAGTCCATCCTAAAAGAGATCAGTCCTGGGTGTTCACTGGAAGGATTGATGTTGAAGCTGAAACTCCAATACTTTGGCCACCTCATGCGAAGAGCTGACTCATTTGAAAAGACCCTGATGCTGAGAGGGATTAAGGGCAGGAGGAGAAGGGGACGACAGATGATGAGATGCCTGGATGGCATCACTGACTCAATGGACATGAGTTTGGGTAAACTCCGGGAGTTGGTGATGGACAGGGAGGCCTGGCATGCTGCAGTTCATGTAGTTGCAAAAAGTCAGACATGACTGAGCGACTGTACTGAACTGAACTGAAGCAAATATTACTGAGCATATTCTATCTTATGCTATTACTTTTATTTGTATTTTAGCATTTGTAATTTACAAAGTGTTTTCATATATATAATTTCATTTAACCCCCACCCTAATCCTGAACAGGAGATAACCTCACGTTTAAAGCTGAGAAAAATGAAGATCAGAAGAGTTTTGTGATTTGCCCAAAGTCAAAGAACTAGTAAAACAGCAGAATCAAGACTCAAACTTAGGTCTTCTTATTCCAAGTCCTGTGATCTTCTAATATATCAGATCTTAATAAACACTGGAGGAAATTTTTTAAATGAGTATACACAGTGATTATGCTCTGGAAGTTTATCATTTCCCTCGATTCTACATAAGACCCCATACTAAGTTATATTCTGATGAATGAAACTGAGAGGTAAAGACTACAACTAAATAGATTAGCTCTCAAAGTGTCCGACTCTTTGCTCAGTCGTGTCCGACTCTTTGTGACCCCTACCGGGTTCCTCCATCCATGGGACCCTCCAGGCAAGAATACTGGAGTGGGTTGCCATTTCCTTCTCCAGGGGATCTTCCTGACCCAGGGATCGAACCTGGGTCTTCCGCATTGCAGGCAGACACTTTACTCTCTGAGCCACCAGAGAAGCCCCAGATTAGCTCTAGAGTAAATCAGAAAAGAGGAGTGAGAAATCATGAGAGCTGCTACCAGGAAAATATATGCTCTAAGCAAAATCTGAGCAGTTTACCTGCAGTATTATAATGAAGGAAGTAGTAAAATCATGAGATTATTTAACAGGAAGCTCGAATGATACACATGTAAATTTACATTTATAAAGGACATACAACTGATGAAATATTTCAGTGATACAGACAGTTCTCATATGTAGGAGCTGGATTTGACATTCTAAACTGCCAGAGTCATATCAATTAAAATAGAATTACACATTTTCTTTTGTGCACATCTGTTGTACAATGTAGAAAAAAGAACGAGAGTAGAAATTCTGTGGAAAATTTTTTTAAATCAGATTGAAGTGTGATTTCAATGAGGAGGAAATATGTGACTAAATATGGCATTATTCTTCTTCAAAATTTTCAAAAAACTATCTCCTTTTAAAGTGATTTTTTCCTTTTTTTTCAATTTTATTTTATTTTTAAATTTTACATAATTGTATTAGTTTTGCCAAATATCAAAATGAATCCGCCACAGGTATACATGTGTTCCCCCCCTTTTTTTTTTAATTTTATTTTAACTTTACAATATTGTATTGGTTTTGCCATATATCAAAATGAATCTGCCACAGGTATACATGTGTTCCCCATCCTGAACCCTCCTCCCTCCTCCCTCCCCATACCATCCCTCTGGGTCGTCCCAGTGCACCAGCCCCAAGCAGTGATTTTTTAAAAAGGTTCTCGACATTCCCAATTCTAAACTTGGTTTATGGGTTAAAGTTTGTAAATATATGAATACAGTATCATCCATAAAAATGAAGGATAGGAAGAAATTTCGATTAAATTTACAGTGATTCATTTAATTTTTAAATAACGCATACCAGGTTTCCCTAGTCGCTCAGCTGGTAAAGAATCCGCCTGCAATGCAGGAGACCCTGGTTCAATTCCTGGGTCAGGAAGATCTGCTGGAGAAGGGATAGGCTACACACTCCAGCATTCTTGGGCTTCCCTGGTGGCTCAGACAGTAAAGAATCCACCTGCAATCCGCCTAGGTTCAATCCCTGGGTTGGGAAGATCCCCTGGAGAAGGAAACGGATACCAACTCCAGTATTCTTGTCTGGAGAATTCCATGGGCTATATATTATATAGTCCATGGGGTCCCAAAGAGCTGGACACGACTGAGTGATTTTCACTTTCTTTCAAGGCATTCCTCATAGAGAGATAGATAATCCAAGTACCAGATATAACTTTCTATTTTCCTAAAAATCTGAACACAATTAGAGAAAACAAGTCTTCCAATGATCAAGTACATAAAACAGTCTAAAAATCACTCAAAACAAAAACAGGATTAGGAATTTTACATCCAGTTGAACTTAATAAAATCTACTAATTTGTGTCCAAAAACCATATGGAACATTGAGGAGTAACAGAAGAAAAAAAGGAATACTTACATATACACGTATAAACATAAATAAGAAAAAAATTCATCTTCCTCTTGTGAAAATGGAGAAAACTTAAGATTCTCCTGAGAAAAATGGCATTTGCTGAGGAAGATTCTTTTTGAAGATCCTCTGTATTGCTTCCAAATACTCCAGAGAATACATGAAGGCAAGAGATAATCATTAAGAGATGATCATAATAATCCAACTGAACCAGGAAGACAGCAGTAAGACTGATAAGTAGGGAAAACACGACAGTGCCTGGCTGACTGGCTGACTTACGGTGGGAAGAGGAAGAGGACTATAACCAGATAGGTTCTTTTTAACTCAAATACTGATTTGGATACCTAATGCTCAAAAGCCTCCAATGGTTTCCAATGGGTTTCCATTAAAAAAATCAAACTGGTATTCAAGATCTTTCACAGTCTGATTATAGTTTATCCAACCTTAGGAGTTTTTTCCTTCAACAAAAACTTTCTATCCATCTAGCATATCATTTACACTATTTACAAACAAGCTACTCTTTAATTCCAGACTTCATTTTTGCTTATGTTGTTAACCTCACTGAGAAAGTCTTCTTCCTTCAAAAAACCTAAATATCACCTGTCCTTCTAGGCTCATGTTAATCTTGCCTTATGCATAAATTCTTTTCTAGTCATCCTACCTTACTTTTATCTATTCTCTCAACTTCTACGGCATTAATTTTCTGATCTCCCATAATCCTTGTGTATTTATATATTATAGAGTTAGAGTTGCTTTCTACAGACTATTTTTTATCACATATAAGACTAAGAATCAAGTCATAAGCTATTTCTTTATCCCCATGAACAAACACAATGAAAGCATTAGTAGGAATCAATTGATTTTTCTACACATTTATTTAAAATCTCAGAGTCTAATATTATTCAGAGGTAAAAATGGTTTTTGGTAGGTTTAAGTCCCATAACACCCTTACTTTCTTTCAAACAGAAGAAGAAGAATAGGTTAGTGAGTAAACAGGTCATTGCACTTCTAAAATTGGCCTAAGAAATGCTGACCAATTTCTTTTTCTAAAAGAGACAGAAGAAAGGTTTCAGAGAGGAAAGGGATATTGTCAGAGTGGGCCAGTATCTGTATCACAGAATAAGGCAGAATTCTAATAGGTGCTCCTGGGGACACAGGCTGGCACTTTTCCCTTCCCACCACAGTGAGGAGGAAGGACTAGGTCAAAAGTATGATCAGTCTCAAGACATGGGTGATGTTCAAGTTCTCCACTGAGCAACTGCATCCACTTTTGAGTTGAGCTAATAACCGTCAACATGTCAGGAATCATGACTACTACCCTGCGTAGACAAGCTATTGTGCTCAATGTATCTTTGAAAAGAGCTTTGCAACAAGTCTTGTATGTATCCTATATTATTTTTCAGTCAAAATGCAATGTTTTCTATGCAGAGATAAATTTCAATCTATAATTAGTAACTTGCTGCTGTTGTTCAGTTGCTAAGTCATGTCTGACTCTTTGCAACTCCATGGACTGCAGCAGGCCAGGCTTCCCTGTCCTCCACTATCTCCCAGAGTTTGTTCAGATTCAGGTGCATTGAGTCAGTGATGCTATGTAACCAACTCATCCTCTGCTACCCCTTCTTTTGCTTTCAATTGTTCCCAACATCAGGGTCTTTTCCAATGAGTCGGCTCATCGCATCAGATGGCAAAAGTATTGGAGCTTCAGCTTCAGCAACCATCCTTCCAGTGAATACTGAGGGCTGATTTCTTTTAGGATTGACTGGTTTGATCTCCTTGCTGTCCAAGGACTCTCAGAGTCTTCTCCAACACCACAATTTGAAAGCATCAATTCTTTGGCACTCAGCCTTCTTTATGGCCCAGCTCTCACATCTGTACATGACTACTGGAAAGACAGCTTTGACTATATGAACCTTTGTTGGCCGAGTGATGTCTCTGCTTTTGAATATGCTGTCTCGGTTTGTCATAGCTTTCCTTCCAAGGAGCAAGTGTTTTTTAATTTCATGGCTTCAGTCACTGTATGCAACGATTTGATTTTGGAGCTCCCAAAATAAAATCTGTTACTGTTTCCACTTTTCCCCCTTCTGTTTGCCATGAAGTGATGGGACCAAGTGCCATGATCTTGGTGTTTTGAATGCTGAGAGTTAATAATTTACCTAACCATATTTCTGATCAGAGATACAATTTTCTTGGAAAAATATTATTTTACTTACATTTCTATAGTATTATATTTAGAAGGCAATTTCCAATATAGTTCCTATTTGATCCATCCAAAAAAGAATAAAGGTCAAATACTGTTATCCACATTTTATAGGCATTGGAGAACTTACATTATGCATGCCAAAGAATATCTAGCAATTTAAGAGTTGGAATTCTGACCCAAAATCAGATCTCAAAGCTCTAGATAGGGAAAATGTCACAGAATGGAGGTGGGGAATGGAGGAGGGGTTGGGGAAACAACCCACGGCCAGGGAAGCCTAGCGTGCTGTAGTCCATGGTGTTGCAGAGTCGGACACAACTGAGCGACTGGACTGGACTGAACTGGGGGAGCACGGAGCGGGAGATAACACTTAGGTCACAGTAGAGAAATATGACTTTTAATCTTGATACTTAACTACCTGGAAAAGGAAATGGCAACCCACTTCAGTATTCTTGCCAAGAGAATCCCATGGACAGAGCCTGGCTGGCTATAGTCCATGGGGTCACAAAGAGTCAGACACAACTGAGCAACTGACACACACTTAACTACCACTACCTAGTAAAGCAACCTTAAAAAGATCACTGAATTTTCTAGAAGCCCAGAGATAAATCCATGCACCTATGGACACCTTATCTTTGACAAAGGAGGCAAGAATATACAATGGAGAAAAGACAATCTCGTTAACAAATGGTACTGGGAAAACTGGTCAACCACTTATAAAAGAATGAAACTAGAACACTTTCTAACACCATACACAAAAATAAACTCAAAATGGATTAAAGATCTAAACGTAAGACCAGAAACTATAAAACTCCTAGAGGAAAATATAGGCAAAACTCTCTGACATAAATCACAACAGGATCTTCTATGACCCACCTCCCAGAGTAATGGAAATAAAAGCAAAAATAAACAAATGGGACCTAATTAAACTTAAAAGCTTTTGCACAATGAAGGAAACTATAAGCAAAGTGAAAAAACAGCCTTCAGAATGGGAGAAAATAATAGCAAATGAAGCAACTGACATAGAATTAATCTTAAAAATATACAAGCAGCTCCTGCAGCTCAATACCAGAAAAATAAACGACCCAATCAAAAAATGGGCCAAAGAACTAAATAGACATTTCTCCAAAGAAGACATACAGATGGCTAACAAACACATGAAAAAATGCTCAACAACACTCATTATCAGAGAAATGCAAATCAAAACCACAATGAGGTACCATCTCATGCCAGTCAGAATGGCTGCTATCAAAATGTCTACAAACAATAAATGCTGCAGAGAGTGGGGAGAAAAAGGAACCCTCTTACACTGTTGGTGGGAATGCAAACTAGTACAGCCACTATGGAGAACAGTGTGGAGACTCCTTAAAAAACTGGAAATAGAACTGCCATATGCCCCCAGCAATCCCACTGTTGGGGATACACACTGAGGAAAACAGAATTGAAAGAGACACATGTACCCCAATGTTCATTGCAGCGCTATTTACAATAGCCAAGACATGGAAGCAACCTAGATGTCCACTGGGAGATGAATGGATAAGAAAGCTGTGGTACATATACACAATGGAATATTACCCAGCCATTAAAAAGAATGCATTTGAAATCCATTCTAATGAGGTGGATGAAACTGGAGCCTATTATACAGAGTGAAGTAAGCCAGAAAGAAAAACACCAATACAGTATACTGTGCATATATATGGAATTTAGAAAGATGGTAACAATGAGCCTATATGCGAGACAGCAAAAGAGACACAGACGTAAAGAACAGTCTTTTGGACTCTGTGGGAGAGGGAGAGGCTGGGATGATTTGAGAGCGTAGGGTTGAAACATGTATATTATCATATGTGAAGCAGATCGTCAGTCCAGGTTCGATGCATGAGACAGGATGCTCAGGGCTGGTGCACTGGGATGACCCTGGGGATGGGATGAGGAGGGAGGTGGAAGGGGGGTTCTGGATGGGGAACACATGTGTACCTGTTGCTGATTCATGTCAATGTTTGGCAAAAACCACTACAATATTGTAAAGTAATCAGCCTCCAATTAAAATAAATAAATTAAATTTTTTTTAAATCACTGAATTTTCAAAGGTTTCATTTTTTCTCATCTCAAAAGGAAAAATCTGGACTAGATGTTTTCAGAAATGCATTCAAAACCCATTATTAGTGCCTAAGATATAGGCACTACGATATATGATATAAAGATCTTATAATACTAGGCTCTTTCCCCTAAAATAACTCACAGTTCACTGGATGAGACATACACATGAACAAGACAACCAAGAAATGTGATTAACAACAAAAGATAACAGCTTTGTGAAGAACAGAAAGGAAGAATTTACCAAGGAATGAGGCTGGGGATTTAAATCTGAATTGTCTTAAAGGATGAAAGAAAAAAATTATTCCAGCAAATAGAAGACAGAGGGAATAGCATAAAGGCTCAGAGTAAAAATGCTACATAGTTTATACAGGAAATTACAAACAGTTCAGTACTGCCAAAGTGTAAATGGACAGCAGAAGAGAGATGAGCAAAGAGCTGAAAGCGGAGGCCAGGATGAGATCTTTGTGTGATATATTAAGGAATCTGGACTTTATCCAGCAGGATAAAATGAAGATCTAGGGCCAGGCTTTCACAGGTTAGCAGCATAGTTAGGATTTAATTTTAGAAAGATCACTTTGACATTCATGGGAAGGAAAAATATGAGTGGTAGAAACTACAGGCAGAGATCTATAGTTAAAAATCTATAGCAGAGATGATGAGGGCCTATTCTAGAGATTAGAGAGAAGGTCAAGAAATAAGAAGCAAGACCAGAAAGCCTAGAAATAAACTGGGAGTCAGATGAAGATATGAGGGGGGAAAAGGCATGAAATAGATCCAAGTTTCTGCTCAAGACAGAACTGAGGTAGTGAATACGGGGGGAAAAGTTAATCAAATTATCTTCAGTTCAGCTTAAGATTTGTTGCCTCCAAAAATATCTAGGTAGAGATGTCCAGTAGTCAGTTGAATATAGTAAAGATAGCAATCTAATGCTCAGAAAAGAGGCCTGCCCTGAAGATACATTAAGTGTGGGAGCAAGCTGTATACTAGGAGGAATTGAAAACATATTGTGAATGTGACCATCCAGGAAGAGAGTACAAAGTGAGAATAGTCCTTGGCCAGAACCTAGTTAGATATCCAAATGCATGCAATAAGTCAACCAAGAAAACCAGGAAAGAAAAGCATCTTAGAAAACAATGGGAGAGATCATCCCAAGAAAGAAGTAGTAATCAAAACTGTAAAATGTCCCCCAAATATAAATCCAGGAAAAGAAGAACTAAAAAAAAGGTCTCCTAGTCTGAGCAATTAAGGGGTCACTGGAGAACTTACTGAAAGTGGCTTCATCAAGCAAATAAAAAAGTTAGACTGAGGTGGACTGAAAAGTAGAAACAACTAGTATAAAGACATCTTTGGGGAAATTTTGAACTAGAAGAAAAGGAATCTGAAACTTAATGAAGAATGGAAAGATCAATACCAAGTCCCATCTAGTTCTCTTACTTTATTATTTTCATACAAATAAAAAGCCTATTTTGGTAAAGTTTCATTAAAACTCACAAAGATTAATCTTGAAGTACCATATTGTCATTATAGGGGAAACCAGGGGACACGCTGTAGCTATATATAACGTCTCCCACCATGCCTGAGAATGCCGCACCCTGTACTCCTGGCTCCTTTCTGGCATACGTTGAAGACAGCTAGAACCAGTGGGAGACTACTGAGTAACTCTCTGGCTCTTACTGTTCCTTCTCTTAATACCTCACGAAAACATTCCTTGTTACCCTCTGCCTGAAATATTCTTGTCCTCTATTTTATAATAATTTCATTCCCATTCACTCGTCAATGGCCTGCTCAAACTTCCCTCACAGAATCACAGAAAGCTAGAGACAAAGGGGACCTTACAAACTCATTCAGGTGTCCTCACCATGCTGATGAAGGGACTAAAGACCAGAGAGTGTGAGAACGACCTGCCCAAGGTCGTACTCATGGTTTTTGGTAGAGCTTAAATTTGAACTATTTCTTCAACTAGGGCCCTTTTCACTACACATGACTATCTCAGGTAATTATTGCAAGGAGGCTTCCCTGATAGCTCAGTTGGTAAAGAATCTGCCTGCAATGCAGGAGACCCCCGTTAGATTCCTGGGTCAGGAAGATCCGCTGGAGAAGGCATAGGCTACCCACTCCAGTATTCTTGGGCTTCCCTTGTGGCTCAGCTACTAAAGAATCTGCCTGCAATGCAGGAGACCTGGGTTCAATCCCTGGATTGCGAAGATCCCCTGGAGAAGGGAAAGGCTACCCACTCCAGTATTCTGGCCTGGAGAATTCCATGGACTGTATAGTCCATGGGGTTGCAAAGAGTCAGACACGACTTTGACAAAAACAAATTATTGCAAACTTATGACTGTGATAAGTCAGGCGTTAAAAACAATCAGTTTAAAACAGTTTGTTGTAAGATCCATGTTATTAACATGTTTCCTGAAATTAAGGAGCTGGTCTATAACTTCGCTTATTAACTATCCACAACTACTTGATTATTCAAGTAAAGATTACAGATGCCAACTAATATTGATTTCATGGATAAGCTGACTGTCAGTCACTAAATAGGTTCTCTCCTCAAGAGTGCAGCATTTATTTCAGCCTCTGCCAGTGGAAGTGTTGGAGCAGATGTTGGCAGACTGTGACATACAGTATGTCTTTAAAACTTGTTGGGGTGTGAAATTTCATAAGGTCAAAAAATGCTGCATTTTGATCAGCAGATACAGGAGTTCTGTACTTTATATATTATTTCAGACAAACCAGTAATAGCATTTGCTAGTAAAATAGACAAACTAAGAAACCACACTGGCTTTAGGTCAGATATGATAATGTACACTGCTAATGTTTTAAAAGCCAATTTCTATCACTTTAAACCAAACACTTGCCCAAAATGTCTTTAGAAAGAAAATGTATTCATAAGTCAATACAAAATATAAGGTATTATTTCAATTGACAACAGGATTTTTAAAATAATTTTCTACTGAGAGAAAGCCATAAGTATCTAATGAGCCATTTTGGTGGAGAAAAAATTATTTTCTTAATACACAAATATAACGGTATCCTCACTTTTTAAAAAATGAAACTCCCTATGGAAAAATCCACTTACATAAACAGGTGGTTTTTTTTTTAGTTAAAATGATTTCACAAACTTTTTGGTTTATTGTCCTACCTTATTGTTTAAAAAAACTGAAAGAAAGTATCCCCCCCACCCAAAAAACACTGTGGCACTATATAATGATAAAATCACGTGTATAACATTCGAGGATTTTTATCATTTTGGATTTTCTGATGCTGCTATATATTTTAACTGATTTTTGCTTCAATTTTCCCTCATATCTTTCCAAATCATGACTAATAGATAACTGCATACAATCAATGGAGAAGGCAATGGCACCCCACTCCAGTACTCTTAATCCCATGGACGGAGGAGCCTGGTAGGCTGCAGTCCATGGGGTCGCCAAGAGTCGGACACGATTGAGCAACTTCATTTTCACTTTTCACTTTCATGCATCAGAGAAGGAAATGGCAACCCACTCCAGTGTTCTTGCCTGGAGAATCCCAGGAATGGGGGAGCCTGGTGGGCTGCCATCTATGGGGGTGCAAACAGTCTGACACGACTGAGGTGACTTAGCAGCAGCAGCAGCATACAATCAAAATTAAAATTAAGAATGGTGTGTCTAGTTAAAGATTTTATCACAAACTTTACCTCTTATGCAAGTTTATTTTAAAACTTAGTATTATGCTTTAAAATGTTTTACTCCTGAATTAACACAGGAAACCCCTTTCATTGATTAATCAGCAATTTAAACAATCTGAAAGCCTGGTTATAACAATTATAATCACCATCATCATCATCTTTCAGTTTATTTTTGGCTATTTTCAAGAAAATATATAATTCCTAAATAAGTTTAAATTACAAACTTATTTGGAAATTTGTAAGGAAGAAATAGTGTTAGATATTTGTAAGGAAGAAAAATATACCACAAACATAATCTTCTCAGAAAATAATGTTTAAGGTAAATAAATCACTTGTTTCTTATCATACAATCAATCAAATCACTTGTTTCTTATCATACAACCAATCAAAAGGGTTAAGATTATGACAGGAAACTTCGATTAGAGGTGCACTAAGAACTGCAACATCTTACAACCAAGTTCAATCCAGCAGCCAAGTTCAAAGGTCTCTGTTTACATTTTAAAGAAAAACTTAAGGTATGTACCTGGGGAATGGTTTTTATCACAAAGTTCTGACTAGGAAAAAATTATACTATTTTGGATTATATAAGACCACACATTATAATAATCTATGGAATCTTTCAGTTCCAATGCTAAGGAACTGAAATTCTATATAAACTGAAAATTTATCTGCAATTAAGAACAAACCTAAACTTTTTCATAGGCTTTTCACATATCTCAAAGTATCTGACACATACAGCCATACAAATAAATAAATACAAGGTGAATCAACAATTGTAATTAACTTACTTGCTACTGAAAAGTTGTTGAGGGGATAAGGTAAATCCACATCTTGGGGTTTCTCTTTATATCCTATGAATGAGCCATCTGTCTTCAAAAGGAAATATCTTGGCCTCCAGTTTTTTATATATTCTCCTACATGAGGAAAGCATGCATGTTAATGCTGGGGGAAAAATGAACAGCAGCTTTTATGTGAAAAAATAAATTATGGTACAATATATGTCCTACAACACTGGCCTCCAAAAATTTGGATAGGCAATTTTCTTTTAACTTAGCTTACAAAAGGAAATACATAAACCTGCAATTAAGATTCAATAAAAACCCAAACATGGTTTTGTTTCTAATGATTTCACACTTTGATAATTCATTTGCACCATTATTTCTTCAGAGAATCATTCAACTGAGTACACA
Organism: Bubalus bubalis; assembly: GCF_019923935.1. Classification (NCBI taxonomy): domain Eukaryota; kingdom Metazoa; phylum Chordata; class Mammalia; order Artiodactyla; family Bovidae; genus Bubalus; species Bubalus bubalis. The sequence continues at coordinate 47,655,399 of NC_059161.1, forward strand.
TTTTGTTCAGTTTTTCATATCAGATGGTTGTTAGAGCATATTTTCAGTCGTCTTAAAAAGCCTTGGTAAATAAATCATACACACAGTATCAAGGAATTTCGATGAAAAACACTTATCATAAGAGGGACATGAAATAGATGTTTCTCTTCCATGTACCACAACTAATCGTGTCATTTTTTAAAAAGAAAGGGAAAAGGTCTATTTTCATTGTTAAATCTTAAGCATAACTTGTTTAAACAACATTCTATTATTAAAAGGAAAATAACTGCACAAATGCTGTAAACAAGTCAAGGAAATGAAAGAACATGGGTTAATAGAGCTTAAAAACCACACACGCATTCATACACATAAATGTAAGAACTAAGAACACGTGGTTAGTGCCAAGCACATAATAGTCAATAAATGTATATTCTATCAGATTTTGATACAAGCTATCAACTAGCTACCAAAATATAAATTTTTAGCATCAAGATCACCATTTGCTTACTTCACCCTTCTTTTTAATTTTAAGCAACAGAGGCACTCCATGATACTGTAAGAGCTGGAAGGCTCCCTGGTCTCAATTTTCACTTCTCTACCAAATATTTCTATCTGGCTTTTCAATCTCAAGTGCTTAATCACAGAACTACAAAACTTTGAAAGCGGTTCAGCTTTCCCTTCAAATCAGTTTCTCCTGACATCAGTTATCTAAGCTCAAAGCTAACATTTGACTGTTCCCTTTCATCAGTAGCTAAGTCAGTACTGACTTCACTGCTGCTGCTACTGCTAAGTCACTTCAGTCGTGTCTGACTCTGTGCAACCCCATTGACGGCAGCCCACCAGGCTCCCCCGTCCCTGGGATTCTCCAGGCATGAATACTGGAGTGGGTTGCCATTTCCTTCTCCAACTGCCTTCACAAGTCTCTCTTATTTAGCCAACCTAAGATGCTCTAACACTTTACATCTGCCCTTCTGCTAATGCACTGTGACTTTTCTCCCATTCTACTCGCCCCTCTTCCATCATAATGCATCTATTATCTCCAGATAATTCTAATGTCCTTATATACTGCTTTGATGATATCATTTTTTGCTCAAAAATATTCTCCTTACTGTTTAGTTATCAGTCTCTTAGTATAAAATATGAGTTCTCCCATAATCTCACCCCTGACATGTATTTCAGATGTGGAATCATTCCTCTGGGTCGGCAATTCTCCAAATTCTCACCTCAGACCTCTTTATACCCTTAAATATTTTTCATACTTAAATATAGCCAATGAATTTTTCTGTATGTAGATTACAACTATAATATTTACAGTATTGGAAACTGAAAAGGAGAAAATTTAAATTTTTATTACTTCCTTTAACAGTAAAAAATAAACTCATTGCATGCAACATTAATATTTTTATGACAATAGTTTTACTTTCTAAAACAAAAAAATTAAGGTAAAGAGCTGAATTGCTTTACATCTTTGCAAATCTCTTTAATGTTTGGCTTTAAAGAAGACAGAGTTTCATATCTGTTCCTACATCTAAACTGTTAAAGTAATATATTTTTGATTGAAATATTTTTAAAAAATCTAGCCCAGATAGGTAGTTGGAAAAGGGATGAGTGTTCAGATAGTTATGGATGTCTTTCTTTGATACTACACCAGCATTTGACAAGCAGTCATTTCTAAAAGGTTATCTGCAGTGTGGAATTTGAAACCACTATTGATGAACTTCCTGTACTTTGCTATATAAAATCCCTGGGTCTGTATTTCACACCGAATGAATCTTTTACATGCTGCATGATTTTCTAACAGCACACACTGTTCATTCAGGAAACACTGGTCCACCAAGTTATACTGATCTTCCAAATACTGACACAATTTACTACACAATCACATTCAGTACCACTACAAATCTTATCAGGAAAGTAAGCAGTGGGAAGCTCTGCAGCTCATGACAGCAGATATGTTCTCCAAAATCGTACTCTTTGCTTTAAAACTCAGTTTTAACCAATGGAAATAAATACTGTCAGTTCATTTTTCTTAAAGTTATACACTCCAAGGGCCCAGTCTAGTGCCTGCCACTTGATGATGCTCAAAATAACTTACTGAGTAAGTGTATATATGAACATCTTCCCCCACAAGTGTATAAGCATATGAGAAAAACTTAAGGGAAAGAAAAGGGAAACCTGACACCACTCATAACTTTAACTTACTTAAAAATACGGCCCTAATGTGAATAAACACAAGCAAGATTTATAAAACCAGAATGATAAACCCACAGTTCTCATTAAAAAAAGCAAACAGATCCTTTCTTAATTGTACTTATTTTATTTTCTATTCATATTTAAGTATTCCTATATAAAAATTAAAATCATTAGATGTTCTCTAATCAGTGATGTTATATTTATATATTTCAAATGTTATATTTATATTTCAAATGCTATTTTAAAACAATAACTTGTACTGGTACAAAATGCTATAACTTTGATAAGCTAAATAATAACAGTTTAATAACTATACCAAAGATAAAATGAAACAAATCCATTTTGTAAATTTTAAAGAAGAAAAAAATCAGGAAAACATCATTTTTTTCTTACACAACATTTCTCCTTATCTTTTAAGAGTACTAAATACATTCTTTTAAAAATTTATAATTAAAAGAAATATCAAGTTTTCAATTCTAAGAATAATTTCCTATCAACCACTAAGAATTTACATGTGTAGATGAAAGACACAAAACATCACCACAAAAATTTTATCTTCTTGTTAAACGAATCTTAATAAATTAAAAACATTTATGTGGCTTATAGCAGGTTTTTTGATTAACAAAAATTTCTTTAAAATAAGTCTGTTATGCATCCCTGACACATATTACTCAAAGTGTGATAGTCATTTACCCAGAAGAAAAACTGAAGTCAAAATTTCCCTTCTTTATTAAATAAACATTAAGTATTTCTGACAAAATTTTATTACTAATTTTGAATTGATTCAGTTAACCAACAACTGTACTGTCATACTAAGCTAACGGTGTATCCCAAACTTTCAATGAAGACTCCTGAATGTAGTTTTCATTTTATCATTTTCCATCCATAATATGAATGGACTTTCTGAGAAATTATCCGAGGTGCTAGGAACACAGTAGCAGACCAGAAATAATGGCCTCTAACTCATAAAGCTTATATTCCAGTATTATACCAGACTTCTGGTGCCCACTAAAATCTGGAGAAGGATTATGGGTATTTCCTGAAAGCAAATCCTTTATTATAGGTTCCTATAAACATTCTTAACTAAAGCTCATGTGATAGCATGATGTGTTGGTCTAATTAAATATTCATTTTTGAGTCCCAAGAGGTCTAAAGAAATGGGCCTTACAGAGGACACAAACTCATAAGGTATCAATAAAACAAAAAAGTAAGCTTATTGCTATGTACTAGACCCAGTACAAAAGAAGGATAATATTCCTAGCTTAAAAGAATTCTTAAAAGTTACAGCTTTTCCCAACAGTTTGGAAAGACACTGTGCATACTGGCAGCAAAGGAGAACTGTTCCTGCAGCCTTGGGACTCCCAAGAAAACCAGCTGCTCATGGAACACCATCTTAACTGACTCAGCTTAGGCAGTGGGAGTTCAAATAAGGCACATCTAAGTCTGCTCTAAAAATATGGCCAAAAAGTCCAGGCTTTCATAGAGGGTAAGTTCCTAGAATAAAGTTACCCTCTCTGCCACCATTCTTTTTTAGACAGACTAAGATAAAAAGCTTGTCTGGTGGCTCAGTGGTAAAGCATCCACCTGCCAACGCAGGAGACGTGGGCTCCATCCTTGGGTCAGGAAGATCCCCTGGAGAAGGAAATGGCAGCCCATTTCAGTATCCTTGCCTGGGAAATTGCATGGACAGAGGAACCTGGTGAGGTACAATCCATGGGGTTACAAAAGAGTTGGACACGTCTTGGTGACTAAACAACAACAAAAGTTAATCACATCTTATCTTTTAAGCATAGCATTTACACCTAAGTTTGTACCTCCTGCATTAAAACAAAGTTGCATCATACTTTTTTTATTCATAGCCCATAGATTTCCACTAATTTAAGAGACAGCCTGGTTATAATGAGGAAAAAGTCTTGTTAAATACAGCAGCAGCATTTATGGAGTACCAAGTCTTCTGAAGAGACTGTTCAACAGATAGCCATCAATATAGATTCAAAATGTGTATGCACTGTCATGATTAACCTTCAGCAAGCACCACAGTCAGACCCGGACAAGATGTCTATCACCGCTTTCTATCTGCCTTAATGGGTGTTTCCAATTCATTCATACTCGTTGGCTGGAGGCTTTGTATATTTTGAAGTATGCTGTTACCAAAGCAAAACATATTTTCTAACAAAGTTTCTGATATTTTGACTTCTGTAGTAGACTGAATGGTGAACCCAAAATATATGTACACACCCTAATCCCTGGAAAAACATCTACCTGTTTCATTAACTACGCTAAAGCCTTTGACGGTACTGATCATGACACGTAGTGCAAAGCTCTTACCTGGGAGTACCAGACCACCTTACCTGTCTCCTGAGAAACCTGTATGCGGGTCAAGAAGCAACAGTTAGAACCTTGTACGGAACAACTGATTGGTTCAAGACTGAGAAAGGAGTACGACAGGGCTGACTACTGTCACCGTGTTTGCTTAACTTATACTCTGGGCACATCATGAGAAACGCCGGGCTGGATGAGTGAAAAGCCAGAATCACGATAGGCGAGAAAAACATCAAAAACCTCAGATATCTTGATGATACCACTCTAATGGCAGAATGTGAAGAGGAACTAAAGAGCCTCTTGAGGGTGAAGGAGAGTGAAAGAGCCGGCTTAAAACTCAATATTTAATAAAAAGGTAGAAGTAGTGATAGACTTCCTCTTGTTGGGCTCCAAAATCACTGCCGATGGTGACTGCAGCCATAAAATCAGAAGATGACTGCTTCTTGGAAGGAAAGCGATGACAAACCTAGACCATGTGTTGAAAAGCAGAGACGTCATTCTGCCGACAAAGGTCCATGTGGTCAAGGCTATGGTCTTCCCAGTGGTCACATATACGGTTGTGAAAGCTGGAGAGTAAAGAAGGCAGAACACCAAAGACTGATGCCTTCAAACTGTGGTGCTGAGAAGACTTCTGAAAGTCCCTGGGACAGCAAGGAGATCAAACCAGTCAATCTTAAGGGAGATCAACCCTGAATATTCACTGGAAGGACTGATGCTGAAGCTGAAGCTCCAGCTCTACTATTTTGGTCATTTGATGAGAATGGACAACTCATTGGAAAAGTCCCTGGTGCTGGGAAAGATCGAGGGCAGAAGGAGAAGAGGGCATCAGAGGGTGAGATGGCTGGATGGCATCACTGATGCAATGAACATGAACTTGGGCAAACTCCAGAGACGGTGAAGGACAGAGAGGCCTGGCGTGCTGCAGTCCATGGCGTCACAGAGTCAGACACAACTGTGACTGAACAAGAACCCCTGGAAACTGGGACTATTACTTTCTTTGGCAAAAGAGGTTATTAAGGTAAGGGTTTGAGAAGTGGGGCTTTTCAAAAGAGAAACTCATCCTGGACAATCTGTGCATGCGTGCTCAATCACGTCCAACTTTGTGGCCAGCCAGGCTCCTCTGTCCATGGAATCTCCCAGGCAAGAATACTGGAGTGGATTGCCATTTCCTCCTCAAGGAGATCTTCCCAGCCAAGGGATCAAAACTGCATCTCCCATGTCTCCTGCATTGGCAGGCAGATTCTTTACCACTGAGCCACCTGGGAAGGCCCATCCTAGACTATCCGGGTAAGCCCTAAATCCAATTACAAGTATCTCTAACAGTGAAGCAGAAGAAAGTTTGACACCTTAGAGAAGGGGAAGAGGCAGTGAGAAAAAAAGAGACAGAGATTGGAATGATGCACCACAAGTAAAGGACTAACTGAAGACACAGAAGCTGGAAGAGGCAAGAAATGGATTCTCCTCTAAAGCCTTTACAGGAAGGTTTACACCTAGATTCTAACTTATAACCACTGCTTACACCTGCCGATATATTAATTCTAACTTCTGGCCTCCAGAACAATCAGAAAATAAATGTCTGTTGTTTAAACCCACCCAACTTTCTGTAATTTGTTACAGCACACCTAAAAAACAAATGAAGCTTCTCAACACTACAACCAAAGGCTTGTAAAGGCTTGTTTACAGAAACAAACAAAAAACCGAAAACTGAAACAAACAACAAAAACCCTGTTGAATAAGTTATTGGCATAAGTGTTACAGAGACTCAAAGTTAATACTTTACACATACAGAGGGAAAAATCCACACCACTCTGATAAAAACAGAATCCTACTTATGAAATGCAGGGTTGGAAGATGCTGTTTACTGGAGTTCAGTTTTACTTAGTTATGATTTTAGATTATGGGCTTTTGCCAACATTCTTACCTTACTTAATAATTTACTTTTTGTAATCTCTTAAAAATAAATTGAAATTCTGGTTTCTGTAACAGATACAGGTGATACAGGTTTTAAAAATACCAATGGTCACTCATGCTTGTTATAACAGAAGCTTCAAAAGCTAGTCATTTGCCACTAATAACAAAGAGGCTGAAGGCATTCTCACATGAATGTCAGGAAAGAGGCATTACTATTTTGACTCATCATAAAGCTTAGTTTCCTCACCTGAAAAATGAGAATCAGTGCCTACCTAAAGTGTTTGGAAGGACATAAAAAGGACTTATAACATTCTCTGACATATGGCAAGTGTTAGATTACTATTGCTATTATTAAATGAAGCCACAATCATTTATTGTAGTATCATTTACAATTCAGCTACAACCTCACATTAAATAGTCTACTAATCAATATAGCACTTATTCAGGCGTATTTACATAACTGAGGCAACAGGCAGCAATCAGCAATAAATTTACTTCACCAACAGAAAAAAGTCTCCTTAGTTTCAGGTATACAAAGCAAATCCTATCTAAAGAAATAAAAAAAGTTATCCAGGGTCAAAACACAACACTGATTTAATACGTTCACTTCTTTTTTAAGATAGGGACAGGATATCACAGAAGTAACTACTCTTCCAAAGAAAAAAGCCAAAGTCTTAGGTCTCTCTGAATTGTTTTTATTAAATGACAAACGTAGGGCACAGTATCATTAAAATACAAATATTTTAAGAATTTCAAAGAAGTGCTTTAAGCCAAAAAATGACAGCTTTCAATAAAAATAAATGTACATAAATTTAAGAAACTATTAGTCTTAAATAAAAGTCTTCATGAGTCAGTTTTTACCTAAGACCAAAAGAAGTTTAATGTTAATTTACGTGTAAAATTTATTTAATTTTAGGGTTCATAATATTATAAATATTCTGCTGCTTGTTGACAGATGCCAACCAAATTTACACATATGAGCTACCTAAAAGAAAACACAGCAGAATCTTTTTTCCACTAGTGGATTTTCATAAATAAATATTAGCACTATAAACAAATACTGAATATATAATTCATAATAGTGTGCTATATTGTAAATATAACTAAATATAGTTACTGAAGAAATGCATGATGATAAACATAATATTTGCAGTTCTTAAAATTGCCTGTTACGTTTTTACATAGCAGATCCAAGTATCACATTCCAATTAGTTCTAAGAAAAAAAGCCCTATTTCTATCCCTGAGGGAGTAGAAGAAATATTTCTCTCACTGAAATTATCATCATCCCATTTCATAGATGTCTTGAAAATAATCTTAAAGAATTTTTTAATATTACCTACACTGCAATGAGCTAGCATAACAATTTTTCAACGAGGGACAATCCGAAATGTTAATAAATGAAAATGCTCTTGCACTTATATATGTTGACTTATTTCCTTCTCCTGCAAACCTAAATTTTTACATTATCTTTCCCCTTTTCATTAAGTCCTTTTCAAGGATCTTCTTTCTTTTTGCCCTTGAGCAAATTAAAACTGTTAGATTCTATGGTGTCTCAACGTACTCTCTTCAACACACAGCTATTAACCAGCCCTGGATGTTGTCAGACTCTGGAAATTAGGTGATATCTGCAAAATGTGCCTCTGTCTGCATCTCTGTGCTCAGTCACATCAGACTCTTTGTGAACCCATGGCCGGTAGCCTGTCAGGCTCCTCTGTCCATGAGATTATCCTGGCAAAAATAATGGAGTGGGTTTGCCACTTCCTCCTCCAGGGGAATCTTCCTGACCCAGGGATCAAACCCCTGTCTCCTATGGCTCCTGCTTGGTAGGAGGATTCTTTACCATTGGGCCATTTGGGAAGAAATTAATGACTCCTGCCCAGCTCAGTTGTTCTGAGTTTAAAGCTACTGGCCAATGAGCATCCCAAATCAAAGAATAAGGTTCTTTAAACATTTTTATTTAACACTGTGGGAAATGGGCTTCTAATAGATCAACTCATTCAGAAATACTTAGTGTCAAAACGCTTACTAAAAACAAAAGCACTGAGAATGCAGCAATGAATGATACAGGCATAGTGCCTGCCCTCAGGTGGCTTTTAGTAGGCAGCTGTGGGAAGAGCTAGAGAAAAGCAGGTGATTGAGCAATTAAAATTCAAAATGAAAACTTCTTCCGTTTCTATAATCATTTTTAAGGCTCCAGCAGGTCATAGCGAGGAATGGTAATACCTGCTATGTCTTGGTTATTTCCAAATAGCAACCTAAGTACCCGTTCAAAAAGGTGCTCAGTATTTGCTATCTGAAGCATTACTGTGAGGAAGAGACTAGGAGCAGCATATGGTCCCTGAACATTTCGCGAAAGAACTGTGCTAATCCAGGTTTGCAGCTGTGTTAATTCAAAATGAGGCCCCTTCCTCTTTGAAGCCTCATGACAATACAAGCAGAGAAGCACAGTTATATAGTTATTGATACAACCTCCATCCAGTATAACATATAACAACACCTTAGTCTTTCACATTTCAAGGCTTGTCTTTTTCTCTCATTATTTTCTGTATAGTATTGATCGATGAAGTATCTTTTTCTCTCATAATTTTCTATATGGTATTGATTAATGAGGTCGAATTGCAAAGCATTCATATCTTTATGATCATCTCACCCAGGTTGCCTGGCTATCTCACGAGATCACATGAGAGATTTGTCTGCTCTGGTACTGGTCAACGTTACCACTGTAACTGGCCAGATGGAAGATGTTTACAATTTTGGTGATTCTGCATCCTGCTTCCAAGATGCCTTAAATGCTTTCCAGATGTACCCACATTCCTGTTTTACCACATATGCTCCTTTCATGATTATTTTCAAAGTATATTATAGTCAAGAAATTTTTCTTCCACTGCATAATGCATGAACTTGTCATTTTTATATTAAGTGTAGTTTTCATATCTACTTCCTAAAGAAGGCTGGGGTCCATATTTTGCTTTGAAGCTGAAGCAATCATGAGGAAAAGTACCTAAGCACTGAATACCACAAGATGTTGGAAAGCTAACTTCTCTAAGATTTCAGAATGCCAAGTCTGCCACTACTTAGTCTACTTTATAATTTTCTTTTGTTTTCCAGAAAATTGCACAATTACCATCTACCTTTAACAGTCTGGTACTTGTTTCATAGTATTCTGTAAATTAGTTAATCAAATCCTGGCTCCCTTTGTTTTTAGGAAACATTACACTGTAAGCCAAAAATGTGATGCTTATTATTCTTATAAACCCAAGAATATCTTAATAGAGTTATAGTATAAAGTTTTAATGTGAGAGAAAAGCAAGGAAAATGGGGGGGAAGAGAGAGAAAACAAAGCACATATACAAACTAGCCAACAGAAAAATAGCATCTTGGCAATTTAATGAAGAATAAACCGTGAGATTAGTTTACATAGCAGTAGATATGTTGTGGAGAATTACTCAATCTGTACTCAGCTTCCTGCTGGGTTAAATGTGAGCTAAATTATTATTTTGCTTACATTTACGCCCTTGTAGATTGCAAAAGCAAAAAAAGCTTTATTTTTAATCTGCTTTCTGCATTATAGGAAAAAGACTCCAACTCCACACACTACATTAAACATACAGTCATTCTTGCAGTATTTTAACAAGAGTAGTGAGGGCCAACAGAATTTTTAACTATTTCAAAGAAACAGACCAATTTAAAAAAGGCTTCATTGGAACTTTTTACAATTTCCTTACTGTATGTATTTTCCATTTCACCACATCATATTCTCTATATATTAAAATCAATGTAATATCTTTCACTGCAGTAAACAACCATAATGAATTTCAAACATGGAAGTACTGAGCCCATTTGCAAACCTACTTACATGTACCACCGGCACCTCCCACGGAGAAGGCTGGCGTTTTCCACTAACTGAATGGATGAATAAACCTACCACTATGCAGAACAGGGACTACATTCATGTCAGAAGAGCTCTTTCAAATGGAAACCCCACTATAACACAACCCTGCATAGCTCAATCCATTTTTCTGTAGTAACACACCTGATGGACAGAATAGACAATAACAGTGTCTCTCTGTGTCAGGGATGGGGAGCTGGCAGAGAAGGCGATCATGCTTGCTCATCAGGAGGAGGGCTGTGTCATCTGAAAAAACCCTCATGTGATACAACCTTCCCACCCCTGTATTAAAATCACTGCCTTATAGAACAAAACTCAACAAAATAGAATCAGGTTTTGTCTTAGACTCTTGCCAATGGAGAGACTCCTATAGGAACTTTCCAATAACATAGCATGTAACCTAAAACCTACACACATGTGAGCTCAGTCACTCAGTTGGGTCTGACTCTTTGCAACCCTATGGACTGTAGCCTGGCAGGCTCCTCTGTCCATGGAATTTTCCAGGCAAGAAAACTGGAGTGGGTTGTCATTTCCTTCTCCAGGGAATCTTCCTGACCCACGAATTGAACCTGCATCTCTCGCATCTCCTGCACTGGCAGGCAGATTCTTTACCACTGAGCCACCTTAGAAGCCTACTTCCAATAGCATGGGACCCAAAAACTGCACTGCATCAAATCACAAACTATTATTCTGAGGGTGAATCCATGGGCTTTTGTAAGTTCTCTCTTCTCTCCTTTGCTTTCCCTAGGTGATACACTTACTGAGACTCGCATCACAGTTCTAAGTGGTGAGTGTAAGGCAGGCAAGGACGCTTGAATATCCTGAGCCGAGCACTGTGCTCAGGTATTGGGCACAAGAGATCTGTTCCTATAGGCACGCAGAGACTGTTGTGATGGCATCCTAACTTGACACAGATAGCCATGCTAAGGCTCTGAGACACTAGTAACAAGTATAGGACAAAGTTGAGATTTGAATAAGTATCTAATACAATCAACAAAATTCTACTCTGCCCTGCTACTCAAGCTTTCAAAACAGGCCAGCATTTTACAGAGTACACACAGGAGTTCAAATGCCAACTCTGTCACTCTAGTTGTGTGCCTTTGGGCATGCTGTTTAATCTCTCTGTGTCTCAGCTTCCTCTTTAGGAAAGTGGGGACAACAGTAGTGAAGAAGAAATAAATTGATATTTGTAATGCACACAGAACATCTGGCTCATTGTAGGGCTTCCCTGGGGGCTTCCTCAGTGGCTCAGTAGTAAAGAATCCACATACAATCAGGAGACACATGAGTCACTGGTTCGATCCCTGGGTTGGGAAGATCCTCTGGAGGAGGGCATAGCAATGCACTCCTGTATTCTTGCCTGGAGAATCCCACAAACAGAGGAGCCTGGTGGGCTATGGTCCATGGGGTCACAGAGAATCAGACATGACTGAAGCGACAAAGCATGCATGCACGCACAGGGCATCCCTGATGGCTCAGTGGTAAAGAATCTGCCTGCCAATGCAGGAGACACAGGTTTGATCCCCGGGTTGGGAAGAGCCCCTGGAGAAGCAAATGGCCACCCACTTCAGTATTCTTGACTTGGAGAATCCCATGGACAGAGGAGCCTGACAGGCTGTGGTCCATGGGGTCACAAAGAGTCAGACACAACTGAAGCAACTTAGCAAGCAGGCATGTGTGTGTGTATCACAATATATACAATGGAATAATTCTGTATATATCACAATATATACAATGGAATAATGCTCAGTCAGTCGCTCAATCTTTCTGACCCAGGGATCAAATCTGCGTCTCTTATGTCTCCTGCATTGGCAGGTGGATTCGTTACCACTGTGCCACCAAGGAAGCCCACAGTGGAACGATTTGTTGTTGTTCAGTTGCCAAGTTGTATCTGACTCTTTGCAACCCCATGGGCTGCAAAATGCCAGGCCTCCCTGTCCCTAAATCTCCCACAATTCACCCAAGTTCATGTGCATTGAGTCATGATGCTATCCAACCACCTCATCCTCTGCCACCCTCTTCTCCTTTTGCCTTCAATCTAATACTCAGCCATAAATAAAAAATGAAAGCCTGCTATTAGCAACAACATAGATAGACCTTGAAGGTATTACGTTGAAGTGCAATAAGTCAGAGAAAGGCGAATACCATATGATTTCATTCATATGTGGAATGTAAAAAACAAACTAAAAAAAAAAATGGAACAAACAAAATAAAACAAAAATAAACTTATAGATAAACAGAACAGATCAGTCGTTACCTGAGGGGAAGCGGGGGCTTGGGGAGTGGACAAAATGGTATAGCGTATACAGATACTGAATTAAAATGCTATACAACTGGAAATGATTTTAAACAGTCAAATGTAGGGTTTTTTTCCCTGTATGGGCTACCAACATCCCCTCCCTCAAAAAACAAAACAAACAGATAAAAAACAAAAAAATTTCAAATGCAATTTGTTAATTTCATTTATATATTATCACTGTTCCACATTAGTTGAGAAAAGTAGGTGCTGTTTTTTAGTGGATAAAGTTTCAATTTTTGTTTTTCACCTTGCTTATATCTTATTTTCATCCCCTATTGTTATTGATAATAGTGAATTACATGTCATTTATTCTTTACCAACTGAAATCTTCCATTAAAAACCAATAATTCTATTACAGAAATAGTCTTTCTTAATTTAGTATCAAGTTAATTCTAGGGGGAAAAAAATCAAGCACTTCATTGGATTTACTACTAAACATCTCAATGTTTCTTTCAAATTATCTCCTGAGAAAGTTACAACATACAAAAAAGCAAAAGGCAAAAGCATGCAACTCAGTATTTTGACATCAGGCCTTTCCCACTTTACCTTTTTACTGCATGAGTTAATTATCACTTAACCTTAAACATTCTGAATTCAGAGACATGTTAAAACATACAGTGTTAGGCTTTTATAAATGGAATAATAGTATATTTCAACTTCTGGTATATTTATATTTATATATAACAATTGCATTTCTAGTAAAGTACATTATTTTTGATTTACTATATTTTAAAGATGTGATTATGCTTCAATTTATAAAACTGAAGGGAATATAATGCTTCCATTTCAATGAATGCTACCATACATTCAAAAGTATGGTTCACATAATTTTGAATACCTGAATATTCACTATTAAAGAAACAAAAAGTAAAACACACCCACACACCCAGGAAAATCATCTTAACTTTCTTTTCTAGGTAATTTTCTAATCCCCATTGTAAACCAATCTAATTCGGCAATACGTGGCCAGTCGTCTGTTACACTTTTCTTAGAAAAGAACTGAACATGCTTAGAGGCTGTCATCAAAGTGAAGTACACAGATACAGCTAACACACTTAGAGAACAGAACAAATCCAAGAGATGCAGCCATAAATCAAACACTATTCAATGATTCAAAGAGGTCCATTTCTCCTCCCCGAACAAGTTTAAAGATCTGATAAACAGCAGTAAAGCTGTTTCTCAATGTTAAAAATGAATTTACTTACCTTGGCCCTCTGAGGGCAGTATTACCTAACACATAGGCAGAAAATTCAAAAACAATCTTTACCTACCATTCAAAAATAAATAAAATTTAATGAAACAACCTGTGTATCTGCTCACTGTACATAAGGATTTCTTTATTGTCATTATGCATACTTCTATAAGCACAATAATATTTTCAAATGCTTCCAGAAAGTTTGAGAGGAATGATTTTCTTAAAACTAAGGCATCGTGAAGGAAAATGACTTGAAGACTCAATATCATGGAAGTTATTCAAAATACAGTAAAATGAAAAATTATATAAATGTGTGCCATTTATTAAATCTATTTTATAATGATCTCTGTAGAATAATTTATTTAAACAAATTTCAGGACATGAGAACATATAAATCTTTGAGTGAAGCACTTCAAATCAATTAACATTCAGCCCCAAATTATATAGGGGTTCCGTTTTCTTCCTATAAGCAGTTAATAGCCAATAGGTTCGATTGTTATGAACCATTCATTTATTAATAAAATACAATTCAAATGACAAACTGGCACTAAAAGGTCAAAAAGCACCCACTTAATTTTCATACTGATTTTTAAGGTAAAAAAAATTTTAACTAAATTCCAAGTCTTATTTTACTAAAACAGAAAGTACAAAGAGCTATCTTAAAAGAGTGAATTGAAAACAATGCAAATGAAGAGATGGGAAAGAAGGTCATTTTATAAAATTTTTTTCTATAATAAATATATATACTTAAGTTTAAATATCTCCTCAGAAAGATGCCAGGAAACAACAGCTGCTGTTCTATGTGCTTTCACTTAAAAGTATAAAATTATGAACTTTGATGCTGTAGCTCCAGTCTAAAAGCAAGTAAGTGTCTCGTCTAGCCAAGAAGCACATGAACTTCACGGTTTATGCCTTTCTGCCTTTGTATCTTAATCATCTTCTGTTCTAAAAAGTGCTACCAAGTTTACCAACATCTTTAATCAGATTTTCTTAAAACTAAACACAATAAAAATTTTAAGCCAAAACATTTAGCAAGATGCCTTAAAGAATGTCAGACTAAAATATTCTTCTGTTTTCAACAGACTGGCCAATATTTTTAAAAATTACTATTCATGCAGGATTTTTCTGAGGCACAATTCAAATACATCTATATACCATTAAAGTTAGAAGTTTCTAAAGTTTTCTTAAAATTATCCTGAAGAATACCAAGTACAGTTTGACTCATATGTGAAATACATTCATCCTAATCTGTGATACATTTCATAGACTAGGAGATATTTCCACTTCTTTAGCATAATAAGTTGCTCTTGGTAAACATCATTTAAAAAAAAAATTAGAGTATAATACTTAATTACCTGTATCTGAATACTGGCATTCACACCCAGGTGCTATTAAATATTAAAATTAGCATAGTACGAAGCTAGTATTGCTCAAATTGCAGTTCATTTAAAAACTATAACCAATTTATTCTTCAAAACTAAAATAGAAGACCTTACTGACCATGTGCTTAGTCACTGAGTCGTGTCCTACTCTCTGTGACCCCATGAACAGCAGCCCACCAGACTCCTCTGTCCATGGGGTTCTCCAGGCAAGGAGTGGGTTGCCATTTCCTTCTCCATTAGTGACTATGAACGTGAGGTCGCTCAGTCGTGTCCACCTCTCTGCGACCTCCGGACTGTAGCCTACCAGGCTCCTCTGTCCATGGGATTTTCCAGGCAATAGTACTGGAGTGGATTGCCATTTCCTTCTCCAAGGGATCTTCCCAACCCAGGGATCGAACCCGGGTCTCCCACATCGTAGACAGACGCTTTACCGTCTGAGCCACCAGGGAAGTCCATTAGTGACTATACCCAGTCCTATTAACCACTCTTAGAAACAGGATCAGGCAGCTGTCCCAACATCCCTTGCCTTTCATCCAAAATTACTTAGTAATATTTAGTGAAGAGAGAGTATGTGACAGAAACAACAATTTTAAAAGAAAAACCTTAAAGAACCATCAACATCTGAGTGATAACCATCCTATACTGAATTTATTGATTCCTGAAGGTCAATCAAAGCCATTTCCTCTTTACTCCTCTTAAAAAAACACTTCTGCTTATCCCAGAACTTTCATCACTATATTCACTATATGAGCCTATTTGGTTTCTTTGTCTGCAAAATAGAGTTAGTACAACACTCAAATAATGCTTTATAATGCCCTGAGGAGATAAAATATTCTTTTTAGTGTTGTTTGTTCACTACAGTTATTACATGTATTAACTGTAAGGTATTCAATTATTTTTAAAATATTTTCAATTATTTTAAAAACTATCAATTATTTTAAAAATAATTATAACCCCAATACAGCTTAAGTACTGACTATAGCAGAGAAAAGGCTTCCCAAGTGGCACTTGGTAAAGAACCCGCCTGCCAATGCAGGAGACGTAAGAAGTGCAGGTTTGATCCCAGGTTGGGAAGATCCCCTGGAGAAGGAAATGGCAACCCAGCCCAGTACTCTTACCTGGAGAATCCCATGGGCAAAGGAGCCTGGCAGGCTACAATCTATGGGCTGGCAAAGAATCAGATACGACTGAGGCAACTGAGTATGCACCCATAGCAGAGAAAAATATGGTTCCAAAATAAAGGGATTAATATTGAATTAAGGGAATGAATACAATTTTCTGCAGCTCTATGCTAAATTTTTGAAGTAGGAAAATAATTTTATAGGATACAACATAAAACCATCATTTCTAAATGACCACTGACCTCACACCCCCAAAATAGTTACATTCAACAACTTTCTTGATATTCTCTTGAAATAACTGATCTCCCTTCAGATTTATGAAGCAATCATATAAATCACCAAATAAATGTTAGGTTATAAAAAAACAACCTTATATATCTTAGATGGTTCTCTAGAACTTGGTGTGCTCATTTTGCAGCAAGTAGGCATTATAAAAAGCACTTCAATTACAACAGTTACAGGTCTTTAGATTTACACATCAACAAAAATAAAATATTAGTGACAGCTACTACTGCACATGCTCCAGACATTCCAAAGATACGACTATCTTATTCAGTCCTTACAAATCCTTAAATATCAGGGGTTGTTTCCTTCTTTCAACACATGAAGAAATTCAGACATGTTAAAGGAACTTTCACAAAGTCACTCATTTAGTTAGCTGATATTTAAATCTGGTGTGAGTAACTTCAAAGACACTCTGCCTTGAATATTTCAAACACCTCCGTAAGTATATTTGCCCGCATAAAGATTTTACAAACGGTTCTGAGGTAACATGGTATGATGAATAAAGCACGGAACTGCAAGTCTGCTTTTATACAAGCTTGCTTTTGCTCAGCCTCTCACTAACATAAAGCACACTCTCAGTTTAACAGCTCTACCTGGAAAATGATTTGCTGCTTCCTCCCAAGCTTAGCAGGGATATCAAGACTGACTATATAGAACTATAAACATATGTACATAATTCTACATACAAAAATACGGACATATGTGCAGCTTTTCAAATAAAAGAAAAAACTAAATATACAAGACAAAGAAAAGGTCCTCTAGCCTTTTCAGCAAATACGGATTAGTCACTTGGGGAAAAACTGACATTTAAGATAGAAAGTTTTTCTAAATAGACCTGACCTCTATTTCTTTCTGAAGAGTAGAAAATAACAGATAATCTCCCTTTAGTCCTTTCAGAAAGACATTACTGTGGACATAAAGCTCTGTCAGTCTGTTTGCCTTTCAACCACACTTATGGCTTTTTTCTTAATAATTAGGCAACAAAACCCTAAATGTTTTAGGAAAGCATGAGTTTACCAAAAGTCAAAATAAAAACCCTCTAATTCCCCACACACTTTTTTGGTGATAGAAATAGAGAAAAAAGGAAATAGAGAAAGTCAGAGCTTCTCTTTCCATTTTCTAATAAACTCATATATGATTGGTCTTAAAGTTTTGCAAAACTTTGAGGTGTTCTACAACATAAACACCTTTCAGAAATTTTACCTAGCATCATTATTCCTTTTCAATTATTTAAAGTCAAAGTAATGAAAAAAAAAAAAAAAATAGTGCACCCTAAAGTGTTACCATAGCATTTAAAAAGATTTCAGTCAGACATATCAAATCTCTAATATCTAATGACAAGAATGAATCAGAAGGAAATAGACAATCAACGCATTACTCCATAAAGAAAATGCGTAACTGTCATTTCCAGAATCAAAGACAACCAAAAGAAAGAAGGGTAACCAAGAAGACCAGGCTGTTATACAACTTTGTTTCACAACTTGTATCCTAAGTTCAAAGTATGATGGAATTACTTAGTAAAGTGAATTTGGTAGTATCTCACCCCTAGTGGTAGGCTATAAAATCAATTCAATGAATAGTGTCAAACTGTTAATATGTGTGCATTAAGAGCAAGGTGATTCACCTGACTTATTTCCTAATCAAAATCTCCTGTTATCAGTTAGCAGCTCACACCTAATCCTAACCAAACAGATTAGCTATCATCTGTATGGAGAAATAAGGAAGGTTTTATTGCCATTTTAAGAGAAGCTGTTTTCTAAAACTAGACGTGAATAACAGAAGGAAGAGGAAGTACTAAGCCCCTAAACTAATTAACGAACTAAGGGGAAGGGGCATGCAGGAAAACAATGATAATTAGTATGTAGCCTTGGTTAACCAAATCCACACATACATTCATTCTGTATATGCACAAACATCAGCAGCATCATAAACCGTCTCAAGTTCTAGCCATTATTCAGTTCGACATCTGCACATGTTTATGCGTCTCTCCAAACAACCTCTTGAACACCCTGCTGGAGCTGTCATTTTTTTCTTCTCCCTATCTGGCAGATGGCAAGTCAACAATCGGCATCAACAGCAGCCGAATATCCCCCCCTCCATTCCACCCCCCTAAACAGACACAATAATAACTTCTTTGTGCTTCCCCACAATGCAGCTGCTTAAACCATTTCGCTACAAGGCTGCTTTGCCTTAATAAAAAAAAAAAAAAAAATCCCTTCTGTCAAGTCTAAAAAGCAGCATAATGTTAAGCAAGCTAAAGCCACAGCACAGCTGCAAACGGGCAGACACATTGACAGCTCCTCCCTTAACAAAGCCCTGTGAATTGAAGGGGGTTCATCTGAGGCTCACACAGTAATTAGTATAAAAAAGTCCGACAGCCTCTATTATGCTAAAGGAAAAAAAAAACTGGACAGAACTGGGCTGCTGTTTTGCGTCAAGAGTTCTGCTGCAGAGTAGATAAATCATGTTGGGTTTTTTCCTCTCTTTTTAAAGACAGTAATAAGGAGGATGAGAGAAGCTAATTTGAAAACTTGGACACAGTAATTGTACCATATGGTGAGCATTTATCCTTTCTGAAATGCACGCTAACAGTCACTTACATGCACACTGCTTTGTTTTACAGTTGTTATTCTCTCCACCATATTCATAAAATGGATTTGAATATCTGATACTCAAGAGAAGTTGTGTGTAATTAGCAACAGAACTGCCTGGGTTTAATTTATTGGCCTTGCACTCCAATCTAGAAAATGCAAAACAAAATTAAACAACGTGTCCACTTTGCAAAATGTTTTTTAACTGAAAAAAAGAAAAAAAAAGAATGAATACAGGTTCATAGGAGTATTGCTATTAAGGTACAGTATATTTTTGAAAATTCCAAAAGAATAAGCTATGGCTGTTAGAAAGATTTGAACAGACACATTTCAATATAGCAAATTACTAAATGACCTTCCATTAAGATCATGTCACTCAAGTCTGTATTTCACTGGTGC
Organism: Bubalus bubalis; assembly: GCF_019923935.1. Classification (NCBI taxonomy): domain Eukaryota; kingdom Metazoa; phylum Chordata; class Mammalia; order Artiodactyla; family Bovidae; genus Bubalus; species Bubalus bubalis. Next base: position 47,674,966 of record NC_059161.1, read on the forward strand.
AGATATAACTCTTCTTCTTTTGTATCAGTAAACCTAGACAACAGAATTTCCTTGTATGTGTCCTAAAATTTTCTTCCAGAAAATCTGTCAATTAAATAGCTTAAGTACCATGTGCCAAGCACTATGAAAGGCACAAGAAGGATATATCCACAAGTTTTCAAAATTAGTTTTCTAAATTAAAATTTGAACATAAATTTTTGTTTGTCCACTTTGAAATCTATAAAAACCTACCTACCATTTTTTTTAAAAAGTGTTTAATCACATTAGGGCATTGCTTATAAATCCAATATATGACAGCGACATTTTTCTGACAAAGAAATATGAGTAGAAAAAAAACATAAGATTAATTTTTCCTTAATTGGAAGTAAATTCATTTTAATAACAGCTGTGTGTCTCGCTAGATAAAAAATGTAAAGTGTTTATTTTCCATGAACTATATTTTAAACACTGAACTATTCAACTAGAACTCATATGAATCACTGAAATTTCCAGTAAAGTGAAATGAAATCACAGGTCTGAATTTCTACCATTTACATGTACCCACAAGTACTGTTCTGACCAGTATTCTGGGGATACAAAAAAGTAATATATTTTAAGAAACTTTCAGTTCAACGTAGAACTCAGGAGTCCCTACTAAAGCTTTAAACGGGTGTCTTACATGATAGTAAACAATGTTGATATCAGTGGTAATGATATCCCAACACTATCCTAGAAGACTGTGCTCCCACCAAGGCAGGCAGGCATAATTACATTCAGAAGGACCAGTCCATCCAAAAGTTGCACCAGTAAATTCCTACAATAAATCTCTACCTTGGAAGATATAAACTTAGAAAATAAAATCTTTATCAATAACTACTGATACTGTGGCTTCCCTTTATGCTACTAGCATTGGGCCACAAAGCCAATTTACCCTAAAATTAAAATGTTTCATTTTTATACTTTGCTTTATAGTTTTCTAAACATTCCCACATATTAAAGACTGGCCTGACTTCAAAAAACTGTGTTACAGTATTTCATCATCAATTTTCCTTAGCTAACTATACCAACAACTTCTAATCTATCTGAAACCATTTTTGCACTATGCAATGCTAATGCAAAAAATCTAATTGTCCAAGGGGTAAATTAAGACTATTTTAAAAGTCTCTTTTAATAAGAAGTATGTGTTGAGTAAAAACAATAGTTTAAGAAGAATGCTTTGTGTAGTCACAATCTTAAAGACTTTAAGGGGGGAATGGATGGCAATGGGAAGAATAAAATTCAGTCTGAACTAAACTGTCAAGAAAATGTTTAAAAATTAGAATTAACAGAACCAAATGATACTACTATGTCCAATAAGCATTTTCATTTTGGTTTACCTAACATATATCTTTTTAAGAGCTCGTGTATGCCACAGAAGTAAAAAGTTGATGTTTCCTTATTAAATGTGAATAACCAAAATCCACATGCTGCTGCTGCTAAGTCGATTCAGTCATGTCCGACTCTGTGCAACCCCATAGACAGCAACCCACCAGGCTCCCCCGTCCCTGGGATTCTCCAGGCAAAAACATTGGAGTGGGTAAAATCCATATAACAGGTACCAAATACAATTTGTATTATATAGGATACCCTTAAATACCTGCATATATTTGGCCAAAGTCAGTGACACACCACTAAGAAAAGAATGACTGGTCTGCTGACGCCCTAACAATGATGGCAAACCCACTCCAAGACTTAAAAAGATTCAAGACTAACGTTCACACAGACTTCTTCAGCAGAAACAAAAGCAATGCATCAGTTTACAACAAACTTCTCATATCTGTTTAATAAAAAGCAAATCAAGCACGAAGAATGCCTATCACAGAATTTCAAATCAAGAGGGCCTAGAAGTTAAAAAGCAATGATTACTTAATATTTTATTACAATTACGTAGATAAAGAATGGGGAAAAAAAAAAGAGAGAGAGAGAGGGTATTTCTACAGTAGTAGTTAGAAGCAGGCAGGCCTCGGCCAAATACCCTTGATATTTTGTCTCTACACTGAGTACTCTTTTAAGGTTCTTTCAGTGGCAAGGAACAAAAACACACTTAAGCGAATACAAGCAAAGGGTTATTTATTTTAAGAATACAAAAATATCATCCGAGGAAAAGAGCTGTAAAGGCAGAATTTAGGCAAATTAGATCCGGAAAATGACAAGCATCACTTTCCTTTGTCTTGTTCAAGGATTGTGGGTGGTCTGGTTCTGTTTCCATTTCTGGTCTTTCTTCTTTCTTGCTACCATTTCCCCCAGCACTCCACTGCCTCTCTCTCCAAATGTCTGTTACCTTCTCTCTACCCACTAGCTCTTCACCTTGCTTAGAGGGTCAGCTCCCTCCTAAGTTACTAGCAATTCTAACCCCAACACAATGTTACGGCTTCATCTCTCCATCTCTTAACTATTTCTGTCTTTCACCTCTCCAACTCCTTGAAGGAGTTCTTGGGTCAGATGTCCACTAATCAGCTTGACTGGGGCAGGAGTATCTATCACAAATAACAGAAAGTGAAGGTAGAGCAGTTTTCCTTACAAAGGACTACAGAGAGAGCCATAAATCATTGGCCTCTCTAGTACACTTAGCCATACTAGCTGTGTGTATGTGTGTGTACCTCAAGAAACATATTTCTAATTTACTGGATTAGTTTTAGTAACTGGAAAAATTACTAATTATAAGCTTTCAGGAATTAGTCAATGAACACAGTAAAAAACAGTAACCTACCCCAACTGCTTTATGTTTTGAATGATTACTAGTTGGAACTATTAACACATCCAGGCAGAAGTCACTTGAGTCTGTCATCTGCTGTTAGTACACAAAACAGTCATGTTTTTTGCAAGTAGTTTTTACACAGTGTATTCAAGAATAATACTAATCATGTGGCAAAAGTGTATGTGACTCTGCATGACTACAGCTTCAGTTTGTATTATAATCTTTAGGTTACTACTATTGTGCACTGGGAATCTAAACCCCTCCCAAAGATTCTCATCCTATAGTTTTGAAATTGTGGGTCAAGATTTTTAATTTTCAGAGGTTAGGTAGCATCAAAAATATGAGGGCACTAACAGACTCCATCTGAGAGACAGAGTTCCAAAGGTTACTTAATTTTTCAGAGACTGAAAACTTAGCTTATCATAGAAATAATTTTACTACTATAAATGACGGTTAATTCCTACACGTCATTAGCTGAAAAAGCACCATACAGTATGAATCACAAGACGTGAGATTTTTGCAATGCTTCACTTTGCTTTCACTCCCATTATTTCATGGAATCCTCCCTTACTTTGTGAGATAGACAGGTCATCTATTAATATTTCAATCAGTATTTTCTGCTCCTATGAATGGCCCACAAAGAATGAGGAGATATTTTGCTCAAGAGTTTGAAAACTGTTTGACAGGAGAAGAGAATGATGTTGAGGCTTCCTATCATTGAATGGCCATGTACCAAAAATATAATAAAAGAAATATGAGTGAAAGTTTGCTCCTTCGGTCATTTATAACATTAAAATCTGAGGATATTATGATTTTACAGATTAGGAAACCAAGATTTAGAGCTGTGAAGAGACTTGTCCATTGACCAGTTCTTCTGAATTCAAGTCCAGCGTGGTTCCAGCTAACTGACAGGTTATACAGCATACGTTCACTTATATGTATAAGAAATCTTAGAAATTCAAATCATGTTTAATACCATTTCTATTTTACAAAATATTACAATGAATTCAGGACACTGAATAGAGATGGCAAGAATACACAGAAGAACTGTACAAAAAAGATCTTCATGACCCAAATAATCACGATGGTGTGATCACTGACCTAGAGCCAGACATCCTGGAATGTGAAGTCAAATGGGCCTTAGAAAGCATCGCTACGAACAAAGCTAGTGGAGGTGATGGAATTCCAGTTGAGCTATTCCAAATCCTGAAAGATGATGGTGTGAAAGTGCTGCACTCAATATGCCAGCAAATTTGGAAAACTCAGCAGTGGCCACAGGACTGGTAAAGGTCAGTTTTCATTCCAATCCTAAAGAAAGGCAATGCCAAAGAATGCTCAAACTACCGCACAATTGCACTCATCTCACACGCTAGCAAAGCAATGCTCAAAATTCTCCAAGCCAGGCTTCAGCAATATGTGAACCGTGAACTTCCTGATGTTCAAGCTGGTTTTAGAAAAGGCAGAGGAACCAGAGATCAAATTGCCAACATCCGCTGGATCATGGAAAAAGCAAGAGAGTTCCAGAAAAACATCTATTTCTGCTTTATTGACTATGCCAAAGTCTTTGACTGTGTGGATCACAATAAACTGTGGAGAATTCTGAAATAGATGGGAATACCAGACCACCTGACCTGCCTCTTGAGAAATCTGTACGCAGGTCAGGAAGCAACAGTTAGAACTGGACATGGAACAACAGACTGGTTCCAAATAGGAAAAGGAGTACGTCAAGGCTGTATATTGTCACCCTGTTTGTTTAACTTATATGCAGAGTACATCATGAGAAACGCTGGACTGGAAGAAACACAAGCTGGAATCAAGATTGCCACGAGAAGTATCAATAACCTCAGATATGCAGATGACACCACCCTTATGGCAGAAAGTGAAGAGGAACTCAAAAGCCTCTTGATGAAAGTGAAAGTGGAGAGTGAAAAAGTTGGCTTAAAGCTCAACATTCAGAAAACGAAGATCATGGCATCCAGTCCCACCACTTCATGGGACATAGACGGGGAAACAGTGGAAACAGTGTCAGACTTTATTTTTGTGGGCTCCAAAATCACTGCAGATGGTGACTGCAGCCATGAAATTAAAAGACGCTTACTCCTTGGAAGAAAGTTATGACCAACCTAGATAGCATATTCAAAAGCAGAGACATTACTTTGCCAACAAAGGTTCGTCTAGTCAAGGCTATGGTTTTTCCTGTGGTCATGTATGGATGTGAGAGTTGGACTGTGAAGAAGGCTGAGCGCTGAAGAATTGATGCTTTTGAACTGTGGTGTTGGAGAAGACTCTTGAGAGTCCCTTGGACTGCAAGGAGATCCAACCAGTCCATTCTGAAGGAGATCAGACCTGGGATTTCTTTGGAGGGAATGATGCTAAAGCTGAAACTCCAGTACTTTGGCCACCTCATGTGAAGAGTTGACTCACTGGAAAAGACTCTGATGCTGGGAGGGATTGGGGGCAGGAGGAGAAGGGGACGACAGAGGATGAGATGGCTGGATGGCATAACTGACTCGATGGACGTGAGTCTGAGTGAACTCCGGGAGTTAGTGATGGACAGGGAGGCCTGGTGTGCTGCGATTCACGGGGTCGCAAAGAGTCGGACACGACTGAGCGACTGATCTGATCTGATCTGATCTGATGATCTTCAGCATGCATGGGACTACGTGTAGGGTGGAAGAACAGAGCTACATTCTTTTCTTGCTGGATGCTACGCCCTGGAAGAGAGAGGATTCCTTCAATCAAAGGTTGCCACTGCTTCCTCAACACCACCCAAAGTACAGGTCAAACAGTCACTTACCACATGGATAAAAGGTAATTTCATCTGCAGCTGAGCTTCTGTGAACAGTGGGCAAGAAAATCCTCACATCTTACAGCCACAAACACAAGACTTGGGATGTTGGTATTCATAAGCCAATGACAGCACATATTCTCCTTGTTATTTACACAGGAGATAAAAACTAGAAACATCAGGTCAGTCGTGAAGTATATTTTTAATTTATATGTGTTATTAACTCTACAATTTTAAAGCTTTTTTTAAAAAAGCTAAGTCACAATATTCAACCAATCTGCTTTTTTTAATTGAGTGATAAAAATCTAGTTTTGTGGCACAAAAAGGTTAAATGGTATCAAATTAAACTACAAAAAAAGTAAATGTTAATTGAATTGATAAATGTTCCACTTTTCAAACGTTCTGTGCAGTATCTTACATGCCTAAAACAGAGTAAATTTCACCTATATTTAGGCACTGTAAAAATATGACATACTGTATTTTATATATGCATAAAACATAGCCATAATTCAATTCTTTTCTTTTCATGTACCTAAGAGAATGACTCATTTCAGACATGATGACTCATTTCAAAAATAATCTAACTAATGAATCTAAATTGTAGCATACACATGTAGGTTTGCAACTCTGTTCATTTAATCATTACACTTTTTTGTGAATATCGTATTTTGTCAAGATATTCATGAACTAAATTTGCAATAAGCAAAGAAGCACATTTGCAAACTGCGTACAGAATGAGACAAAATTCCCATTTTTAAAACCAATAAGTGTTTAAAATCCTATCCAACTCTGAGATTTGGTTTTCTTTTTTCACAATGTCCCCTACTCCTCCAGCTCCCAGGACTGCTCTCCTAATGTGCTTACACTATAACTTCCTGCTCTCTCTGTTTTTATCAGGTCCCTAACACATCATTCTAAATTTTTCTCACTATCCTTTATTCATCTCTCATCTTTGAGTTGGTTCCACATTGACTCCTCCTCCAACTGGAAACAAACTCAATTTCTCACTCACAGTTCCACTTTATTTTCTTGACTCCCACTTCCAACTCCAAACAAAGTGAATTAAATTGAGTAAACGAAATTATTCACTTTAACAAGTGTGTTAGTAAGCTACTTAAAGAGATAAACCATGGGATCTTATGGGCTTAACACAACCAAAATTTTATTTGCGGCTATGTAAAGTCAAACAAATATTCGTGATCCGTGTGTGGCTCTCCTCCAGGCAGTAATTAAAGGACCCAGACTTCTTCCTTCTGGAGTCTCACCCATCTCCTTGCCTTCTTGATTGACAACAGAAGAGACAAGAGAAAGAGGACTGAACACAGGGGACGTTTACAAGCTATGCCTGGAAGTCACAAAACTTAATGCTGCTCGTATTTTAGGAACCAGTACTTAAGACTATGGCCACATCTAGTATCAAGACTGACAGAAAAAGAGAGTCTGGCTGTGTAGGGTGGGGGTGAGAGTGATATTCAAATGAATTTAGTGAACAGGCAGCCTATCTCTGCTATACTGAACATCTAGTATATATTCTCAATAAATTCTTAACTACTTTGTATTACAAGGGATACATTAAAAAAAGGAAGCAAATGTACAACTAAAAATGATTAAAGTGGTATTAAAAGAAGTAAGAGGGATGAAAGCAGTCTCTGCCACTAAGGAGCTTAAAATTTTTTTCTGTTCACACACATACACACACACGAAACAGTTAAAAACATGTTTCAATACAAAAAGCATTAAATCAAACATGAGCAAGTGTCAAATACAGACTTCAATTGCTTTACCACACACACTACATAGAGCTCTATGATTTTTATCCAAATAGGGTCTCAACCTGACTGACCCTAGTTAATCATCTGGTCTAAAAGATGTGCGGAGAAAAAAGCAGACTTGGTAATACCACAATATTGCCTTAATTCAAGAGTTTAACCAGTTAAGAGGTGCTCTCCAGAAATACGATTATCTTTCAAAATTTTAAACGCAATAAACATTGTCGATTAACACAACTTGCATCAAATCAAAATGTAAAACACCATTTTCTTTTAAACATCTTCCAAGTTCACAGTATATCTCTCAGAAAAAAATTAGGTAAACCATTCTTTTAAAATAGCTACTGCAACACATTCCATTGGCAAACAGAGTTAAAAAATAAGTTGTTGTTGCTTAGTCACTAAGTCATATCAGACTCTCTTGTGACCCCCATGGACTGTAGCCTGCCAGGTTTCGCTGTCTGTGGGATTTCCCAGGCAAGAGTATTGGAGCAGGTTGCCATTTCCTTCTCCAGGGGATCTTCCCAACCGAGGGATCGAACCCATATCTCAAGTACTCTTACAATTTTTATGTTTTCTTACTATTTTTTATATCATGGAGAGAAAGGGGAATTAATAACTCCGGAAAATTTGTTATTCCAGTATAATCCTATCTATTTGGGACTTTAACAAGGTATTGGTATAGCCGTAGATCCCAACATGGTTAGTGCTAAAAGGAAACAGCTATTAGTGTAGTATTAGATAACACTTTTCTGTTGCTTCTGGATAACATACATCAGAGATGAGATTATCCTATTGATAACTTTTTTTAAAAGACTTTTAAGACTAGGAATTATGGTATGTTTCAGTTTTCATATCAAATTTAAATGTCTTCATATTACATAATAAAATCTCTAAAAGAGCCAAGCTTAAAATATTCTAAATAATTTCCTAACACATTTTGGAAAGGAATTTCTAATTTTACAGTCACTAAAATTTACATAGCTTAAAAGGTCACAGCAGGTGTTATGTTATTCTCACAAACAAAATGCTTCGCATTAAAAACAATTCATACATTTTGACACATCTGCTAAATTCATATTGCAAGTACTAGATTACTGGCTTAAGTTTTTATTGTTTTATTAGGCTTAACATTTGAACTTCTTACCATAAAAGAGAAATATGCTATAATGTAAAACTTTTCAGAAAGAGATCTGCAATAGAAATTACCTAAATTTATAATACACAATCATAATTCTATCACAAAACAAACACTAAAAACAACAGAAAATATCAATGAAACAAAAAGCTGTTTTTTTGTAAAGATAAACAAAACTGATAATCAACCCTTTATCCAGGCTCAGTAAGAAAAAAGAGAGACCCAAATAAACAAAAGTAAAACTAAGAGAAATTCTAACCAATATTCAGAAAACTAATCATAAAAGGATACTAAAAAAAGATATGCAACAAACTGTACAAAACAGAAAAATGGATGAATTTCTAGAAACATACAATCCTCCAAGACTGAATTAGGAAGAAAAAGATAATCTGAACAAATACATTAGTAGTACTAAAATTAAATCAGTAATCAAAAAACTCCCAGCAAACAAAAGTCCATGACTGGTCAGCTTCACTGGGAAATTCAAACAAATATATATTAAAAACAGTTAATACCTATCCTTCTCAAACTATCCAAAGAATGAAGAGGAAGGAATACTCCCATATTCATTCTATGAGGCCACCATTATCCTAATACCAAAACCAGGTAAGTGTCCTACAAAAAAAGAAAATTACAGGCCATTACCTCTGAAAAATACAGATGCAAAAATCCTCAACAGAACATTAGCAAATGTAATTCAACAATATATAAAAAGGATCATATATCATGATCAAGTGGGATTTACTTCAGGGATGCAAGGATAGTTAAATATCCACAAATCAATCAATGTAACACAACATATTAACAAAACAAAATCCCCACATGATCAACAGATGCAGAAAAATCATTTAATAAAAATTTATACCCATTCATGATTAAAAATTTAACAAAACTGGTATATAGGAAACATGTCTCAACAAGAAAAAGTTATTTGTGACAAACCCACAGCTAACATCATGCTCAACTCTGAAAAAAATGAAAGCTTTTCATCCAAAATCAGAAAAAAGAAAAGGATGCCCACACTTGCCATTTCTATTTAACACTGCATTGGAAGTCCTAGCCACAGAAATAAGACAAGAAAAAGAAATAAAAGACATCTACATCAGATGTGACAATTAAACTGTCACTACTTGCAGGATACATGATACTGTTAATAGAAAACTCTAGTCTCCACCAAAAAACTATTATAACAAATGAATTCAGTAAAGCTGCAGGATACAAGATGTACAGAAATCTGTTGCCTTTCTATACACTAATAATAAACTATCAAAATGAGAAAACATGAAAGCAACCCCAGTACAATCACATCAAGAAGAATAAAAAACCTAGGAATAAGCTTAATCAAGGAGGTGAAAGACCTATACTCCAAAAACTGTAAGACACCAATGAAGGAAGCTATAGATGACGCAAAGTTATGAAAAGATAACTTTTTAAAATACTCTCTTTAGGCAAGGGAAAAAAAAATAAATGGGAAATAATGAAACTTAAAAAGTTTTTTCACAGTGGGAGAAAAGTGGGAGAAAATATTTGCAAATAGTATATTTGATAAAACATTAATATCCAAAATATATAAATAGCTCATATAACTCAATATCCAAAAACCAAATAACCCATTTAAAAAATGGGCAGAAGACTGGAATAGATATTTTTCCAAACCAGACATACAGATGGCCAATTGGCACATGAAAAGATGTTCAACATCACTAATCATTAGGAAAATGCAAGTCAAAACAAAATGAGATAACCAGTTTAAATGTCTCTAGTAAAAAAGACAAGAAATAATGAGCACTGGTGGAAGATGTGGACCCGCAGTACACTGTTAGTGCGAATGTAAACAGGTACAGCCAGTATGGAAAAGAGTATGCAGGATCCTCAAAAAAATTAAAAATAGAACTACCGCATGATCCCAAAGGAACCAAAGGATACCAAAGGAACATTTCATGCAAAGATGGGCTCGATAAAGGACAGAAATGGTATGGAACTAACAGAAGCAGAAGATATTAAGAAGACATGGCAAAGAATACACAGAAGAACTGTACAAAAAAGATCTTCACGAGCCAAATAATCATGATGGTGTGATCACTGACCTAGAGCCAGACATCCTGCAATGTGAAGTCAAGTGGGCCTTAGAAAGCATCACTACGAACAAAGCTAGTGGAGGTGATGGAATTCCAGTTGAGCTATTCCAAATCCTGAAAGATGATGGCGTGAAAGTGCTGCACTCAATATGCCAGCAAATTTGGAAAACTCAGCAGTGGCCACAGGACTGGAAAAGGTCAGTTTTCATTCCAACCCCAAAGAAAGGCAATGCCAAAGAATGCTCAAACTACCGCACAATTGCACTCATCTCACACGCTAGCAAAGCAATGCTCAAAATTCTCCAAGCCAGGCTTCAGCAATATGTGAACCGTGAACTTCCTGATGTTCAAGCTGGTTTTAGAAAAGGCAGAGGAACCAGAGATCAAATTGCCAACATCCGCTGGATCATGGAAAAAGCAAGAGAGTTCCAGAAAAACATCTATTTCTGCTTTATTGACTATGCCAAAGCCTTTGACTGTGTGGATCACAATAAACTGTGGAGAATTCTGAAATAGATGGGAATACCAGACCACCTGACCTGCCTCTTGAGAAATCTGTACGCAGGTCAGGAAGCAACAGTTAGAACTGGACATGGAACAACAGACTGGTTCCAAATAGGAAAAGGAGTTCGTCAAGGCTGTATATTGTCACCCTGTTTGTTTAACTTATATGCAGAGTACATCATGAGAAACACTGGACTGGAAGAAACACAAGCTGGAATCAAGATTGCCGGGAGAAGTATCAATAACCTCACATATGCAGATGACACCACCCTTATGGCAGAAAGTGAAGAGGAACTCAAAAGCCTCTTGATGAAAGTGAAAGTGGAGAGTGAAAAAGTTGGCTTAAAGCTCAACATTCAGAAAACGAAGATCATGGCATCCGGCCCCACCACTTCATGGGAAATAGATGGGGAAACAGTGGGAACAGTGTCAGACTTTATTTTTGTGGGCTCCAAAATCACTGCAGATGGTGACTGCAGCCATGAAATTAAAAGACGCTTACTCCTTGGAAGAAAGTTATGACCAACCTAGATAGCATATTCAAAAGCAGAGACATTACTTTGCCAACAAAGGTCCGTCTAGTCAAGGCTATGGTTTTTCCTGTGGTCATGTATGGATGTGAGAGTTGGACTGTAAAGAAGGCTGAGCGCCAAAGAATTGATGCTTTTGAACTGTGGTGTTGGAGAAGACTCTTGAGAGTCCCTTGGACTGCAAGGAGATCCAACCAGTCCATTCTTCCCAGATCAGCCCTGGGATTTCTTTGGAGGGAATGATGCTAAAGCTGAAACTCCAGTACTTTGGCCACCTCATGCGAAGAGTTGACTCATTGGAAAAGACTCTGATGCTGGGAGGGATTGGGGGCAGGAGGAGAAGGGGATGACAGAGGATGAGATGGCTGGATGGCATCACTGACTCGATGGATGTGAGTCTCAGTAAACTCCGGGAGCTGGTGATGGACAGGGAGGCCTGGCGTGCTGCGATTCACGGGGTCGCAAAGAGTCAGACACGACTGAGCGACTGATCTGATCTGATCTGATGATCCCAAAATCCCCACTCTTGGGCATTCAGTAGAAGAAAACAACACTAATTCAAAAAGATATATGTACCCCAATGTTCACAGCAGCATTACTTACAGCTGCCAAGATACAAAAGCAACCTAAGTGTCCAGAAATAGATAAAGAAGATGTGGTGTTATTATACATTCAGTGGACTACCACTCAGCTACCCAAAGAGAATGAAATGTTGCTATTTGCAATAACACATATGGGTCTGGAGAGTATTATCCTTAGTGAAATAATTCAGACAGAAAAAGGCAGATATCACACATTTTCACTTATATATGTCAAATCTAAAAAATAAAACAAAGGGATGAACATAACAGAAACAAGCTCACAGATACAGAGGACAAATCAGTGGCTACTAGCTGGGAGAATGGGGCGAGGGGCAACATAGGGGAAGAGGAAGACGAGGTACAAACTACTAGGTATAAAATAAATTAAGACACAAGGATGATTACATACAACACAGGGAATATAGTCAATATTTTATAATAACTTTAAATGGAGTGGAACCTATAAAACTATCAAATCACTATGCTGTACACCTGAAACTAATATAACACTGTAAATCAACTGTACTTCAATTTTTAAAAAATTGTTTTTCTGTGCCATTGTTCAAATGCTGTGTTGAGACTGCTGGAGAAGACAGTACCCTTGTCCCTGAGGTCTTCCAAAGAAAAAGTCTACACTCAGGAAACAACTGAGAAAGGACAAGAAATAAGGGGAAAAAACACCAAGAATTCAGAGAAAGGTAAGATTAGTATTTTCTACTTTCAGTTCAGTTCAGTTCAGTCACTCAGTCATGTCCGACTCTTCGCGACCCCATGAATCGCAGCACGCCAGGCCTCCCTGTCCATCACCAACTCCTGGAGTTCACTCAAACTCACATCCATCGAGTCAGTGATGCCATCCAGCCATCTCATCCTCTGTCGTCCCCTTCTCCTCCTGCCCCCAATCCCTCCCAGCATCAGAGTCTTTTCCAATAAGCCAACTCTTCACATGAGGTGGCCAAAGTATTGGAATTTCAGCTTCACCATCAGTCCTTCCAATGAACACCCAGGACTAATCTCCTTTAGGATGGACTGATTGGATCTCCTTTCAGTCCAAGGGACTATCAAGAGTCTTCTCCAACACCACAGTTCAAAAGCATTAATTCTTCGGTGCTCAGCTTTCTTCACAGTCCAACTCTCACATCCATACATGACTACTGGAAAAACCATAGCCTTGACTAGACAGACCTTTGTTGGCAAAGTAATTTCTCTGCTTTTTAATATTTACATAGCAACAAAATAGGTTGATTATACATCTAGTTTTAAGGTTTTTAAGCCTAAATACCTTTAAGCCTAATTAGAGAACTATTAAGTGAACAAATCAGTAGGCAATATGAAAAACTGAGAATCAATAAGGAAGTTAGTTTCCAAAGACAATTTTTTCAAATACAAAAATGTGGGAAAATGTTCTACATTATGAAACTCACTATATCTTAAAAATTAGTTATATTTTTGACAAAATTATGTATTAAATAAACATCTCCAATCTAAAATATATTTTTATTATTGATTTTCATCATAATTTAAGACAAAGAATCCTAAATTATAGTGTAAATATGAATTAGCAGGGGTACTTAGTATAAATATACCTATCAGGCAGGGTCCCAAAACCAGACATTCTAATTACAGTTTCTGGAAAACTGCACTTTTAATAAGCATCCCAAGGGATTCTAATACACAGGGACTATACCCCATACTTTAAGGAATACTAACTTACTGCTAAATTTCTACTGGGAGAAGATATTTGGCCTTTCCTAGTCTGTTCTGATTACTCTGTTGCTGGGCATTATAACATATCTTAAGTTTGCTGAGTCCGGAGTTCAAACTGGGGGATAACCTACTTGTTTGCTAAATCTACTTCATATATTCATGAAAAGTATATGAAAAAGGAGTAAGATTTTATATGTATTAGATATAAATGCTTAAATAAATTCTAGTGGTAACATCTGGAAAAAACTCCCTGGATGAAAAAGTTTAGTTTTTCTAATCTATCAAAAACAGTTGTGTTAATATCATTAGACCTACCAACTCGATATAAAAATATTTTACACATAAAGTGAATTCAACTAAAGCAGATAATGACCTAAGACTATAGCAAATATTTAATACAGTCTTTTAGTAATACCTAAATTCAATCTCTATAACTTACAAAAGTAACTTCTCAAAATACCGGAAAACAATTATCCTGGAAAAGTTTGTATTTGCTCAACTTATCAACCAATAGTCTCTTTCTCAACCCAATAGAAAGTTCCTTATCTGTGGAAAAGTCCCCAGTCCTAAAAAACATGGACCAAAGACAAAAGGTTCCAGATGGGTCAAAGTGCTCAAACTGAGGATCAAGTCTGTCCTCTTTTATGGTTCTCATAGCCCTTAAAAGCCAATGTGTCCTCATGAAAAAGCAGGTAATTTGGCAATGACAGGGGTAGAGAGCAAAGAGGAATTCATTTTACCCAAACACCTAGCATCCTTCTACAAATACAACCACATTAAATCAAAGCAATGCAGGTAAGGTTCTGCCAACCCTGCCCCGTTTACGTGATTGCACAGGTGCCCTGCCCAAGGCTCCCTGCCTGAGCTGAGGAGAGAATGTCAGTGCTGTGCTAAAACCTGCCCCCAGTGGTGGGCCCACTCAGTCTTCAACAGATGACTTCCACACCCCCAGGTCATGATAGAAAATGAGCAATTCACACAGTATAAATTTTTTTTGGTTAATGTGAATGAATTACCATTCAAAAGGAACCCAATCTAGATAAAATACACAGGCTGAATATACACACTACTGGTCAAAATTGGGACAAGGCAGGCCAACCTGACATTTGTTAAAGGAATAAAAATAAAGGGCAGACAACAGACAACATTTAATCATAGGATCGGTCTTCATAAATCAACCTACAATACCAAAGGTTTATTATTATAAGGATTCTTGCTGTTAACTGCAATTTATAGGTTGGAACATGCAAAATTGAAGCCCTGTTCTTGAAACAATGCCTTTAGGGGAATTTAGAACTCAAGAAATGAAGTTTCACATCCTCAGTCTACAGAAAAGGAACCTCCTCCCTCATATTTCAAAGTATTTCTAGTAAAGAAAAAAAAGTAAAGCCAAAAAAATGAAGCATCATAAATATTTTAGAAACCCTCAAAAATTTAATAGATCTGATGCTGACATTAATTTTATAATAGAATTATAATACTGATTTGATGATAGTTATCCATAGTAGAATGTGGATATTTTGTAAGAACTGATGTAACCATAAGGACCTCGGCTACATCTCTTTAAGGTAAGTGAAAAATCACCATTTCAACAGCTTAAAGTACAACGTTGCAGTCCTATGACATTAAGTTATTCAACGGAAAGTACCAACAGAGAGTTTAAGATTCTTTGAATCCCTTATTGTTGTATCACAGCTCTTACACTATTCTAATCAAACCACATGCACCCGCATGCACACATACAGACACCCCCTATACTGGCCCACCTTAAACCAAACTTTGGTCCTCAGCACGTAACAACCTGGCCTTTTCCCCTCTAAGACACTGCCAAAGCTCTGACCAGGTGGTATTCTCACTGCAGCAAGAAATAAACTTAGCTCTCCTATTAACACTTCAGGAGGGAGATCTGTGAAGTAAGCATTTGACACGATTATAAATTTTAATAATTATCAGGAAAAGTTTAGAAAGAGTTCTTGGGAACTTTCAGCTTCTTAATGCATCATACTAGCAATTGTGAATTTTGATTATAAAGTTTACTTTACCTAAAAGCTTATGAAACAAAGCTAGAGAGGCAATCACAACATTCTTAAAAACTTCTGGTCATATACTTTCAATTCTTCAAGGTTTCAAAGGATAACCAGTTGAAAGAAAACTTCAAAACACTAAAATCTTAAAGCTTTCTAACATTAATGAGTTTAAGGTACATATCCTTAAAATTACAAGGATATATTTTTCCTTAATACATTTGGTCTCACCAATACTACCAAGAGGCTGAACTGAAAACAATGACCAGACAATATATGACAAGAGAACTCTGACCTCTGCAACCAGCCCAGAAAGCCAAACCACAAGCTCTACAGCCCGGAACAGTCAGAACCTGGACAGTGACTAGCCTTGTTAATTTTGCCCCTGCTTCTAACTTGTGACTAACCAGAGAAAGCTAAATATGCTCCCCAAACCAATCACATAAGATCCCTGCCTCTAGATTCCCCATACCAATAATCTCCAATCAGGGCACACCTGGAGCCTCCCTGCTTTTACTGTAAAGCTTTCCCACTCCCCTGCCTGCCTTGGAATATCAGGGAAAGTCAAAGTGGCTGAGTCTCTCACTGATCAAATTCTGAGTAAACAGCCTCTACTCAGTTTCAGGAGAAGTCTGTGTTGATTTCCACACCAAAAGTTTACACAACTGATAAGCCAATCGTAGTTTTCAATATATAAAATAAATACTTCACTGCTGCTGCTGCTAAGTCACTTCAGTCGTGTCCAACTCTGTGCGACCCCATAGACGACAGCCCACCAGGCTCCCCCGTCCCTGGGATTCTCCAGGCAAGAACACTGGAGTGGGTTGCCATTTCCTTCTCCAATGCATGAAAGTGAAAAGGGAAAGTGAAGTCGCTCAGTCATGTCTAACTCTTCGTGACCCCATGGACTGCAGCCTACAAGGCTCCCCTGTCCCTGGGATTCTCCAGGCAAGAACACTGGAGTGGGTTGCCATTTCCTTCTCCAATGCATGAAAATGAAAAGTGAAAGTGAAGTCACTCAGTACTTCACTAACCAAATGTAAAATGCTCCCTCATGCACCACCTAAACAGCTACACTGTACTGGGTTAGGGGCAGGAGACACTGTGGGAATCTCCCGAATAGGCCAACACTGTAACCTCCTAAGGAAGACAGTTAGCAAGCTTCTTTTCTGCGCTCCTATATGAACAAGCTCCTCTATGCTACTTCTCTTTATTAACACTTCTATATCAGGACTGGTGAAGTCTGAGGGTACTATCAGAAATTTTATGCAGGGAGGAAAACCACACTTAGACCTCTAGAACACTAAGTCAGTGAGTGACCATCTGTCTACAACTTTATAGGAATCAGAAATGGAAGCCTGAATGGATGTCAGTGTAAAAAGGAATGGGAAAGGAAAACAATTACCACAGCGTGAATAGGTTTCATGGAAGGCTACCTGAAATGCCTATGACCCTTTGAATTTCAAGATATAAAATTTGAGGTCTAAATATTCCCACAACAAAGCTATTCAACAAAATGATACAAAGCTAGAACATTAGGAAATAAGAGAATATATTTTGTTTCTCTGCATATAGATATAGTCATCCTAAACTTTGTTTTGTTTTTTTAATTGGTCTAAAAATCCTCCACTGTGGATTGAGTTTAGCTGCCCAATAAGCTTGAATGTTTTACAATCTCTGGAATTATCAAGTATGTCTAATGTGTTAAATAATAACCTCAGACTCTCGCTGGTCTCTTTAGTAGAAATTTGCTACTTAGGGTTGACTTTAAAGAGCTGCTAATATAACTGACACTAGTTCATTAAAAAGAACAAGAATTTGTATACTTTTAAGTAAAACTTAAGTTCTAAAAAATGAGAACTAAATACCAATGAATAAACAAGTACCCTCAAAAACTATGTGGTAACACATCTATTGTATGAGCTTTTTCCAATCAGTATTGTTATGGTTCTACAAAGAATCCAGTGCACCAGACTGTAGCTAATTATGTATATTCAAGTGATTAGCAAGCACTTGTTGCCTCTTTCACACCACCCTCCAAACAGCAGCCTTTGAGAGGAGAATAGACTGCAAATTTATTGAGAGAACACTGTTAATCCTTTGGGGAGAATGTAAATGTAAACAGGACTACTCTACATCAAGGTGCTTTGACAACAACAATCATCTGCATAAACACAGGCTCAACAACAAACAGGTGTTCTATTTCACAACTAGCACCCATTTGATGCTTTCAAGTAAGCATTATGCACAAACTGTCAGAAGTACTTTGAAACCAGCTGCAATGACTATAATTAGGTATTTTCCTACACTTCGTTTCCTTGTACCTGTTCAGTACCATGCAATGCCAACTCATATGCTCTAAGAAAAATGACCAATTTGAGGCTTTCACTCTTAAGGTACAGAGAGAGGACACACTAGAGGCAATGTAAGCGAATTTAACTGGAACCTTCGGCAAAACGACCCAGTCAAAAAATACCAAAGGCAAAATTCAAAACTTCTGTTTTCGAGCACACGTTAATGACACAAAGGATGGTTCTTTTTCAAAAGCTACTTAAAGTTTTGACTGGAAAGAGACCCAAATTATTGTAGCATTGATTACATAGAAGTGGAAAGGTGGAAATATTCTAAAAGTTTGTCAGTTAAAGAACAAGTAAAATATAGTGCTAATTATTCAATTGGAGTACTATACAGTAGTTAAAAGGCTTGACCTACCAATAGCTGTACTACATAGGGATGGATACAGCACAAAAACACAAATACTGCGTGAAGAAAAGAAAATTTCAGAATGCAAAACAGTAAAAGCTAACCATCATAAAAATATCCAGTAACCAAATCAATATCTATATATATAACCAAATCAATAACTATAAATTATAGTCTAAAGTCAAGATTTTCAAACATATTAACACAAAGCCTAAAATCTACACAAGTCAAATACAGCAGGACCTCTGAACAAGAAAAATATATAACTAGTCTGCTCCTCCTAAAATCCAATTCAGTGATAGATACACATGAAGTCTATGAGGGCAGAGACTGCGTCAGCCCCGGGGTCACTCTATCTCCCGTACCTAGCTAGCACTTCCAGTAAAAGCTAAGTACCTGACCACAAACAGAATTCATAAATGAAAGAATCTATGAGTGAGTGAATGCATTATAATGTTCACATATAAACTAAACTGTATAATATTGTTTTTAAAAACTGTGAGCTTTGAAAAGCACAAGTAAACCATACTATTACATTATTTTAAAGTATTTTTTAAATGCCATTTTTGTAAAATATTCAAAACTTTTTTAACTACATACTGAAAATAATTAGTAATATGATTTTACAGCAGGAAAATATTATTCTATATCCCCTCATAACATGTTCCTTCATTATTAGACACTATTATAGCATGCCCAGAAACAAACTTTAGCATCTGAGTGGCTAAGTCTTTCTATCATCATCTTATTTGTGGTCATCACTGTCATTATTACTAGTCCTTCCAGCTATTTCTCTCCTTTTTAATTAGACTGAGCTGAAGTAAACACGTTTGACACAATCATATGTAGAAACAAAATTTCGGTCCAATAAAAGGGTCACATTTCAGAAGCACCAGAAAGGAAGGGAAGAAAATGATGGATATGTGAGATAGTGCCATGGGAAATTAAGTAGAATGGCAGAATGAATTTGAAGTTGAAAATTAATAATTCAAATTGAAATTACTTCCCTTTGCTAGTGGTAAATGCAAAATATGTCCTAAGTAAATATTAAGTATAATGGTAATTTAGGGGGAAACACATTTAGCTGTGGTTATATTTAGTCTAAACCACCTGCCAAATATTTATTTTTTAAAATACAAACCTGTAAACAAAAGAAAATGTAAATACCAGACAGAAAGCTTCAGATGAGGTAAAACGTGTCCAGATATCTGGGTTCAAATCCTGGCTTTCCAACTTACTATCAGTGTATCATAAAAAAAAAAAATTAATCTCTCTGAAGATCTATTTCTTTCACTATTGTGCTGGACAGTAACAATGCCTACCAAATAAAGTTGTTCCAAGGCTTAAAATACATACTATATATAAAGCATTCCAGGACTTGGGACTGCAAGGAGATCCAACCAGTCAATCCTAAAGGAAATCAATCAATCCTAAAGGAAATCAGTCCTGAATATTCATTGGAAGGACTGATGCTGAAGCTGCAACTCCATACTTTGGCCACCTTATGCAAAGAACTGACTCACTGGAAAAGACCCTGATGCTGGGAAAGATCAAAGGCAGGAGGGAAAGGGGACAACAGAGGATGAGATGGTTGGATGGCATCACCGACGTGATGGACATGAGTTTGAGTAGGCTCCAGGAGTTGGTAATGGACAGAGAAGCCTGGTGTGCTGCAGTCCATGGGGTCGCAAAGAGTCGGACACGACTGAGCGACTTAACTGATATATAAAGCAATCAGCATAGTGCTGGTATATACTATATTGTGACTGATAAATGTCAGAAATTACAATCACTAACCATTATCAGATACAATAATCAGCATTCAAATTTAAAAAAACAAAAAACTGAGGTCAAGGAAAAAAGGTCTCAAATGGCTAAGCTTGATGCCCAATGTTAATGAAATTTACTAGGAAAGAAGGTACTAAAGGAGGCTGAATGAAGCACAGTCATGAAAGAAAACAAAAAAACAGCATTCGGAAGAAAATGACTCTATAGAGAAAGAGGTTTAAAAGTCAGGAAAACACCAGGTGTAGAGCAATTTTGTTCTTATATTTCAAAACAAAAACAGAACAAGAATGGAGAATAATAGAATCTTAAAGAAATTAGGAAACTTGCAAAGTGCTAAGATAAAAAAAATGGAAGCCTAACTACAAAATGAGAAAGTCAAAGCATATACCAGTTTAAAACAAAACAGAGAGGTACAAAGACTTTGCTCAAGATTCGTCTCCTTTAAAAACCTCAAAGTCCATCTGATTTCATTCAGATGGATGCTACCCATATTTTTTAACTTTCTTTCCAATTTCTGAATTTCCCATGGATAGTACCCATGTAACTGGCAACTTTGTGAATTCTTATATTTGTTGAATAAATGAACCGTGGCATACTTAACAGCCTATGAAAAATGTTA
Source organism: Bubalus bubalis (assembly GCF_019923935.1). Lineage (NCBI taxonomy): Eukaryota > Metazoa > Chordata > Mammalia > Artiodactyla > Bovidae > Bubalus > Bubalus bubalis. The sequence continues at coordinate 47,695,911 of NC_059161.1, forward strand.
TCCAAATACAGAGTGATTCATTCTCACCAGTCCCTCCCTTATAGACTACCCTGCCCTACAGATCTACTTTCACTTCCAGAGAAGTGCCAGGTTCCATTCTGCCATACTTTTTCTTGGTCCCCTTCCAGTAACCTGATTCCCTCACACTGTACAGGCAACTTACTCTTCCTTTCCATCTCAATTTTACCTTCACCATCTCTAGAAAACCTTTCTTGACCTATCGTGTACAAGATGTATAAGCTTGCACAAGTCACTTTCACAACACTTAACCAAGGTGTGGATTCAGATAACTAAAGAAGATGATAAGTAGAAAGAGAAAAATAAAAAGAAGGAAAGAAGTAGAAAGCAAAAGGAAAAGTGGGCACTCAAGGCAGGGATGAACAGAGTAAAGGACAACAGAAACAGTAGATTTCCTTTAGAGGACATTAGTAAAACAAAACTGAACTCCTGTTTTAAGACTTTCAATACTTTGCTCTTGTACCTATGAAGGCTTTACGTTAAATAAGACAACAGTTTAGAGTCAAGTACGGGAAGTAATTTGGTGTCAATTATGAAAATAATATTTTGCTATAAACCAGATGAAATGAAATCAAAGGTCAAAAAGATTCCTCATCAAAAACCTGGGAATTAAAATCACACATAAAAACTGATCAATGCTGAAGCAGAACATACTTGAAAATTATGAAAAGATTTCAAAATACTGTAGTACCTTAGTCTTTTAATACAAATTAGCTGTTTACTTAAAAACAATATAGAGTAGCATTCTGACCAGAGATTAAGATAAACTAATATACTCAAATTGCACCAACTACATCTATAGCCCAGCAAAGTTAAACAGAAGAAAGCAACAGTGAATAGACTCTTCACCAAAAAAGAAATGTTTGTTTTTGCAGGTTAGCTCCACCATTTTTTTCACATTTGCATCCTAATAGTTCTACTTGGTCTCCCCATTATGCAACAGTTCTTTACAATACAGCCAGCTTCCCTGACAACTGGGTTCCTCTGCCAGATTGGCTTTGTCTAAATCCTAAAGCTGTGCTTGGCTTTGCACTGAGCCCAGTGGCTGCCTGTGACCTGAATGCCAATGAAGAGTACAGACCCGGTTGTCTAACAAGTCAGAGACTGAAAGGTCTCTTTGGGGTCAACAAACTGTCTCGACTACTTTCATAAGCTTAAGAGACTGGAAAATGAAGCTAAAAATGCATCTTTTTTCTTAGAAGGTCAATAGGAAAAAGTATTAAATGTTTAACATTCATCAGATACTTTAGGGCTTCAACTTTAAAGATGGATCTCGGTAACCTTCACATGTAATTAAAGTGTTTATTCTTTTAAACAGAAATAAGTTTAATCTTAAAGAAAACATGCAAATAAATTTCAATGACATCAAACTGGAAGGTGTTAAGAAACATTACACACTCAAAATTATATAAAAACCTGTGCCTCACTTGCCACCTAGTATTACTATACCATTTCCTATATTTTAAGTACTTGGAGGCTCCCTTTTTCTCCTTACAACTAGTTTGCCACCTCTCTTACCCAAATGCCAAATCCTATCAGTTTTATCTCCTAGATAGTTCTCAGATTTACCCACCTTATCCTGTTGCTGCAACCCTGATTCAAGATTATCATGATGTCTCACCTGAATTTTCCTAAGTCTCCTAACTGACCTCAGGACAAAATAATTCAACAGATACATAATGCAAGCCACATATCCAATTTTAATATTTCTAAAACCACATTTTAAAAAGTAAACAGGTAAAATTATTTAAAATAATATATTTTAATCAACTAAATAGTATCCAAATACTATCATTTCAATAAGTAATTAGTACAAACATCGAGATATTTTAATTTTTTTTTCCAAAGTATGAATTAAAAATCCAGTATGTGTTTTACACCTACAACACAATTCAGTTCAGATGCTCTATTTTCAACAGTTTAAGTAAAATGTAAATCCCACCAAAACAATCACACAATCCGGTAACAAAGTTAAAGGAAAATACTTTTACTGCTCCCATTTTTAATTAAATAAAATTTAAAATTCAGTTCCACAGCCATAGGAGCCACGTTTCAAGTGCTCAACAAGTACCTCCTGGCTACAGTGTTGGGCAGCGCAGCAACAGGGTTTCAACCTTCGTCTCTTCTGATCCAAACCCAATGTACGCAAAAGTGCAAACTTGTAAGACCTTCTGTCTTAAAGCCCTTTGACGACTTCTCAGTGATCTTCGGATAAATCCAACTCTTACAGAGGCCCTGCAACAGTGGCTTCCTCTTCCTTTTCCAGCCTCATCCATCTGTACTCAATGCTTCTTTCCTTTGGGCTGAAGCTGTTAGTAGTTCTACTGAACACTTTTCCTTCACATGCCTATCAACTGGCCACCTCCAGCTCAAACTTTAGGTTTCAATTTAGAGGTCATTTTCTCTCCTCAGATCCCTCCCAGCCACCTGACACAAACTCTTGTCGGGGCAGGAACTGTGTCACTCCTGTTCACTGTTATATCCCTAGCATCTATCAAAATGCCTGGCACTTTGTAGGCACTCAGTAAATACGAATCAGTCAACAGAGTAATCTGAGCTACCTTAAAGCATGCCCTCGTGTCAACACATGTGGCAGGAAGATAAGAGTCCTCCTGTGAGTTCATTAACATGGTTTTACTATCACTAGCCAGAAATAGACTGACTGTGAGAAACTATGCCAAAATTAACACTGACTAAGCACCAAGACTCTAAGAGCTGAAATATTCAGTATGAAGTAATGTTTTGTGCCTAACAGATTCTTGTGCATTCACTGGAAGGGTAGTAAGCCTGAAGATCCAAGGAAAACTTGCCCTTCATTTCCTATCAGAGATGCTCCTTAACATAATTCCAGGCTTCTTTGTCTCCCTTTACTCACTAATTCTGGAGTAATTTATCTGGTGGATAAACTGGTGTGCAAAATTTAAGCTCAGTCCTTTTTCTTCCTTTTGAAGCTAGTCTGCTGTCTCTGTTCCTATGTATAAGAAGAGATCAGGGCACTAACTACACAAGGCCTGCAGTCTGCTTCTCTAAATAAATAAAGTTTTACTGAACACAGCCACGCCCAGTAGTTTGGTATTGTGTCTGGCTGCTTTCCTGCACTACAATCAGAGTTGAGTAGCTACAGGTGTGACAGAAACCATGTGACTTGCAAAGGTATTTACTCTCTGAGCCTTTATAAAAAAAAGAAAAAGATTCAAGTTCTATGGTGCTGTCTCATTTATACTGCCTAAAATATGCTTGGAAACTCTGCTTAATTCTGTAATTCAGTCACCAAGCCATTTGGCCCTCACGATAAATCTCCAATTTAATCTTCATCAGTAGTGTATTTTGACCTCCATCTCTACACTTCATTTTATGTCTAATAGTGTATAGAGGGCCAAATAGAAAAGAGTAATTATTTATATTGTGCCCTCTAAAAACAGTGAAACTTCACCGATGTAAATTTCCTAAGCATATTTATTATATTCAAATCTGAAAGTGGAGGGGAAAGACTCAGACAAGCACTTGTTCAAGCTATGAAGTACCTGGAAATCTGCTTCTCGAAGGAAATGACGGTTTTACATCTGGTAAATTTATGTTAGGTCTTTCGTTTTATAGAAATTTATACCTGTATTTTCTGTAAAAAGTTTGTTAGTCTTTGGACATTATTGATTCTTGTTTCCTTGAATGTTTCTGTCTCTGTCTCTCAAAACAAATCAATTTTACACAGAAAGTAGCACTAGATCACCTATTTCCAGTAACATTAGTAAAAAAACTACTCCAATAATTTACTGAGGAGCATTTATCTTTTTTTCTCATACTGATGCTATTTAAAACCTTATGGCTAGTGACAATTCTATTATACTTCCTTGCGAAACTTGACCTGTAAGAATATTAAACTTGACAATATTGCTAAGAGGTTAAACAGAGGGAATTAATATTTTCCTAACTTTGGGCTTCCCTTGTGGCTCAGTGGGTAGAGAATCTGCCTGTAATGCAGGAGACCTGGATTCAATTCCTGTGTTAGGAAGATCCCCTGGAGAAGGGGAAGGCCACCCACTCCAGTATTCTGGTGTGGAGAATTCCATGGACTGTATAGTCCATAGGGTCACAAAGAGTTGGACACACTGAGCAACTTTCACTTCCACTTTCTTGTACGTTTATGGAACATTGTGGTGTTGTTGCTGTTTACTCAGTCATGTCTGACTCTTGTGACCCCGTGGACTGTAGCCTGCCAGGCTCCTCTGTCTGTGTGATTTTCAGGGCAGGAATACTGGACTGGGTTGTCATTTTCTTCTCCAGGGGATCTTCCCAACCCAGCAATCGAACTCACATCTCCTGTTTGGCAGGTGGATTCTTTACCACTGTGCCACCAACATCAGTTCAATCAGTTCAGTCACTCAGTTGTGTCCGACTCTTGGTGCTGCCATGGACGGCAGCACGCCAGGCTTCCCTGTCCTTCACCAACCTCTGGAGCTTGCTCAAACTCATGTCCATAGAGTTGGTGATGTCATTCAACCATCTCATCCTCTGTTGTTCCCTTCTCCCGCCTTCAACCTTTCCCAGCATCAGGGCCTTTTCCAATGAGTCAGTTCTTCATATCAGTGGCCAAAGTATTGAGAGTTTCAGCCTCAGCATCAGTCCTTCCAATGAATATTCAGGACTGATTTCCCTTAGGATGGACTGGTTGGATTTCCTTGCAGTCCAAGGTACTCTCAACAATCTTCTCCAACACCAATAGTTCAAAAGCATCTATTCTTCAGCACTCAGCTTTCTTTATAGTTCAACTCTCACATCCACATATGACTAGTGGAAAAACCATAGCTTTGACTAGATGGACTTTTGTTGGCAAAGTAATGTCTCTGCTTTTTAATGTGATGTCTTGATCATAGCTTTTATTCCAAGGAACAAGCATCTTTTAATTTCATGGCTGCAGTCACCATCTGCAGTGATCTTGGGGCCCAAAAATATAAAGTCTGTCACTGTTTCCATTGTTTCCTCATCTATTTGCCATGAAGTGATGGGATCGGATGCCATCATCTTAGTTTTCTGAATGTTGAGTTTTAAGCCAACTTTTTCACTTTTCTCTTTCACTTTCATCAAGAGGCTCTTTAGTTCTTCTTCACTTTCTGCCATAAGGATGAACCACCAACATAGTCCAATAATAATCACAAAAAAGATATTTAAGTAGTCCAATATGAGTGCTACATATTTTTATCACATGCTCCTTATTCATTTCAATTTCTTAATCAATTTTGTCCAATTTAAGATCATTTTCCTGGTACTACATATCTCAGATTTCCAAAGTTTTCTACTAAAGTTGTTTAAGTAATTTAATACAAGAATATTAGCAAACACATTATGGTATATAAAATACTTCTTTTACCTATTACTAAGGCTTATTTTGGGTTGTTGGAAATTCTTGTTAAAACAAAAGAGTAGGAAATAAATCAGAGCTCTTCAAGGAAATCACTTTTGTGTAAAAAAGTTTTAAATAACAGAAGAAGCTAAAAAGGACTTATTTTCCTAAATAATGTATTTTTTATCTCAATTAGGATGCTTCTTTGTATTCCCAATGTTCAGCAAAAGACTACAATATTTTTTTCATAATCCTTCAATATACTCTGACATAAACCTTTTGTGAGAGCTGTCATCTTCCTAAATTGGAAAAAAAAACCCCAAAAACTAGACAAAATCACACATAAAGAATGCGATTCCATGTAAATAATAAATATGACTCTGACAATCAGAAACAAACATCTGTCTTTATGTTTTCTTCTCATTTGGTGGGATAGAAAAATAAAAACAAACTTTTTGGTCTTTTTTATTTTTATTTATTTATATTTATTTTATTTTCCCATCAGAAATCTATTCCACTGCATAAACATACTCTCTGTACTATTTAAGGAAGAAAGCATTCTGTTGACAAAAACCATGGACATAAAAACACAATATTTATTCACTGCATCGCTTACTGAATTGAAACTGTATTAGGTTACTTAACACTGACTGCTACAACAAACAAGAGCTGGCTGGCTTATGACAGAGACTCTGGATCAGGCAGCCTTCAAAGTCACCAGAGCGTGAGAGAAAGGATCAAGGGAGGAGGTACACCGCCTCAGCCCAGAAGTGACACAGAGTATTTTTCCACACAGTCCATTGACCAGAAACAAATCATATGTGTCCAATACAACCACACAGAAAGGTAGGAAATGCAGAAGCACATGGAAAAGTTGGTCTCTCCCTCAGACATATAATTCTAAAGTACTGCTCAGAGAAATTCCAGACAGATCTGTGTTAGAATATCAGGTTGTGACTGGTCACTAAAACTAAAATTAGTTAGATAGATCAACTTTAAATTACACTCTCTACAAAGTCTAGTATTTTTCTTCTGGTGTTTGGAAAAAAAAAAGGGGGGGGTCTATACTGCTTGTTTAAACTACTTCATTTTGATAGTTTTTTCCAAAAAATACTATCAATAATTAGTCTTAAGAACACTTAAAAGATAAGCATTTGAAATTAGTTTTATGGTTTGAAATACAGACAATGTTTTATTAAGTTAGAAAAGATTTTCAAAGCACTTCACAATTTATCAACTAGAGATAGAAGAAGGGATTATGCCAAATGTTTTATATAATATCTAATTTATAATGCCTCTTCTTAACATAAGGAAGTGTATTTTATGATACAGTGTCAAAAAATTCTTTTAGTACTCCACATGAATAGCAAAAACATAAGAAAAGGGCTTGACTTCAGTAGTCATCAGGGGAAAACAAATTTAAAACACAATGCCATGTCACTATACATCCAGCAGAATGACTAAAATTAAAAAGACAATTTCAAGTGCTGGTGAAGATATAGGACAAATGAACTCATAAACTGCCGGTGCAAATGTAAAAAATAAACAAAAAAACTTCAGGAAAGTAACTAACAAAATCTACGGTGCAGAAGCCATCCTCTTAGCTTACTGGAGGGAAGGAGGTGAAAACATAGAAGGAACTGGTAATGATCCATGGTTTTACACAGATGATAGGTACATGATATGCTCACTTTGTGAAAATTCATAGGAGGTGCTCTTTTACTTTTCTGTATGTATCTCATACCCTAATAAAAAATTTACCTTTAAATTAGTCAAGAATTTAGTAAAGAATTTAGAAAATTATTACTGGTAAAGAAACAGAATCTCTTAACTTACTATATGTTACACCATTATGTATTAGTTCCAATATTCCTTACTATGTTTAATGGTAATTTTTGAAATGGCTATTCTTGTTACCATGTGGGCGTCTCATTTGTGATAACTATATATATTATTAGTCCTTATGAATTAAAATATATGTTTGTTATTTTCTCAAAAAAACGTTTCCTTTGCAAGTAATGGGAGAGGTTTTTCAATTTCTTGTGATAATCCTATTAAAGATTTCAGTTCTAAAACAGAAGTTTGGCACATGAAAAGATGCTCAACATCACTCATTATCAGAGAAATGCAAGTCAAAACCACAATGAGGTACCATTTCACGCCAGTCAGAATGGCTGCGATCCAAAAGTCTACAAGCAATAAATGCTGCAGAGGGTATGGAGAAAAGGGAACCCTCTTACACTGTTGGTGGGAATGCAAACTAGTACGACCACTACGGAGAACAGTGTGGAGAGTCCTTAAAAAACTGGAAACAGAACTGCCATATGAGAGTTGGACTATGAAGAAAGCTGAGCGCCAAAGAACTGATGCTTTTGAACTGTGGTGTTGGAGAAGACTCTTGAGAGTCCCTTGGACTGCAAGGAGATCCAACCAGTCCATTCTGAAGGAGATCAGCCCTGGGTATTCTTTGGAAGGAATGATGCTAAAGCTGAAACTCCAGTACTTTGGCCACCTCACGCGAAGAGTTGACTCATTGGAAAAGACTCTGATGCTGGGAGGGATTGCGGGCAGGAGGAGAAGGGGACGACAGAGGATGAGATGGCTGGATGGCAACACTGACTCAATGGACGTGAGTCTCAGTAAACTCCGGGAGTTGGTGATGGACAGGGAGGCCTGGCGTGCTGCAATTCATGGGGTGGCAACGAGTCGGACACAACTGAGCAACTGAACTGAACTGAACTGAACTGATGACCCAGCAATCCCACTGCTGGGCATACACACTGAGGAAACCAGAACTGAAAGAGACATGTGTACCCCAATGTTCATCGCAGCACTGTTTATAATAGCCAGGACATGGAAGCAACCTAGATGTCCATCAGCAGACGAATTGATAAGAAAGCTGTGGTACATATACACAATGGAGTATTACTCAGCCATTAAAAAGAATACATTTGAATCAGTTCTAATGAGGTGGATGAAACTGGAGCCTATTATACAGAATGAAGTAAGCCAGAAAGAAAAACACCAATACAGTATACTGTGCATATATATGGAATTTAGAAAGACAGTGATGATAACCCTGTGAGACAGCAAAAGAGACACAGATGTATAGAACAGTCTTTTGGACTCTGTGGGAGAGGGAGAGGGTGGGATGATTTGGGAGAATGGCATTGAAACATGTAAATTATCACATGTGAAATGAATCACCTGTCCAGGTTCAATGCATGATATAGGATGCTCAGGGCTGGTGCACTGGGATGACCCAGAGGGATGAGATGAGGAGGGAGGTGGGAGGGGGGTTCAGGATGGGGAACACATGTACACCCGTGGCAGATTCATGTCAATGTATGGCAAAACCAATACAATATTGTAAAGTAAAAATAAATAAATAAATAAAAATTTTTTTAAATTTAATTTGATTCAGAAAAAAAGTAAATAAAACAGAACTTTGGGGCATATCTATACAATAAAATAAGACACCAAAAACATTGGTTTTAAAATATCACACTATGGTAACACATGTAGGAATTTTTGAGATGACCTAGGTCAACTCCTCTTATATTATTAAAAAAAAAAAAAAAAACAGGCAATTTGCTCAAGGTTGAAAAATAGGTGGCAACAGATGCTAGTATTCAGCTCTCCAGAATGAGAGATTGTTCATTTTACTGCTGTACAATTTTCCTGCCCATCTGATCACTGGTACTAGGAATGGAGATTTTACTATTTAACACTTCCAGGTATTTCCTAAATGATGCCTTTCAAGTTGGATTTAGTGAGTTCAAGGCATATAATTATTATATAAAATGAGCATCAACAGTACTTACAGTATTTATCATGAAAACAACTTTCAAAAATCAATGCATTAAACTTACTGTGTGATCATTTCACAATATATACAAATATTAAATCATTATGTTGTACACCTGACATTAATACAATGCTATGTCAATTATATCTCAATTTAAAAATGCATTATGTAGGCCTGCAAAAAATTAATTTAGCAAAATCTGCACTGACTCTGGAACATAACTTTAATACATGTTATCAACAAACTGCAAAAGCACAAATTCCCAATGTGGAGCCAAACTGAAAAGATCTTTCACTGAACAATTTTTCATTTTGCTTTACTTCTATTTTCCTAGTTCAACATTTATTTTATTAAATTCAAACACAGGTAGTACTTTATATTCAAACATATTTCTCTCTGTTATCTTTTTTCCCATATTTTAACATTCATCAGTTGAATGTTAAACTACCACTACTGGCCTATGAGTTCCATGTCTTTTTAGAGCTTCCCAATTACAGCTGGACAGAGAAGCCTGGCAGGCTACAGTCTGTGGGGTCGCAAAGAGTCGGACATGACTGAGAGACTAACTCACACAATTATATGTATGTATTTTCAAATTATACGTTATGTATTTTCAAAATATTTTCATAATGTGAATCATATCCTATTTAATCATGCAAAGAGTTGACTCACTGGAAAAGACTCTGATGCTGGGAGGGATTGGGGGCAGGAGGAAAAGGGGATGACAGAGGATGACATGGCGAGATGGCATCATCGACTCAATGGACGTGAGTTTGAGTGAACTCGGGGAGATGGTGATGGATGGGGAGGCCTGGCGTGCTGCGATTCATGGTGTCGCAAAGAGTCAGACATGACTGAGTGACTGAACTGAACTGATCTTTATATTTCAATGAGATAAACATGATTTATCTTGAATGATATATATATATATATTTTTTTTTCGTCTAAAAATTACCAATACAAGCCTATAGATGATAAAGCTAGTTAAAGCAAAGCAAAAAAAAAAAAATTTTTAGAGACAATTTCTTGTCAACCAGTTTATCAGGGAGTTAAGTCATTAACTGCCACTTGCTTGGGTTACCTGTACTTACTTTTTTAAATAGAGAACATAATAAGAGTTGAAGAAATTTCAAGGTTTGATAACTAGGCCATAGTTAGACCTGCAGATTCAATCTCTGATTCTGAACACTTTACTGAGAAGCAAAGGAATCCCATAAGTAACCTCTGGATACTTACTGCCTGTTGATATAGACATTTTTTAATTTAATAAATGAGTTAAAGCAAGTAAGGCATCACAGAAGACATAGAGAGTAAGACAGACAGAGAGAGAGAGAGTCACAGTATCTTTCCCTTGATAATCTCCGTTAAACTTTATGATATGTTTAGAACGAAAAAGAATTAGGAAGAACAGAGGATGAAAAAGGCATCAGAAATTTTCAGCCCTGTATTTTACCACTGGAGAATTCTTACTGTCTAGAAGACCATGAGCACAGGGGTGGGATGAGGCGGGGGTACCAGTGCAGGAAAGGCACAACTGCAAGCTGCCATGCTGAGCTTAAAAACAATCATCAAAAGGGGCTTTGGGAGCTCACCAGCTGCAAAGTTTTTGTATTAGGCTGTGATTCCACTGGGAGGATGGGAGCCCCTAAATAATGATGTCAAAAAGAGTTTTTACATGTCCAAGAAGCTATTTCAAGCAAACAAAAATCTACATTTGTTCCTAATGGAGGTTAAGGCCTTTAGGGATTAGAGCTAGAGAGTGTAGATGGCCATTATCTAAATAAACTTATTATTCCCAGTACAAGAGAGTAGTATATTCCTAAAAAGTAATATATAATATTTTCACTGTAAAGCTTCAAAGAAATGTCAGGAAAAAAGTTTCATTTTGAAAATTATTATGAAAGTGAATTTAAGAATTAAAAAGTGACTACTGGAAAATTCCCAGAAGAATTTCATTAATGGAACACTGCTGCACCATAGTTGAATGCTTTGTTTATTACAGAGGTTATAACCATGATTAGTTCCATACAATTTTGATCAAGTGACATTACGATGCAACTGCTGGGAAGTTTCACAGGCCTCCTTTCCTGTTCACCGCCCACTCAGTGCACCTCAGAAAGTGCAATGTTCATGTTTACCTGGCTGAAAAGCAAAATAATTCTTTTCAAGAAATTTATTTAAACATTAAAGGAAGATATCTTCAATTAATAGACCAAAATATTACCTAACATCATCTGGTCTTAAGAACCCATGAAAAAATAAGTATTTTTCCAATCAAGGAAAAGTCTTTTGTAAAATTTTCAAAGCAAACTGCATTTGCATCTTCAGCCTATTTCCAGTTATTCCAAATAATGTGTTTGTTTCCTTCTTTGCAGCTTACCAACTCTATGCCAGAGATTCTGTTCCTGGCATCTTGATGCAAAGGGCTCTCCTGATTACTACTTGTTTATAGATTATGATGATGCTAGCAAACACGTGCCTTTCCAAAGGAAAGTATTAATATTACAATGGTAAGTACCACAGAAAATCACCTTAAAATATAAACTGACTTTGTCCATAAACACAATGAAATTCAAGAGATAAATTTAAAATAGTGTACTTAAGGCACAGTATAGATTTTTGTAAACATGGCTGAAAATCATTTAAGATCATAAGGGATCATAAGCTAACTTTAGGGTCAGCAATAAAAAGAGTTATATAAAAAGCATTGGGTTATATTGTTAGGCATATCACATGCAGAAAGTATGACTCTACACTTTTTCTACTAAAATGGTTTTCAAATTGTTTATATTGAGCAATCTCTCCTCAGGCTCTTCAGTCTAATGAAGACAAATTAACATAAATGAAAACATAAGATTATAAACAGATCCTGAAACATATATAGTGTGCCTGGGTATTGTTTACATGTTTCTGAGCAAGTCAACATGGTTTGTCAGTATGTCTGTTTTTCTGCATGATTGTTAAATAATTATATTGCAAAGTCGCTCAAAATTGTTCAGAGGTTTTGAAAGAACCAAGTTGAAAAGCCTTGTGGGAAGGCAGAAGTCTGATAAGCTTCCTAAACATGACTCTTTTCTTTGAATAAGAAGATAAAGAAGCAGAACTACTTGGTGATTCTATCTGGGATAGGGAACAAGAATGAGATTTTTTTAAAAAGCTGAATAGATACTAACCATTCCTTAGAGTTGAGAACAGAAAGGCCACACAAGCAAAACTTCAAGTCACAGTATGGTATAGACATGCACAATCTTGAGCACTTAGTAACAAGCAGCTTCGTTAGTCCTCTTGAAAACTCATTAGTCCCTATAAAACCACAACCAATCTGGCAAACAACTAAAATAGTATTAAGAAAAGAAAATACCTGCAAAAATCCAATACAGGATTCCAGAAAAATTTAAAGCTCACTAGAGAAATACTTCCTGGGGGCTCAGACAGTAAAGAACCTGCCTGCAATGCCGGAAATCGTGGTTCAATTCCTGGGTCAGGAAAATCCCCTGGAGAAGGGATAAGCTACCCACTCCAGTGTTTTTGGGCTTCCCTGGTGGCTAAGACGGTAAAGAATCAGCCTGCAATGAGGGAGACCTGGGTTTGATCCCTGGGTTGGGGAGATCCCCTGGCAGAGGGTATACCAACCCACTCCAGTATTCTTGCCTGGAGAATCCCCACGGACAGAGGAGCCTGCCCAGCAACAGTCCACGGGGTTGCAAAGGGTCAGCCACAACTGAGCAGCACACAAGGAGAAATACTATTGAAGTGTGATTAACATAGTAAAAATGAATCAATAATGCAAGGACAGTATTAATCACATGGAATTTTTCAGGGTTTGCATTTGTCCTAAAAGAGGTTTTCTCTGGATGTAGCTGTATGGATAAGATACCTGGATTAGAACTAATTAATCTGTGTAAACTCTGTAAAGATCGCCTATTTATGCACATCTGACTTTCAAAGCTCTGTATCTTGAGGAGAGTAGTTTAAATTTGCCATGTGAGACACAGTGACATCTAGTGGCAACTCTGTTGAACAGTACCCATTTGGTACTTCATTTTCTAAGAATCTGCAGAGAATAGTGCCTGGCAAAATGGGGGCGGGGGGAGGGGGGCATTCAAATACTGCAGAAGGAATAAACTACTCTGTCGTTAGTATTTTAAGCTAATATTCCAATTTTCCTACTCCCACTGAACTTCCTCCTTCCTTTTACTTACCATTTCCAGTCCTTCATTCTCCAGTTTTCTGTCTGCAAGTTTCCCTTCTACCCTTACTCATGTGTCTCCTTCTCTATAGAATCCTTGGTCAGTCTCTATTTTTCTCATCTAGTTTTTCTTTCACTGCACACATTTTATCACCCTCAGTGTGCTATTCAATCTATTTTCCATGTAACTGTTCTGAGCAATAATATATTAAATCATGAAACTAAGCCAAAAAAAACCTACACTGTAATTCATGTAACCCTGGGAAATTAACTCATCTCTGACTTGACCATCTATCAAGTCAAATAGATAATGATTATTTACAAAAAAGCAGACATCTTCTTTACCCTATTCAAAACTGTCTCCTCTAAATGCCATCTCTCTCATTCTGTAATGACCTTACTTCCTAGAAAATATGCAAACTACTGAATGCAAATAATCTCAGGGCTTCCCTGGTGGCTCAGTTGGTAAAGAATCGGCCTGCAATGCGGAAGACCTGGGTTTGATCCCTGGTTTGGGAAGATCCCTTGGAGGAGGGCATGGCAACCCAATCGAGTAGGCTTGCTGGAGAACGCCCATGGACAGAGGAGCCCGGTGGGCTACAGTCCATAGGGTCTCAACTCTCCATTTGAAAGAGTCTCTTTATTTGGAATGCTCTATTTCAAAGGAGGATGTATATATTCTCCTTTTCAAGGGCTATCCTCTGTTCCTCTGTTACCTATAAAAATCTTGCTATGTCAATGATTATATCTCCCCTGAATCTTCAGAATTTCCCTCTGTATTCTGACCCCCTAACCTATGAACATGCTCACCCCATTCAAGCATCATCTTTCTTTGACCTGCTACAATGTTTTCTTCACTTATATCAGAAAATAACTCAAAAGTAATAATGTATAATGACTTTCTCCATTTCTTCAATATCCACCTTCAACTCTCTGCAATTTATCATCACTATTCTACTGAAACTGGTCTCTACAAGGTCATTAATGAAACCGTCGTGTCTTTTCAGGCCTCATTCTTAAATCCACACATGTGGATAACTGCAATCACTTAGCTTCTATGGCACAGCAATCTTTTTATCTTTTCCAATCTCCTTCATAACTCTCCCTGCCTACACTTCTCAGATTGTCTAAATGCAATATGGACTTGCATATACTTCAATAGAGAGAGGCAAAGTATTATTTCTATGAACAAAGTGGTTCAGTTACTAAATGGGAATTAATCTGCCTATGAACTCAGCCCAAATTTATATTCTGCTGATCTGCCCTGCTTCTTCAAAATACTACTTTAAACTTCTTTCATTTAAATTTATCCCAATAATTTCCAATCATAATTTCATTATCTCTAGTGATCTAAAGTTTACACGGTATTGATACTAACATATATTTTATGTCATCTTTGGATGTGTCCTAAGTCTTCTTGATTTCACACCACAAGTTACTTGCAACTACCACATGCAGCCCTGTCCTATCAGTCCCCTTCCTTCCATCCCTCCCTTTCTCACCCTCTCTCCTGATCACACAGATACACACAGTATTTTACGAGAGTAGCGAGCTTAGTGCCCTCATCCTCCAACTGGGGTTATTTCTAAACATATTGTACTCTTCACGCACATGCTAGGTTCTTAATAAATATTATTAATTAAGGCTAGACAGTCTTAACAGTCAATTTACTACTAGGAAATAATAAAATCATATTTTTAGATAATTTTTTTAAAAAGAAAACTTCCTTTTGTCTTAGTTGCTGGTTATAAATTAGGTACTCACAATATTATGTTATAAACACACATAGGAAATGAGTTAATGTTTTGGGGGAAAAATTATTAATTCGGAATTCTCTGACCCAATTTACTTGTGAAAATTACATGTCACAACTCTAAATTATATCAAGCCAGACATATTTTTTAAAATGCTTCTCAAAGATAGCCTACTAAAGGGAAAAAAGAAATTCCATAAAATTATTACTACAGAATCACAAAGAACAATACATTTTAAGTATCTATGCAACTTCTATAATGTGAAGATACTTGCCACAAGACAAGTACAAAGACCACTCATGTTACAGAATTTTTAAAGTGTATCTAAGGCAGTGATAAGTTTGACTTTTCTACCAAATGGTTGGATTTAAGTATAAAGAAAGCTTAAATGAGTAATAGTCTAGGAAACAGATTTATACCTAAATTTTACATATATAATACACTCTTAATTTCCTTTTTTTGGAGAGGACAGTGCTGTATTCATCTTTTAAAATGATACAGTCCTTGTTTTTGTTTTGCTGTTTTCCGCCTTAGCCTAATGAAGACAAAGACAGGATATTCTGCTATGCGCTTCACTGTCAAAGGGTGAGTGGTGCGCTGATCTGAGAGGTATATCAGGGCTCCAACTCAGAAATGCAAAATGAAAGAGAAAGAGAAAGCAGCAACATTCACTGCAGAATGAACTTTTGTCTACAGGAACAGGCTTGAGATACACATGGAACAACTGAAACAGGATCCAGCCCACAGGGAATGGGGCTGTGAAGAAAAGGATATGGGAGACACAAAAAAGCAGGACTGAGATGGGTAGTAAGGGCTAGGTGTCAAGGAGGTTGCCTGGCCTCTAGAAACTTCAGCCCAGGGGCCTTCAACTGCCAAGCCAATCTGCCATCCACAATGATATTCTACCCAACCAAAACTCCACTGACTCCAGGAAAAAGGCAAAGAACTTATAATAGCCTGGTTCGCTAATCACAATGAGCTGCTGAGCAAGGGCTAATGCTGTGTATTGGAGTCTTGTAACTGCTTGCTGGGTGACCCCTGTTTTATCTAATAACTATTAGCTTCTTTACTTTTGGCACAAAACCAGAAGTCAGCTGATGAGTGAACATTTTCAACTAAGAAAAAAATCTACTCAGTATCGGAAGGTACAAAAAAGTGATATTTATCCAAAATGAAGCACATAAGCACCTAAAAGGTGTATCTAGTAAAGTGATATGGCATGGCATTTTAAACAGTCTTTCTAATGTTGAATTAATTATAGTGACCATGAGCAGTGCTTTACGAATAACTTTGATTCTGAAATGAATGTTCTTTGCAATTGATAATACTAATTCAGCCTTTTCTTGTAGTTGACGCTATAAATATTACAGAAATTATGTACTGCCCATGTTCATTACATGAATTTCACATAATAATAGGTTTGTTAAATTAATTTTTCCCTAAAATAGATAAAATAATTAATCCTTATTAAGGATTAATTATTTGCCAAATGTAATTTTCTAAAAAACCTCATTCCAGTTATACACAGTATTAGATTTGGTGTTTTCAACTTTTATTTTTTCAAACTCAATAGATTTTAAACTTCAAAATAATAAAAACACTTTGCAGGTTTCTAAGTGGTCTTTTGCACTTTAACTTCAGGGGTAGCTTTTGGGTACCCTGACTGCTTTGTTCCAGAGAATAACGCCATTATTAAATTTAAGGATGTCATCACAAAGGTATATTTAACTTTGTTAAATAATCCTAATCAGACCCAGGGATCAAAACTGAGTCTTCCGCATTGCAGGCAGATTCTTTACCACCTGAGTCACCAGGGAAGTCCCAACAGTTTTGTTCTTGTGTTTCAGCCCCTCTTGAGATACTGTGCTGTGCTGTGCTTAGTAGCTCAGCCTTGTCCGATTCTTTGCGACCCCATGGACTGTAGCCCACCAGGCTTCTCTGTCCATGGGGGTTCTCCAAGCAAAAATACTGGAGTGGGTAGCCTATTCTTCTCCAGGGGATCTTCCCAACCCATGAGTAGAACTGGAGTCTCCCGCATTGCAGATTCTTTACCAGCTATATTACCAGGGAAGCCCTGTACCAACTAATGCAACCTTAAATAAAGATCCTTGGAACAAACAATGGGGAAAAGGAAGTTAAAGTTCCTATCCCTCTTCCCAGGCACAAAATGGCAGAAAGCAAATATCTGAAATGGGTAAGTGTACCTTTGGCATATTTTCCTGCACCCTTTTTCCAATACATATTTTTCTCCTACATCCAGATACTTGCTTCCCTGGTGGCTCAGAGGTTAAAGCGTCTGCCTGCAAGGCGGGAGACCCGGGTTCAATCCCTGGGTTGGGAAGATCCCCTGGAGAAGGAAATGGCAACCCATTCCAGTATTCTTGCCTGGAGAATCCCATGGACAGAGGAGCCTGGTAGGTTACAGTCCACGGGGTGGCAAAGAGTCAGACACAACTGAGCGACTTCACTTACTCACTCCATCATGTTGTACTTGATCTGCTGTACATGATGTACTTGATCTGCTGTAACTTCCCCAAATGCTCCATATTTTAAAGTTTATGATGTTCCCTTTATCAGCACCTGATGTCAGCAAGGCAAGAA
Source organism: Bubalus bubalis (assembly GCF_019923935.1). Lineage (NCBI taxonomy): Eukaryota > Metazoa > Chordata > Mammalia > Artiodactyla > Bovidae > Bubalus > Bubalus bubalis. Next base: position 47,713,619 of record NC_059161.1, read on the forward strand.
GAATGCAAACAGTCAAAGGAATAAGTGAAAAGCTATGCCTACATCTTTTAAAATTTCATTGAGTTGTCCAGAAAGTTTGGTTTTTTCCCACAAAATGGTTCTAGTAGCATTAGTTCAGTTGAGTTCAGTCACTCAGTCGTGTCCGACTCTTTGCGACCCCATGAATTGCAGCACACCAAGCCTCCCTGTCCATCACCAACTTCCAGAGTTTACCCAAACTCATGTCCATCGAGTCAGTGATGCCATCCAGCCATCTCATCCTCTGTCGTCCCCTTCTCCTCCTGCCCCCAATCCCTCCCAGCATCAGAGTCTTTTCCAACGAGTCAACTCTTCACATGAGGTGGCCAAAGTACTGGAGTTTCAGCTTCAGCATCATTCCTTCCAAAGAAATCCCAGGGCTGATCTCCTTCAGAATGGACTGGTTGGATCTCTTTGCAGTCCAAGGGACTCTCAAGAGTCTTCTCCAACAACACAGTTCAAAAGCATCAATTCTTCGGTGCTCAGCTTTCTTCACAGTCCAACTCTCACATCCACAAATGACCACTGGAAAAACCATAGCCTTGACTAGACGGACCTTTGTTGGCAAAGTAATGTCTCTGCTTTTGAATATGCTATCTAGGTTGGTCATAACTTTCCTTCCAAGGAGTAAGCGTCTTTTAATTTCACGGCCAAGGAGTAAGTGTCTTTTAATTTCATGGCTGTAGTCACCATCTGCAGTGATTTTGGAGCTCCCAAAAAATGAAGTCTGACACTGTTTCCACTGTTTCCCCATCTGTTTCCCATGAAGTGCTGGGACCAGATGCCATGATCTTAGTTTTCTGAATGTTGAGCTTTAACCCAACTTTTTCACTCTCCACTTTCACTTTCATCTTCATCAAGAGGCTTTTGAGTTCCTCTTCACTTTCTCCATAAGGGTGGTATCATCTGCATATCTGAGGTTATTGATATTTCTCCGGCTATCTTGCTTCCAGCTTGTGCTTCTTCCAGTCCAGCATTTCTCATGATGTACTCTGCATAGAAGTTAAATAAGCACGGTGACAAAATACAGCCTTGACATATTCCTTTTCCTATTTGGAACCAGTCTGTTGTTCCATGTCCAGTTCTAACTGTTGCTTCCTGACCTGCATATAGGTTTCTCAAGAGGCAGGTCAGGTGGTCTGGTATTCCCATCTCTTTCAGAATTTTCCACCGTTTATTGTGATCCACACAGTCAAAGTTCAGGTGTCTTTAATTTCATTCAACACAATTTTGTTAGACTGTATTGTGATAGCTGTCATCTCACTGTACATCTGTTTAAAAAACATCAAAATTAGTGAATTTTTGTGTAGCCATTTTAATATTAAAGACAGAAGAAAAAAGCAACATTTTGGTATATTATGCTTTATTATTTCAAGAAAGGTAAAAATGCAACTGAAAAGCAAAAAAAAAAAAAAGATTTGTGCAGTGTACAGAGAAGGTGCTGTCACTGATCAAAAGTGTCAAAACTGGTTTATAAAGTTTGTGCGGGAGATTCCTAGTTGGACAATGCTCCATAGTCAGGCTGCAGACCAGTTGAAGTTGATAGTGATCAAATTGATACATTAATTGAAAACGATCCACATTAAACCACACAGGAGATAATCAATATACCCAAAAATATCCAAATCAAGCATTGAAAATCATCTTCCTCAAGCTTTGTTGAGTTAATTGCTTGGATGTTTGGGTTCCACATAAGTTAAAAAAAAAAAAAAAAACACTTTATTGACTGTATTTCTGCATGAGATTCTCTATTTACAGCAACAAAAATATTCCATTTTTAAAACAAATTGTGACATTGCAATGAAAAGTGGATACTGTATAGTAACACAAAATGGAAGAGATCATGGACAAGGGAAATGAACCACTATGAATCACACCAAAGGTCAGTCTTCAACCAAAGATGATGATGTTGTGTTTATGGTAGGATTGGAAGGGAGTCCTTTATTATGAGCTCCTTCTGGAAAACCAAACAATCAATTCCAACAAGCACTGCTCCCAGTTAGACCAGTTGAAAGCAGCACGTGACGAAAAGTGTCCAGAATTAGTCAACAGAAAATGCATAATCTTCCAACAGGATAATGCAAGATCACATGTTTCTTTGGTGACCAAGCAAAAACTCTTCCAGCTTGGCTGGGAAGTTCTGATTCATCTGCCATATTCATCAGACATTGAACCTTCATATTTGCACTTATCTTGGTCTTTACAAACTTCCCTTAATTGAAAAACTTTCAACTCCTTCGAAGACTGTAAAAGGCACCTGGAACAATTCTTTGCTCAAAAAGATAAACTGTTTTGGGAGGATGGAATTATGAAGTTGCCTGAAAAATACCAGAAGGCAGTGAAACAAAATGGTCAATACATTATTCAATGGTGGTCCTGGTGAAAATGGAAAAAATGTATCTTTTTACTTAAAAACCAAAGAAACTTTTTGGCCAACACAATAAATATCTTGGCTACTAGCTTAAAGTTATAGTAATAACTTATAGGGCCTTAAGTAGTATATGAAATTAAAATATATGCAATGTTTAATTTAAAAAAACAGGGAATATGAAGATAAGCTGATATAAGAATAATCCTTGGAGATCCATTTTTTATAAGAGACTTACATATTGGCTTAAGAAAAATTTTTTCTTTCAGTATATATACTTGGTAGTTCACATAATATTGTTCTCTTAAAACCCAATTTTGGTACTATGAAGGCTGGTATACAAAGGAACGGTTTCTACCAGAACAGATAACAATTTCATCATGTTACATTCCTCATCAAGACGCCCCAGCAGGTCTCTTTTTGCTACATCAAATTCAAACTCTTCAACAGATTAGAAAATTATGCAGCAGAGTGTAAAAACTGAACAGGAACAGTTGAGTCATATTAGAGAGGACATCAAGAACTAAGTTTTAGACCTAGAATCCCATCTTTCTTCATGAAGCCTTCTATAAAGTCAAAATGGAGAAATAACAATGAACCACTTCTTATACTAATATAAAACAAGGTGGTGTTAGTCGCTCAGTCGTGTCTGACTCTCTGCGACCCTGTGGACTATAGCCCGCCAGGTTCCTCTGTCCATGGAATTTTCCAGGCAAGAATACTGGAGTGAGTAGCCATTCCCTTCTCCAGATGTTCCCAACCCAGGGACTGAACCCAGGTCTCCTGCATTGCAAGCAGATTCTTAACCATCTGAGCCACCAGGAAAGTCCAATGTCTGAAAAAGTTTAGTGCTTATTTCCTATTTCCTTGAATTATTCTCTACATGTTTCATATATCAGTCTTTTTCCTGAGTAGATTATAGAAGCTTGGAAGTAGATTATGAAGTCCTTATGTGGGATTTGCCTCATTTCTACTTATTGTTTCATCCTGGTTACTAACAGTAGACTCTGACACTCCTAAAATCTTCCTATTTTGTATAATACATTATAGAGTCATCCTACACCTAAAGACCATGTCTAAAAGTTATTTACTTACATCAAGTACCTAATATATAATGTATAAAAACTTTCACTGGTTTTCAGTATGGAGTTTTCATTTTTCTTGGCTCTTTGTATTTATCTTTGTATTTAAATAATTAGCATTTATTAGAATGGATAACTGTATATATAATTGAATATATTTATGTTTATAATAAATAAATATATTTACATGACTAGCTGTTTAATACCTGTTTCTCTACTTGATTTTAAGTTCCATGATCAGCAGCACTCAACCAGGAGTGGTGATTTTGCTCCCCATCCCTGGTGGACATTTGGCAAGAGCTAGAGAACTTCCCTGGTGGCTCAGACCATAAAGGATCTGCCTGCAGTGCAGGAGATCCGGGTTTGATCCCTGGGTCAGGAAGATCCCCTGGAAAAGGGAATGGCAACCCACTCCAATATTCTTGCCTGGGAAATTCCAGACAGAGGCGCTATAGTCCATGGGGTCACAAAGAGTCAGACATGACTGAAATGACAGTACACCACGCACACACACACAAATACACATATAAATGTATGCATGCACATACATATACATATATATGTACACACACAGACACAGATACTTCCTAACTATGTACTGAAAGGGCTTGAGAACAGTGGCAGCCAATACAATGAGCGAAAACAACTAGTACCAACAATTTCAGGTAAAAATACACACCAATGTGATTCCACGGAGCATACTGATTCCAGAGCTACGGTGGGGATACAGCAAGATGATCCTAGAGTATCTTGTGCAGACAGTAAGCATGTGCTTGAAGAACAATGGAGACAATGTGAGGATTAGATGGTAGTGACTGATGTATCAATATTAATTTCTTAATAGTTAAAACTCTTTTATGTATGAGAATGTCCTTGATTGTAAGAAAAATTCATCAAAGTATGCAGAGATAATGAGGTATCCTATACTCAGATGGATCAGAAAAGAAATATTCTTCTGAATTATTTTAATTCTAATTCTCTGAAATATTCTTACAACTTTTCTGTTAGTTTAAAATTACTTCAAAATATAAATTAAAAAATAAATTAAATGTGAAGGTTTTTATATTTGTATTCCCTATTTGAATTTTGATATGGATTTATTGAACAACTAAAGCTCTTAATAGGTTCTAGTGATAAATTTTATTCATTTGTTAAAACTCAATAAATACTGAGTGCTCCATTCTATGACAGGCACTGGGACTATAATAGGAAAAAAAATGAACAAAAATCACTGCTCATGAGCTCTATATTTTAATGGAGGAGAAAACAGTACATAAAATATTAGATACTGATTAAGTGCTAAGGAGAAAAACACAGAACAGTCAAGGAAGGAATATAAAGAGTTTGGAGAGGATAGGGGAGCTAAAGTTTTAGATAAGGTAAATCAGGATGGCTGCCACTGCGAAGGTGATTTTTAAGGAAAATTGAAAAGATATGAGGAAGCTAGATGCAGATATATGGGGAAACAGTTTTCTTGACATAGAGAACAATGAGCCTCTGAGATGGGAACACACTTAAATTAAGGTACTCCTTGGAATGCTAAGGCCTCTGAAGCAACTGACAGATACAAAATCAATTTATAATCTTCCATCTTACTGTAAATTCATGTTTGAGGCACTGTTCTGACTGAAATGTTACATTTCTAAACACAATATGGGCTACCCTGATAGCTCAGTTGGTAAGAATCTGCCTGCAATGCAGGAGACCCTGGTTCGATTCCTGAGTCCAGAAGATACGCTGGAGAAGGCATAGGCTATCCACTCTAGTATTCTTGGGCTTCCCTTGTGGCTCAGCTGGTAAAGAATCTGCCTGCAATGCGGGAGACCTGGATTCGATCCCTGGGTTGGGAAGATCCCCTGGAGAATGGAAAGGCTACCCACTCCAGTATTCTGGCCTGGAGAATGCCATGGACTGTATAGTCCATGGGGTCGCAGAGTTGGACATGACTCAGTTGACTTTCACTGCACTTCACTTCAAACACAATATATTTTTAAATGAGGCAAAGAATGTTAAGAGATGAGGGAAAAATGAAGTAAATATAAGCCAATAACCATAAGTCTCTACATAAAGATGCTAAATTTTACATTTTAAGAGAATCCGTTGCTATGAGCAAGGTAGCTAGACTTCTAAGATATTAAGGAACATACCTCTATGGATTAAATATTATTTCTTTAGACAATAAACAGTGTGGTTAGAATGCATCTCCTACATTAATGAAGGCACCTAATGTTTATATCATGATACTTCTAAACAATTTACCCTAATATCCCAAACCGCACTGTAGGTACATGATGTGGTTTTACACTTACGGTGGCCCATCCTGTTAGTTGAGAAAACACCTGATTAATAGAGGCAATGGCTTCTAACCTAGGAATATGCATCCTCAGATATGAAGGCCCATGGTTAGACCCGATTTTTCTCTATTGTCTAACATATCACATGCTTTATGTATTTATCTTTCTTATTGGTTATTTCCCTCACTTGTATATGAGCTCCACAAACATATAGGTACTCAATAAATATTTGACTGAATAAAAAAAAAATGAATAGTTGGAGAACAGCGGACTGAGGCAAGACTCAGCACCCACTTTGGTAAGCACTTCCCTTTTACTTACTCTAAGTACTTCAGTTTAGTTCAGTTCATTTCAGTCACTCAGTCGTGTCCGACTCTTTGCGACCCCATGAATCGCAGCATGCCAAGCCTCCCTGTCCATCACCAACTCCCAGAGTTCACCCAAACTCATGTCCATCAAGTCGGTGATGCCATCCAGCCATTTCATCCTCTGTCGTCCCCTTCTCCTCCTGCCCCCAATCCCTCCCGGCATCAGAGTCTTTTCCAATGAGTCAACTCTTCGCATGAGGTGGCCAAAGTACTGGAGTTTCAGCTTCAGCATCATTCCTTCCAATGAACACCCAGGGCTGATCTCCTTCAGAATGGACTGGTTGGATCTCCTTGCAGTCCAAGGGACTCTCAAGAGTCTTCTCCAACACCACAGTTCAAAAGCATCAATTCTTCGGCGCTCAGCTTTCTTCACAGTCCAACTCTCACATCCATACATGACCACTGGAAAAACCATAGCCTTGACTAGACGGACCTTTGTTGGCAAAGTAATGTCTCTGCTTTTGAATATGCTATCTAGCTTGGTCATAACTTTCCTTCCAAGGAGTAAGCGTCTTTTAATTTCATGGCTGCAGTCACCATCTGCAGTGATTTTGGAACCCACAAAAATAAAGTCTGACACTGTTTCCACTGTTTCCCCATCTATCTGCCATGAAGTGATGGGACCAGATGCCATGATCTTAATTTTCTGAATATTGAGCTTTAAGCCAACTTTTTCACTCTCCTCTTTCATTTTCAACAGGCTTTTTAGTTCCTCTTCACTTTCTGCCATAAGGGTGGTGTCATCTGCATATCTGAGGTTATTGAATCCCAAATATCAAAAGTCAGAATTGACAGAAAATCTTCCCGGCTACTGAAAATTCAGTCAAGCAAGGAACAAAAGTTTGGAAAGATTTCCTAAAACCTGGGGATCATCTGTCAGTCAGCTGCACTATCAATTTGTACCTATGAAGGAGCACTCCCAGTTAGCTACATAGGCCTAAATAACACAGATCACCCCAGTACTGCAGTCAGAGGTCTAATGATCTTGCTCCACTTTATCCTTAACGTTTAAACACATAAAATGGCTTACTGCATGCAAGGCACACCTCACCATGCCTGATACATAGGAAGGATTTAACGAGAGAGATACCATCTAACCTAGAGACAGTTTTTTCAAGGCAAATAATATGAATGTATTTTAAGGAAGAGAGTAATATATATTCATTTAAGAAACATGGTAACTATTTTATTATTGAAGACAAAGCGCACAAAATTTTAGTTCCTTTATCTCAGAATCTTTCCTGCTGGCTGAATTGGTCCAATTCAATGTCTCATAAGAAATTATGATGCTAAGATAATTTCTAAAAGTCAAAATAATAGATGTTTGTCAGATACCTGGTAACTGTAAATGAATAAAGCATCTACAGTTTCTCCCAACTTTCAAAAGAGTAAGTCTAGTAGCTTCATAGTAATTCTGAGTTTCTAAAATGTTCTGGCACATATTTAGTGAATAAAGTATGTGAAATGGATAGATTTTAAATACGTTTATTAAAATTAGTCTTTCATTCTAGAGGCAAAAAAAATCATTTATTCTCAGGCTAGATTGATGATCATCTGTTCTTAAAATTTTTCACGTCAACAAAAAATACTAAAAACCATAAACAATGAATTTACTATGCATAATGATGTGATCAAGCTAACACTATTTCGCAGAAGCAAGGTATATCAGGAAGGAAAGACAATGTCAAAATTATCTTTTTTATCTGACTTATGTATAATCAAAGATTCACCTCTACAGATGGCTATGAAAGCATCCCAAAAAATATTTCCATGTGACAGAGCATATTATGCTCCACAAAAGGGACTATTTTCCACATTATTAATAATGCTCTTAATGTATTTTCCTCCAAAAATTTCTTTTTGATCATAAGTCCCCTCAACAGTTACTTAGTAATTTCAGAAAATAAGTAAGACAGGAATGGCTAAAACACTGACCTTGGCACATCTGGCAACAAAAATTATGCATGGCAAGGTAAAGACTGTTAACACTGTACTTAAAATGTAAATCTCATCTTCCAAAATCATTCACTCACTGTTCCAGAAATATTTCTAGAATGAACCATAGCTTTCAGGGTTGGGGCCAAGTTTTACAGTGAAATTCAATGTTGGCTTACAGATATCTGTCATTTACTTTCTTTATGACATAGAGACAGACTTATCTGAATAAAAAATATTTTAACAACTTATGAAAGCAAAAAAGTTATTCAACTATGAAACGAAATCAAATATCAAATTTTCCTACTGAATGAAAAACTATCATCTTTCTATTTGTCATGTCATACTGCCTAATAATTTACTAGAATTATATGGATTATAACTATAATTTTTAAAATTATCCAACTTAATGTTTATTTTATTATTGTTGATAATTAACAAAACAAACAGTTAATTTCTGTATCATCATTTTACTGCTAGTTCTCAAAAGTGAAGAGTCTATTCACTAAGATTTTGTTTCTGGAGATTCTAATCACCATTAACAATCCTGCCGATTAAATTATTTAAAGTTTACAGATCCAGAATAAACCTCTAAACTCATTTTCAAACTGGTAAGCTATACACAGAAAACCCTGCTATCTTTAATACTCAGTATTCACAGATAACTAAGTAATAATCCAAATTTTACAAAAATTTAATTAAATTAATGAGAAAGTAAGCAGTTTATTGTAAGTCACTTGAAAGTTCACCTTTATTATTAACTTAAGGCTTAAGTTCAGAGCCCAACTGGAGCAAAATTCTCCAGAAGTCCCCTCATGAATATCTGTCTTTGTCACCATGGGCTAAAAAGCAAGTCAACTGACAAGGAAATCTTTGCAACAGATTCAGAATAAGGAAGAATTCATAGAACAGATGCCCATACCAAAATTCTTTGTAGAATATTCAAATTTAAATAAAAACAACTGTGATAATATAAAAAATGTTTAGTAAATCAAGTTGGGAGGTTTCTAGAAATGCTAGATCCTCTAACTCTATGCAAATTTTTAAGTAAGATTATTAAAAGAAGAATTAAAGGGAAACAGTTTCCTATATACATGAAATGACAAACTGCCAACTGCGCATCATACAATTTTCAACATATTTCAAAGACTTTATTTTTTCAGCTTTACTGAGCTATTAAGTTGTATGATATTAAACTGATTTGGCATGCACAAATATATATATATATATATAGTAATATTCTGAATAATTTCTAGATGAGAATCCAAAGGAATATTATATTTACCTCCTTCATAATTCTAGAATTTACACATCACCATAGCTCAGTTGGTAGAGAATCCGCCTGCAATGAGGACACCCCAGATTGATTCCCGGGTAAGGAAGATCCACTAGAGAAGGGATAGGCTACCCACTCCAGTATTCTTGGGCTTCCCTTGTGGCTCAGCTGGTAAAGAACCTCCTGCAATGAAGGAGACCTGGGTTTGATCCCTGGGTTGAAAAGATCCCCTGGAGAAGGGAAAGGATACTCACTCCAGTATTCTGGCCTAGAGAATTTACAGTCCATGGGTGTCACAAAGAGTCAGACAAGACTGAGTGACTTTCAATTCACTTTCCTTTAAGGTTTAAAATCATTTTCCCTCTTAGTTTGTTTCATTTTAGATGCAAATATCACTTTTCCTTTAGTATCAGATGACATAAAAAAGCAGAGCCCTGGAGCAATGTCTCAGAGCTATCCTAGGTGCTGTTTCCCAGGCTGCAGCCTCATTTTGCCCCAAATAAAACTTTTGCAACCCTCACATTGTACATCTTTTCTTAGTTGACAACTGCCAAGGAATTCCCATGGGAAGTAGATTTTAATGCATACAGTTTGTCTCCAAAGTACCATAGTGTTTTAGGAACCCAGTAATCAATTAATTGTCTCTTAAAATTGTGTGTGACTGCTATATTTAAGATGGATAACCACAAGGACTTATTGTACAGCACATGGAACTTTGCTCAATGTTATATCACCACATGATGGGAGGGGAGTTTGGAGGAATATGTCTGAGTACCTTCTCTGTTCACCTGAAACTATCACAATATTGTTAATCGACTATACCCCAGTAAAAAATAAAAAGTTTAAAAAGAGTGCACAGCCTTCACATTTATATTTCATTCCATCAACCTAACAGATCAGCAGAATACTGAGACCAAGAGAAATTAATTTGAACACCCTCCAGTGGCTGGCTCTGCAGCACAACAGAAGCATTTCCATCCTGAATTTGTTTTACTCTGCAGATTTTTGAATGATAGAAAATTTTAGATTTAGACATTACATTATAATCATACAAATTTTGGTAAAAATCCAACTTTTAAAAGAGGGAAAACAAAAATCTCTAAGTCATTACTTGTCTCTATTTGCAAAATTCTTAACTCAAAATTTCCTCTACCAAGGTGTAAGACACTATTTTAGTAACAGAATGGTTAGTTCTTTTTTTAATCTGCTATCATAATCAAGCAGTATTCAGAAAGTAAGACTGGAAGGAAGGAAATTAGTCAAAATGCAAACACTGAATCCTTATGAGAGAAAAACACAGCTAAGTAAAAAAATACGTATCTATATGTGCTGTGCTGTGCTTAGTCACTCAGTCATGTCCAGCTCTTTGCGACCCCATGGACTACAGTCCATCAGGCTCCTCTGTCCATGGAGACTCCCCAGGCAAGAACATTGGAGTGGGTTGCCATGTCCGCCTCCAGATATGTGCTGTTTATATTAATATATCAAAAGTAACCATAAAATATTTGGGGGAAGTCTTCATTCAAGGGTAATCTGAGTTAAACAATGTGCACTGAGAGTACAATCCCTTAAACTCTGGATTAATCATGTTAAATACAGTACATACATATGCTGAGGAGGGGGAAATGGCTGTACTTTTAAGAAAAATTTTTACTAAATTTATGTCAATTTAGAAAAAAGTATTCATGATAATATTTTAAATACAAATCATTAAATCCTGAGTACTGACTTCTGGAAAGCAAAATTACTTTAAAAATACATTAACAAAGAACGATAATAAAAGAAAAACAACCAAAAATATCTATATTTAACTGGCTGCTCAATCATTAGAAAGGTGCCCCATAACTACCATATGTTACTCAAATATGTTATCACACCTACAATTTCATCATATGTCTCCCAGAAATTAATTAGCTCTAACTTTTTCAACTTTGACAAAAACGTCTGCATCAGTCAGATTACTAGCTGTTGCAAACATTTCAGAATTCAAAGCTTTCTTCAGCTTATATTTAACCTTTTAATTACTATTAATTATTTAGCAACATGCAGAACAACATTCATTAGACAGATGTCTAATTTTAGAATTATGAATAATGTAAAGTCATTTATATACATATTTACTTTTGGTACACATTTGCTTAGAAACTTTAAAAAATAAAATTAATCTAAGGTCTAAAACTATTTACTGATACATCACTTCACATCTATGTTTAGGTTAAAGAAGAAAATACCTAAAACTTTCATTTTTTTCAAAAATTTAAAAATTCCTAAAGAGTTGAGGGCATATGACTTATGATAAATGAATTTAGTGATTAGAAAGGTTATATATAAATTACAAAAAAGAAATCTAGTAGAACATGTTAATTTTAAAAAGATTTTATAATCCATCAGCAGTAAAAAAAAAAAGTGGCAAAGAAAGGAATTTTCATAAATATTCTTTATCAACTGTTTTCAATCTATTAAAAAATAGAGAAAAAAACTGATTGAGAAAAAAAAATCTATTCCTGTTTGATTTTTAGATCATTATCAATTCAGGCTATCCTCAACCATATAAACCAATTTCCATCCCCACTATTTTCTTTAAACTACTCTGTTAAGGCTATCAATAGACTTCATAAGTATCCATTCCACAAATATTTATAGAGCAATGAACACCTGACCTGCCTCTTGAGAAACCTATAAGCAGGTCAGGAAGCAACAGTTAGAACTGGACATGGAACAACAGACTGGTTCCAAATAGGAAAAGGAGTACGTCAAGGCTGTATATTGTCACCCTGCTTATTTAACTTATATGCAGAGTACATCATGAGAAACACTGGGCTGGAGGAAGCACAAGCTGGAAGTAAGATAGCCGGAGAAATATCAATAACCTCAGATATGCAGATGATACCACCCTTATGGCAGAAAGTGAAGAGGAACTAAAAAGCCTCTTGATGAAAGTGAAAGAGGAGAGTGAAATAGCTAGCTTAAAGCTCAACATTCAGAAAACGAAGATCATGGCATCTGGTCCCAGCACTTCATGGCAGATAGATGGGGAAACAGTGGAAACAGTGTCAGACTTTATTTTGGGGGGCTCCAAAATCTCTGCAGATGGTGATTGCAGCCATGAAATTAAAAGACGCTTACTCCTTGGAAGGAAAGTTATGACAAGCTAGATAGCATATTCAAAAGCAGAGACATTACTTTGCCAACAAAGGTCCATCTAGTTAAGGCTATGATTTTTCCAGTGGTCATGTATGGATGTGAGAGTTAGACTGTGAAAAAAGCTGAGTGCTGAAGAATTGATGCTTTTGAACTGTGGTGTTGGAGAAGACTCTTGAGAGTCCCTTGGACTGCAAGGAGATCCAACCAGTCCATTCTGAAGGAGATCAGCCCTGGGTGTTCTTTGGAAGGAATGATGCTGAAGCTGAAACTCCAGTACTTTGGGCCACCTGGAAACGACTCTGATGCTGGGAGGGATTGGGGGCAGGAGGAAAAGGGGATGACAGAGGATGAGATGGCTGGATGGCATCACCGACTCGATGGACGTGAGTTTGGGTGAACTCCGGGAGTTGCTGATGGACAGGGAGGCCTGGCATGCTGCGATTCATGGGGTTGCAAAGAGTCGGACATGACTGAGCTACTGAACTGAACTGAACACCACAGACGAAAATTCTGTTCTCACCTTCTAACAAGAATGAAAGAGAAAACAAAAATAAGTAAATTAGTTGTATAAATAAGTCAAAAAAATAGTGTATTAATAGTGCTAAGGGCAAGTATTTTCTAATTCCCTTGTTAACCAAACAAAAATCAAACCAACCACAAATAAGGAAAGCTTGCAATGGGTTCAGTAAAGCCACATACAACCGTGCTGAATTCTCCTTTCAGTTATCTCAGCTAACAAAATAATGGACAACCTAAAAATCATCTCTATCTAGTAAGGTAAGTCACTTCAGTCGTGTCCGACTCTGTGCGTCCCCATAGACGGCAGCCCACCAGGCTCCCCCGTCCCTGGGATTCTCCAGGCAAGAACACTGGAGTGGGTTGCCATTTCCTTCTCCAATGCATGAAAGTGAAAAGTGAAAGTGAAGTCGCTCAGTCGTGTCCGACTCTTAGCGACCCCATGGACCGCAGCCTATCAGGCTCCTCTGTCCATGGGATTTTCCAGGCAAGAGTACTGGAGTGGGGTGCCATTGCCTTCTCTGATCTAGTAAGGAATTACATTTAAATGCCAAAGTTACTACTTCTAGGTTGAAATAAACACTCAAGTCAGTCAGAATGAGGGCAGCCATAGGAACAGCCAACAATTTCCTGCTGGTAGCAATCAGTCTTTTCTTTGTGATTACTGAAATTTTTTGCTACTGACAGGGAAAATGGCTCCTATGAATTACACAATTTTTGAGCTTAAAAAACCTTAGAGATGTCAGAAGTCCTCTAGGAAGCTTTCCTTGACCTCCTCAAGGGGATTTAAGCATTTCTTTCTCTTTATTTCAAAATCCCATAAAAGTAAGGAACAAAGTTCTTATTTCTCTTTGTATTCCCAGAACCTATCTCAGATCTGGCAGAAGAGTTTGACTAGACATTTCACCAGTGAAAGTACTGTTTTAGAAAAATCAGTCTGGGAATCCTCTGGCAGCCTAGTGGTTAGGATCCAGTGCTCTCACTGCTGGGTTCAATCTCTAGTCAAGGAGCTAAGATCCTACAAGCAACACAGTTGTCGTTCAGTCCCAAGACTTGTCCAACTGTTTCTGACCCCATGGACTGCAGCATGCCAGGCTTCCCAATCCTTCACAGCACAGAGGGGCAAAAAAAAAAAAAAAAAAAAAAATCTGTCCGATAACAATAAAACAAAGATTCAAGTCTAAAGTTTATAATCGTTGTGAAATTATTTGTATAATGGATAAGTACACTGCTCTCAACCAAGGAGGAAACACACTCATCTGTATTCAGTAAGTATTTATTAAGGTCCTACCATGTGCAATGTTATGTCAAAATGTATACATAAAATGTATAAAACTGTCATAGTCCCTATGATCACAGGAAATACATTCAAAGGGGGGAAAGTAATAAAAAAGAAAATAAACAATAATTTTAGATTTCAATTAGTTCTATGACAGAAATTTACAGGGCACATTGATAGAGACTATCACTTTTACTGGATTCTCAAGGAGTACTTTACATAGGATGTACTAAGACAAGACCTTAGGTAGATATTGCTGGAATATAGTAGGTAAACAGATTAGAATTCATTTAACAATTTAATGAATATTTCTATGTCTCATGTACTATAGTCCTAGCATGAATGAAATCCAATCTCAGCCCCAAAGAGCCTGAACTCTAATAAGGGAGAGACATACACTGCTCTGACTATGGAGAACACACAGGTTTATGGAATCACAGACAGGAGCACTCAGATGACCTACAAGTAGTTCAGCATAGAATAGGTACTAATAATGAAAATACAAATAACATACATTTTGAAGAGCCAACAGAACAACATAATAGCAGGTGCACAGGAGACTGAAAGAGGAGGAAGATACATATCCACGGGAACATTTTAAATAATTAACTAGAATATTAAAGATAGGTGTTTTCATTCACTAGTACCAAATATTTGGGATTCACTAATACATACGTAATGTAAGTAATAATGTCATGTTAACCTGACAGCCACGGGCCTCCCTGATGGCTCAGTGGGTATAGAATTCACCTGCAATGCAGGAGACACAGAAGATGGGGGTTCAATCCCTGGGTCAGGAAGATCCCCTGGAGAAGGAAATGGAAACCTGCTCCAGTATTCCTGCCTGGAAAACCCCACTGACAGAGGAGCCTGGCGGGCTACAGTCCAAAGGGTCACAAAGAGTCAGACACAACTAAGCACGAAGGCACAGCACAGCATGACAGCAGAACTAAGAGTCTGCAGAGAGAATAGAAGAGGGTTAAGAACAGAGTAGGGATGAGACACAGTCGCATGCAGTGGAATTCAAAAGACAATGTGCCAGTAAAAGAACACTCCAATACAGGAATGAACCAAGAAAGTCAAATTGTCAAGGAAGCCTAAAGATGTGCATTCCGCAAGGGCTGGTAGCTTATCATGTTAAATGATAGACACTCCTATAAGGCAAAGTAGTAAAGCCCACTGAATATGGGAAAAGGACATGATCAGCTGTAGAGAAAAGTTTTGTCATTTCTAAGCCGTGTCTGACTCTTTGAGACCCCATGGACTGCAGCCTACCAGGATCCTCTGTCCATGGGATTCTCCAGGCAAGAATACTGGAGTAGGTTGCCATTTCCTTCTCCAGGGGATCTTCCCAACCCAGGGATCGAACCCAGGTCTCCCACATTGCAGGCAGACGCTTTAACCTCTGAGCCACCAGGGAAGCCTTCTAAGGCCTAGTTAATCATAAATAATCACCACAAGGAACATAAAGACTATGAACCACATTCTCATACCATCAATTTTATGATCTTGGAACCATACCAAGTATTTATTAGAAGAAATAAACACTGTATGTAAGTGAATAAAACACTGTATAAAAGAGTAAAAATTAACTATTCATTTTCAGCAACAGGTAACTTTTAAATAATTTATTTTCATATGAAAACATTCCAAGTTAAAAATGTCTCAATAATACATATTAAAAAGAAAAGAGTTCTTTTCATTAAGAGATACATGAACATGCATAAAGAATGATGTGACTTCCGAGATCTGCTCCCAAATAATTTAGAAAGTAAAGGAATAGGTGAGTATATAATAAAATAAAATTGGCTATGAGTTGGAAATTTTTAAAGCTGATGTTGATTGCATGGGTGTGACTATTACTACTTTTGTACATGCTTAAAATTTCTTCTTAATAAAATATTTTACTACCTAAGAGCAAACAGAGACAAACATTTGTAATATCCCAACCCCAGAGCAAATAATTATTACAAGGTTCTGAAATTAACCTCAAACTGTCAAAAGGAATGAAAATACAATTTTTATATGAAGGAAGGTTGGAAACTTGGCTTATAAAATATATAAAAGGGAAAGGGGAGACAAAACCCAGCTTAAACAACTTATAGAATCTAGCTCTGATTTCATGAAAGTTTAAATTTTAAAATGCTATAAGACTGAAATTTTTAAATATTTAGAATTAAATCATGAAAAATAAATGCTCCATTTCCTCCAGAAGGTTAAGATATATTTTTTTCATAATACACATTACAGGATAATTAAATTACTTAAGGTAAAAGATCTGTGACAATCTTACATAGTGACAGAAGTAGGAGACTATACCTGTTAAAACTAAACTTGCTTTAAGTTATTAATTCTGATATATTCTTTCCTGTTTCCTAATTTCCACTGTACCAGTTTTTCCACCTAAGTAGTGTCAATTCATTTCAATGTTACTTATTGCAGGAGTCTGACCCCAACTCCACACAGCAGGACAGAATGTCGTACTGTAGCCTCCCACAGAACCCTTTGTTATCTCTATCATATTAAGCAGTTCATTTTAGCACCATGAAGCAAAGGATCATGTCTTAAAAAAAAAAAAATTTATTGAGATACAATTCATACACCATAAAAATTACCATTTTAAAGAGTACAGTTTTTGTTTTTAGTATATTCACAAGATTGTGTAACCACCAGCACTAACTTCAGAACTTTTCATCTTCCAAAAAGGAAAGCCTGAACCCATTAGCAGCCTTGAGCTCTCCATTCCCTCTTCCTCCTCACCCTGACGACCTGCTTTCTGTCTTTTGTGGATTTGCCCATTCTGGACATTTCATATAAATGGAATCATATATAATACATGGCCTTTTGTATCTGACTTTTTTCACTTAGCAGAAGGTTTTCAAGGTATATTCATGGTAATAGCATGTATATTACATTACTTTTCCAACTAAATAATATTCCATTTTATGGATTATTCCATATTTTATTCACTCATGTAACAGTTACTGGACTTTGGGTTATTTCCACTTTTGGGGCCTCTATGAATAAAGCTACCATGAACATTCATAGACAAGTTTTGTATAAACATATGATTTCAATTTTCTTGGGTATATACCTAGATATGAAACTGCTGGGTCACACAGTAACTTGGTTTAAGTTTTCAAGTAACTGCCAAACTGTTTTCCGAAACAGCTGCACCACTTTACAAACCCACAAGCAGTATATGAGGGTTAAAATGTCTTCACATTCTCACCAACACATTTTATTGTCCATCTTTTTGATGAGTGCCATCCTAACTACCGCACAACTGCACTCATCTCACACGCTAGTAAAGTCATGCTCAAAATTCTCCAAGCCAGGCTTCAGCAATACGTGAACCATGAAATTCCAGATGTTCAAGCTGGTTTTAGAAAAGGCAGAGGAACCAGAGATCAAATTGCCAACATCCGCTGGATCATCGAAAAAGCAAGAGAGTTCCAGAAAAACATCTATTTCTGCTTTATTGACTATGCCAAAGCCTTTGACTGTGTGGATCACAATAAACTGTGGAAAATTCTGAAAGAGATGGGAATACCAGACCACCTGACCTGCCTCTTGAGAAACCTATATGCAGGTCAGGAAGCAACAGTTAGAACTGGCCATGGAACAACAGACTGGTTCCAAATAGGAAAAGGAGTACGTCAAGGCTGTATATTGTCACCCTGCTTATTTAACTTATATGCAGAGTACATCATGAGAAATGCTGGGCTGGAGGAAGCACAAGATGGAATCAAGATTGCCGGAAGAAATATCAATAACCTCAGATATGCAGATGACACCACCCTTATGGCAGAAAGTGAAGAGGAACTCCAAAGCCTCTTGATGAAAGTGAAAGTGGAGAGTGAAAAAGTTGGCTTAAAGCTCAACATTCAAAAAACGAAGATCATGGCATCTGGTCCCATCACTTCATGGGAAACAGTGGAAACAGTGTCAGACTTTATTTTTCTGGGCTCCAAAATCACTGCAGATGGTGACTGCAGCCATGAAATTAAAAGACACTTACTCCTTGGAAGGAAAGTTATGACCAACCTAGATAGCATTTCAAAAGCAGAGACATTACTTTGCCAACAAAGGTCCATCTAGTCAAGGCTATGGTTTTTCCAGGGGTCATGTATGGATGTGAGAGTTGGACTGTGAAGAAAGCTGAGCGCCGAAGAATTGAGGCTTTTGAACTGTGGTGTTGGAGAAGACTCTTGAGAGTCCCTTGGACTGCAAGGAGATCCAACCAGTCCATTCTAAAGGAGATCAGTCCTGGGTATTCTTTGGAAGGAATGATGCTAAAGCTGAAACTCCAATACTTTGGCCACCTCATGCAAAGAGTAGACTCACTGGAAAAGACTCTGATGCTGGGAGAGACTGGGGCAGGAGGAGAAGGGGACGACAGAGGATGAGATGGCTGGATGGCATCACCGACTTGATGCACATGAGTTTGGGTGAACTCCGGGAGTTGGTGATAGACAGGGAGACCTGGCGTGCTGTGATTCATGGGGTCGCAAGGAGTCGGACATGACTGAGCTACTGGACTGAATTGAACTGAACTGAATGGGTGTGAAGTGGTATCTCCCATGATTTTGCATTTCTCTGCTGGCTACTGATGTTGAGCATTTTGTCATGTATTACCGGCCATTTGTGTATATTCTTTGAAAAGAAAAACGTCAATTTAGATCTTTTGGCCACTTTTAATTTGGGCTATAGATGATTTATAAAAATTCTTGATATACTCTGGGTACTTTATCAGGTATATGATTTTCAAATATTTTCCCTCATCCTGTGGATCATCTTTTCAGTTTCTTAAGAGTGTCATTTGACATGTTTTTAATTTTGATGAGTTCCAATTTTTCGGTTTTTCATTGGTTGCTCGTGCATTTGATACCAAATCTAAAAATCTACTGCCCAGCTCAAGATCACAAAGATGTACTCATTTCCTTCTAAGAGATGTATGGTTTAGTCGCTAAGTTGTGTCTAACTCCTTTGACTTCCTGGACTGTAGCCTGCCAGGCTCCTCTGTCCATGGAATTCTCCAGGGAGAAATACTGGAATGGGTTGCCATTTCCTTCTTCAGGGGATTTTCCCAACCCAGGAATTGAACCCGGGTCTCATGCATTGCAGGCAGATTCTTCACCAACTGAGCTATGAGGGAAGCCCAAGAGATGTATAGTTGTAGCTTTCATGTTTATGTCTTTAATCAATTTTGAGTTATTTTTTGTATACAGTATGAAGTGGGGATCTAAACTGATTCTTCTGCATGTGGAAGTCCAGTTCTCCCAGCATCATTTGCTGAAGACTATCCTCCCAGTGAATGGGCTTGCTACCTTTGTCAAAAATTTATCAGAGTTGTGTAAGTTTACTTCTCAACTCTCGATTCCCTCTCATTGACCATACATCTATCCTCCATGTGTCTCTGACTGCACCTAACACAGAACCTGAAATATGGAAGCACGCAATAAAGATTTAGTAGGTGAATAAACAGCCTTTTGTCAACAATAAAATAATTAGTGTGAGCTGAGCAATACTTTAAGGAGCATTATCCTACCCCAGTATTTAAAAAGCAAGAAACTGAGACCTAAGAGAGGTTACCTGATGAGATCAAAGGAGAAAAAAAAAATTACTTAAGAGGCAGGGGCAGGATCAGAATTCAGTTTTCCTAACTTTTGGTGTAGGGCTCTTTCTATAATACCATGGAAAGTGGCTTCTCAACTAAACTGAACTGCCTAAACATATGCCAATGTGTCAGCCTATAAAAACCAGCATATATTAGAGACAGAGATAGGCATGTATCCTAATCCTTAATCATAAGGGAATGCTTCATAAGCATAATTCACCAAAAAGCCTTACAATCAAAATGGGGCAGGAAGTAATTAATATACCACTGAATGCAGTGTTTTCCTCTAGGCGACTGTCCTCTATTTCACTCTCAGCTCAAGAACATAGCTAGTCACACTTTTAGTCCTTATTTTAGGCAGAAGAAAACCGTTTGTGTGACAGTAAAAATTATAAAGCAATCAGGTGCCTAGTTCCAATACCCTGCTCTCTTTACCATCTCCCACCATCACTGTGATGCTTCACTCACTACTAAGTGCTGTAGAGAATGCAGAAATAGAGCGATCATCATAAATTTAACTTTCCTTTACTATCCAGAAATTAGTCTGCCTCCTTCCAAAAACCAGAGAAATTTTAGAGCTGGAGAACAGAAAAATAAAGGGAAACAAAGAAACAATTACAGGAGAAGCCTTCTGAAAGATACATGCGGGGATGTATGATTTGAGGTAAAGGGAAAACACCAAGTGTTCAAGCCTAACACTAAATGTACATGTACAAGGAAGGAAAACGCTGTCTGTGCAAATGCTGTGTATGCAGTATGTACAAGCACACCATGAACTGTCTTGTAGTCAAGAATATACTCAGCCTTCGGTTTAAACTGCAGCCTCTTCTTAGATCACCCAAGCACAGATAACCTGACCTTTCACGGTATGCCCACTCCTTGTCC
Organism: Bubalus bubalis; assembly: GCF_019923935.1. Lineage (NCBI taxonomy): Eukaryota > Metazoa > Chordata > Mammalia > Artiodactyla > Bovidae > Bubalus > Bubalus bubalis. The sequence goes on from NC_059161.1 coordinate 47,734,404, forward strand.
TACATGTCTCCATCACTATAATGACTACAGAGTATCTTAATAGTTACCTCACACGTTTGTCTCCCTTTTAAACTTTCATTGCACTGAGGGTTGAAACCATGTGTTTTTCATGTTGTGTTCAGTATAGAATCTGGCACTTTATAATGCTTTGTTGAATGAACATTTTCAAAATGTTTTGTAGTCCTGAATATATCTGTTCAAAAGCATCAATAACAAGAAATTTATTTATTCTTGCTGTGATAATTCCCAAACATTACAGTTCACACATATACATCACACATATATACGTTCTCATATATACATCCCTATACAAATTTCAGAGCTGGTGAATCTGCTAGAAAACAAACAAACCTAACTCGGTATGTTTACCACTGAATGCTGTAGTTGCTGACCATCTCTACTAATAAAGCAATTTTATACTCCTAGCAAGAAACACACAAAAAGCTCAAGACTCACCCACTACAAGCAGCATGATCTAGTGTGGTGACATATACAGGAGATGGGGCGCCATCTCTGAAGAAGCCTGTAAAGGAATTCTTGAGGGCAAGATATCTTATATTCACCAAAAGAACTACAGATTAAGCAAGAAGATAAAATGATCGTCAAATACCGGTGTACTGGTAAATGTAAAAGGTTTGGAGTCCGAGAGTCCTAAGATGTGATTCTAAGATGCGCCTCCACTGTGACCTCTTTAGGAAGGTGACTTCACGTGTCTGTGCCTCTTGAAGTACCTCTACTATAAAATGTGAGTAAGAATGCCCATCTCACAAGCTCCCTGTGAGGATCAAATGAATATATAAAAGACCTAGCACAGATACTCAGACACTAGCATGTTTGAGATCTGTTAACAGTGTCCATTCCATTCCTACCTGGCAACAGGTTGTGACTCAAGAAGCAGAGTCAAAAAACTCTATTTACTAAAAATCTTTCTCCCAATAGATGTCAATGTTTCTAGTTTCATCATAAGGAAATTCTGTATGAATTTTCAAAAGCCCTCATTTAAACATAAAATAATCTGCTATTCAATCTTTCAAAGATAACCTGTCAAAAAATGAAAGAAAACAAAAACAAAAGAAACAAAGACAAGCTGTCAAGGCCCTGTGGAGGATAACTCCTTCAACCAAATGAGGCTGAAGGAATAAGAAAATAGCAGTGAAAGGGTCCTGGAAACAAACTTTTTCTCCTTTGTAATTGTACTGTCAGCCTCATCTAACTACACCCCACTACATACACTCACAAAAAATTCATTCAGGGTTATATTACTAAGAGGTGAAATTTCTGTTTTTAAAACAAAAAAGATAAGCCCCAAACCACAATTTAATGATGTATTTTTAAACACTACTACCACAAAAGAAGATGTACTCACAGATAAATATTTCTATGTTCCCTCAAACTGTTGATTATGTGTTGAGTCACAGAGTGAATTTTGATAAAATCATACAATATGGCATGATAGCTATGCTATATAAAGTATTAATAAACTTTGTATTGAAAAAATAAACCTTAAAACCATTCCATTCTTTACAGACCGGACCAAGACAACGTAATGTCCCAACTTAGACTTCAAATCTATTCCTCTTATTAAGGTGTAACCACTGCCACTTTATTTTTTCCAATTGCAGCCCAAATTCTCAGTCACTCACCCGCCCGCCATCTTATGAATCCTGTGCTTCCTCTCTGCCTGTGGGCTCCACCAAAGGGGGACTCTATAAAGTAAATGTGGAGACAATTATTGCCAAAAGTGAAAGACTGAGAGATTCTTAATAGTTCTAGAAAGGCTAATAAGCCCTTGATTCATTAACTTAGAGAGGAGAAAGTAAATCCCACAAGCTAGAGGATATGAATAGATTATAGCCCAATTCTAAACTGTCAAAATATGTCAAAGATTCAAAATGTCTGAAACAGAACTTTTGAAAATCCAGCAAAACAAATTTAGTGGTATTTGTGGATAAAGATAAAAATCATACTTCTGCTTCCTGGGCTCACACAAAAATTCATCCTTATCAATGAAATCAGAGAAAAGAAACATAAAAGATTTGAGTAAAAACAATTAAAAACTGCATTTAAAGAGCATACACTTATAAAGAATATTAAAGGTTCTCTTTTCTTCTACTCTTGGCATTTTATGCTACATCTATAAACCTGACATTTGCCTCCATCTTCTCCTTGCCTCTTGATAGAGTGAATAAAGCACCTCTCATCAGCAAGCCTGCAATCCTACCCTTCTTCCTACATTTCTCTTCATGATTAATACTATCACATATTCTCCATCAATGAAGAGCAAAATCGCCAATTCATTTCTAGTTTTCCACCATTACATAATATGTAAAATTAGGCCAAGTCAAAATGATACTGACAACAACAGAATAAACAAACCCATCACTTTTTATGCTGGAAGCACAGTGCTAAATGCTTTCCATTAATTATTCAATTTTCAAAACCACTGTATAAGATAGTACTAGGGACTACATGCAGGTCAGGAAGCAACAGTTAGAACTGGACATGGAACAACAGACTGGTTCCAAATAGGAAAAGGAGTACGTCAAGGCTGTATATTGTCACCCTGCTTATTTAACTTATATGCAGAGTACATCATGAGAAACGCTGGGCTGGAGGAAACACAAGCTGGAATCAAGATGCCAGGAGAAATATCAATAACCTCAGATATGCAGATGACACCAGCCTTATGGCAGAAAGTGAAGAGGAACTAAGAAGCCTCTTGATAAAAGTGAAAGAGGAGAGTGAAAAAGTTGGCTTAAAGCTCAACATTCAGAAAACGAAGATCATGGCATCTGGTCTCATCACTTCATGGGAAATAGATGGGGAAACAGTGGAAACAGTGTCAGACTTTATTTTTCTGGGCTCCAAAATCACTGCAGATGGTGACTGCAGCCATGAAATTAAAAGATGATTACCCCTTGGAAGGAAAGTTATGACCAACCTAGATAGCATATTCAAAAGCAGAGACATTGCTTTGCCAACAAATGTCCGTTTAGTGAAGGCCATGGTTTTTCCAGTGGTCATGTATGGATGTGAGAGTTGGACTGTGAAGAAAGCTGAGTGCCAAAGAATTGATGCTTTTGAACTGTGGTGTTGGAGAAGACTCTTGAGAGTCCCTTGGACTGCAAGGAGATCCAATCAGTCCATTCTAAAGGAGATCAGTCCTGGGTGTTCGTTGCAAGGACTGATGCTAAAGCTGAAACTCCAATACTTTGGCCACCTCATGCGAAGAGTTGACTCATTGGAAAAGACTCTGATGCTGGGAGGGATTGGGGGCAGGAGGAAAAGGGGACGACAGAGGATGAGATGGCGGGATGGCATCACTGACTCGATGGACATGAGTTTGAGTAAACTCTGGGAGCTGGTGATGGACAGGGAGGCCTGGCGTGCTGCAGTCCATGTGGTCGCAAAGAGTTGGACACGACTGAGTGACTGAACTGAACTGAACTGAACTGAGGGACTATTTGTACCCCCCAACCAAATTCATGTTGAAAACCTAATCCCAAATGTGATGGGGTCTTTGGGAATAAATTGGGTTTAGACAGGGTCACAAAGGTGGAGACCTCATGATGGAATTATTTCCCTTATAAGAGACATCAGAGAGTTTGTCCTGTCTCTTTCCACCATGTGAGACACAAGGAGAAGGTAGGTATTGCCTGCAAGCCAGGAAGAGTTCTCACCAGAACCCAAAAATGCTGACACTATGCTCTTAATAGTCATAGCCTCTAGAACTGTAAGAAATAGATTTCTGTCCAGTCTTCTCAGTGTGTGATATTTTGTCATGGCAGCCCAAGACAGTTTCCCATTTTACTTTGCGACCCCATGGACTATACAGTCCACGGAATTATCCAGGCCAGAATACTGGAGTGGGTAGCCGTCCCCTTCTCCAGGGGATCTTCCCAACCCAGGGATTGACCCAGGTCTTCCACATTGCAGGCAGATTCTTTACCAGCTGAGCCACAAGTGAAGTCCAAGAATACTGGAGTGCATAGCCTATCCCTTTTCTAGCAGATCTTCCCAACCTAGGAACTGAATTGGGGTCTCCTGCATTGCAGGTGGATTCTTTACCAACTGAGCTATCACGGAAGCCTGAGTTGAGAAAACTATGGCTTAAATAGGCTAAATACACAGGCTACAGTGGTAGAACCAGGATTTAAATTGGGCTTTTAACTAACACTGTTCCTCTGATATCTCCATAATACTGAGTTCATAATATGTATCATCAAATATGTTACGTGCAAGAAATCAAAATAAAGTTGCCCTAAAAAACTCAGACATCTAATCATATATTATAACATATGGAATGCCAAAAGTATGAATTCCTCCAGGTTTGGTACCCAAGAAATGTTTACTGAAACAAACAACAATAATACAATATGATAAGTGTTAGATGAATAAAGTCAAATAAAGTAACACAAAGGTTTCCAGAAGGAAACAATTTCAGGGGTGAGTAAGACAACTACTACGAGACAGAGTATGAAAAAAAGTCATAAACAAATGAAATGCAGTCAGAACAGGGAACAATTAATACATTTGGATTACTAGTAGACATTACATATAAGCTGTCTCTCCAAAGATGAAGAGACTCTCACTTTTGAAATAAAAGACCATTCTAACTTGAATGGACTAGATGGACAGAAAAATGGAATTTGAAAGCTGGGACTGTTCCTTTTCAATTCCATATTCAACACTGTAGTTTACAGTATAAAATATCCTAACAGATGCCCCTGTCTCTCATTGCTTCCTTTTTCAAACCACTCTACAGAAAGTATAAAAGTAATCATCCTAAAACACATATCAGATTGGCTCCTTGTTCAGAAACATTCGATAGTCCTACTCTGCCTACAAGATACTATTTAAATTTCTCAGACTAGAATGTTAGGCCTCTCACAATCTGTCCCTGTTTTTTTATTTTTTTTTACTTTCCTTCCCAATTCACCTTGAGTCATGATTCCTCTACATTGAAGCTATACTTGATTACCTGCTGCTCCTGAACAGGCCCTATTAAAAGGTCTCCATCTGGACTGTGGTGCATCTTAAGGCCCATGTAAAAGAACTTCTCTGCAAGTATAATCTTGCCTACTGTCTCATTTATTACCCTCTGTCATATGTCAGTTACATTCCTGCATGAAGGTCTCCATTGAAGACTACAAGCCATTTGAGATGGCCTCTACCCTACATGCAGAGTTATTAGGGGGAAAAAAAAAATCAAAGCAAGTCTTTGCATGTCTATGTGTGGGTACTATATAAGGAGCTAATCGTTAAAAGGAAATATGGTTAAGGTAATACTGCTGCTGCTGCTAAGTTGCTTTAGTCATGTCCAACTCTGTGTGACCCCATAGACGGCAGCCCACCAGGCTCCCCCATCCCTGGGATTCTCCAGGCAAGGACACTGGAGTGGGTTGCCATTTCCTTCTCCAATGCATGAAAGTGAAAAGTGAAAGTGAAGTCGCTCAGTCGTGTCCGACTCTTCGCGACCCCATGGACTGCAGCCTACCAGGCTCCTCCATCCATGGGATTTTCCAGGCAAGGGTACTGGAGTGGGGTGCCATTGCCTTCTCCAAAGGTAATACTAGACAAACACAAAGAGTATTACACAATTACCTAACTCAGCCTGCAGAGGTGCACAACAGCTTTCCAGAGAAGAAAACAAACTGATTCTCCAATGATAAATATGAGAAGACATAGGTGAAACATACACAGTTATGAAACAGTGCCACTTGTGAGAACTACAGGACATTCAGTGTTGCCAGGGTGTAAAATATGGAGCCAGAAGTGGCAAAGTATAAAGCTACAGAGAAAAAGGCTTCACAGTGTGTTGAAAAACATTTTATGCTCTGGGCCAGTGGTTCAGAACTAGTGAAAACTCCGAATTTGTAAAACCAGGTGTAAGTTTTACTAGAAGACAAGTTGAATTCAACAGGTAGTATTTTCACATGTCAAAAATCAAACAGATTAAAAAGATACACAGTAAAGAGTCTCTTCATACCTCTGCAACCTGCCTGGGTCATATCCTTCTTCTTGGGGAAAACTGTTAGTTTCTTATTTTTCCTTCCAGAGTTCCTTTATACCAATGCTATGCTATGCTAAGTCACTTCAGTCGTGTCCGACTCTGTGCGACCCCATAGAGAGCAGTCCACCAGGCTCCCCCGTCCCTGGGATTCTCCAGGCAAGAACACTGGAGTGGGTTGCCATTTCCTTCTCCAATGCATGAAAGTGAAAAGTGGAAGTGAAGTCACTCAGTCGTGTCCGACTCCTAGCGACCCTATGGACTGCAGCCCACCAGGCTCCTCCGTCCGTGGGATTTTCTAGGCAAGAGTACTGGAGTGGGGTGCCATATACCAATAGAGCAAATAAAACTACACAATCTACTTCCCTCCTTTACACAGAAAGTCCTCTATATAAGCTCTGCATCTTACTCTTTTTCTTATTAACTGCAATAATTTTTCCATGATTTTCCATGTAAATAAATTCTTCCTATTCCTTTTCAACTGCATAATATTCCACTGTACTACTGCATCATTATTAACCTATCCACTATTTATGGACATTTGAGCTTTTGTTCCACTCTATTACAATATATTATTTTGGCTGACATATATTAAAAAAATCAAAAGAAAAGGGAAGAAAAACAATAACAAGGTTTTCTTTCAGATTACTGTGGATAATCTCCAAATCTTTTGCTATTACATACAACATTTGTATGAACAACCCTGTACATATATCATCACAAAATGTGAAAATATACCTGAAGGATACACTCCCTGAAATGGGAATATAAATTTGTAACTCTGATACATATTATCACATTGTCCCTAGGGAGAAAGAACTAGTATAGATTTCCTACCAACAGAGATGACCAGTGACACTGACTGGTTTCTCAGAGGAAGGGAAGGATCCCAGGGAAATCTACCCTTTAAAATTATAATCAAGGAAGAAGAATCCAGAAGAAGCATGAGATAAATAATCAAACAGGTCAAAAGAAAAAACCAGAATTATGAGGTTCTGGAGGACAAGTAAAAACAGATGATTCTTCTCTAGGGTGAAATATACACCAGGGAGATCTAATAATTAAATAAAGAACTAAACTATAAAACTTAATTAAAGCAGTATGATAAGTCACGGAAAAACAGAACAAATCAAGATAGTATAAAAACAAACAGTAATGAAGAATAAAGATAATTAAGAATAAAAGAAAGATAATACTATTTCCCATGAAAAGGAATCAGAACTCCTTGGGAAAATGATTGATTCCAGACCTGGGAAACTATATGATAAGCCTGGAATATTTTATTGTGTCAGAAAGTCTTCACAAATTGATGGAAACATGTCAAAATAATATAGACCTAGCTTTTCGGGGGCTTACATGGGCCAAATCCAGGATAGTTTGAGAATTCAGAATTAATAATGATAGTAAAAGACTATAATCCATTGAGTAGAACTGCACCCATAAGAGAAAAATTTTCTGTAATAAAATCAATTAAAATGAAAAAGGAACAGTAAATTAGAAAATCACCATGTATCACAAATAGCTGACCCAAACAAGAGCCATAACTGAATGCTGAAACTGGTGGGCCAAAGTTTGAGGAATACCTAGATATTTATACTGTCACAAAGTGTCACACCACAAGATTCTTTTTAATAACAGATGGAAAAATAATAACCTTACAATGGAGAACAGTTTTGGTAGACACCATTGTAAGCAGTGATCAAGTTAACATCACCAGGACCGGGACAGATCAGTACCATCTGCTTCCACTGCATGACTAGACATCATGAAGTCACATGACTCTTACATAATGATCCAAGAATTTTTTGGAGACAGAGGGCTATGAATATTATTACTGGCAATATTTGGATGATAATAGCATTGTGTTAATCTTAGTTTCTTGATTTTTATAACTGCACTTTAATTATGTAAGATCGTGTTCCAGTTTTAGAAAATAAAAGGGTCATCATGTCTCAAATGGTTCAGAAAATAAACATGTATTTGAACCTAAGTATCTTTAAAATATTTTAAGTATTTCTAATAAATGTATCGACGTGGAATGAAGGACAAAGCACTGGGACAGAGAGGAAATGAGACGGAGGAGGAGAGAAAAAAGAAAAACAATGCAAATGTGGAAAAATGTTAACATTTGAGGAAAGAGTGTATGGATTTCTCTGTACATCCACCTCTGTCAAACGCCTGTTCATATTCTTTGTCCATTTTCCTATTTATATTTTTCTTAATGTTGTATGGACACACACTACAATAACAGTGTTAATCCTTATTTTTCCCAATATGTGATGTCTTTTGTTACAGATTTAATTTTTTAGTTAATTTATTCATTTTAATTGGAGGCTAATTACCTTTCAATATTGTGGTGCTTTTTGCCATACATCGACATGAATACTTAAGAAATTCTTAATGCTACAATAATGGCCATGTTTGGAGGATGGGGTTACAGACACTTTATTTTTTTTAAGTTTTTCAGCTTACCTGTATTTTACAAATATTCACTAAGCAACTATTATTTTTATAATGAAAAAAAGAGTTACATGTTTATATTCCTTAAAATAAGTAAAATCCCAAAAGATATGTTCATAGAATCTGATTCTAAAAGTCAAAAGGATTTACTCAACAGTTTCTCTCTTAACAGTCTTTGGAGACAAGAACTAAACCAATCATGAAGAAGAGTAGAGTTTGAGACTTGCCTTAGATCAAGTGGTATTGATCTATGGTACTGTAAAGTGGTATTGGCATAGGAATTTTTAAAAACAGGCTAAAAGAGAATACAGAGCCCAAAAGCAAACCCACATAGAAAAACAACAATATGATGGATTATTCAGCAAATGAGACAATTACTATACTTTTAGAAAAATAATAATATTAGGTCCCCTTCTAAACACACACACATATACCATAACATACTCAAGGTAGATTAAAAAGAAAGCCTAAATGTGAAGTAACTATTAGGTATTTTATTTTAAAGCATAAGACACTCTGAGCTTCCCTGCTAGCTCAGACGGTAAAGAATCCGCCTGCAATGAGAAAGACCTGGGTTGGGAAGATCCCCTGGAGGAGGGCATGGAAACCCACCCCAGTATTCTTCCCTGGAGAATCCCCATGCAGAAACGAGCCTGGTGGGTTACAGTCCATGGGGTTGCGAAGAGTCGGACACAACTAAGCGACTAAGCACACACACAAGACACTCTGCTAGCGAGGCTCCAAGATAGCCTTTGGTGATCCTCCCACCTTGGTATTCCAATCTCAGTACAGTCTCCTCCCACAAAGGACAAGCTGAGTGATAGTGACTACAAAGGATAGATCACAAAAGACTTAAGTTTCCACTGTTATTTCCTGGCTCACTCATGCAGGCAAAGTCAGCCTCCAAATTGTAACTCACAAGTGGCCCTGGTAAAGGATCACCTCAAGAGGAACTGAGGCCTCCCACCAAAAGCCTACACCAACTCACTGGCCATCTGAGTAGGCTATCTTTAAAAGCAAGCCCTCCAGCTGTAATTAAGCCTTCAAATGACTGAAACCCTGACCAACACCTTGACTACAATCTCTTAAGAGACCAAGATCAGAATCACCCAGACACACTGTTTCCAGAAGTGAAAAGGAATAATAAATATTTATTCTTTTAGGCAAATAGGTTTTGCTGGTAATGTTATAGTATGTGTATGTATACGTGTGCTCAGTGATTCAATGATGCCCAACTCTTTGCAGCCCGATGTTCTGTAACCTGCCAGGCTCCTCTGCCCATGGAATTTTCCAGGTAAGAATACTGGAGTGGGGTGTCATTTCCTATTCCAGGGGATAGTCCCAACCCAGGAATCGAACCTGCATCTTTTGTGTCTCCTGCATTGGCAGGCAGATTCTTTACCAGTAGCACCACCTAGGAAACCCCAATTTGTTATAGAGCAACAGTTAATTAATAAAAAGACTATTATTATAACCTCGGTGTAGGAAAAGTTCCTAAATATGATACTAGGAGCAAATTATAAAGTAAAAGATTGTCAAATGTATCTGTATTGAAAATGAAAATTTTTGGTACAAAAAAATTTTACTACACAAAATCTAGAAGGACAAGCCACAAACTAAAAGGAACAAGGGTGGTGGAGCAAAGAGTAGAAAAGGCAATTTAAAAAAAGTAGGAATTAACATATAAAAAAACTAGGACTGCCATTAATAACCAGAGAAAATCAAATTTAAAATACTAAATACCATTTCTCATACATCAGAATGACAAAAATTATGTTTGACAAGATGACTAGTCTTGGTGGAAACTGCTGGTGGAAATAAAATGCTAACAACCACTTTAGAAAATATAGAAAATCTAGTAAAGGTGAAGGCTGAGCATACCCTGGGCTGTGCTGTGCTTAGTCACTCAGTCGTGTGTGACTCTATCCAACCTCATGGACTATAGCCCACCAGGGACAGAGAATCTCTCTGTCTATAGGGATTCTCCAGTAAAGAATATTGGAGTGAATTGCCATGCCCTCCTCCAGAGGATCTTCCCAAACCAAGGATCAAACCCAGGTCTCCCACATTGCAGGTGGATTCTTTGCCATCTGAGTCACCAGAGAAGCCCATTAATACTGGAGTGAGTAGCCTATTCCTTCCCCAGGGGATCTACCCTAAGATCTAGCAATTTTCTACTTGCAATAAAAATTTCACATATACACAGGGCATGTACAAAAACATTTGTTACAGCACTGCTTGTAACAGGGAAAAAACTGGCAACCACTTGAAGCTCTTCAACAGAACAGTTTTTTAAAGTGTGGTTTATTCATGCAAAACCACATAGCAGTGAAAATGAAAAAATCACAACTCCATGTATCAATATAAATACACCTTAAAAATGTAACACTAAAAAAATAAACCAGTATGTAAAGGTTATCAACTGATTTTTCAGCAGAAACTGCAGGCCAGAAAAAAAGTGGCACAATATATTTAGAATGATTCAAGGAGAATACCTACAACCAAGTGCTCTACTCAGCAAGGCTCTCATTCAGATTCAATGAAGAAATCAAAACCTTTAAAGTCAAGTAAGCTGTAGGAATTTAGCACCATCAAACCAGCTTTACAGCAAATGTTAAAGGAACTTCTCTAGGCGAAAAAGAAAAGGCCACAACTAGAAATGAGAAAATTATGACATGAAATACGTCACTACTAAAGGGAAAAATGAGGCTTCCCTGGTGGCTCAGACAGTAAAGCATCTGCCTACAGTGCGGGAGACCTGGGTTCGATCCCTGGGTTGGGAAGATCCTCTGGAGAAGGAAATGGCAACCCTCTCCAGTACTCTTGCCTGGAAAATCCCATAGACGGAGGAGCCTGGTAGGCTGCAGTCAATGGGGTCGCTAAGAGTCAGACACGACTGAGCGAATTCACTTCCACTTTTAAAGGGAAACATGCAGTAAAGGTAGGAAATCAAGGATACACACAAAGCTAGTACGGAAGTTAAAAGAGAAAAGGTATTAAAATCATCTCTGTCCACAATAAGGGATACACAGAACAATTAGATGTAAATATAATGTCAAAAACAAGAACTGTTAGGGGAGGAAAGTACAAATGCAGGGTTGTTAAAATACATTTAGAAGTGAGAGATGAGTAACTTAAGATAACCATGTATATATACAGACTGCTATACAAAAACCTCATGCTAACTGCAAACCAAAAATCTATCACAGATATATATACAAAAAAGAAAAGGGAATCCAAATATAACACTACAGATAGTCATCAAATCACAAGAGAAGAGAACAAAAAAGAAAGGGGAGGCGCCTATAAAAACAAATTCAAAACAATTAACAAGTCAGTTGAACTGAGGTAGGTGAACCTAGAGCCTGTTATACAGACTGAAGCAAGTAAGAAAGAGAAGAACAAATACTATATATTAACTCATATATATGGAATCTAGAAAAACGGTTCTGATGAACCCATCTGCAGGGCAGGAACAGAGATGCAAACATAGAGAACAGACCTGTGGACACAGCAGGGGAAGGAGAGAATGGGACGAACCCAGAGTAGCACTGAAATATATACATTACTATATGTAAAATAGCTAGCTAGTGGGAAGTTACTATATAATACATGGAGGTCAACCTTGCGCGCTGCGACAACAAAGAGAGGTGGGAAGGGGGTAGAGTGGTTCAAGAGGAAGGGTATACACGTATACTTACAGATGATTCACGTTGTTGTATGGCAGAAACCAACACAACACTGATAACTACCTTAAATGTAAATGAACTAAATGCTCTAGCCAAAAGATTGAGATTGGTTGAATGGATACAAAAATAAGACCCATATATATGCTGCCTACAAAAGACTCACTTCAGATCTAGAAACACAGAGACTAAAAGTGAGAGGATGGAGAAAGGTATTCCAGGCAAAGAGAAATCAAAAGAAAGCTGGAGCAGCAGACTCATATGAGACAAAATAGACTTTATAACAAACACTATTATTTTAAAGAGACAAAGACTATTAAAGATTATTATTATTACAAACAGACAAATGGACACTCTGATGACCAAGGGATAATCCCAGAAGATATAACAATTATAAATATACATGTGCCCAACATAGGAGTACCTCAATATATAAGGGAAATATTAGCAGACATTAAAAGGAGAAATCAACAATAATACAATAATAGTAAAGGACTTTAACACCCCCACTTATATCAATAGACAGATCATCCAGACAGAAAAACAGTAAGGAATCACCTACCTTAGATAACACATTAAACCAAATGGACTTAATTGATATAGAGAGACACCATTCCATCCAAAAGCGGCAGAATACACATTCTTTTAAATTGCACATGAACTTTCTCTAGGATGGATCACATGCTAGGCCACAAAACAAGCTGTAGTGGCTTTAAGGAAATAGTAATCAAATCAAGCACCTTTCCTGACCACAACACTATAAGATTAGAAATCATCAACAAGAAAAAAACTGCAAAAAAACCCACAAACGCTTGGAGGCTAAATAGTATGTTACTAAACAACCAATGAGTCATTGGAGAAATCAAAGAGGAAATCAAAACACCTAGATGCAAATACAAACACAACAACCCAAAACCAATGGGACACAGAAAAAGCAGTTCTAAGAACATTCATAGTAATACAAGTTTACCTCAGGAAACAAGAGAAGTCACAAATAAACAACCTAACCTGAAGCAACTAGAGAAAGGAAAACAAAACCCAAAGGAAGAAAAAAAATCATAAAGAGCAGAAATGAATGAAATGGAGACTACAAAAACAACAGAAAAAAAATCAACAAAACCAAAAGCCAGTTCTCTGAAAGGATAAACAAATATCAATAAACCTTTAGCCAGAGTCATTAAGAAAAATTTAGAGTGAGCCCAAACCAAACAAGACAGAAATGAAAAAGAAGAAGCTACAAACGACACCACGGAAACACAAAGGATCATTAAGAGACTACTACAGGCAACTATACACCAATAAAAATGGACAATCTAGAAGAAATGGACTAATTATTAGAAAGGTATACTCTCCCAAGAATCAATCAGGCAGGAACAGAAAATATGAACAGATCAATTACCAGTAAGGCAATTCAATCAGTAATCTAAAAACACCTAACAAACAAAAGTCCAGAACCAGATGGTTTCACAAGTAAATTCTACCAAACATTTAGAGAAGCATTAACACTTATCCTTCTGAAACTATTCCAAAACTTCGCAGAAAAAGGAAAACTTTTATCCTCAATCCATGAAGCTATCATAACCCTGATACTAAAACCAGACTAAGATATCACAAAAAAAGAAAATTACAGTTCAGCATCACTAATGAACACAGATGAAAAATTCTCAACAAAATACTAGCAAACATAACCCAACAAGTCCGCTGCACACAAATGAGTTCAGTTCTGAGAGCACACAGGTAAGGAAGTCCAATTTGTTCCTAAGTCCAACAAAGTTGGCCTAGGTACCCAACGAACACAATGTGTTATACTGTACTCTACTATAATAGATTTACAATGTTTTTCAAACAAATAGGATATAAAAAACAAAACCAAAAAATATAGAAAGCATTTTTAATCTTACAGTACAATACCTCGAAAAGTACAGTAGCACACTACAACAGCTGGCATACAGGGGCTGGCATCGAGTGAGGAGGCAAGAAGAGTTACTGACTGGAGGAGGTAGAGGACGTGGGAGATGGTAGAGGTGAAGGGTCATCAGCATTAGGAAATGGAGAGCCAGCTGCAATTCCACTCACACTTGATGTTGATGGAACACAGGTTCACAATTTTGAAAGTTCTCAACTTGAAGTTTCATATGCACAGAATTTATTGTACCTTTAAAACATCACACACCATGATCAAGTTGCATTTGTCCCAGAGATGCAACAATTTTTCAATATCAGCAAATCAGTCAATGTAATATACCACATTAACAAAACTGAAGAAGGAAGCAACCTAAATATCCATCAACGGACAAATGGAAAAAGATGTGGTACATATATGTAATGGAATATTACTCAGCTATTAAAAAGAACGAAATATTGCCATTTGTAGCAATATGGATGAACCTGGAGATTATCATCTTAAGTAAAGTAAGTCAAACAGAGAAAAACAAGTATCATATGTTATTGCTTACATGCAGTATCTTAAAAAAATGATAAAGATTATTTTATCTATAATACAGAAACAAACTCACAGATTTAGAATGAACTTATGCTTACCAGGGAGGGGAAGGACGGGGAAAAGGAACTGGGGATTGACATGTACACACTGTTCTTGCCATTTTTATTCAACACAGTTCTGGAATTCCTAGCCACAGCAATCAGATGAGTATAAAAATATAATCAATCAAACTGGAAAAGAAGTAAGACTGTCACTGTTTACAGATGACATAATACTATGCATATCAATAGAAAATCCTCAAGAAGCAACCCACTACAACTTATCAATAAATTAGGTAAAGTTGCAAGATATAAAATTAATATACAGAAATCTGTTGCATTTCTATACACTAACAATGAAATATCAGAATGAGAAATCAAAGAAACAATCCCATTTACCATCACATCCAAAAGAAAAATATAGCTAGGAATAAATCTTCCTAAGGAGCCAAAAGACCCATGCCCCCATTATAGACACTAGTGAAAGAAACCGAAGATGACACAAACATATGGAAAGATAACATGTTTCCAGATTGGAACAATCAATAATTGTTAAAAAGATCACATTATCCAAGGAAATCTACAGATTCAATGTAATTCTTATCAAATTACCAATGGCAATTTTCACAGAATTAGAACAAATGATCTTAAATTTTGTATGTAAACACAAAAGACCCTAAATAGCCAAAACAATCTTGAGAAAGAAGAACTGAGCTGGAGGAATCAGGCTCCCTGACTTCAGACTACACTATAAAGCTACACTCATCAAACCAGTACAGTACTGACACAAAAACAAACATACAGATCAAATGAAAAGGATAGAAAAGAAAAAAAAGAAAAGCTCAGCAACAAATCCATGCACTAAGTGAAGAGGAACTAAAAAGCCTCTTGATGAAAGTGAACGAGGAGAGTGAAAAAGTTGGCTTAAAGCTCAACATTCAGAAAACGAAGATCATGGCATCTGGTCCCATCACTTCATGGGAAATAGATGGGGAAACAGTGGAAACACTGTCAGACTTTATTTTTGGGGGCTCCAAAACCACTGCAGATGGTGACTGCAGCCATGAAATTAAAAGATGATTACTCCTTGGAAGGAAAGTTATGACCAACCTAGATAGCATATTCAAAAGCAGAGACATTACTTTGCCAACAAAGGTCCTTCTAGTCAAGGCTATGGTTTTTCCAGTGGTCATGTATGGATGTGAGAGTTGGACTGTGAAGAAAGCTGAGCACCGTAGAATTGATGCTTTTGAACTGTGGTGTTGGAGAAGACTCTTGAGAGTCCCTTGGACTGCAAGGAGATCCAACCAGTCCATTCTAAAGGAGATCAGTCCTGGGTGTTCTTCAGAAGGACGGATGCTAAAGCTGAAATTCCAGTACTTTGGCCACCTCATGCGAAGAGTTGACTCATTGGAAAAGACTCTGATGCTGGGAGGGATTGGGGGCAGGAGGAGAGGGGGACAACAGAGGATGAGATGGCTGGATGGCATCACCGACTCGATGGACCTGAGTTTGGGTGAACTCTGGGAGTTGGTGATGGACAGGGAGGCCTGGTGTGCTGCAATTCATGGGGTCACAAAGAGTTGGACATGACTGAGCGACTGAACTGAACTGAAAGTGATATGAAACACACAGAAAACAATGTATACTGAAATACACAACTACTTACAGGATTTATATAAAAGTCACATACATTGGTCCTTTTCTAAAATATATTCCAAAATATGAAGGATCATCCTATGTTTCTTATAAAAGTTCTTCATACAGCTCATAAAATCTCTACCATAAATTAATCATGAGTATATTATCCCAATACCACTGGATAAAAGCGTACTTTGCTTCCAAAATTAACATACCTGAAGACACCTTTGACTCATAACAATAAAGTATTCAAAACAGAGCATCAAGCAAACGGGCTTTGTAAAAACTGAAGTAATATATAACAGCAAACTATTATTCCACATACTCAGTAAAGTATGTGCACTGGATGAAAACCATATGCTTTATGCAAATAGAAGGGGAAAAAGTGGAAACAATGACAGATTTTATTTTCTTGGGCTCCAAACCCACTGTGGACCATGACTGTAGCCATGAAATTAAAAGATGCCTGCTCCTTGGAAGGAAAGCCATGACAAACCTACACAGCATATTAAAAAGCAGAGATCATTTTGCCAACAAAAGTCACACAGTCAAAGCTACGGTTTTTCCAGTAGTTAAGTATGGATGTGAGAGTTGGACCATAAAGAAGGCTGAGCGGAGAACTGATGCTTTTGAACTGTAGTGCTGGAGAAGACTCCTGAGAGTCCCTTGGACAGCAAGGAGATCAAACTAGTCAATCCTAAAGGAAATCAACCATAAATATTCATTCATGTAAGGACTGATGCTAAAGCTGAAGCTCCAATACTTCGGCCATTTGATGCCAAGAGCCAACTCCCTAGAAGACCCAGATACTGGTAAAGATTGAAGCCAAAAGGAGAAGCGGGCAACAGAGGATGAGATGGTTAGATAGCATCACGGACTCAATGGACATGAATCTGAGCAAATTCCAGGAGATGGTGAAGGACAGGGAAGCCAGGCATGCTACAGTCCATGGGGTCACAAAGAGTCAGATATGACTTAAGAGACTGAAGAGTACAGCACAGTATGTTAATGATGAAGAAAAAGAAGTAAATAGTGAAATCTTTTCCCCTTACCTCTTAATCAAATCAGGTAAAGCTAAATAATCACTTATTCCAGTCCCCTTCCCACAATAAGGAGAGGAGGAAGAAAAACATTATGCCACTGGGTGGGGGAAAGAACAAAAGGAGCCCCTCCAGGCTTCACTAGGTAGCTCAGGGCCAAATGAATCACCATGTTTATCTACTAATACAGCTGCACTCCCTTCACAGTATTATGCACTTGAAAAGAAATGAACTTTTTAAAAATGAAACTAATACAAATTAGAAAGTTTTTGCTTTTTGTTTCTGCAAATTTAGTTAAGCTCTTTGTTTATAAAGACCAGAATTACAGAATAAATCTTTCATTGTGTCAAAATGTTTATTCCAAACTGACAAAGATTTACGAAACTTGGGCTCTAAAACATTTGATCTAAGGGTCAAGGACAGTCTGACTTCTTAGTTCTGCCAACAGTTTTTAAAAGTTGCTTCCTGTACTAGGGAATGTTCACTGTTCTTGCACAAACAATAACAAAAGTCATTTATACAATCACCTTGATTTTTTCCTTTCCTTTTAGATTCACTGCTTTGTAAAAGCAAAGGCTGCAGTTAATTCTAGTTAAGTATTTTGAGTTTTTATTAACAATAGCAAAGGCTATTGTTAATTCTAGTTATTTTGAGTTATTTACCACTATATTTCTACTCACTTAATATTTGTTGAGAAACATGAATTTATTCATTTTCTCAAAAAATACATCCTGAATGTCAATTATGTGCCAGACATTAGAGATGAAAGTCAGTAAAAAAATGTGGTCACTACCCATCAAGAGCTTTCAATCCAATTGGGGAAAAAAGATATAAAATCAGAAATATATTTTATTTATATATATATATATATATATATATATAAATTCAGACTATGAAAAAAACACCATGGAAACAAGATCTAGCCTGGGGTGGGAGCTGAACTAAAATTAGCATAACAAACATTAAATACAATTTAAAACACACACATACACACACATCTCCCAAATCATGCTAGGAATAAGAATGTCCACAACTGTCAGGAGGAAAGGGTTTACAACAGCGATGGTAAAATCCATATGACTTTGAAAAACATAAAGGCGATAGCTTCATGTAAACAGCACTAAGAGAGATCACTTATCTCTGTAGGAAGAAAAACAGTGGCTACCCTGGTACATTTCCAATCAAAAATAGGTTTCATAGCCAGAACTATTTTCCAAAGAAAAAGCCAAACATCAGCTATAAGTCTGGTTACTTTCAAATAATCTCAAGTCTTCCGAACACATTATACTGAGTTTACAACAACACATGTTTCCCAAGCCTTAACACCCCATAAAACACAGGTGGCAAAAAAGATAACTTCAGCCTCACAGATCTCAAAATCATATAATGTTAGAGCAGAAACAGATTTCTGGATGTCATCTTATAATAAAAACACTTTCACTTTTCAAATCAGACATGAGACCCAAAGCGGCGAAGTAACACTCACAGCCATCATTCATCGAGTCAGTCAGGAAGCGGACTAGACCTTGGATTTCCTGAGTCCCACTCCTAAGCTCTTTCTACAGTATTCAAATAGCAAGTATATCAAGTGACAAGGAAAACATGTGTAGCAAATAAACAAGGCAAAATTTTTAAAATACAGGAATTCTTTTTAAAAAATGTTAACATACCTTCACTCGACACACACTTCCCTTAAGTCCCTCCTTAATGTTTCACCTTACTACATAGCACAGAAGGGGAAAAGTGAAGGAAACCACTAAAATTCACTGACCCTACAGGGTCCAGGAGCTAGGTTGAGTGAGTTATCTATTTTAATTTCATTGAATCATTACAACTACCCTCTGAGCAGTATATTATTAATCTCATTTTACTGATTTAGATTCTACTTAGATTAGGAAACAATAACTTATTCGAGGTTACAAAGCATAAAAATGGCAGAGGCAGGATTTGAATTCAAGTCTTCATTATTCCAAATCCATATAGCCACTTTAGCCACAAAAAAATAATTTTTCTTAGGAAAATTTTATACAAAGCAGTTCAGTCTCCTGGAGCACTCACCAATGCCCATTTAATTGTTGATAAGTTTTCTAAAGTTTAGTCTGAGAACCTAATGACCATTTATTACATCATTTTAAAAGAAAGTACCAAGTTTTAAATAACTACTTTATGAGCAAACTTCAGAACACATTCTTAGCTGAATATTGTATTTTTCTTTTGAGCATCCTTTTCAATCCCATGTCACTGGCACCCAAAAAAGCATCAGCTATCCATTTCTATAAAATTATGATTCACAAACAATAGGGAGAAGGGTGCAATGCATGACCACTTAAGAGAACCACATGAAAACAAAAACTATATTTTGAAAATTCTGATTTTTCCCCTGGTGGTTAACCCATGAACAGCTTCAATCAAGAGTATCCTACTCAAAAAATAAGAACCAGTAGTGCAAATAAAACAAAGGACATAACTGAGGAAGACCGATTTCTAATCGCACAACTATCCCTACCACAGGACTAAGTTTCTGCTTTCCCAATTCTGCTACATCTACATCAGGTTCTCAACTTCCAACAGTTGATACCTTCTGTCTGCTGTCATGTTTCATCTGGTTCTCTTCACCCTCATTACCCTCTCTTTATTCTCATGGGTTTTTCTTTACTTTCTCTATCATTTTAGTGGTTAGAGAGATGGGTGTCTTCTCTGATAATACTATTACAGGATTTTTTTTAAGGTTTTCTTTTGATCCCTATGTTGTCTGTTTTCTCCCAATACTCCAAGTATCATTTCCCTCCTCCACTTCTTTATTTCTGTTTGCTTATGTTGACCTTTTTTTTTTTTTTTTAATGGAGGTTTTCCCCAAATGTCTGATGGTCTTGGATTATTAGTTCATAGTTAAGAATAAGGTTCTGAAAAAACAAAATTGAAAGATCTATGTGAGGGAACAAGGCTGGTCAACAGATGGAATTTATTGTGGGCGAGCCTACCAGTACCTGAAGAAAGCTGCAGAATATGAGCTAGATAGATGAAGGGAAGCCAAGTTAAGAGTTTCAGAGTTTGGATACAGATTTCCCTTAACTTTCCTGTTTTAAATAATCAGCCACCCACTGCTCCTGGTTTTAAAACGCAGGTACTTCTTCAATGTTATAAACGATATATCTTGGTCTACTGAGACCAGGATTGGTGGTGAAGGGAGTCACTTACCAACAGGATACAAAGGGAGAGAACCTAAGGATTCCACCTATAAGCGTACATATTTTCTGACCAGTCTCCCTGTTTTCTGCTCCACTTCTGATCTCGATTTTCTTAATGTCTGGAGCTTCCCAAGGCTGAGCCTTTTGGGAGCACAGAGATACAGTACAGACAACCCTTGAATCACATGAGCTGAACTGCATAGATCCACCTATACACAGATTTTTTCACAAAATATGTACTACATGATCCATAGCTGGTTGACTGTGTGGATATAGAACACCAGATATGGAAGGCAAGATTGTAAACTCACATGTGAAACTGGGACGGCCTGGGGGTCCCCTGTGCTGTTAAAGGGGCAACTAACTGCATTACACCTCTTACCGGCATTGTGCACTTGCGGGTACTGTAAGCTTTCCTTTCTGCTCATCAGTTACTGCCTGTCCATCTGCTTTCTGATTTCAAAAAGTCAGCTATTTCTGATTCCTGCTCTATCTCTCATTCAAGGGGGAACGGAGAGTTACTGTTTTAAAGACTACAGTCCTCCCTTGGTATCCACAGGGTTCCAGGACCCTCGTGGATACCAAAGTTTGTGGATGTTCAACCCCTTATATAAAATGACAAAGTACTTCCATACAACCTATACACACCTTCCCGTTTACTTAAAATCATCTGCAGATTACTTCAGTTCAATTCAGTCACTCAGTCGTGTCCGACTCTTGGTGACCCCGTGACAGCAGCACGCCAGGCCTCCCTGTCCATCAGCAACTCCCGGAGTTCACTCAACTCACGTCCATTGAGTCGGATGCCATCCAGCCATCTCATCCTCTGTCGTCCCCTTCTTCTCCTGCCCCTAATCCCTCCCAGCATCAGAGTCTTTTCCAGTGAGTCAACTATTCACATGAGGTGGCCAAAGTACTGGAGTTTCAGCTTCAGCATCATTCCTTCCAAAGAAATACCAGGGCTGATCTCCTTTAGAATGAACTGGTTGGATCTCCTTGCAGTCCAAGGGACTCTCAAGAGTCTTCTCCAACACCACAGTTCAAAAGCATCAATTCTTTGGCACTCAGCTTTCTTCACAGTCCAACTTGCACATCCATACATGACCACTGGAAAACCATAGCCTTGACTAGACGGACCTTTGTTGGCAAAGTAATGTCTCTGCTTTTCAATATGCCATCTAGGTTGGTCATAACTTTCCTTCCAAGGAGTAAGCGTCTTTTAATTTCATGGCTGCAGTCACCATCTGCAGTGATTTTGGAGCCCCCCAAAAATAAAGTCTGACACTGTTTCCACTGTTTCCCCATCTATTTCCCATGAAGTGATGGGACCAGATGCCATGATCTTCGTTTTCTGAATGTTGAGCTTTAAGCCAACTTTTTCACTCTCCACTTTAACTTTCATCAAGACGCTTTTTAGATCCTCTTCACTTTCTGCCATAAGGGTGGTGTCATCTGCATATGTGAGGTTATTGATATTTCTCCCAGCAATCTTGATTCCAGCTTGTGCTTCTTCCAGCCCAGTGTTTCTCATGAGGTACTCTGTGTATAAGTTAAATAAGCAGGGTGACAATATACAGCCTTGACGTACTCCTTTTCCTATTTGGCACCAGACTGTTGTTCCATGTCCAATTCTGACTGTTGCTTCCTGACCTGCATATAGGTTTCTCAAGAGGCACGTCAGGTGGTCTGGTATGCCCATCTCTTTCAGAATTTTCCACAGTTTATTGTGATCCATACAGTCAAAGGCTTTGGCATAGTCAATAAAGCAGAAATAGATATTTTTCTGGAACTCTTGCTTTTTCAATGAGCCAACGGATGTTGGCAATTTGATCTCTGGTTCCTCTAACTTTTCTAAAACCAGCTTGAACATCTGGAATTTCACGGTTCACGTATTGCTGAAGCCTGGCTTGGAGAATTTTGAGCAATACTTTACTAGCGTGTCGGGAGTTGGTGATGGACAGGGAGGCCTGGCGTGCTGCAATTCATGGGGTCGCAACGAGTCGGACACGACTGAGCGACTGATCTGATCTGATATGAGATGAGTGCAATTGTGTGATAGTTTGAGCATTCTTTGACATTGCCTTTCTTTGGAATTGGAATGAAAACTGACCTTTTCCAGTCCTGTGGCCACTGCTGAGTTTTCCAAATTTGCTGGTATACTGAGTGCAGCACTTTCACAGCATCACCTTTCAGGATTTGAAATAGCTCAACTGGAATTCCATCACCTCCACTAGCTTTGTTCGTAGTGATGCTTTCTAAGGCCCACTTGACTTCACATTTCAGGATGTCCGGCTCTAGGTCAGTGATCACACCATTGTGATTATCTGGGTCGTGAAGATCTTTTTTGTACAGTTCTTCTGTGTATTCTTGCCACTTCTTCTTAATATCTTCTGCTTCTGTTAGGTCCATACCATTTCTGTCCTTTATCGAGCCCATCTTTGCATGAAATGTTCCCTTGGTATCTCTAATTTTCTTGAAGAGATCTCTAGTCTTTCCCATTCTGTTTTTTCCTCTATTTCTTTGCATTCATCTCTGAGGAAGGCTTTCTTATCTCTTCTTGCTATTCTTTGGAACTCTGCATTCAGATGCTTATATCTTTCCTTTTCTCCTTTGCTTTTCGCTTCTCTTCTTTTCACAGATATTTGTAAGGCCTCCACAAACAGCCATTTTGCTTTTTGCATTTTTTTTCCATGGGGATGGTCTTGATCCCTGTCTCCTGTACAATGTCACAAACCTCCGTCCATAGTTCATCAGGCACCCTGTCTATCAGATCTAGTCCCTTAAATCTATTTCTCACTTCCACTGTATAATCATAAGGGATTTGATTTAGGTCATACCTGAATGGTCTAGTGGTTTTCCCTACTTTCTTCAATTTAAGTCTGAATTTGGCAATAAGGAGTTCATGATCTGAGCCACAGTCAGCTCCCGGTCTTGTTTCTTCTGACTAGAGCTTCTCCATCTTTGGCTGCAAAGAATATAATCAATCTGATTTCGGTGTTGACCATCTGGTGACGTCCACGTGTAGAGTCTTCTCTTGTGTTGTTGGAAGAGGGTGTTTGCTATGACCAGTGCGTTCTCTTGGCAAAACTCTTGGCAGATTACTTACAATATTTAAAACAACATACATGCTACGCAAACAGCTGCCAGCACAAGGCAAATTTAAGCTTTACTTTTAGGAACCTTCTGAAATCTTTTTTTTTTTTCTAAAAAATTTTCAGCCTGCAATTGGGCAAATGCATGGACCTCTGGATATGGAAGGGACGAACTGTACAAAGTTTCAGTTTTATAAAAGTTCTGGAGATAGATAGTGGTTATAGTTGTACAGCAATGTGAATGCACTTAATGCCACTCAACTGTATGCTTATAATGGTCAATTTTATCTTATGTAGATTTTACCACTGTTTTAAAATATAATTTTTTAAAAGCAAGGTTTAAAAAAAAAGTTACTTCCTGAAAGATCCCTTCCAAGATCATGATCTGCAGTTATCTCTCTCCCCTATCAGGGTAACTCTAGTACTCACCATACTTTCTTTGTAGCACTTACTGCTGATTAAATTATCCTATTTACTTATTTTATTATCTCTATCCTTCAATTAGAGAGTAGGCAAAAGAGTCACCTTCTGACATCACTGACACACTGTGGTCATAAGAAAATGTTAGGAAAGCAGTCAATAAGCATTTGATGGATAAATAAACTAATTTTTCTGTGTCCCAACATAAGACCTCTTGAATGAGAATCTTGGGATTCTCAGACTAGTACTTTGGGGCACTGACTAAACAATGAAAAGGAACATATCTCTTTCTGGTTAAAAAGAGGATGGAGATAATTAGAGGAAATAAATCAAATTCACCAAACTGTATTTTGTATGACTTAAAGTTGCTTCCTTTTAGTCCCTTATCTGCCATACCCCCAAGTTTCTCTTCCCTTTACTTGCTTTTAACTGGCAGTATTCTCCAGAGCTCTGCCCTCCCCTGCCTTCCCTTAAGCATCTTCACAGAGCATTGCTGTGTCACAACAAGGCATAATGGCTGGCCCTCAGGACCAGTGTGCCTGCATCTGAATCCTGAGTCCATGACTTACTAGGTGTGTAATCTTAAAATTCTCTGTACCTCATCTTATTCATCTTTAAAAAAGAACGATAATACAGTACCAACCTCACAGGGTTGTTGTGAGGACTGAGTTAATATGTATCAAATGATTAGAATGCTGTCTAGCATTTAAGTGGTTCAAAAGTGTCAGCTAGAGGGGCACCATATAATTTATCATCCAAACGAGGGCACTTCTGAGAAAGACTATAAATAACACCACTGGAGCAACAGGGCATAAACCAGAAACTGTCCTAGCCGAACCAGGACACAGCAGTCCAATTAGTATCAGATGAACTATAAAATGCTGATACGCAATCGTTTCTGCCCTACAAACATCACACGGTTAACCTAATATTGTTC
This sequence comes from Bubalus bubalis, assembly GCF_019923935.1. Lineage (NCBI taxonomy): Eukaryota > Metazoa > Chordata > Mammalia > Artiodactyla > Bovidae > Bubalus > Bubalus bubalis. Next base: position 47,759,359 of record NC_059161.1, read on the forward strand.
ACTTCCAATTAAACAAACCTACTAATACATTGCTGCTGCTGCTGCTAAGTCGCTTCAGTTGTGTCCGACTCTGTGCGACCCCATAGACGGCAGCCCACCAGGCTCCCCCGTCCCTGGGATTCTCCAGGCAAGAACACTGGAGTGGGTTGCCATTTCCTTCTCCAATGCATGAAAGGGAAAAGGAAAGTGAAGTCGCTCAGTCGTGTCCAGCTCTTAGCGACCCCATGGACTGCAGCCTAACAGGCTCCTCTGCCCATGGGATTTTCCAGGCAAGAGAACTGGAGTGGGTTGCCATTGCCTTCTCCGACTAATATACTATTATCTCCAAAATGGGTTCAGTGAGGGAGGAAAAGGGGTAAAATAGGTTAAAAGTTTCAGAAACACCAAATTAAACAAAGTTGAAGAAGTTTCTTTACTATCTAGACTACTCAAAAGTCACTGGTATACTAACACCTTAATTGATCTTACAGTTGCAATTAATTTTATTTTGTAACTACAAAGCTATTATAAAATTTAAATAAGCCACTTTTTTCCCTTAATAAAGTATGTTATCTATGTTCACTGTTCTTTTCTTCAGTATCTAGCCCATGTGTGTGCATGCCGTCGCTTCAGTCATATCCAACTCTTTGTGACCCCATGAACTGTGACCCCACCAGGCTCCTCTGTCCACGGGATTTCCCAGGCAAGGATACTGGAGTGGATAGCCATTCCCTTCTCCAGGGGATCTTCCCAACCCAGGGATCGAACCTGTGTCTCTTACAACTCCTGTATCAGCAGGCAGGTTCTTTACCACTAGTGCCACCTGGGAAGCCCCTACCTAGCTCATAATGAGTACTAAATAAATATCTGTTGAATGAAAGAATACTGAAAATTTTCTCATGAAAAATTGTTTTAGGAATCTAAAACAAAATCAGAAAAAAATAAAAATCCTAGTTTGGAATTTTGGATGCACTTCTTCAGTTTTGTGGGTTTGTTTTGTTTTTTTTTTTTTTTCTATTGAAGGTTCCAGCAGAATTCTTAGATTAAAATGGCACTGGATTTTTGCATTGCCTTTGCTCTCAACTAAATGTGGCTTGCTGATCATGAGGAAAAAGTACTCCTAGAAGATAAAAACAACAATAGTAGTAACTAATGTATATGAAGAATACTATGCATAAAGGGCTTACAAACTTTAATTCCTTTGATCTTTACAACAATCTTCAGCTCAGTTCAGTTCAGTCTTAAGTGATATCTATTTAGCTTGATTTCGGGAATCTTAGATCTCAAGTCCACAGCTCATTTCCAACTGCCTAATCAGAATTTTCTTTTTTTAAAATGTGTATGTCCCATTTTTGCTATCATAATTTGCCCTTTACCAGGTATATTCCAATACAATCTACTACTAAGCCTAACTCTTGGTAAGATAGCTAAATTAAGTGTTCAAATTCTGTTATGAAAGGGTCCACATGAGTTCTCTACACTACATGGCTCAAAGGGAAGCATGTCACAGGCATAACGTAACTGTTATAAACATACATTTATAACTATATATTTGCAATTTACATTATTTTCCTAGAGTTATTAAAGTTATAATGGGAGAAATGTATATTCATGTAGCAAAAATAATTCCAAATATCAAATTTTGGAGCTGTAAGGAACTTTACAGAAGCTAATCAAAATTTCATTGGGCATAAATCAAATGCATTTCTATCCTTAAACTTCAATCAGGTATTATTATTGCCATTCTTTACATGAGGAGACAAGGTTTAGCAATTTGTCCAAGTTTACATAGCTGGTGAGTAGAAGAGTTTGAATTCAAACCCAAATCTGTCTAAAGTGAAAACTAGAATCATTAATTTTCTTTACAGTATACTAAGATTCCTACATTTTCCTATAGCCTGAATTATTCTATTAAAAGTAGAAGAAATTTAGAGCTTCACAAGATCTCCAATTCACCTATTTTTACAGCCTCAGTGGTGTCAAGTAGTTTTATGTGTTATTTACACACAGTTGATTACTGAAGGAGTTAAGACTAGAACTCGGGACTTCTGTGAGACTCACATCCAGTTCTTTTCAGCATCACAAGATGTTTATTTTCACTACTACTGAAGTCAACTCATGGACAGCTGCCCCATTTTTGTGAAGGCCTAAAAATATTGTGATATATACCACAGAAAACACTTCTACTTGTAAAAAAAAGAAAAGGCTTCTACAGTATCTCTTATGAAATCATAAACTAAAAAAGCTGTTAAGACTTATTTATATAATCAAAGGCTGATTCTTTCCTAAGAAATTTGACACAAGGCATTCACTAAATTATTTGGTTTGTTACAGAGCCAACAGGTAGATACACACACACATACAAATAGAAGGAAATGTGCCAAATTTTTGAGCCCCCATCCCTTTAACTCATGGCTATTTTGACCTCCTTCAAGAGGTGATTACACAACCCAAGCTCTACATAATCAGAGTACATATATCCCCGGCTTCACAATCCAGGGATACACAAAAATGACACAATCTACTCTGGTATCTACTATACGGCTGATGGGAAAAGGCCTACCTTACTTTTGAACAGTGAGCCATGACATTGCCCTGAGGCTTCCAGTAACCACATGCTCACTACAGAGCAGAATCCTGCTTGGAAATGAGAACACCACAGATGAAAACAGCAGAATGGAGCAGAAGAATGTTTGACATCATCACTAGGGTTCCTGGATTCAGGTATGGCTGAAATAGGTCCATTCTGGATTCCTTATTTACATAATCTAATAAATCCACCCCTTCTTCTAAATTTATCCTTCACTGCTTAAGCTTGTGTTGAGTTGCTGTTGCTTAAAATCTGCAAAGTCCTAATTATTCTCATAGAGAAAAGTCCTCCGTTTTTAAAAAATGCAGCAAAATTTTAAACAATTAAAAATTAGATTAATAGTTTTATCAATATAAAACATACTTTGAAATTTATATACCAAAGCTTTTTTTAACACAATAATATCTAGTGTTACTAAACAAGGTTTAAACAATGATTGCATTTTTAAACAATATTAGAGCATTCTGATGTTCAGTATTTTCTTTGTACTAAAATTTTTCAAATGATAGAAAATATCAGGTGTCTACTCCTTGCCCCTTAGTTTTCTGCCATGCCACTCTCCAACTTTAGATTATGTTGGATGGGTACTTTATCCATCAATGCTCCTAGAATACATAAATCAGAGAAAGTTCAAAAACCAAAATGTTTGCTCTGTCCAAGCTCACAGAGAATGTAATAGCATCACCTAAGTTCCTTTTTACAATCCTCTTGGTTAATAATCCTTCCCTTTGTGTTCTTCCTGCATGATCACTTCATTCCCTCTGGATCAGCTGGAAGGCTGCCTCTCCTCCTTTCCAAAGCTAATCCTCTCTCCTGTGTTGTCATCTCTTCCCAACCCTTTGCTCCATCAATTATGCTCTGACAACTTGTAGCATTTCCTATCCCACTAGCATGTTCCACTCGGCCATCATATATGTACAAGGCTTTCTCTAACTTTTAAAAACAATTTCTCTTGACCAAATTGTACGCATGCTGTTGCTACTCTACTTTTCACTGTCAGATTTTCCAAATAGTTTAAACCCAGTATTTAAGCATTAATCACTCTCCTTTGTCCCCAAGAAAAGTGGCTTCCAATCCCCTTCCCCAAATCACTGATACTGAATTCACAAAATTATTGTCAAATCCAACAGCCTTTTAAAAAATTTTCATTTCCTTTGTACACTCTCTTGTATGTGATATTAACCATCCTCTTGTAAAATCTCATCAATTTGTTCTAATGACTTTACTATTGTAGCTTTCTTCCTTTCTAATAAATGCTTTTGGTACATTCCTAAGGAAGACTCCTTTTCCTCTCATTCCTCAACTGTTGGTAAAGTGTTTCCTGGATTCATTCTTCAATCCACTGCTTGCCATATACTTTTCTGAAAAAGTATACATAACATTAAAATTCAACTGTGTTGTTCTCCTGTATGTGAAAAAATTAAACTCACAAAAGGCTGAATAATCATTTCTATCAACCCCTTCCAAATCAGAACCATTTCTGAATTTCCTGAAATGGTATCACCAGGCTCTAAAACATGCCACACACAATCACGCCTCTGGGTATTTGGGCCCATCTTCTATTGTTTAGAATACGCCATCTTCTATTGCTTAGAATATGCTTCCATTCTCAGTTGAAAAACTTCCTCCCAGACTCAAAGGCCATTTACTCTGGGAAAGACTTTCCTGTCACACACCCATCTCTGGAGCAATCTGAATTCCTAGTTCTCTCTCCTATACAACCTTGGCACTACGTAGACACCTTTATTATAGCATTTTTATGATCTTATGTAGCATTGATCCCTGTGTTTTTCATCTCACACAATAGAATTTCAAGGGCAATGGATATGTTTTATTCTTTTTGTTTCTTTGGTTGCTATAACATGGTAGGCACTCGATTATTATTGCGAAGTATGTTTCAAAAGTCCAGGTTCAGAATGTCAAGGACATCCTAAGACATTTCATATACCTGCACGCCTTGTACACATGTCAAAGTTCAAAGTGACAGTTTCCTGAACACAAAAATCATCTATTGACTATTCCAGTGATTCAGCATATATGTTTTCTTGCTGTAAATAGTCTTCTGTTTCTACATGCATATGTGTCTTATCTTTTAAATTTATCTGGTGAGTATTCGAGGGCTATATTTTTAATGCTAAATACATTATACTATCTGGTGTGATTCCTAATACTGTAGCTGGTATTCAAAAAGTATCACACAACTGTTCAATAAGCCTCACTGTTAGGAATTCTGAAACTATCCTAAGAGATCTGTCATTAACTTATTGTTTTAAGTTAAAGCTTTTCAAAATTATTCATTATGGAATATAAACATACATGGAACTCAGACAATAAATGCATTCAAATCCACAGCCCAAATAATATATTTATTTTTAACAAGAAAAAACAGTGGATTCTTTCAGTGGTGACAAGGCATTTCTTTTTTTTTTTTGCAGGAAACTGCAAACATGAATCAATTATATATGGCCATTACAAAGGAATTTTCCTACAATTCACAAGGTTAAAATTGATTCAGGCAGTGGCATCAATCAGTGGAAGTTTAAAACCAAAGCGAAAGGTTGTTAGGAATTATGACCACACAGGTTTGTAAATGGAAAAAATATATTTATAGTGAAGAGTTCCAGAAGTCACTTTTTTGATCAAGTATACGTCATCTATATAGTATTTTCACCAAAAAAGGATCAACCTGGATCTAATAATAAACACAAATTTAGACAAATCCAGAATGTGGAACATTCTACAGAGGCAACTGGAAGCATAAAATCCTCAAAGAAAATCAGATTCAATGTCATAGAAAGCAATACAATGTCACATTTTTATTATTCCAGAATAAAATGGGCTAGTTCAATCAGTTCAGTTCAGTCGCTCAGTCGTGTCCGACTCTTTGCGACCCCATGAATCGCAGCACACCAGGCCTCCCTGTCCATCACCAACTCCTGGAGTTCATTCAGACTCACGTCCATCGAGTCAGTGATGCCAGAGATCCAACCAGTCCATTCTGAAGGAGATCAGCCCTGGGATTTCTTTGGAAGGAATGATGCTAAAGCTGAAACTCCAGTACTTTGGCCACCTCATGTGAAGAGTTGACTCAATGGAAAATGGGCTAGAGACATAACCAAATATACTGTATAGATTCTAGATTTTTTAAAAATCATAAAAGCTTTTTTGGACTGCCATATTAGATGTGATTATTCAATGTATTAATTTTCTTGGTTGATTACTGGTAACCATAAAAACCTTATTCTTGGAGATTTGGACTAAAAGAACTTAGGGATGCACCAAAATCTACATCTTGCTTTCAAATGATTCAACAACAACAACAAAAAAACCCAAATTAACATTGTAACTATGAGTATTCATGAAAATATTAAATCAGCTTAATTGTGGCAATCATTTCACAATGTATGCCCGCGTGCTAAGTCACTTCAGTCGTGTCTGACTCTTTCAGACCCACTGGACTGCAGCCCACCAGGCTCCTCTCTGTCCATGGGATTCTCCAGGCAAGAATACTGGAGTGGGATGCCGTGCCCTCCTCCAGGGGATCTTCCCAGCCCAGGGACTGGACCTCATCTCTTATGTCTCCTGCACCGGCAAGGCAGGTTCTTCACCACTAGAGCCACATGGGAAGCCCACAATGCATACATACACCAAAACACTGTATTGTACATGTCAAATATATACAAGTTTGAGCAAGTGTACCTCAAAGCTGGGGGGGAAATACATAAAGAAAATATGGTGAAACACTAAAGATTTATGTGCTTATTAGCTCTATATTAAAACTTTTAGCTTTTGTACATAATTAAAATTTTCAAAATCTTCAAGTGAAGAGTGAAAGTAATTTCCTCTTCTTTTCAGTCATTTTAAAGTAAATTGATAAGAGCTGAGTTTAGAGCCCAACTCTATCTTACATTTATTTATCTTAAATACTTTTACACCAAATAATATTGATCTCTGAGACCTCTAAGAATATACACTATATAATCAACCTTGCTTACTAAGAAACAAGGTCAAACTGTAAAACTACACATAAAATAAGTAGAGTTCTTCCCCATTTTACACATAAAATTCACGTTCTTAGCAATAATTAGAATTCCTTTCTCCAGTATTTAACAGAACACACATTAATGAATATTCTTGACTTTACATCTTTTTCCAATGACAAGCAGTCAGTCCATGGTTCTAATCGATCAAGACGTTTGAAATCAAAGGTCTTATTCTCCCTCTGTGTTCCTGTTTTCCCCCACTCCCATTTCCTGAAATGTTGGTGGGGTTCTCTTCTCAGCCTTCCAATTTCAACCTGTCACTGCATTAGTTATCTATCACTGCATAACCGATTACCACAAAACTTAAAGCTTTAAAATAACAGTAAATAAACCCTTCACATCTTTCAGTTTCTGTGGGTCAAGAATTCAAGACCAAAGGCACAAAAGGCACAAGGAAACTACTGAAGCACTGGTGCTCAAACAGATAAAGCAGGAGGTGAAGGGGAGTCACTGGCCCACAGCAGTTCTGAAATCCAGGGCAATACAGTCAATTTCTGATCAGAATCCAAGGCCTGTTTCTGTCCTCCAGGCTCTTGGTCCTGCTTTCCAAAGCATGCTTTCTTTTCCTTAAGGGGTAGCCGATGTTGGCAGCCATGTAGTTTTCTCAACATACTTCCTACATGCAGAGGTTCAGAGACTCAAAGCCTGCTTTTTATGTGTACTGTCTCTGTCCCAAGTCCAGTCCAAGCTGACAGTGCTGATTCACTCTCATTAGAAGAAAAAGAGGTGAAAGGGAAGGAGAGAGGAGAGAAGAAACTTCGTGGGCCTCCTGACAATCTTTTTATGGTTTACTCCATTGTGAGACCAAGGCCATACCCATAAATCTCTCCAAGAAAAGCCCTTCCTTCTGTTCCTTGTGCCTCTGCTGAAGACCACTGAAGGACAACTCTCTAAATGTTCTTAGAAACCCTGTTGTTTGACTCAAGAGGTCTTTGAGGCAACACCTTGGATCTTTCTGAGGTTTTAAAGGATTTTAAAGTCACATCCTCAGCTTAATTTGTGGAACACATTTTCCTAAGGGTGTTTTGGATTTGCTGTTTTCCAGAATGCAATGGCACCCCACTCCAGTACTCTTGCCTGGAGAATCCCATGGGCGGAGGAGCCTGGCAGGCTGCAGTCCATGGGGTCGCTAAGAGTCGGACACAACTGAGAGACTTCACTTTCACTTTTCACTTTCCTGCATTGGAGAAGGAAATGGCAACCCACTCCAGTGTTCTTGCCTAGAGAATCCCAGGGATGGGGGAGCCTGGTGGGCTGCTGTCTATGGGGTTGCACAGAGTCAGACACGACTGAAGTGACTTAGCAGTAGCAGAATGTTCTTCATTTTAGCAACACTGGTCAAATGAAGAGGCTAGGAATTTTCAGACTCACACATGCTTTTAGTTTAACAGTACTTTCTTTGATTGGTCTCTCTCCTTTTACATTTTATATACAAGCAGCAAGAAGAAACCAAGAGTATCCCTAATGTTCTGCTTACAAAGTCTCCTTAGCTAGATCACCTAGTTTACTGTATATATTCTTCTACTTCCTATTTTACTGCAGGTGACAGAGTTCCTAAACTTCTGCCACTAGAGAACAAGAATCTCCTTCCTCAATTTGCTGATGACATTTTTCTCATTTTTCTCTAAGCTCTCACCCACAGTCTTCTCAAAGGCCATCAAACTTCTACTAACAGTCTCATCAGGCTTTTCAGGCTTTCACTAATGCCTCAACATCTTTCTAGTTTGTGTCCACCACTGAGTTCAATGACAGACCTCCATTTTAAGTTGTTGTTATGGCAAAATAAAACCACTCTAATACCAAAATCTGTACAATTTTTATGTAACAAATTACCCCAAATGCCAGCTTTTCCAGTACGGTAAACTTCAGTACCGTGTCAATGGGGCAGGATGGGCGTAGCTCAGTTCTGGACCAGGATCACTCCTGAGATTGCAGGCAACACGTTGACCACAGCTGTAGTTATCAAAAGGCTCTACTTGACTCTGGAAGACTTCACTGTCCAATATGGTAGCCAGTGGTCACATGTGGCTAGTGAGCACTTGAACTGTGGCCAGAATTAACTGAGAGGGTCTCAAAGTGCAAAATATACACCACATGCTGAAGACTTCAGATTGAAAAAAATATATAAAATACATTGTTAATAACTTTTCATATTGACACACATTGAAATGTCACATTGTACATGTAGGCTAAATAAAATGTATTACTAAAATTTTTTTTAAAAGGCTTTACTTGAGTTTACTTAAGTTATACACAGGTTGAACTGCTTTCTGAACTAGTATATCAACAGCTTATCTTGTTTGAAATCACAAAATTTAAGAAATTTATAATTTCACTACAATTTTATGGGTAATCAGTTGAAACCATATTTACAACATGTAAAAACTCAGCAGTAATTATCAAAAGCTGAAAGTTGTCTCAATCAAAAGGGGCTATCCCATCATCTTCCACCAGGCCCCTAAACCAAAGATTCAGTGTCTTACCATCAATAACATAACCCGGTGGACACCAGCCCTGTGTTTTTCTAACACTTCCTCTAACCCAAATACCACACCTATGCCTTACGGTGGGAATATTTAGGTTCCATAAAATTAAAGATAAAAGACAAAGAAAAGTGAAAAGGTTAAAACAAAGGATATATTAAAAGAAAACTAGAAAAGAAATACATATAGGCAAAGTAAAAACAAAGGCAGAACTAAAACCCACACTATCAAAAGAACAGAAATCTAAATCAGTAAAACAGGAAAAGGTAAAACATAAAGAACGAAACGTAAGGGATAAATAGGGAGGGCAGAAAGCAAACACACAATGAAAATTGAGGCACCGCGCTATCTATTGTAGATTAAGGGGCCACAAATTCTTTACCACTCTTTCCATCAAGAGATGGACTCTGTTTCTCTCCCTCTTGAATCCAAGCTGGCCTTCTGCCTTGTTTGACCAAAAAAATGGATTATAAGAAATGCTGTGCCAGCTCTGGTTCTAGCCTTCAGGAGGGCTGGCAGTATTCATTCTCAGAAGCCAGTCACATGTTCTGAAGTGCAAGCTGTCCTGCTGAGAAAAGGCAACAGGAAGGAGAACTGAGGCACTCCCACTCAACCTTCAGCACCAAGGACCCAAACACCCGAGCAAGACCTTCTGGGATTTTCCAGCTCTGCCTGGTTACACTCTAAATCCAGCCAGATGAGTGACCCCAATTGAGATCACCAGAAGAACCACTGAGTCAAACCACAGAATCATGACAAATAATATAAATCATTATTTTAAGCCACCAAGTGTTGGGTAATCTATTACAGCAGCAGATAAAAATCAATGTCATTATACTGATCTACAACAACACAGCACTGTCAAAATCCACAGCTATGAGTCTAGTCTGAAGTGTATGGTTCTTGTATCTCAAGTCCTTGCTAGAAAGCATTATCTTAAACTATCTGAAAACCCAGATTGTTTCAAAAGCCTGGTTGAAAATCATAGCTTTTCTATTTCTAAAATTATCCTCTACTACTTACTTACTTACTTGCAAAAATATTCTAAATTCTATCCTAGGACTAAGTCAGGCATAGAAGATTGGGTGACAAATTTTAACACTACATCTTCCAATTTTACTGTCATCTACTTTTAAAATGTTTTAAGGAATGTTCACCTTTGCAACTTCTCTGAGTTCTTCCTTCGAGGACTGACTATGCACTGGGCACTCAAATGGCAATGATAAACAAGGGGACTATGATGCAGAACTGACAGCAGGTACAAATTTTATCACTCCCTCCCTTTTCCAGGAAGCCAATCTTGCCTAGTCTGTGCTCCCAAAGCACTTTGTGCAAATCTCTATTTGTTAATAACAAATGGTAACAGCAGCTAACATTTCAGAAGCACTTACTATGTCTCTGGAGTAGTTCAAAGCCTTTGACATGACTTAACTCACTTAATCCTCACAACTCTCATGAGGTAGGTGAGAACTATATGATTCCATGTTACAGATGAGGAAACTGACTCATCTTAAAGAGCCTCTTTCCCCCACTAAATTCTAAACTCCATGAAGCCAGGTGACCTGTATCTTCATATTCTTCTCAATCTACAAAAAATATTTCTCTAATTTGATTAAAGATATTAGTTATCCAAATACTAGAAATAAATATGCTTATTTATTTTACAAGAAGAATTTGTCACGCCTCAAAAGCATAAAGTGGTAACAGCTTTTTAGACTAACAAAAAATTGCTTGAGGATAAATAAGTATCTCTGGGTAACTGCTAAGAAAAATTAACCAAAAAAAATAAGTTTATCAATTCATTGATAAACAAAACTATAAAGATCTAAACTTCTACAAATGAGTCTAAGTTGATAATAATGTATTTTTATTCAGCACCATTTTAATGCTGAAAGCCATAAATATAACACTGAAAGCTATATAAACTAGCATTTAAAAAAATTTTTAAAGAAGTCAGTCACAAGAGGAGTAAGAAAATAAGGAGTAATATTCATTAAAATATATGGATTAAAAAATCCAAGTAAATATAAGCCCTAACATTTTGAAGGATGTAATCTGGTCTTTTCGGCTGATCCAGATGATAGTTGGAATCGGGCTTCCCAGGTGGCTCAGTGGTACAGAATTCACCTGCAATGCAGGAGACTCAGGCTCGATCCCTGGGTCAGGAAAATCCCTTGGAGAAGGAAATGGCAACTCACTCCAGTTATTTTTGCCTGGAAAATCCCACAGACAGAGGAACCTGGCGGGCTACAGTCCATGGGGTCTCAGAAGTGTTGGACACAACTGAGCAACTAAACAACAACAGAGCTGGAATCCTCAGCTGTAAAACCTGTGACTACCAATTTCATTGCATACTCTGACTTAAAAACAAAAATGAAAACCTTTATATAATTCATTTGATACACTAAAAACTCACAATCCTCAGAAAACTGGCTGGAAGCTAAAATTTGGGTTCTACAAGAAAAGTCAAATCAAACTGAGGATCATTAAAAAAAAAAATTGAGGATCATTTTACAAACATACTTCCTAATTCACTGTCACCTCAGAATAACAAACTATCTTTTTTAAGAAGGAAGCACAAGCCTAGAAGTTCTACAAACAGACAAAATAGCTATCTTTTAGAATAATCCCCACAGGGATAAATTTTAGAGAATGCTATGTGCCAAACTTTAAATCTGACCTGTACAAAGGTTGGAAATTGTCTCTGCCGGAAATCTAAGAACTGCAGTACCGACATTATAACTACACACACACACACACACACACACACACATACACACACACATAAAAGAAAACATTTTGTGGCACACACTGTTGGTTCTTTAAAGCAGTATCTTTTCCCGATCGCCTTAACCCTGGCTGCCTCCCACTAGAGACTGAAAGATATCTTGAAACCTTGAAGCAACAAGTTTCGGAATGAAAAGCCAGTAAGATAAAGGTGCACAAGCAGAGAGAGCTGGAATCTTTGGTGATGTTATCCTTATCTGATAAACAACCACTCCCTGCCGACCTTTATCCCATCTTACAGGAAAAAATAAACACGTCTTTGTTTGTTACTCTTGGCTACCTATTCTGTTATTTTTAGCAGAACACTTGTCTTACTAATACATTTAAAACACAGAGAGAATGAAAGTGAAAACTGAAAGTGAAAGTCACGTGTCCAACTCTTTGTGACTCCATGGACTATACTGTCCATGGAGTTCTCCAGGCCAGAATACTGCAGTGGGGAGCCTTTCCCTTCTCCAGGGGATCTTCCCAAATGGTTCTCTAACTTCTTTTAATTAAAAAAGTTATGAAGTGAAGTGAAGTGAAGTTGCTCAGTCGTGTCCGACTCTTGGAGACCCCATGGACTGTGGCCTACCAGGCTCCTCCGTCCATGGGATTTTCCAGGCAAGAATGGAAATAGAGTGGGTTGCCATTTCCTTCTCCAGGGGATTTTTCCCGACCCAGGGATTGAACCCGGGTCTCCTGCATTGCAGGCAGACGCTTTACCGTCTGAGCCATCATATGTCATACTGATGCCAGATATGACAAATTAAATGCAGACAGTCCTATATATTTTCCCTTAATATTTTTCTGATTATAAAAGTAATAAACTCACTTTATAAATTTTATAAAGTATAGAAAAATATGACAGAAAAAAAAAAAAACACTACCCAGGGATAACCACTTTTAATACTGTGGTATATATTTCCTTCCAATCAATTTTTATACCTATATCAATATATAAAACTATGCTTTTTATCTTCATAAACTAGGATCATGTGGGATACAGTTTACTACTATTATTAATATCTGCAGAATATAATAATAATTCAGTAACATATGAAAGAACTTAAGACTTAAAAAACAGTAGTGTCTCTTCTACCACTCATACATACACCTCACACCCTCATCATTCTACTTGTCAAATACAGCCACTTTTAATACTTCTGGCATTATGGCTCTCTTTCTTGATTTCAACTGACTTCCCACTATGAAGGTGAAAAACTGTTCCCCTTCACCTTCTTTCCCAACTTTTACTTTCTTTTTCATTTTCATTTATCAATTGTTACTATCACAACATTAAAAAATAATTATGCCTCTCTTGACACATAAACTTTAGATAGAATGTTTTAGTTTGCAAATGTGGACAAAAAGGAAATTAGTGTTCTTAAATGACAAACATTTTTTGTCAACCACAAGATTAAAATGCACCTATCATTTGGCCTTACCCAGTCCTGAGTGCAGAAGGAAAAAAATGTTTATACTTTTTGCTGTAGCACTAATTCATTTAGAAAAAGTGAAAAGATAGCAGTATCATAACAGAGAATAAATACAGAAAAACAAATTTTTAAAAATTGTTACAAATAAACAGAAACTTTAAAATGATAAAAGATAAAGACTGAGGAAGAGAGCAGCACAACATTCAGGTGAGACAACAGAAAAGGAATACCGAGTAACTCCTCTTTCACACTTCTATAATGTCCAAAGGTGCTGAGAAGATAGTTATCACTGAGTTCCAGTAGCATCAGTAATCTTTGAGAAATACAGAGCATCAGAAAGGTATTAAAAACAAAACAAAACAAAACCTTGTACAGGCAAAGATCCTTATTTTATAGAAGAAAACAATGGGTGAGGCTAAATATTAAATATCAGTAAAACCGATATCAAATTTAGCCATGTCATATAACAGAGTACTAAGTAATAATAGCAGCTATTCTATAATAGTAATAATATATAATAATAATAGCAGCTATATATAATACCAATAATAGCAGCTATTGCTTATTAACTACTTAGAATATCCCATGTACTGTGATAAAAACTCATCAAACATTATGATGTTTTATATGGTCTTCCCTGGTGGCTCAGATGGTAAAGAATCTGCCTGCAATGCAGGAAACCTGGGTTCAATCCTTGGGTTGGGAAGATCCCCTGGAGGAGGACATGGCAACGCACTCCAGTACTCTTGCCTGGAGAATCCCATGGACAGAGGAGCCTGGTAGGCTACAATCCATGGGGTTGCAAAGAGTCAGACACAAGGACACAACAGAGAGACTAGACTAAGCACAGCACACAACCATATAAAGGGTTCCTCTGGTAGCTCAGCAGTAAGGAATCTACCTGCAATGCAGCAGACGCAGGTTCAATTCCTGGGTCGGGAAGATTCCCTGGAGAAGGAAACAGCAACCCACTCCAGTATTCTTCCCCACAAAATCCTATAGACAGAGGAACCTGGTGGACTATACAGTCCATTGGGTCACAAAAGATTTGGACGTGACTTAGTGACAAAACCACCACCACCATAGGAGAGAAATTATTGTCATCTCCATCTTACAGATGGTAAGTTTAAGGCATACTGAGTATTTTGCCCACAGCCACTAGCAAAAGGCAAGGCAAAGACCTGAAGTTCTGCTCTCGTAACCTCTGGACTAAACAACAGTATATGAGTACTTAACAATGAGACAGACAGACGAGTGAGAAGAACAGGTTCACTAAAAGCAGTTCTGTCGGAGCAGTCATTCTCTTCTGACCACATGCTGCAACAGCGTAAACAAATCTCTAAGACATGTTGTTAAGTGACTACGACACCATTTATGTAAAATGAGACGAAACAATAAGGTTCAAATGTTTATACACAATAAAGCACAGAAGTCTCATTTTTTCATTATCCCTATTCCTGTGCCCTGCTCAATTCCTTGAATCCAAATCTTCTGACAAGAGACAAATATTACTTATAGTTTGGCATGTATCTTTCTGGTTCTTAAATATTTGAGGAAAAATCTGACTTTATATTGGCACAACACACTTGATAGCAATATTTCTGAGAAGGAAAATAATAGTGCAAGTCTATCTGTTGCTTTAGCCTTCTTACAAAAAGAACTCATATATTACTTTCATAACACAAATTTTTAAAATCATAATGATGCTCAAAGAAAACAGGCAAAAGTTTCCAAGTATGACCTGAATGGCATCCTTAAAGAAAAGCTTAATACAGTATTAATAGACTACATAGCAGTTAAAAACCTTTACATGACAAAACTGAAGTTAAAAGGTATAAACGAATCAGGAAAAGATCTGCAGCAGCAACAAAAAGATCAACAAAATAATAGTATTCAGAATATATAAAATGTTCTTACAAACAAAAAAATATACACCATTTATGAACTGGACTAAAGATGTAAGTTTCATACATAAAAACTGACTAAGGATAAGAACAAGCAAATTATTGGGGGGGGGGGGCGGCTAAAAGAAATAACAACAAAGTTAAACCTCAGTCACAAAGAGATGTAAAATAAGACAGCAATAAAATGGCAACTAAAAAAGAGGAATGTTGGTGGAGGAGGGATAAACAGGGAGACTTGGATTGACAAATACACACTAGTATATAGAAAATAAATAACCAATAAAAATTTTAAAAATCAAAATAATACCCAGTGACGGCCATGGCATGAGACAACACAAACGTTTACAAACTAGCAATGGGAAAATAAATATATTATCTCTTCTGGACACCACATTTTTGTTGTTTTGTTTTTAATTGGAGTATAGTTGTTTACACTGCTGTGTCAGTTTCTGCTGTACATAAAGTGAATCAGCCATATGTATACATAGTTCCCCTCTTTGGTGGATCGTCTTTCCATTTAGGTTACCACAGAGTACTGAGTAAGAGTTTCCTGTGCTATACAGCAGGGTCCCATTACTTATCTACTTGGTGTGTGTGTATATATATATACACATGTCAATCTCCCAATTCATCTCACCCTCTGCTTCCTCCTTGGTATCCGTACGTTTGTTCTCTACATCTGTGTCTCTATTTCTGTTTTGCAAATAAGATCATCTATAACACCACATTTTAAGACAAACAGATATCTCCATAAGAGGACACCAAAGATCATGCATGAGAGAGCTAGAAACCATGTCATACAATAAACAAACTAAAGAAAAGAGAACTTTTTGCTTAGAAAGAAGATTTTAGGGAGGACATTACAGTGATCTTGAAATATCTGAAGGCCTTATTTGTTGCCTTAAGTTCTTTTGCCAACACCATGGACAGTAGCCCGCCAAGCTCCTCTGTCCATGGGATTTCCCAGGCAAGAATACTGGAGTGGGTTGCCATTTCCTTCTACAATCTGAAGGCCTATCACAGGAAAAACAGAACTTTTTAATTTTTTTTACTGCTAAGGAAGGCAAAATAAAGACTACTAGTGCTCAGAGCTATTAAATAATGAAACAGCTATGCCTTATACAATGAGATTTTAGTTTCAATAAATGATCCATCAGAAACATATCAGAAAAGATTCTCCTCATAGGCTTGAGAAGTTTCATGAACGTGGAAGCACTTCTCAGTTCTATGAGTAAAGCAAAAATTTTCCCTAAATATGAACAAATCTTTCAGAACTATGATCACTACTACATTTTTCACTACAGTGTCCCACTCACCTGGTTAAGATAACTTATATACTCACCTATTCTGGGACTATGAGGGATCTTCCCAGCCACCTCTGCCAGGAATAACCATTCAGTCAGTTCTAATTTCTACTCCATTAGTCCCTATACTGGAGAAGGCATTGGCGACCCACTCCAGTACTCTTGCCTGGAAAATCCCATGGACGGAGGAGCCTGGTAGGCTGCAGTCCACGGGGTCGCAAAGAGTTGGACATGATTAAGCAACTTCACTTTCACTTTTCACCTTCATACATTGGAGAAGGAAATGGCAACCCACTCCAGTGTTCTTGCCTGGAGAATCCCAGGGACGGGGGAGCCTGGTGGGCTACCGTCTATGGGTTCACACAGAGTCGGACACGACTGAAGCGACTTAGCAGCAGCAGCAGCAGCAGCAGACCCCATACACAAAAGCACAATAGAATGATAAATGTATTACCTGATCTGGAATCCCAAAATCCTATTCTAGGAGTGTGTGTCTGTGTGTGTGGGGGGGACGTGTTTGTGTAGGGTGCGTGTGGCGGGGGGGCAGAGCTCCTCTGTCCATGGAATTTTCCAGGCAAGACACTGGAGCAGGTTCCATTTCCTACTCCAGGGGACCTGCCTGACCCAGGGATCGAATCCTCACCTCTTGTGTCTCCTGCACTGGCAGGCAGACTCTTTACCACTGCGCCACCTGGGAAGCCCATCCTAAGTACAGGTCACTTCCATAACTGTGACTATCTATTCTGTATGCCCTGCCCTGCTTCAGCTGTCCCAAATTGAGTTCTAAGCCCTGATATCTGTGACATACTGATATCTGAACATCTACAATTGTTTTTTCCTCTTCCTTATTCATTTATCAAGGAAAGATTAAGAGCTATGTTCAAGGTACTGGTAGACCCTATAGGGGGAAGAAATATAGTTGTACTGGACAAGGTTCCTGCCCTCAGGGAGTTTATAATGGAGAAGGTAAAATAATGTATCTATGTCATAACTAGTCAATAAAAAGCCTAAAGCAAGGCAAGGCACGAATGTGTTAGAGACAAGAGAAATGATTCGATTCTCGCTCTGTAAGACTGTGATCTGGGAAAACATCAAGATGATATTAAAATTAAAATGAAGGATTTCACTGACAAAGACAGAAGGGAAGAAAAGGCCAAGCAGAAAAACTGGCATAAGTAAAAACATCTCTTTAAGAAAATACAGTAGTCGGGTGCTTGTCCATCACATCAGTGCCAGGTTCCCCAAGGCAGCTAACACAGCAAGTTCAACAGGGACAGGGTCCCTGCGCTCCCCACGGGGACATGAGGTTTCCAACAGATGGAAGCTACTCCCTTTTCCATTCTTAGAGATTTTTAAAGCCTCCTGTTCAACAGTTCTTACCTACTCCCTCACCGAGTACTAATAATAGCTTTTTAAAAAGAACTCCAGTATATTCCTAAGTGACAGTAAAGGAACAAAATACGAAGTATCATAAAATTGGCAATACAGTAATTCCACTACTGGTCCTGCTCTGCCTCAACTCCAAAACTGACCTGTTTTCTAAACTGATAAACAGGTATAAGACTAGACAACTTTCAAAGACTCCTCTAGTTTAAAACTCTATAAATTTACTGGAGAAAAGGTTTACCTATGTTTCCAGGTGACTGGAGGTCAGATGGTTTAAACCATTAGTTTCCTCGGTTATACAGATGAAGTTTCTACTCCTCTTAATTTGTTATGAGTAATTAAATTAACAAATAACAAAACTTAGTGACTTACAAAGCTTAAACTTCACATCTATACATTAAAACATATGTCTAGCAGAGTTCTACTTTCATTGACTGTAGGGTGACTTGTATTAAGCTAACTTTCCCATACTTAAAGTTATAAATCCTGTACAAAATACTAAAATAAAAACTATCTGAAGGCAGTGGAAAGCACCAAAAGTAAGCAGAAACTGGGGAAAGTCACCCCTGAAAGAAGAGAACTGACTGCACCGGATGAGATTTATATTTTGATATGACTTGTTGCTTGAGGGGCTCCTCCATCTCTTGAGATTAGCGTGAATGAAACTTCGACAAAAAAATCATAGTCATGTTGCTTAAAGGAGTCAGACTGGAGCTCAGAGCTGCCAATATACTTTTCATGACTAGAAAAGGAGAATACCCCACAAGGTAGGAAGACACAGAGGAGAAGCCCCAAAACCTACATGTAAACTCTGCCCAAATTCTAGCTAACCCCTGAATAATCCTTGCATTAAAAAAAAAAAAAAAAAAAAAAAAAGAGCCAAAAAACAGAAAGCAAAAAAGTCAAGGAAAAAAGCAGAGATTTTAACTGCTTTTCACAACAGAGAAAATGAAGTAAAGAAACAATAAAATTGAGGTTAAGTATCAATTAAAACAAAAAGCAGTAGTCTTCAGTAGGAAATAAGAGATCAAGAGTCTGTATAACACATTAACACAATGAACTATATACCAGACATATGAAGTAACAAGAAAATATAATCATAGGCAAAGAAAAAGAGCTGTCAACAGAAATCAACTTCAGGAAAATCCTAAAGTCAGGTTCCCAGACAATAAATCAATTTAGAGGAAATGGACGAATTCCTTAAAATATACTACTCAAACTACAGAAGATGAAACAAAATCTGAATACTCCTGTATCTATTAAATAAATTGAATGAATGTATTATTTTAAAAAGCTCCAACCCAGATGGCTTCACTGACTGCAGTTTAGCAAACATATAAGGAAGAAATAAAACTCATCTTTTGCAAATTCCTTCAAAAATCAAGGAGAGGATTCTCAACCTATTTTATAAGTCTAGCATAACTATTATGCAAAACTTCAAATAAAAATTATAGATCAATATTTTGATAAATGTATAAAAGGATCCTTAACAAAATATTACTGAATCAAAACTGTTAATATATTAAAGATAGTACATCATGACCAAACGGGTTTATTCCAGCAATCAAAGTATTATGCCGTATTAACATATTAAAACAGTAATGAGAAAAGTTAAATGGTCATTTCAACAGGTGCCGGAAAATCTCTTTAAAGTTCTCAGCAAACTAGGAATAGAAGGGAACTTTCTCAACTCAATAAAGGACAGCAGTGAAATCCTACAGCTAATATGAAAACTTTAAAAAGTAAGGCAAAAATGTACAATCTCACCAATTACACTCAACACTATACTAAAGGTCCTAACCAGTGAAATAAGACCAGAAAAATTAATTAAAGGCATAAAGACTGGAAAGAAAGAAACAGAACCGTGGCTCTTTGCAGATGACTTGACCAACAAAACAAAACCTTTCAAAGTGAATTTAATGAGACTAGAATACAAAGTCAATATACAAACTCAACTGTTGATTGGGAAGGTGGGTAACAGCAATTTTACACTCTAGAATGTGTATGAAAGCTATTTGATGGTTCTCTCCATTTGGCTTCTCTCCACTTGGTTGACTTGGTTAACACTTTCAAAACAAATACATTGAAACAACAGGAAGAACAAATTTCACATCACTGTAGATACATTAAATCTCCAAGTTTAACACAATTAGAAAATAAATATAACTTTTCCATGTTTCTGCTCCTTTTATAATGTCAATAGTCAAAGTGAGCTTCTCTAATCTACCATGTGGTTTATGCAGTCACTACCACAGCTCTTTACTCTCTATGGAAAATGCTTGCTACTGACTAGTAAACAGGAAATCATGCTGTCATTTTCTCTCTTCTTAATCACTTCATAATTTATTTCAAAAGTCACTTTGTGAATAAGATATGAACAAAATGTACGTAAGTATATACAAATGAGAAGAGAAGGAAAGGCCCTTGGACTTAGAAAAGCACCCCCAAAAAGGCACACTTTGTTTTCTCTGTAATAACTTCCAATTGCCTAGATCACAGCACACATTAAACCATAACCTATCTTACAATCTTTGCTACAGAGGTGTACTTTGCACAGTGGGGATTAAGCTGTTTTGTAAAAAAAACTCATAAACATATAAAGTTTTAGCTAAGAATCACCAAATACTAACATTCTAGTTCATCTAAGCAAACCATTTCATACAATGTAAGACAAATATCATTCAAAGGACCCAGTTTATGGACAATGGATGTCCCTGAATGGAAACTATAATAACCACAAGGCAACTTAGGGAAAAAGTTCTTTGAAAACACAAGCTGGTTACACACACAGAACATAACATGAAGTTCAATTTGTTAGATACTAATACAACACAAAGTGTAAGGAATTAACACATCATGCAGCATTTTCATCAATCAAAATGCTTTAATGATAAAACGACCTCTTAGATTTGTACCAATTTCAAAACAGTAAGATGATGGGTTGACTAGAAACACAAATTTAACTTGCTATCAAAGGAAATGGCTCTCCACATTAATAGACTACTTAGGTTTTTAAGAAACAGTACTATTAACCAAACAAAATTTTATGAACTACAATAAGCCCTTACGCAACATTATTAAAATATAAATATTTCTAGAATTTAAACCTTTTAAGCAGGTTAAAATTTCCCATTTTATTAATATAGTAAGTTTCTTCAGAGCAAATATTAATACTAGCTGTAATGGAAACTAAGAAAGCAAAACTTTTGACACCTAGTTTAAAGATTTTAAGTTACCCAGAGTATACCCACAAGCTGATCTTTGAAGAAAGTAACTTAAGAAGTGTCTGATATATATGCAAATGCCTCTTATTCTGATGTGCAGCCAAACTGCTAGGTACTCTCATAGGACCACTAAGAAGGAAAATGCAGGTAATACTCCAGTTTGCAACTGATGTTTCTTTCATTGTAATTTCTAACACCAACAATACTAAATTAATGTGTTATCTCAATACTCATGATTTTGGATAAGTAGAGGAAAAAAGTTTTCACTACTGATATATCACTAATAGCCACAGTCAGAAAAGCATTTATCCTACATAACATCAATAATTATCTTTAAGCCTTTCTTTCTCTATTCTAAGACATTAGCTAAACAGCAATATTAGCTTATTCACATTCAAAAGTACAAATACAATGAGATTATACCTGGACAAGAGCTAATAACTGATTCATAAATACAAATTTGAGAAAAAGGACTGACAAAGTAAGAACTATATTACAACTTTTTCTATATTTATTTATTTATAGTTTGAGTCTGAAACCACTCCCCTAAATAATCTTGTAATGCTTACAATCACACTGTAAGGTAAAGAAGGCAGATATTATATTTATTTTCAAATGAGTAACCAAAGTTCAGGTGATAATAATCTACCCAGGGTAATAAGCAAGCAGCAAATCATAACAATCCTTTAGAATAAATTCTTTGAACCAAAATATAGCCAAACAACAACAGACTATATGACATTTGCCTGACTAAAAACATTAAGATAACACTGAAAATGTCTAAATGAATAAATTAAGGGTGGAAGAAAAATATGCCTAATTTGGTTTTTTCTAATGTTTCAACTAAACCTTTTAAGAGCACAGTTAAACACCAACATTACTAATCTCCACTGTGTAAAAAGAGAGGGCACTATCTGTAATTCTGGTCTTTCATTCAGAAGTATACACAGACAAATAAGGATGACCAGACACCTGAACAAACAACTACCACCATCAAAAAGAACCAGAATAAACAAACTGGAAGAGTTATTTGATGAGGAGAAAAAATTTAAAACCTACTTAGTGTCCTAAGATTAAAAATTGCATTTTATATATATATATATATGAATAAAATAAGAGCAAGTGACCATGAATGAGATGAAATTCCCAGAAATATAAAGTAATAGCTGACTTGGACTATAAAGCAAGCTGAGCACTGAAGAATTGATGCTTTTGAGCTGTGGTGTTGGAGAAGACTCTTGAGAGTCCCCTGGACTGCAAGGAGATCCAACCAGTCCATCCTAAAGGAAATCAATCCTGAATATTCATCAGAAGGACTGATGCTGAAGCTGAAACTCCAATAACTTTAACCACCTGATGCGAAGAACTGACTCATTTGAAAAGACCCTGATGCTGGGAAAGACTGAAGGTGGGAGAAGGGGATGCCAGAGAATGAGATGGCTGGATGGCATCACCAACTCAATGGACATGAGTTTGAGCAAACTCCGTGAGTTGGTGATGGACAGGAAGGCCTGATGTGCTGCAGTCCATAGGGTCGCAAAGAGTTGGAGGACTGAACTTGAACTTGAGCTGAGATAAGTAATTCAATAAAGGTTATGGAACAGTCAAGGAAATCTCTCAGAACAAATAGACAAAAAAGCCAAAGAGATGTAAAACAAAAGAAAAACTTTAAAACAGACTTTGGTATAGAAGCTCTAGGGGAAACAGTGTGGAAAGAACACAGGGAACATAGAAGGGAAAAATAATCAAAGAAATACAGAAGATTTCTCAGAACTAAAGACACAGCTCACATTTTCAAAGGGTCTAACAAATGCTTTACAGAAAAAATTTAAAAGGACTATAACTCATCCTCTTCAAATTTTATAATGCCAAGGATAAAAAGGCATCAACACAAAAAGCTTCCAAAAGACAAATCAGGTTACCTACAAAAATACTATTCTATAGTAGCATCAAATCTCTTATCAGTAAAACATTACTAAAAGGTAATGAAACGCAACCTTCAAAATGCTGAAGAAAAATTATTTTAAACCTGGTTTTACACCCAGCCAAGGCATGTACAGGTGCAAAAGTGAAAAGGATTTTTCAAACATGGTGTTGACAGGCACCCACACACATTCTTCTGAAAAAGTGACTTCAGGAAATACTCCAGAAAACTGAAAATAAATCCAAAACAAAAAGAGGAAAGACATGAGAGCTAAGAAAGCAAAGAACTTATCCAAGAATGCAATTAAATAATGTGACACTAGCTAAGCATCATTCTCATAAAAGTCAGTTTATCTCAGAACTTCCACAAATAGTATGATTAAAAAGCTAGATAACCAAGTGATATGATGAAGAAGGCTCTTCTACCAACAGGGGGAAAATGCGGTCATTGGAAAATCCAGAAAAAAGTGATATGCCATACTAGAAGCCAAACTAAAGTATGGGATGATATTGAATATCAATAGAGTACAAAAACCCACCTCTTCTCTAAGAATCCCATCATACTACTTTGTTGAGCAGTGAGTAATAAATACATAATCATAATACAGATTACTGCTTTTTAGAAGCAGCAACTATTATAAGCCTTCAAATTATAAAATCAATGTTACAGTTGACATAAAATGGGAAGGGAATATGGAATTCAAAGGAAAAGATTGGAAGGGGTATCACTTTTTCTCAACTTATAAAGTGGCAAGTTTAGAGTCAATGTCTAAAAACTTTCTAGAATTAGTAGTGCAAAAGCTAGAAGTTTAACCACAAACACCAAAAAATAAAAAAACGGAGGAAGGGAGAAAATAGGTATTAAAAGTTAAAATTTTTTATTTTTCTCAATAAAGATACACTAGATTACTTAAGATTCATCAAAAGTAAGGTTTAGCATATTGCATATAAAACTGGGATAATCATCAGCAGAATTAAAAATAAAAAAGTTCTCTCTAAAGCGAGAAACTAGTTGGAAGAGGCAGAGTTACTTTTCATCCTACACCTTGTGTACCTCAAATTCTTATGTTTATATGACCATTATTTCCCAAAATAAACACACACACTCATTACAATCATATTCACTAAACAATACAGGAAAAACACTGAGAATTCACTTTCATTTTTTCTTTATTCTGTACGCCATGCACAATATACCAAACCTATTTTAGTATTTCAGACAAGACACAATTAAATAAGACTCAAGAACCACTCCTAATACCTTGATAAAATGCAGTGATAGTAATACCTTAAGAATTGTCAGAACACATCCACATCCACTATCTCACTTAACCCTCACAACTATCTTGTGAGAGCAGATATTTGAGATTAATAAAATAAAACTCCAAAAGGTTTAACTAATTTGCCATCCCCCCCCAAAAAAAGTAGGAAAAAATATATAAATGTAACAAACAAGTTAAAAAATTTTTAAATAATTTTCATACAGCACTGAAATATGAAAATGCTTTCCAAATTTATACTATGAGAATAATATGGGAAAAATTAAACTTTAACAATACAAATAACCACTTTGGGAAACAGTTTGTATAAAGTTAAACATATACTTACCATATGACTCTGCAATCTCATTCTTAATACTCAAGAAAAATGAAAACACATCACACATAGACATGTACTCAAATGATCACAGCAGCTTTATTCATAATAGCCAAAGACTAGAAACAACCCACCAACCGGGAAACAGAAAAACTGTGGTATGTCTAGATGGTGATATACTACTCAACAACAAAAAGGAATAAACTAATGATATACACAGCAACACAGATGGATCTTTAAAGTATTATACTATGTAAAAGTAACCAGACCCAAAGGACTACACATTGTATGATTCTACTTACATGAAATTCTAGAAAAGCAGAATTACAGTAACAGCAAATCAGTGGTTGCCAGGGTTCAAGGAGGAGGACCGACTGCATAGGGGAATGAGGGAACTTTCTGGGATAACACAAATGTTGTGCATCATGGTTGTAACATTTGTTACACTAGTGTATAAATTTAGCAAAATTTATCACTTAAAACAGGTGAAGTTTAATTGTACATAAATTACAACTCAATAAGGCTTATTTTTAAAAAACTCATTAATATGTAATCATATTTAACTACTGACAACATCTTTTGAGCCTAAATAGTAACTACAAAGCTTCAAAGAATATTAAAAATTACAAAATTATTAAGAGGAAACTTTTAACTAGAAAACAGATATACAAGAAGTTAAAGCTCTGAAAATGGAGCCATCTTCATCCTACTGAATTTGGCCATGTGGATAAACAGTAGTTGCCTGGCAACTAGTCTAAACTCTAGTCTAGATTTCAAAATAAGCACATTAACCTCATTAGTAGGTGATCTCATGGAGGATAAACTAAGCTTTACATTCAAGAGGCTTTTTTTAGTATTAAAAAGCAATAATAATGCATTTGAATTATTTACCTAAAATAGGAGTGAATAAAAAATAATACAAGTGGGTCATGAAAAATTAAAATACAAAATTAAACATACATGCGTGGGCACACATACACATTCCCTTTCCGCACCAGGTCTTTTACTTTAGGACTTTACTTATCTAACTATAGGATTACTGAATCCAGAGTTTGTGAGAGAATCCTGCCTCTTTTACTACTTTAGTCCTTTTCCCTGCCACCACCCAAAAATGGCTTAATATAACTGGGTATTTTTATTTACATGTCTTTAATACAAGTTAGACATTTTTCTAGACATCTAAAGACATCTCTCTGGATTGTAGAATATGTGCACAATACAGAAAAATACAACACCAACTTTCTGTAAAATACATGCACACAACATACCAGATAAGCCAAACCTTCATAACTTGATTATAAATGATCAAAATCAAGTATTACAAAGAATTCCGAAATAACAAGCAAACTCCTAACACAAGTTAAATATCGTTTCTATGTTAGTGGACATAGTATGCCACGGTTTACTTTGTTTCCAACATTAGAAAAAAAAGACACTGACTTCCAGGACACAACTAAGTGTTAGCACACTTACCAACCATATTGTTTTCAGTTTCGTTGAACACTTACCCCTCTTCTGAACCCAACCTTCTTTCACAATGGTAACATCGCTCATGATGGCTCCCCTCTGAGCCCCCAACTTGGAGAAATGGTACTTTGTGATACCAGCTTTGGGGTTTGGATTCTCTGCTGCTGCTGCTGCCCTTCCCACTCTCTAGTGATGACTCAGCCTGGAAGGAAGTATTGAAGAAAGAATTTCTTTTTTTTCCATTCTTGCAACTCACATAGCAATAACAAACAACTAATTCTTTGTAAATGTCTTCAACTGACCTGACCTCACATAAAAGTCTAGCTCTTCAAACTGCGGAACCTATTTATTAAGTAGTTTTACAATGAATGCACTTCTCTGGTCTTGTGACAGACTTCAAATGATAGTGAAACTTTTAACCTAAGAGGTTTCAACAAAAAAAAAGTCTTAACCACTGTCATATCTACTCAGAGTACAGAAAATTGACTTTATGATGGGTGTTTGAGGTGAAAGGGGAAGAAAATGAAAGTGAGACGGACTAAAAGTAAATCTTCACGTACGTTTAGTTTCAAAATCTCAGTAAATTTTGAAATAGTTATGGCAAAGCAATTGTGAAAGTTTTTAATTGCTAGATTTTATGTAAAAAACAATGCTAAGAAACCAACATTTATGTATGCTTACTCTGCCTTGTTCCAAGAAATATCTTAGGTAGATTACAATAAATAAAATATTATAAATAATATAAAATCAATTATTTTTTAAAGTAGGTGAATTGAAACATAGGGAATATGAAAGTGGGAAAAGGTGTGGAGTATTAAAGACATGTCAAGAACTGTAACATCAATTATTCTCTGGTAATCTTCACAACAACCCTATGAGGGCACGATTACATTTCACAGATGGGGAAATTGAGGCTTACAGAGATTAAGCTGATTCCCAGATTTAAATACAATTAGTGAATGGTAGCACCAAGATCTGAACGCAATCTGATTCTGAAGCCCACATTCTTTGACTTTAGCAAAGATAAAAAGCCACCAGAGTAAAAATCTACATATTTGTGAAAGATGGACCACAAATTTAACATGAAGCTTTCAGGAAGCAATGCAAATAAGGAAATAAAATCAGTTTCATTATTTACAGTATCCATAAATATTTTTTAAAAGAAAAAACTTTGTTCAGAAGAAAATTTTTCCTGGGACAAAAATCTGAAATTTAACCCGTGGATCTTTATAAGAGACCTTGTAGTGTAATAAACAAAAGTCCTCAAAAATATCCTCACACACATACAGCAATGAGTTTTACAGGCTAGTTCTTGTCTCTCTCAATCTAAAAGGGAAAATGTCAAGATATAATTGAGTTAAAGCAGCTCCACAAAAAGGGACCAAGAAACATGATACAGGAACCAAGGTATACATTTTAGATAACCAGAAAAAATGGATGGAGTATAGAATTATACTATTGGATTGGCCAAAAAGTTTGAGTTTCTCTGTAACATCTTAGGGGAAAACCCAAACAAACTTTCTGGTCAACCCAATATTTTCTCAAATATGACTTTGATAAATAGTGCATAGGAATAAGTTCAAGGTTAGACTTCCTAGCTAGTACTGAAATGCATTCCAGTTCTTTTTCCAATGCACATTAAGTACAGAGCCTAATCATCTAGCAGTCAGGAATTAAGACTACCATTCTCTCAAGAGAGCCTGACAAAGTTTGTGTGGCTGAAAAGAAGACCACCCCTGTCATGTCAGGCTGGACCAAGACTGTCCTCAAAATCATTCCAGTCTAACTACTGCACAGAGTCAAAAGGAATACTAGAATCTTGGTGTATTTTTCCAAAACATGTCTGACAGAATAAAAGGGAAATTCCAGAAAAATAAGAAGAAAAAGAGGGTTAAAAGAAGGAAAAAAAAATTTTATTTGGTCAAACAAGTTTGGGAAATTCTATAAACCATGTCATTCTCTTGAAACATCGCTATTACCATATTAAAGGTATAAAATACATCATGTATAATCTTATTTATCTCAGCAAATCCTAAACTTATTTGAACACACAAGGCTTTTTTTTTTTTTCTTTAGTAACATTTATTGAAATCCAAGGAAACACACTGTGACAAACAGCCATAGGAAATGACCACATAATTCAAGACAAGACTGATTTCACCATTAAAAACAGGTAAAAAAACAAAAAAGCTTTCGGTAAAGAATCAAAACATCATTTTAATTTGATTTCCGTAACTTCCTTAAGAATGCAACATGATCAGCTGGCTACTTAAAATGGAGCTAGATAACTGAAAGGGTTAACTCCTTAAACAACATAAATAATTACGATTAACCCCTGAACAACAAACATGGGTTTGAACTGTGCAGGTCCACTTATATGTAGATTTTTTTTTTTTTTTCCAAAAAAATATACTACTTGCATCTTCATTTTACAGATCTTCAAGTTACCCAAGTGTGAGGAAAAGTTTGTGTTCAATTAGATATCACAAATATGTGGAATCAAAAGAACTAAGAGTCTTTATTTTATCCAAACTGTCAGCTTCCTGCCCCTGGATGAGTCATTTATCAATTCCTTTGTTTTTGAGGCAGAGATGGCAGTAGGCAGATTTTTGACACTGAGGTTGGGGTGGGGTGCTTCCCCCACCCCAGCACTGGTCAAGGGTCAACTGTATAAGGAAGTTAAATATTAGGGACACTAATGATGTCTTTAGAAGAACTGCACTTAGACCTTCTTTGGCCATACTTATAACAAGGGACATCACATCTATTAATCATACTTGGTTTCTAACTATTAAACTATATACTCTGGGTAAACGAAAATTCATTATCTTAATATCCTTGGGATTGGAAAAGAAAGAGATCCTCGACCAACCCTTAGTAATAAACAAACAAACAAAACACATCAATAAACATAAATATTTTCCTGTTAGAATAATCTGCATTGTCATACCCTTACATAAAACACTAGAAAAACAAAAGTATTTTCAAAATTGATTCTGTTTTCTTAGGTGTACATTTCATTGTTAGACTCTAAGCTAGAAGGCACCTTCATCTCACAGCTGAGAAAAAAGAAGTCAAGACAAATGAAGTATCTTGCCCAACATCACACAGCTACTTTATGAGAATCAAGACGACAGAAACAGGCACACACTTTTCACTAGCACAGCCTCATCAGGACAAAAAAATAGACTGAAATACTCAGATTAACCCCAAATTAATGAATTTAGTTTTATAAAGAAATTGCTTCCAAAAATGAGTTTTCTAAATAAACATGTTTACCAGTGCCTATATATTTAAACTTTTTAAATGTATATTAAATTAATAGGACAAAATTTATCATCTTCAACAGGGCCAGTCAACCCAGGCAGTACACACATGGCTTTATCCATATTACATCTTAAAATATTACCACCAAGTTCTACCCAAAATCATAATTTTCAGCTTTAAAACTGCTCCTGGGTCTCTACTGGCTAAAATGATACATACTTCAAAAACAATTTAAAAGTCACTTAAAGGTAATATTACTCTCGAATTATGATCAATAAGCTAGAAATAAACACTGTCTTTAATACAGAACCAATGGTATTGACTCTCATGCAGTTAACCATATTCTTTGATTTACTTTTCCTGCAGAGGCAACACTCTTGCACCAAGTCGAACACGCTCTCCCACTCAAGTCTTACATGTTATTAAAAACACTAATCTGCTAAATGCTGGGCTGTACTTTAGGTTTGTAATCTGTTTCCTAAGGTAGAGTGAACTTCACCTCCTCCTACAGTAACTATTTCTCTAGAAATCTGTTCTATCCAATGAGCTATTGCAACAAAATTTGGCTTATTTTTCTTTTAAACATATTGCATATCTAATTTTTCCTATTCTTATGAAAAATTTCATTCAAAATTCTTGGTAGATTCAATCAGAATTTATACATTTAGTTACACTAGAAGCATTTTCATACAAAATTATCTGAGATTTTGATAATAATATTTTAAATTCATTTTACAATTTACAAAACATTTTCACATCTTTTATCTCATTCAATAGCATTATTATTTAGTAAAGCAATTTGATGCCTCCTGGCACATAAGAGATGCTTAACAAATATGGAGTAAATGAATGAATGGATGGATGAGTGAAAGAAAAAAGATGCAGCTTTAGATAACGAATTAAGATGAAGCAAACTAAAATTCTAAGTTGACAAACAGAATGGTATGAAGCCACAACAAAAACAAACCTGAACTTAAACATTATAGAAGAACCTACATAAAAAAAATTAAAGTTATAATAAATATTCTTCCCTATTCATTAATAATCATTGGAAGGATTGATGCTGAAGGTGAAACTCCAATACTTTGGCCACCTGATGCAAAGAACTGACTCACTGGAAAAGACCTTAATGCTGGGAAAGACTCAAGAAATTTTATGTGTGTGTGTGTGTGTGTGTGTATAACACATAATAAACACACACCCCTATGTTTATTCAGTCAATAAATATGTATTGATTATTTACTCTGTGACAAGAACTAAACTGAGTATACAAGGGCCAAGCTAAACAAAATATTTTAAAAATGTTTTCCAAACCTAAAATAATTTATCAAAGTGCTTTCACATCCATTTTCTCAATTAACTCTAAAAACGAATCTGTGCAGTAGTTACCACATCTACAATTTTGAACTTAAGAAGACTATAACCAACCAATAATGATAACATTATTTCTTCACAGTTACCATAACAAATTAATGACAAGTGACAAGAAGCAATTCAAGTCTTCTATCAGTTTGGTATACTTTCTATAAAGTAACAAAATATGAACTCTCAAAAATATGTGCAACATTTGTGAATAGTTCTGAACATTTTTTCTATAACATATTTCAGAAGTCCAATAAAGCATGATGTTTTCAAATAAATTAAAATTTAAATATAACTACTGCATCACAGATTATAAGACGACTAAAAGTAGGTTAACATAAAGTTAAAAAGCACCCCTAGCAATTCTTCTTTATAAAGAATAAAATTCATAGGTTAATAGGTTGTAATACAACCTTCTATAAACTACTATATCACTGTGCTTGGGCATGCTCAGTCAAGTGGACTCTCTGTGACCCCATGGACCGTAGCCTGTATGGGATTCTCCAGGCAAGAATACTGGAGTGGGTTCCCATTCCCTCCTGCAGAGGATCTTCCTGATCCAAGGATCGAACCCACATCTCCTGTGTCTTCTGCATCACAGGTGGATTCTTCACTCACTGAGCCATCAGAGAAGCCCTAAAACTACTATACATTTGGGTATAATTAATACTATCCAGAATATACTTGCTCTGTACCCACATTTTTAATATACTTTAGATATTCTAGCCAAATTAAACTAATGAAGAATTGATGTCCAAACACAATAGAAAGTTTCTACTTAGAAAAACAAATGATGGTCAAGGGTAACCACAATATACTTCTATGGTATATACTGATTCTAAGAAATAGGTGAAACTAATATATGCCGTAATAAATACATAAGACTACATGAAACATTCATAAGGATTTGAGGGAAAGGAAAAATACTGGAGTGGAAAGGAAATTCAAGGTAACTTAATCTCCTTTTCAAAAAACTCTAAACCAGTCTGTCCTTTTATGAGTTGCTATCCTGCTAAAAACATATCATATAGGGAAATGAACAGTACAAAGTATATACTTTGGATACCTTTCTTCTCTTCAGATTATAATATACTCTGTGGATTTTCTTTAAACTCTTTCTATATAGATATCTTCACTGTTTCACACTATGGGGAAATACCTGAATAAGCATAGGCAAGATTTCTAACTTTCACACAAAATATCAGTTATTTTAAATTGCCAATTCTTAATAATCAACTTTATAAACTTTGAAATATGTATACAAAACCATAAACCATTTCTGCCCTCTTCCTTATCCCTGTTCAGGGCATTTGAGTATCATTTCAACCAACATATCCATTATTAATCAAACTAAAAACAGCAACTTGTACTGGGTAATATAGTCAATATTTTAATTTGAAACAACTAAGAAAATGCTTATTGGATTCCTTTGGTTCTCCTAAACCACTGAACAAGCTACTGACAAATTCACCCCTACATTTTTAATATAAAATGTGGCTTGTCTCTATATGAAAGCACTTATATAATGACCAATGGACAGGATGAAGGTTGTTACTCAAAGAATCTCAGTTGCATGGTTGGCCATATTTTTTTAATATACACGTAAAATCCTTCCTAACTCTGACTTGGGAACCTTCCTGATTATAAAACAAAAAGCACCCACCCCCCCCCACACACACACACAAATGCCATTAATCAGCCTGACAGATTTTACTCCTGATTAAACTGAGAATTAAGCAGTAGGTATGGAATCCTGTAACAAAGTTCATCTCAGTGGTGCATTAGAAAGTGCACAAGGCAGGGTAGGAAACTTGGGTCCCTGTTCCCAACTCTGCCCCGCCCAGAGTGATGCTGTATAAGGTCCTTTAATTCTCTGTGCCTCAGTTTCCTTAGCCATAAAAACAAAAGTGTAGCACTAGATGAACTATAAATAGCTCTTATTTATAGTTCTTCAAGTTCAAAGCTACTGAGTACCTATTTCACTTATAGATGCCATCTTAGGGGACAGTATCCTGATTATACACACTTCCAGTCCTCAAAAGGTTAATAAAACATTCAAACATCAAGTTCACTCAGACAAAAATTTGGACTAAATGCCAATACTGGCAAAAATATCTTTCTCCCCCTCTCATCCCCTAGACTCCCAAATATAGTCAGAGACTTTTTCAATTAATATAAAGAAAAATTCTCATTTGAAAATCTCTAAGTGATTTCTTCCAGTATTTTTTTACTTTTCCTTCTGAATATTAGCAACATATACCCACATAAATATGTGAAATATCTGTAACTGGTGATAAATATAACCAGAGAATTGCAAAGAAAAAGAACTAAGACATCTACAGGTCAAGAAGCATAAATTAATTTACCTACTGACTATTATTTGAAGATTTTCTGGTAAAGGAAATGTTTACATCTAACATGTTCAAAGACTATAGTGCTTAGAATAAAACATGTAAACACCTGAAGCATTTAATTTGGCATTTGAAAAAAATGAAAAAAAAACGTTGTGGATCAGTCAATATGGCTTTTTTACATATGACTTGATACAAAATGATAATCAAATGATATTGTCTTGATTTCTGTGTAAATTTTATTGTACTACATTAGTGAAATTTAGCATTGTCACTGTGAACTCTAATAATAAACAGGTTAGGAAAACACTAAAAGATGTGTTTCAAAACTAAGAAGGTTCAAATGAAACAAAAATTTTACAATGCGAGAAAAGTGTTTTCTCCTATGAAAATCTCTTTCAGAAGTGTAACAGGCTATTATGATGATTAAATGCATTTATACATGTTAAGCACATAAAACAGTGCCTGGAACACGCAAGCGCTCATCAGGCACTGGCTCCTGTTAACTCTAAACTGAATCCAGCTCTTTTCACACGTAAAAGACTGTGATGAAATATTTAAGTTATCATAAAATGATTAAGGAAACTACAGAAAAGTACAGGCTGTATGAAACCAAGATTTAGAACACTGATGCACACTCTAAAACCCAGAGGGGAAAACAGAAATTTTAAGTAATTTAAATAATACAAATCTACAAAAATTAATCATGTGCATTAATTATATTTTATATTAAAAATAAAAATCAAGTCAAACTACAGGACAGATTTGGTCAAAATGAAATGCCCTGCATTTTACGATATTCAAAGCTAATGGTTCTAAATTAAGTATTTTTTAGTGCTTGAAACTTAATCACAGTATAAAGACTAGATCCTATCAAATCATGCTAAAAAATCCAATTAACACATCATTAACAATAACTGCCTTATCTTCACAAGGGTGAAGTCTAGTACTGAAAGCTGTAACAATCAAGTCTAACCATCTTTTCATAAACTATGCAAAGTTTAAGTAAATTCTAAACTTCCACAAAATCAATTTGTAAAACCAGTTCCTCTTTCTAAAGAAACCTAAATAGTTGAGAAAGTTTCCATTGAGTTTTTTGTAAGGTCTCACGTTTAGAGAGCTAGAATTTAAAAAACCTTAAATCCTTACTTTGCACAAGACTCTATACTAAGTACATTTGTTCCATACGTTCAGCCAAAACATGTTTAGATTTGCAGTGATTCTGAAAACAAATTCACTAATAGTAGTGATCTTCTGGATGAAATGTAAATAGTAAAAGTTTTCGATCAAATCAGTCCCTACCACACAGTCAACACTCCAGTACTTGTTCAATGAATGAATGAAAGAAATCTTATTTAAAATACTTTACAGCCATTAAAGTTACATAAACAAAAACATCGAAAGTAATATTTTTAAACACACAACTTCAAGAGTCAAAGTAAAAATTAATTTTAAGTTGGAAAACAATTCACTAAAGTAATCATTACAGAAAGGCTAGGAGTATGGGACAAGATGAATACAAATAATAGTTTCATAAATTTTTTTGCAGAATGACTTTAGACACGATATTAGTTTTTAAACACGCTAAGAAAACATACTATATACTGCAAATACACAATACAAACACAAAACTAAAACTCTTTATTGGTCTCTTAACTTCCAATGTTGTCTCAGTCATGTGATATATGCACTTTCTTCACTATAAAATTAAAAGCTCAAACTAACCAAAGATAGTGGGGTAAACTTTAGTGAGAAAATCAAAAAGCAGACCGTCAAATACAGTCTCACTAGTAAACTTTCGAAGTCTAGATTATGTATGTGCAAAAGAAAAAAACATCTACAGTTCCGACATATACCTTACAAATAATTGTGCATTCTGTCGTATACCTTGGAAAACTAGTAATACTAGTAAGTAGATACGCCTATAAAAGTTGTCTTCACGTTTTAGACAACTACCTCCTGGAATATCTACCTCCTGGAATATTCTTATTCATTTATACATATTTCATAATAACAAGTTCTGAAGACAGAGTTTCCTAAACCATCTTTATAGGATTCTTTCTCCTTTGGCTTTTTCAACTGTTTTCCAACAATCTATAACCTAATTTAATGACTTTTCACCAAAACCAAAGCCCAACAGTTGTTTAATGATTTATAGTGCACTGAAAGATATTATAAGACCATACTTTACCAAAGATGAAACATACATCTAAATTGATGTCAGGCAGCTGACAACGTATTAACTACAAAAAAAAGTCATTATTTCACATTCTTTAGCGTCACGATGAACTAAAAAAGTGAACGTTTTATCAACACTAGTAATTACTATAGATACAGAGGTTTCACTGTTGAATTTCTATTTGGAAACGTTTATCAATTACAAACTACTGGGCTTTCGATCAATTACCACACTGGTGGAACGTGTTGGTGTCACTTTCATAACATTATTTTGATGGAAGTAACGTGAGTATCCCAGCCTTGACTTATGGGTAAGCATTTCCTCTGCTTTCAGAAGATAAACAGTAAATACCGGTATCGAAAACCTGGCCCCAAAGAAATTCAATCGAGCCTAACTGCAGAATCCCGGGAAATCCCAAACAAGGGGTGACCCCGCCTAGGAGTCTGGGTGCACACAGCAACCGGCTCCGCTTCAACTCTGGACTCAGAACGGCCCCACCAGCATCATGGCTGATGCAGACCGATGCGCAGGAGGAGGAGGTGGACGAGGAAGAGGCTGGTTTGTTTACTTGCAGCCAGAGCCGCCGCCGCCGCCGCCGCCGCCGCCAGCAGCGACAGCATCACTGGATCCGCCAAAGCCAGCATCTTCCGCACATTTCTATTCTTAGCACACAACTCCCGAGCGGATCAAAACCCACTACTATTAAAAACACAGACAAGCACGTTCCCCACCTCCCACACACCCCCCACCCCACCAGTGCCGTCTCTTCCTGTGCGCCGGCGGCAGCGGCGGCGGGGGTTGGGGTGGAGAACAAGACCCCGGGGAGCCGTCGCATCCCTGCCTTCCCCCACCCACGCGCAGACAGCCCCCTCCCCCACCCAAACGCCCTGACACCGGCGCTCCCCGCGTTACATAACCCCGCCGCCACCCCAGGCCGAGCCGGGCCCCCTCCCCACGCCGCCGGCCGGCGGGGAGGGTGAGGGGCGGGAGCGAGTGGCGCAGAGCGAGCAAGATCGGAGGCGCCGGGCCAGGGCGGCCCAGACCCGGACCGCACCGCTAGGCCGGGAACACCCTCCCCGGCCCCCGCGCACCGCCGCCCCGGCTTCCCCCGCAAAGTGAGGGGTGCGGTCCGCCCGCGCCGGGCATCCCCGGCCTCCGCACCCGCATCCCTCACCCCAGCCCCCGGCGATCCAGCCCCACGCCCACGCCCCCGGCGCGGTGACAAGCCGGACGCCCCCACCTCATTCACCCACCGCCACCCGCGCCCGAGGGGGGCCCCGGAGGGAGTGCAGGCGCGGCGGGGAGAGGGCGAGAGTTGGGGGGGGGGGGGCGGTGGCTGTTACCTGCAAAGGCGGCGGCGGCGGCCCCGCAGCTGCTCGGGCGGCGGCGGAGGATGGAGCCGGGGGGCGGGGGGAGGAGAGGGGGCGACTCGGGGGTCCCCCTCCCTCCTCCTCCCCTCCTGTCCTCCCCCCACCCCGCAGAGCCTCTGGCCCCCCTGGAGCCCGGTGTGGCCGGCGGGAGGGCAGGCGGCGGGCTGCAGGGGAGGGAGGGAGGGAGCCGGCCGGGCCGCGGAGCTGGAGCGGGAGGCGGCGGCGGCGGCGGCGGCGGCGGCGGCGGGAGGAGGGAGGCGGCGGGGGGGAGGGGGCGGAGACTCTACGTGGGAATCGGATCTCGGCTACAAATTCAATTCATCACCAGAAAACTCCGCTCGGGCGGGGGCCGGGTCGCGCCGGCGAGGCGAGGCGGCGGCGGGCGGAGGCTCTGAGAGGGCCTGGCGGCCCGGCGCGGGTCGGGGGTCTGCGGCCTCCTCTAGGGCCGCGCCCCGCTGCGGGGCGGGGGGGGGGGGGGGGCCGCCGCCGCCTCCCCGCCCCCTCCTCCCGCTGGGGCGGCCGCGATCAGCTCTCGCCGCCGCCGCGGGGCTTGTTGTTGACTTTGAGGAAAACTCCTGACGTCAGGGGCTGGCGCTCGGCGACTGGCGGGAGCGGCTTCCCCGCGTCCCCAGCCGGCCCGCCGCCTCTGCCCCCTCCCCGCGGGCCCCCGTCCGCGGGCTTCCCCGAGCCCCCGAGCCCGTGGCGGCCAGCGCCCCCTCTCCTCTCGCGAGAACACCCCCCAGCCGGAGCCAGGAGCGGGGCGTCGTTCCTGGGCGGGAAGTTGTGGGTTTCCCCCGCGCCCTCGTGGCGTGCGGCAGGCACCCGAGGCCCGGGAGGGGAGGCTCTTCTGCTCTCCGCTAGCAGCCGAGCCCGGGGCTTCTCCTCCCGCCCGCCGCAGCTCGGGGGAGGTCAGGCCGGGAGCTAGAGGGCCGGGACCTGAGGCCCCCGAGATGGGCGGTTCCCTGTAGGGGCGCGCCCCCGAAAACTAGGAGCTGGGCGAGAAGCGACCCCATCCTCTGCACCTCTGGGGTCAGTACAGAGCGGGAGACCTTACCGTCCAGTCCTAGAACACCTCTCTCGAAAGAGCCATCCCAGCGCTTCCTGTAAGCAGTAACCACCACACATAGTGTACACCTTGCAGTAGCATCGTAATTCAACCTTAAAATTTCACATTTTTTAGAGATAGTATATAGTTTTCATTGACTTTGAGGAGGCCATGATGTATTGCATTCACTACGAAGACAGCATTGCTTTCTTTTGAAGTTCATGGCTTCTGAGAATGTTTACAAAGGAGATAGTTTTGTTTGGGTTTTGTTTTGTTTTTTTTTTTCTTTTTCACAAAATGGCCTTTTTTTTTTTAAACCATACATCATACTCCAGAAAGTTATGAAAGTTTACTCTTTCTGACGCTACATATTGTTGCTTCTAGAACACTTTGAAAAAATCATATTATTTCACCATGTGACTCTATCCTTGTTGATGTACCTGCTATTTCTTCCAATGCAAGATTCTTGGTAGTGCTTTTGGGCTCTTTCTGTAGAAGACTTACTGCTTCTGAAGGGCACTTCAGAAGGGCACTTACTACTGTGCTTTTTCCATTTCCTGACAGCAGTGGGATGGTAATCATTCTTTTACACTATACCCCTGGTATTTACATAGGGAGTTGTATTTATACATCTGTGTCGACATCTGTTGTGAAAGGCACATCTATTGGGATTGTGGACAGGAGTATGGAACCTAACCTAATAAGAAAAGAAAGGGCTTTTAAAATCAATTTTCTCCATTTGCAAAGGAAACACTACACTTGACAGTTTCAGAATAAAATATGCTTTTTTAAGATGTACAGTCTACTCAAGAATAAAAGTCCCCAATTGCTGCCTTTCTCCTTTTCCCATATTTCCCAGCACATCATGAACTGCTTAATAAATATACACTCTATCCTTTAGGCTCCTCTGTCCATGAAATTTTCCAGGCAAGAATACTGGGTTGCCATTTTCTTCTCCAGGGGAGCTTCCTGACTCAGGGATGGAACCTGAGTCTCACAATTGCATCTCCTGCCTTAGCAGGCAGATTCTTTACCACTGAGCCACCTGGGAAGCCTCTCTATTCAGCTTATCTGTGTATAAAAAGTATATAATTTATTGCCATAATTATCAGACCTCTAACAGTCCCTACTGGTAAAGTGATTTCATTAAAAATTTCTTGCTTGAGATTAACAAAAATGAGTCAGATTTTTAATCTATAATAACCCAAGTCACTTTTTATTTTTAAGAAAATAGTCCCTATGACACCAGCATTATAAAGAGTGTTTTGAAAGCTCTCTTAAACACTTAACTCTGAGACTTGTGATATTCTGAATTACCAGATATCTCTGATCAACTGCAATTTTATTTCCAATTTTAACATCAACGTATTTCTGAGAATCAAATTTGTCTTACGAGCCATGGTGGTGGTTTAGTCGCTAAGTCGTGTCGGACTCTTGCGACCCCATGGACTGTAGCCTGCCAGCCTCCTCTGTCCATGGGGATTCTCTAGGCAAGAATACTGGAGTGGGTTGCCAGTTCCTTCTCCAGGGGATCTTCCCGACCCAGGGAATCGAACCCAGGTCTCCTGCATTGCAGGCAGATTCTTTACCAACTGAGCTATGAGGGAAGCTAGCCATAGCTAGCCATACTGCCTCAAATTTTTTCTCAGTCTCTTCAGATTGGATTAAATCTTAACGGGAGTACAACCTACAAGTAAATATTGTATAGACTGCCATGGATTATGTACTCTAGGCTTCAAGTATTTGAAAAGTTGTAGTTTTATTTCTTCTGTGTTTTGTTCTTCTACTATGGTAGTTTCATCCACTTCTGTAATAAAAGCATGTCAGCTTTTATTACATAAGAATTTATTATAGCACTGTTATTTACTTAAATAGCATTGTTCTTTCTCTTAGATTGTGCCATCATGAGTTTTGGAGAATCTGCTGATTGTGAGATGATGGTACTCCATATAGAGTGTATTCTAGATTTTTCCTCTTCACTGTCATCACTTTCCAATAATATGGGCAACAGGAGTATGTTTATCCATGGGAATATCCCTCCTAAACTTTAGAGACATACCCTCATTCTTTACTAAGCCAGA
The DNA here is from genome assembly GCF_019923935.1 of Bubalus bubalis. Classification (NCBI taxonomy): domain Eukaryota; kingdom Metazoa; phylum Chordata; class Mammalia; order Artiodactyla; family Bovidae; genus Bubalus; species Bubalus bubalis. The sequence goes on from NC_059161.1 coordinate 47,799,118, forward strand.
AATTCTTAAGACTAATATCTCTCAGTACTAGTTATTTATATATCTTAAGAAAAATATTTACTCTTCTTGACTATCAATGAGTACATTAGATACTGAGAGCTATTTGTTAGTACTTCTACCATTGCTTGTGCTTAGTCGCTCAGTCTTGCCCGACTCTTTGCAATCCCATGGATGGCAGCCCGCCAGGCTCCTCTGTCCATGGGGATTCTCCAGGCAAGAATAGTGGAGTGGATTGCCATGCCTTCCTCCAACCATTGCTTGGGAGTAATTTACACTAGAAGGCACATTTAGAATTACAGGACGTCAGGTAACAAAAGTTAAGCTACCATTTCTGTGCTTTAATAACAAAGATATCTTGTCTCCAGTATCTAGAATAGAACATGACACACAGTATGCACAAAATATGTTTGATGGACAAATGAGTGAATGGACAAATAAATCTGTGTCCTATGTGTAGTTTATACTGTACTCTTCTCTTGGGATGGCGTATTGGAAAGATCATGAACACACATTGCAGCCTTGGAAATTTGAGTTCAGATCCTCTCTCTGCAGAGTTTAGATCTCAGGCAAGTTTCTGAACTCTTCTAAGCCTTAATTTCCTCATTTGTGCAATGATGGTTACAACTACTTCAACAGCTTATTATGAGAATTCAGTGTGATGAAATATTAGATGGCATCTAAAACATAGTGAGTGATCAGCAAGCTAAAATTCCTTTACCATAAACATAAATATATGTGTTAACACTAACTGGTAAAACAAACAAATGTGAAAATCTGTCCTGCACACAACGGTAGAAATGTATTTCTCATCCATGTAAAGTTCAGAATAGCAGGCAAGCATTTATAAGAATAAAGTTTCTTCCATGTTTGAATTATGACATGTTCAACATGTAATCATGACATCAAGCTGGCTGAAAGGGCAAAACATGGAGGATCACTCAAGAGAAGTTTTGTGCGTTTCACTTCCATTCACATTCCGCTGGCTAGAACACTCCAAAACCACCAAACTACAAGGCAGCCCATGAAATGGAGTCTAGCCCATAAAGAAAAAGAAACTGGTTTGATGAACAGCCAGCCAGTCTCTGCCACAGTTGTTTTCTGAAATAACCATGCTAAGTCTATAACTGTAATTAATGATTATCCTAGATGATCAATAGAGCAATTTTCAGAAGAGCATAGTTTAAGTCCAGGTATAAGTAGCAGAAGAGTAAGTTACAATAGTTATCAATACTAATTGTCTTTTCTCTTTTTTCACAGATACTGTTTTTATAAGGTATGGGGCTAGATTAGTAACACACGAGAATACCTGAGGGTTAAGTATGTCACTAATCTGATGCCACGTGCAAAGGGGATACTTAAAGTTCTCTGGGAACGTCCCCCTTGTTTTATTGGCAGACTTTTTTCCCCTACTATGTTACTAGAGGGTGAATGAAAATTTTTTCATTGATATTATCATGCTCTCTCTTAGACAGCTAAGTCTGTTAGCAACTTCATACTTATATTTAGTATTTCAGAACCCTTGGGTCTGAACAGAAAGTTTTTAATTTTTTTTTTTTAATACGTGTCATGATGTGTGTGTAAACTTGGTCCCTCAGTCGTGTCTGACTCTTTGCGACCCCATGGACTGTAACCCGCCATGCTCCTCTGTCCATGGTATTTTTCAGGCGAGAATACTGGAGTGGGTTACCGTTTCCCCCTTCAGGGATCTTCCTGACCCAGGGATGGAACCCAAATCTCCTGTGTCTCCTGCATTACAGGAAGATTCTTTACCCACTGAGCCATCAAGAGAGCCCACAGAAAGTTATTGACCACAATCAAATAACTGCTTATGGGGCTGCTGCTGCTAAGCCACTTCAGTCATGTCCGACTCTGTGTGACCCCATAGTTGGCAGCCCACCAGGCTCTGCCGTCCTTGGTAGGGCATTGACTTAGAATTCAGGTTCTGATTCCAAACAAGAGCATACATATTATTATTCGGACTGCAGCTAAATAAAGGTATGCAGTAATACTAATAATGCCGTATTTTAATCCCAGAACCTCATTTTAGGATATAATTTTGACTTCCTGAGATGATGTGCCTTTTTAGCTGTTTCAGAACCTGTTCTCAGAGGACTGAACTTCATAACACAACAGCTAGCAGTGAAATAATGACAGTAAATTTCCAGCCTTCACCTAGGTAACCACCTTAACCCCTTCCTCAGTTATCTCATGGAAATATAGTTCTGTTCCAGAAAGTTTCCCCATCTATTTTTAAACGCAATTTCTACTAATGAAAATACTTGCTGGGTCAATTGGAAGGATTCAAATCTATACCCACTACAAAGCCCTTCAACTGTTGTATTTGTACTATTTCATTAAATAATCCTAGTTTGCTTTTTTTATGGTAAGAGGTAATTCAGTATCAGAATTCTCCTATTCACCTTTAGTTCCTAAATAAAACTATGGCCACTTTCAGTTGCAAATACTATCTCAATCAAAAATTAGATTTTAATCAAAACCCTGAATTTGATTTAGAATTCAAGCCTTTTTTAAGCTGAAAGCCTGTGTGGGGAAAACAGCTCAGCTTCTCTATTTCTCCATCTCATTTTCCTCTTGCACCCCACAAGGCAGTTCAGGGTGAAGAACAAAACAGTTCTTGTCTAGCTTGACTGTTATAATCCAGTTTTGCACTCTCTTGTCCTGACATACATAACCCCCCTACCCACTAGGACTTGCAGGACCCAGTGCAAAACGGAAATGCTGGCGCCGCTGTGGAACAAGAGTGAAGAATTTTAAAAGAGCAAAGGAGAGCATTAAACCAAGCACAGTCTGTGTGCACGGGACTACACAAATCACTGGCCCATGACCTGTTTGCGTTTCAGGTTGGCTCTCCAGGGGCTCTTTGGAGAGTTGCTTCCGGACTTCTCTAACTGCAACCCCTACAATGTGGGCAATACACCTTTTCTTTTAGCTGCCTACTCCTACTCACTCTTTAGCTTCAGTTTCCTCAGCCCTATTGAAGTCTCCCTGTTGGGGTCCTTCCAGCCTCTGCAGAGGTCTCCTAGGCAGAACTCAAGATGGCTCCAGCCCAATCCTTCTCTCCTGTGGTGCTTCATCTGGTTCTTGGGATATACTCACCTGTTGACCACTCTCTCCCTTGTGGTTCTGCCATAGAAACAGTTGGGCAACCTGATTCCCAGTTTCAACAGGATCCCCTCAATGCAGGGAACGAACATATCCCAAGCTCTGCACTTGATCCCACGGAAGCCCATGGATGCCCCTCTAGCATGAGCTGAAGAAGCATTCTCCATCCCTTCCCCACTGGAGATGGTGAGTTCAACCTTCCCCAGTACAATCCATACACAGATCTCCTCTGTCTCAACTATTCGATATTCTTAAAGTGAACAAGAGCATCTGAGTTATAGAATAGGTTTTGAATTATTTCCTTCTTAATAGTTACCTAACTTGAAATTTCACTTTTTTTTTTATTTGGGGCTCTCAGTTAAAATTTCAGTTTTAAATGCCTATTAAAAAGCATATTCTCTCTGTAGGATAAATATCTGCTGTTTTCTACTTACATGTGTGTTAGTCATTCAGTTGTGTCCGACTCTTTGCGACCCCACAGACTGTAGCCCGCCAGGCTTCTCTGTCCATGGAATTCTCCAGGTGAGAATACCAGAGTGAATTGCCATTCCCTTCTCCAGAGGAACTTCCCAACCCAGGGATTGAACCCTGATCTCCTGCCTAGCAGGCAGATTCTTTACCATTTGAGCTACAGGGGTATATAAAAAAATTATCAGCTGTTACCAAAAAAAAAAAAAATGTATTGAGGTTAATAGGTGTTCAAGGCACAAAATTAATTAAAAGAGTATTTTCTCTACATTTGCTTGTATTTATGTTTGACAAATATGTGACAACGAATTGCCTTTTTCATACATTGTGATCCGTATTAATGATGTTAAATATTTAGATTCTAGCCTTTGATTAATTTCTCAGAATTTTTTCTTAAAAAATTTAAAGTTGAACACTAAGAAATTTCATTCCTGAAGAATTTATAAAATGTAAATATGCCACAAAATCCAAAATAAAAATATGGAAGTACAATTGGTATTAAGATTTAGTCACTTTGACTAAGTTACATTGAGCCATGAAAACCACTGGATACCAGCACGAATCTCAAATTAGATGTATTTTTTTTTTAACAATGTAAGTCTGCCTTGATTTTCCTTTAATGTCTACAATTACCAAAGATGACTTGCCTTTCTTTGTTCTGTATCCAAATATAAAAGATTCAGAAAATGGTTGGGCTTTGGTATCCAGGTTAAACCCTTTAACTTTGTCTTGCTCCATTCAAAGTGTTATTACAAGCCTTGAGTGTACAAGGCAGAAAATAACAGTTTACTAAACACATGTCACATGTGCCTACAGAAGGTTCTCATTCTATCCCTCTTCCCTTCTAAAAAGTTACTTCCTTATAGATATCTTCTGCTAAATATCTGACTTTACACGACATTAGTTACATGATATCTAGAACTCTTACTGATGAACACAAGCTTCTTTAGATGGTTCACAAGGAAAAGCTTATGAAGAATGAAAGAAAATGTTTTTAAAGAATGAAGCAAAGTCTCCAACTTTTGTTACTCTTCATGTACTTTCTCCTTAATGGTGGATTATCATAACCTCTTTTTCTGAAATTTCCAGTCAGGGTTTCAAAAAACATTTGCGTATTTGCCTAGTCCGTGGGCTTCCCTGGTGGCTCAGGTGATAAAGAGTCTGCCTGCAGTGCAGGAGACCCAGGTTCGATCCCTAGGTTGGGAAGATCCCTTGGAGAAGCAAATGGCAATCCACTACAGTATTCTTGCCTGAAAAATTCCATGGACGGAGGACCCTGGCAGGCTACAGTTCATGGGGTCAATGGCAGGCTAAAGTCCACTAGGCAGGTCTAGTCCTAGTGTGTTCTCTGCTGAAATGTTTTACACCTCAAATCATACAGTTCACATTTTAATATTCATTTCAACTTAATTCCATGAACACTTATTCACTCTATGTAAAGGTATAGAGAGAGATATGAATACAACCCAGTGCCTACCTTTAAGATGTTCTATTCTATTAGGATACCAACATAAATAAGCAACCAAAATACAAATAAGTGTGATAATAGAAACATATATAAGGGGATAAGAAAACACACCATAAAAAAATGAATTATAGGATGGGACAGAATAAGCCAGGTCCACCTAAAGAGAGGTTGCTGCTGCTCCTGCTGCTAAGTTACTTTGGTCACGTCCGACTCTGTGTGACCCCATAGACAGCAGCCCACCAGGCTCCGCCGTCCCTGGGATTCTCCAGGCAAGAACACTGGAGTGGGTTGCCATTTCCTTCTCCAATGCATGAAAGTGAAAGTGAAGTTGCTCAGTCGTGTCCGACTCCTAGCGACCCCATGGACTGCAGCCCACCAGGCTCCTCCATCCATGGGATTCTCCAGGCAAGAGTACTGGAGTGGGGTGCCATTGTCTTCTCCTAAAAAGAGGTTAATGACATTTTAATTGAGCTTTAAAATGAGGTTAGGGATTCCCTGGCAGCCCAGTGGTTAGGACTGGACTGCATTTCTTTGCCAAGGGCCCAGGTTTGATCCCTAGTCAGAAAATTAAGTTCCCACAAGTCACACAGCCTGACCAAAACAATAAAAAATAAGTAAAATAAAATGAGGTCCAGAAATCGACAAGGCAGAAGGAGACATTCCAGGCGGTGAAAGGAACACAAAAGCAAGAGAGGGTACCATCAGGAACTCCAGGGGGTAAAAAATGGTGCAGGGAAGATTTCAGTGACATGAAAACATTTGAGCTGGGCTTGAAGAATAATCACGAGAAAACGTGAGTCTATATTTATGCAAGAGCATTGGAGAGGTAGAAGAAGGAAGAATCTCCTGATTAATTTCTGATGTAGAATCATCAGTGCAGAGTGATTAGATGGTGGGCAAAGGGATCGTGTGAAAAAGAGGAATGAAGGATGATGTCCGGAATTCTGCCCTCCTGGCCCTGGGATGAGGAGTGCATGTGTGTGGGGGGGTGTGTGTCTGTGTGTGTGTGTAAGCATGTACACACTATGGTTGTTAGTGCTTATTTTGGGGAGGAGGGTTGTTAAGAGGCAAGGTTATGAGAGAGAAAAGAGAAAATGGACCATTTTGGGTATTAAATTTGATGTACACTTTTCAGACTTTCAGTTAGATGTGGTAATAAATACAGTGGCTAACATGATTGTGTTAAGCACTCTGTAGGAATTAGCTAATTTAATATTAGAGGCATTTGAGAATATGAAAATATGGTGGTCAGACTGGAAGACTTGGTCTGAAGCTGTGGGTCTGCATTAGAGGATGGGGTAAACGAAACAGGCAGCAGTGTGATCCTAAAAACTGCACCTTGGCAAACACTAATACTTGAGGGCAGAAAAAAAAAAAAAACGGAGGGAAAAAAAAATAGCCAAATGAGTAAGGAGAGAAACAGAAGTTGTAAAAGCCAGAGTTGAAAGAGTTTAAAAAGGGGGGAACGAGATGTATTTGCCAGTGGAAATGCTGTCCAGGAGGGGCAAATAAAAGAGAAAATTTGATAAGTCCCTATTGAATTTTACAACTGGGGCATCATTGGTTATTTTTATGGAAGTAATTTCATGGTATAATAGAAATGATAACTTCAAAGAGTTAATAAGGAAATGGCCAATTGAGGAAGAGGGGATAGTGGAGTAATGGAAATAGAAACTAATATTTATTAAACCTACTATGAGCTGGGCTTCCCTGGTGGCTCAGTGGTAAAGAATCTGCCTGCCAGTGTAGGAGATGAGGGTTCAGTTCCTGGGTTGGGAAGATCCCCTGGAGAAGGAACTGACAATCCACTCCAGTGCCTGGAAAATTCCGTGGACAGAGAGGAGCCCAGCGGGCTACAATCCCTGGGGTTGCAAAAGAATCGGACACAACTTAGCAACTAAACAACAACAACACCTGGGAACTAAGTAAGTTCCCCTCTGGCATTTTGCTTAAGTGTAGCAGGATGCTGTTTTGAAATATTCACCTTTGTTTTCTGGACTATGACTCCCCTAGCTCTTTCTTGACATTTACAGAGCTAGAAGATCATTGCCTCAGGAAAGAGATGGTAGAACAGATTGACAAGGAAAGGCATCCTTTCCTGGCTTTGTAGTTTCTGTGGAGAAGGAAATGGCAACCCACTCCAGTACTCTTGCCTGGAGAATCCCATAGAGGGAGGAGCCTGGTAGGCTATAGTCAATGGGGTCGCTAAGAGTCGGACACGACTGAGCGACTTCGCTTTCACTTTTCACTTTCATGCCAGTGTTTTGCCTGGAGAATCCTAGGGACAGAGGAGCCTGGTTGGCTGCCATCTATGGGGTTGCACAGAGTTGGACATGACTGAAGCGACTTAGCAGCAGCAGCAGCAGCAGTAGCAGCAGCAGCAGCAGCCCTTCAGTGGAAATGGAAACTCTAGGGCTTTAAACAGCAGGCTTGGGAGACTACGCGATGCCTAGAACAAGGCCTCACTCACTCTGTGCCACCTCTAAAATGCTCCTCAGGCTAGCAGGAGGAGATGGGTGTGTTTCTGGGGAAGGGCCGGCCCAAGTGGGAAAATGAGTAAATAACCTGACAGTCTTCAGGACTCCAAAGACAGGAGTTGTGTTTCTTTCCTTGTGAGATTCTAGATGGATGGAAAGGCCAGGGGTTGTCTCGTCCCTATGGTTAATGTACGCGATCAGTCCCCACAGAGCTTCCAGGTGTGCAGCTTGACTTGGGCAGCAACACAATTCCTATGTGACCGGGATTTCTGAGGTTTATGCGGACATACGAGATCCCCACGCTCAACTATGAGGTAGGGTTAGCACTGCAGTTCCAGCACATCAGCAGATGACACTGAGGGGACTGAGGGATAGATCAGTAGCAAAGGGCAACTGAGATAACTGACATCTCAGAGGATGCCAGTGTGTACAGCCAAGACCAATAGCCCTTTCTCTTCTCGTGAACTGATACCATGGAAGCCAGTCTCCCCAGTGCCTTTCCTCCAGGACTTCTTGACAACCCCAGGCAGAAAGGAAGTTTCTAATTACTCACCCTAATGGAGACCCAAAATTGAAATATAGTTCGTTCTAGAAACCTTTGAATTTGGGAAATTAAATTCATGCCCACCGTTTCTATTCTACCATACTCTAATCTTAACCTTCATTACAACTTCGTTAAGTAGGAATTGCCATTCCCACATTACAAGCGATGAAATAAATTCAGAGACAAATGACAAATTTCAAAACAAAATTAAGAAATTTTTCTAGGCTAGCAAGGGACAGAACCGGGACTCACGCTGAGGTCTGTTTTACACCAAAGCCAGTGATCTGCCAGACCATTTCATATTTTTCAAAAAGTTGGGCAGACAAGTGAAATAGTAGCCAGAAGGGGACCCAGGATGATGAGACTTCGTTTTTTTTAAGAATGAGAGAAATTAGACAATATAAATGGGAAAAGGAAAAAAGAGCTAATTGAGAGAAAGAGATTGAAAATGAAGGAAAGGGGGGATTATTGAAGAGTGTTTCAAAAGGATATGGGAGGTGAATAAAGATAATAGTACCTACCTTGAATGGAAGGTAGATAACTTCTCCAAGATTAAGAGTGAACATGGAAAGGATTTGCATGGATAGAAAGAGTTTTGTAGACAGGTGGGGAAATTTTGCTGGCATCAGTGCTCCATGACATGGAGGAGGAAAGGCCAAGTGCAATACTTGTAGGATGCATGTAGGATGAAAACTGAATCATAACTTGCATTTTAGTGCCTTGAACAGAAGGCAGTATATGTCATGCATTTGATTGAGTTCCTTCAACACTGTAGTGGCATCATGCCCAGATCTGCAACCCCTCCTTTGAGGACTGAAGCAGACATTTCTCCAGCTGCTCAGAATGTTGGTCATTGACACTTCTTAATTAAGTCCCCTTCCCAGGAATTGTCCTCTACTGAGAGAGCAGCTTTACCCCAGATCACACTCCCTTCCCAATGACTGTTCCATCTGGGATGTAAGGGCTAGCCCCTTGCCTCAGTTCAGAACAAGCCTATAGGCCCATCCATATCCCCAGACCTAGCACACCACTACCCCCCACCCCCACCACAACACACACACACACACACAGAGGATTAGGTGAAGTCTGCATTGTGATCGTGCTGCACTTCACTATGCCAAATCCTGCTTCCTTTACTCCCCCATAGGAATTCCCCCCAAACTTCCTATAGGCACTTAACCCATTCTCAGGTCCCTGTGTTTGGGGTGCATGTCTGCTCCCCTTGTGCCAACAGAGAACTACTCTGCAGAGGTGGCCTGTGGTTTTCTGGTTCTGGCGTGAATTATGAGCAAGCTCCCTTGTCTGCAGGCTTAAATGCACATTTCTGACTTGTACTAATGTAAAGTTGCTGTTTTCTTCTCCAGTACCTACCTTTTGTATGCATTCTTCAATTGGGATCCAAATTTAGGAGAAAAAGGAGTTATTTTACTCTCTGAAACCAGTGGTGAAGAAACATTTTTTTTTTTAGTGTTCAGGTGGCTTTGCAGGGTAAGAAAACAGCAAAAATGACAAGGAATGGGAAAAATAAACATCATGTGGAACATAGGATAGAAATGTCCATGAACTCCAATCCTGTTTGCAAAGTAGTTCCTACCTAAGAGAAGGAATGACTCACAAAGGATATCTACCCAGGCTCCCAGTCATTAGATTTAAATCATTGTTTTTTATTCTCCAAATTTTGGGCTTAATTCAAAAGGTTCATGAAGAACCAAGAATGTTGGCGCTGTGACAAAGTAGAACTGCATAAGCTTTTTGCTAAAATCAGTTTTATCTTTAACTTAATTGCATTCTATTACCAAAAGATAAGTATACTAAATGGATACACATATCAAAACATCTATTATAGGTTTGCCAAAGTGATGGTAAGGATGACATTATTTTTATTAATGCCTATTCTAAAATTACTTTAATTTGACCCCTTTTTACCCCAAATTACCTTTTGAGATAATTTTTCAGGCTTAGTCCCAAGTTAAGGATGGCTCTGAAACTTTTTCCATAGCAAGAAATTTAATTAGGTAAGATTTTATTTGTTTTGAGAATGAATAAGATTAACAAGGGACTTCCTGGGTGACTCAGCAATGAAGAATCTGCCTGCAATGCAGGAGATGTGGGTTTTATCCCTAGAAGGGGAAGGTCCCCTCGAGGAGGGCATCCCACCCACTTCAGTATTCTTGCCAGAAAAATCCAAGATTAACAAACCTTTACATTTTAGACTGTTTCAGGAGTCATATGTGATAGATTTCATATTTGATATAATTGTCCTTTTGATATTCATTTTTGTTATTCTACAAATTAACCAGGAGTAACAAGGTTTCAGAAAAGTATGTATTTGGCTTTTCTTCTCTGTTTGGGTCAATGTTAGGATTTCTAAGGTACCTTTAATGATGGAGTTAGTCATTGATGAAGTGAATCCACAAGCTGTTTGTTGCTTGCCAGTTGTATTGCTTATCAATAATGCTATTACCAGTTTCCTCTAAAGCATGATGATTTTTTACCAAAATGGAAGCTATGCAGTTGTAATTTTTCACCTTTTATAATAGGATTGTGGAGTGTGGGCAATGGAGCAGAGAGGTCTTCAGCTTTTCCGTCTTACTGTAGTATTCCTTCACCTATGAGGTGAAGAACGTGTAAGATAACAGAACGGCTCTGCTCTCAGAGGTGATGATGGGTTTGCTCTGAGCTATTGACACTCATACCTGGGCCTCTCGTGATCAATGACACACAATTTGGAGACGGCTGACTGGGGTTAATGGTGCAATCTGTGGCTTTGGAACAGAGTTCTTCTCTATGTGAAACTAATTGGCCCATATGGGGATTAAACTGGTAACAGTGTCCTCATTTGTCAACCCATCTATTCAGCATTTGAATCTGGTTACGTCTGAGTACTTTCCCCAATTCAACCAATGTGTTTTCAAATGATGATATAAGCTCAGAAATAGGAAGAGGTAATTGCTTAAAATATACAAGCTACTTATCAACCCAAATCACCATAAGAAAGTCATTAAAAATTAAATAATTATCCTATTGCCAATTATTCTTAATTGAATATCCCAAGCTGTGGGAAACAGAACAGGAGGTAAGTCTGCTTCTCATTAAGTACCTTGTGTGTGTGTGTGTTCAGTCGCTCAGTCATGTCCAACTTTACAACCCCACGAGCTATAGCTAGCCAGTGTCCTCTTTCCATGGGACTTTCCAGACAAGAATCCTGGAGTGGGTAGCCATTCCTTTCTCCAAGGGATCTTTCCAATCCAGGGATTGAACCTGAATCTCCTGCATTGCAGGCGGATTCTTTACCATCTGAGCCACCAAGGAAGCCACACTTTTCACATAAAAACAGGTCTCAAGTTGTCAAATTATGCTATGGTAGAGCCTGCTGCTGCTGCTGCTGCTGCTGCTGCTAAGTCGCTTCAGTCATGTCCGACTCTGTGCGATCCCATAGACGGCAGCCTCTCAGGCTCCACCGTCCCTGGGATTCTCCACGCAAGAACACTGGAGTGGGCCTGCAGCACAGTGGAAATAAAAAAGTTAAACTTGTAAAAAAAAAAAAAAAAATTAGAGTAAATGTTTATTACTAGGGGTTAGAGGATGGGGGGATAATATAGATATTATTTAAGGGTGCAAACTTGCAGAAAAGTCCTAAAAATCTAGTGCACAGTGTAATGAATATAGACAACAATATTGTACTATCTTTATGTAATATGGTAAATATTACTACAAGGGCGAGCATATTACAGCGTATAAATGTACTTGTATGTATATGTATACAGCATATAAATGTATCAAAGTAACACATTATATGCCTTAAATTCACGCAGTGTAATAAGTCAAGTTTATAAAATTTAAAAAATATAAAAGGGAAAAAAGTATAAGAAGTTGAAAAAAAAAAAAGGTTACATAGGAGGCCCAGAGGAGGTGGATAACAATGAGCCAGGGTGTCAAAGTGACCACATTTACATGCAATAGAAAAGCATTTCTAACCCTCAGTTAGTAGCTATCTTTTCCTGCCAAAAAAGATTTTTAAAGTAAGTGAACTTTAAACAGTTACAAAAATAGCAAGCCTTTCCCACAGAGAGTCATAAAGACCCAAACCTAAGCAAGTAACAGAGCAGTGCTGTCCAACAAGAGTGTGAGAAATAGAAGAGCATTCTCAGAACTTTGACAAAGAGAGAAGAGTTATGTGGATTGTACTTAAAAACTAACTTAGTTTAGCACTATTGACTAAGACTTTTCACTGGCTCCTTAGTGAGGAGAAATCCAAATTTAACCTCAAACCTCTAACGTCTATATTGGATAGGCCAAAAGGTTCCTTCAATTTTTAAGTAAAAATAAAAGACATATTTTTCACCAAGAACTTTACTGAACAATGTGTTCACTGTTTTGTTCCACTACCTTCTGCCATTTTTTCAGGCAACTTCATAATTCTGTCTTCTCAAAACTTTTTATCTTTTTGAGCAAAGAACTGTTCCAGGTGCCTTTTACAGTCTTTGAGGGAATTGAAATTTTTTCCATTAAAATAATATTGTAAAGACTGAAATAAGTGGAAATCCAAAGGTGCAATGTCTGGTGAGTATAGCAGATGAATCAGAACTTTCCAGCCAAGCTGTAACAGTTTTTGCCTGGTCATCAAAGAAATATGCATCTGGTGGTATCCTGATGGAAGATTATGCATTTTCTTTTGAGTAATTCCGGGTGATTTTCATCGAGTTGCTGCCTTCAGTTGGGCTCATTGGGAGCAGTACTTGTTGGAATTAAATATCTGGTTTTCCAAAAGAAGGTCGTAATAGAGGACTCCCTTCCAATCCCACCATAAACACAACATCATAACCTTCTTTGGATGAAGATTGGCCTTTGGTGTGGTTGGTAGGGGTTCTTGTAGCTTGTCCCACAATCTCTTGCAGTCCACATTATTGTACAGTATCCACTTTTCATCTCCCATCACAATTTTTTTTAAAAAGGGAATATTTTTGTTATGTTTAAGTTGAGAGTCACATGCAGAAGTATGATCAAGATGTTTCCCACTTAATTTATGTGCAACGCAAACATCCAAGCAATTAACATAACCAAGCTGGTGCAAATGATTTTCAAAGCTTGATTTGGATATTTAGAGTATGTTGGCTATCTCCCACATTGATTGTTCACAATTAATATCTCGATTTGATAGCTATCAACTTCAACTGGGTCTACCAGACCGTCAACCATGGATTCAGAGACAAATCTCCAGCACAAAACTTCGGAAACCACTTTGGACACCTTTGGTCCATCACAGCAACTATGCTGCACGAATCCTTTATTGCATTTCAGTTGTATTTTTTACCTTTCTTGAAATAATAAAGCATACCATGCCAAAAATATTGATTTTTTCTTCCATCTTCTATATTAAAATGACTATACAAAAATTCACCAATTTTGACAAGTTTTTTTTTTTTTTAAAAACACTCTTATATGACAGTTGTCGCAATACAATTGTTTTGAATGAAGTTAAAGGCAACTGAATACTACTAGAGCCAGCTTACGGAAAACACCAAACAAACTTTTTTGCCAACCCAATATTTATAGGACTATTTAAATCTGCTTAAGTCAACATTTGAATCTATTACTGTTTTCAAAAATTCTTAACTAAAAAGACTGCTGAGATAAATATACACATAGGATATATGCAGCCTTGTTACAGGGCTTCCCCGGCAGTAAAGAATTCACCTGCAATGCAGGAGACACAGGAGTCATGGGTTCGATCTCTGGGTCAGGAAGATTCCCTGGAGGAGGACATGGCAACCCACTCCAGTATCCAGGGGGTCGCAAAGAGTCAGAGGCAAATGAGCAGCAGCAGCAACCTTGTTATAGCAATCAAAATTTTAATTCCAAGACGAGACAAAATCAACTCAGTGCTTAACTCAGAAAAGAATGTATTTTTTTAATAGTCAGTGTACAGCATACTATATTTTCATGAGAAGTAGAGAAAGAGAGAGATTGAACTAATACATGCAAAATGAAAAGTATTCATGGGACTTTCTTTTCCATCATGTATTAATTTAATTTTAAAAATTGCGAAACTCTGTTTTTGCAGAAAGTACTTAAAGCATATGTATAGATTGCCCAGTGATTCTAAAGCAAACACTTATGTAACTACCATCCAGGCCCAGTAAGAGAACATGCTCAGCAACCTTGAATCCAGTGTGCACTTCCCCAACTGGAGCCTCCTCCCTCAAGAGTAAACACTCTCCTGTCTTTCTGAGTAATCATTTGCTTGGTTTTCATTATTTCCTCCAATTTGTCAGTCCACAACTAAGATTGTTTTGTTTGAGTTTCTCCTTGTTCTCAGTATTATGTGTTTAAAATCTATACATATTGTTGTGAGTAGCTGTATTTTTCATTCTTATAGATTCCACTGTGTGAATATATCATGATTTTTTAGGGAGTTTTTTTCATCTAAACTTTCCAAATTTAATGACATGAGGTTTTTAAAGACAATACTGTCTTACTTTTTTTTTTTTATGTCTGAAGACTCTCTATTGTCACCTTTTTCATTTCTGCTTTTTTTTTCCTTTCTGTGTCTCTCTCTCTTGATTGATTCTCACCAGAAGTTTGTCAATTTTACCAACATTTTAAATTAATTAGTTGCTGCTCTCTTTCTAATTTTCTATCTCCTAGTGTTTTACAAGTTTTATTTCCTGGTTCTTGTTCTAACTTCTTGAGATAGATGATGAACTAATTCATTTCCAGCCTTTCTTTTTTTCCATTTATGTGTATAAGGCTATACACTTTTCTCTAAAGACTTCTTTAGTGGTATATCATGTTTGAGATGTGATCTTTTCATAATCTTTTAGTTCAAAATAATTCTTGTTTGTGTTCTGATTTTTCTTAGAATTTTGTTTCTTTATTCTCCAAAATATGGGAACATACTTTGTATGATTTCAATTCTTTAAAAGTTACTGAGACTTGTTTTGTGTCTTGACTTTCTTTATATCAAGATTTTTTTTACTTCTTCTAGGTTGATTAATACTTCTAGCTTAGAAATATATTCAGAACTTTAATATAATCTTTTACTGAGCTCCAAGTTTGTTTTCAGTTCTGTAAATCTGCAGCACATATGTGTATGCATATTTATGAGCATAACAATTTACAGATAAATTGTTATATTTGTCTTATTAATGAATATAATTTTGCATTATTTTGCCATTTTATAAGTAACTCCTTTTCCAGTGACCCACCTTCCAATGGAAAGTATGGAAACAGACAGTTTTTTCTGAAGATAAAATATTAATTAACTGTATAACATTTAATTCTTCTTTATCCTTTAGTTACATATGGAGGTTAGAACCTTGGCTGCCGTGTTACACTTGTTAATAGTATGTGATATAAAGGGTAAAAGACTAATCCTGGGAGTGCAAAGTGAGGGAAATCATTAAGAAATACCTAGACAGAAACTTGGATTGAGGAGAGGCTTAAATGCAAGGAACCATTACAAATACAGTAAATATAAAGAACTCAAGGGGAGAATGCTGACCATGTACAATTTTAAGGCTGTTCTTGTCCAACAAAGGAAAAAAATATATGTAGTTTGAGATCATTTGCTTATTAATTTCTCCAGAGCATTAAGGAAGGAGAGGCTTAGGATTATTAGTAAGTCTTCTAGAAAAGCCTGCAAATAAATGTATATAAGATTTGACTCATTGGAAAAGACTCTGATGCTGGGAGGGATTGGGCGCAAGAGGAGAAGGGGACGACAGAGGATGAGATGGCTGGATGGCATCACTGACTTGATGGACGTGAGTCTCAGTGAACTCCGGGAGTTGGTGATGGACAGGGAGGCCTGGCGTGCTGCGATTCATGGGGTCGCAAAGAGTCGGACACGACTGAGCGACTGATCTGATCTGATCTGATCTGGTATATGGACAAAGGACTGAAGACTTGGAATTTTGGTTTGAGTTCCAGTTTTACTATGTACCAGCTATGTAAAATTGGGCAAATACGTAAGGAGACTTCCGTTTTGCAATCTGTAAAATAGAGATAATAGTAACGTGTGAACTGGGCAAGTCCACTTATACACAGATTTTTTTTTCACTAAATACATACTGCAGTACTACATGATCTGTGGTTGGTTGAATTCTGGAATGCAGGACCACGGATAAGGAGGACCAACTATAAAGTTATATGTGGATTTTTGACTGTGAGGAAGGTGGATGCCCCTAAGCCCTGAGCTGTTCAAAAGTCAACTATACTTAACGTCAATGGTTGACAAGAGGGACTTATCAGTCTGTACTTGGTAAATTACAGAGCAGAATTCTGGCTTACAGATGTATTGCCTTAGTTTCATATACATACTTTTCTAAAAGTTTTAACTAGCTGTCATATTTTAAGATTTTAATTTCTAGTTTTTTTATCAAGTTTATTCAAGTATTATTTACATAAAATACAATTCTCTGTTTTAAGTTTGCAGTTTCAAGAGACTTACACCCTGGTCGGAGAAGGCAATGGCACCCCACTCCAGTACTCTTGCCTGGAAAATCCCATGGACGGAGGAGCCTGGTGGGCTACGGTCCATGGGGTCGCTGAGAGTTGAACACAACTGAGCGACTTCCCTTTCACTTTTCACTTTCATGCATTGGAGAAGGAAATGGCAACCCACTCCAGTGTTCTTGCCTGGAGAATCCCAGGGATGGGGGAGCCTGGTGGGCTGCCGTTTATGGGGTCGCACAGAGTCGGACACGACTGAAGAGATACAGTACACCCTGGTGGCTCAGATGGTAAAGCATCTCCTTACAGTGCGGGAGACCTGGGTTGGACCCCTGGGTTGGGAAGATTCTCTGGAGAAGGCAATGGCACCCCACTCCAGTACTCTTGCCTGGAAAATCCCATGGATGGAGGAGCATGGTGGGCTACAACCCATGGGGTCGCCAAGAGTTGGACCCGACTGAGCAACTTGACTTCAACCACTACCACAGTCAAAATAAAGATTATTTCCATCACTGTGCAAGTTTCCTTTGTGCCTCTTGGTGGTCAGCCTCCCCACCACATTTCTGTGGTCTCAGGTAAGTCTCTACTTTCAGTAATTACCGCTTTGTTATGCTCTTTTCTCGAATTTCACATAAATGGAATGATACAATATGCACTCTTTTGTATCCAGCTTCTTACACTCACCATATTGCTTTTGAATCATCTATGTTGAGTATATTGATTGTTTGTCCTGTAATACGGCTAGATGATTACCCATTGTACGGCTATAGCATGATTTGTTTATTCATCTGTTGATTGATATTGTAGTTGTTTCCAGCTTTTGACTGTTAGGAATGTGTACATTCCTATATAAATCTTTGGATGGACATATGTTTTCATTTCTTTCTGGTAAATATCTAGGAATGGAATAGCTGGGTCGTGTGCATCGTATGTTTAACTTTATTTAAAAAAAAAAATCCAAACTTTTCCAAAGAAATTGTACCATTTTTATACTTCCACTAGCAATGTATGAGAATTCCAGTTCCTCCACATGCTCACCAATAATGAATATATTATCAGTCATATTAATTTTCACCATTCTAGGGAGTATATTGTGTTATCTCATGGAGGTTTTAGTTTAAATTTAATGATATTGATCATCTTTTCATGTATTTGTTGGCTATGAAAGTATCTGCCTTTATGAAATATCTTCTTGTATCATTTTCCTGTTCTGATTAGAATGTTTTCTTGTTATTAAGTTGTAAAGTTCATTATATATTCTGGGTATGAATCCTCTGTTAGACATACGAAATTCTACTGTTTCCTAGCTGGTGACCTTCCTTTTATTTTCTTAATGTGTTCTTTATTTTTATTTTTTATTGAATTATAGTTGATTTACAATATTATATTAGTTTTAAGTGTACAGCAAAATGATTCAGTTATATATATGTAATATGTATATTTTTCAGATTCTTTTCAACTATACATTATTATAAAATGTTGAATATTGTTCCCTGTGCTATACAATAAATGCTTGTTGTTTATCTATTTTATGTAATCTTCTGGACCCAGGGACAGAACCTGCGTCTCCTACATTTCTTGCATTACAGGCAGATCCTCTGCCTGATGAACCTCAGGGAAGCCCCATTTTTATATATCAGTTCAGTTCAGTTCAGTCGCTCAGTCGTGTCCGACTCTTTGCGACCCCGTGAATCGCAGCACGCCAGGCCTCCCTGTCCATCACCAACTCCCAGAGTTCACCCAGACTCACGTCCATTGAATCAGTGATGCCATCCAGCCATCTCATCCTCTGTCGGCCCCTTCTCCTCCTGCCCCCAATCCCTCCCAGCATCAGAGTCTTTTCCAATGAGTCAACTCTTCGCATCAGGTGGCCAAAGTACTGGAGGTTCAGCTTTAGCATCATTCCTTCCAAAGAAATCCCAGGGCTGATCTCCTTCAGAATGGACTCATTGGATCTCCTTGCAGTCCAAGGGACTCTCAAGAGTCTTCTCCAACACCACAGTTCAAAAGCATCAATTCTTCGGCGCCCAGCTTTCTTCACAGTCCAACTCTCACATCCATACATGACCACAGGAAAAACCATAGCCTTGACTAGACGGACCTTTGTTGGCAAAGTAATGCCTCTGCTTTTGAATATGCTAGCAGTATTTTTTGAAGAGGAGAATTTCTTAATTTTGATGAAATCCAATTTATCAATATTTTTATGCATTTCTTGTAGGATATCTAACAAATCTTTGCAAAAATTTATTCCTATGTTTTCCTCTAAACATTTTATAATTTTGTCAATTGCAACTAAGTCTATGAGCTCTTTGGGGAAAATTTTTGTGTATAATGTGAGGCAAGGATTGAGGCTCATTTTTTTCCTAGTATTGATATCTAGTTATTCCAGTATCTTTTGCTGAAAAGGCTATTATCTTTTCAACATCAAAATCATGTCCATATACATGTGCATTTAGTTCTGAATTCTCTATTCTATACCACTGACTTACATTCTTTAATTATGTCAACGTCATACTCTATTGATCATAATAGTTTTACTGCTGCTGCTGCTAAGTCGCTTCAGTCGTGTCCGACTCTGTGAGACCCCAGAGACGGCAGCCCACCAGGCTCCCCCGTCCCTGCGATTCTCCAGGCAAGAACAGTGGAGTGGGTTGCCATTTCCTTCTCCAATGCATGAAAGTGAAAAGTGAAAGTGAAGTTGCTCAGTCGTGTCCGACTCTTAGCGACCCCATGGACTGCAGCCTACCAGGCTCCTCCATCCATGGGATTTGCTAGGCAAGAGTACTGGAGTGGGTTGCCATTGCCTTCTCCGAAGTTTACTAGTAAGTTTCAAAAGCAGGTAGTTTGAAGGAACATTGTTCCTCTTTTTAAAAATTGCCTTGTCTATTCTAGGTTATTTCTTACATAAAAATTTTTGAGTCAGCTTGTCAATTCCTGCCAAAAAAGTAATACTTTGGATTCTTGATTGGAATTTTGTTGAACCTCTAGATGAAGTTGTGGAGAATTAGCATCTTAAAAACACTGAAATTTCCATTCACAAACCCGGCATATCTCACCACTGATTTAGATACTTAAATTTTTTTCTCAACAATTTTTAAAAATTTCAGTGTACAAATATTACATATATTTGTTAATTTTATCCTTACTTGTTTCATGGTCTTCAAAGCTATTATAAATGGTTCTTTTTCATAAATTTGATTATTTGTTGCTAGCATGTAGAGATATGACTGATATTTACATATTGACCTTGTATCTTAGGACTTTGCTAAATTAGCCTATCGATTTCTAACAACTTTTGTGTAAGCTCCATATGTATATGATTATGTCATCTACACATAAAGATTATTTTTTAATTCAAGTCTATACTTTTTATTTCTTTTCATTGCTTTATTATACTGGTTAGGACTTTCATTGTAATTTCAAATAAAAGTAGTAAAAGGATGTGGGTTGTGGGGAAACTTCAGTATTTCTCTATTAAGGAAAATGTTAGGTACAAGCTTTTAATTGCTGCCCTATATAAGACTGAGAAAATTCCTTTCTACTCTTAGTTTGTTAAGAATTTTTATCATAAACTTACGTGAACTTTGTTAAAAGCTTTTTCTGCGTCTATTGATACACTTATTTGCCTTTTCACCTTTGTTCTATTAGTATGGTGAATTACATTAGTTGATTTTTTTTTTTAATGTTAAACTAACCTTGTATTTCTTGGACAAATCCCACTTGGTCATATTGTGTCAACCTTTTTATATATAGCTGAATTTAATTTCTTAATTTTTTTTTTAAATTGAAGTAGAGTTGAAGTATAATATTATATATTGCAGGTACAATATAAAGATTCACAATTCTTAAAGGTTTTACTCCATTTATAGTTATTATAAAATATTGGCTATATTTCCTGTGTTGTTCAACATATCCTAGTAGCTTATTTTATTCATAGTATTTTGTACTTTTTAATCCCCTCCCCCTATACTGCCCCTCCCCCTTACCTCTGCCCACTGGTAACCACTAGTTTGTTCTCTTTTATCTGTGAGCCCACTTCTTTTTTGTTATAGTCACTAGATTGTTGCAATTTTTAGATTCTACATACAAGTGATATGCAGGATTTGTCTTTCTTTGTCTGACTTATTTCACTTAGTTTAATACCCTCCAAGTCCATTCATGGTGTTGCAAATGGCAATTTTTTTTTCTTTTTATGGCTGGGTAGTATTCCATTGTGTGTGTGTCTGTGTCTGTGTTACCACATCTTCTTTATCTGTTGAGGGACACTTGGGTGGCTTTCATGTCTTGACAACTGTAAATAATGCTTCTGTGAAAATTAGGATGCATGTATCTTTTCAAATTAGTTTTTTGTTTCTTTTTTAGATATACACCCAGGTGTGGAATTGTTGGGTCATACTATAGTTCTTCTTAAAGGTTTTTTGAGAAATTCACACTATTTTCCACAGTGACCGCACCAATTTACATTCCTACAAATAGTGTATGAGCATTCGCTTTTCTCCACATCCTTGCCACAGTTGTGTTCTTTTTGATGACAACCATTCTGACAAATGTGAGGTGATATCTCATTGTGGTTTTGATTTGCATTTCCCTCATGATTAGTACTCTTGCCTGGAAAATCCCATGGACGGAGGAGCCTGGTAGGCTGCAGTCCATGGGGTCGCTGAGGGTCGGACACGACTGAGCGACTTCACTTTCACTTTTCACTTTCATGCATTGGAGAAGGAAATGGCAACCCACTCCAGTGTTCTTGCCTGGAGAATCCCAGGGATGGCGGAGCCTGGTGAGCTGCCATCTATGGGGTCGCACAGAGTCAGACACAACTGAAGCGACTTAGCAGCAGCAGCAGCAGCAGCATGATTATAATGTTGAGCATCTTTTCATGTGCTTGTTGGTCATCTGCATTTCCTCTTGGGAAAATTGTCTATTCAGTTCTGCCTGTCATTTAATTGGGTGGCTTGTTTTCTTGATATTGAGTTGGATGAGCTGTTTATATGTGTTGACTATTGGTCATATCATTTGTAAACATTTTCTCCCATTCAGCAAGTTGTCTTTTCATTTTGTAAATGATTTCCTTTCCAGTGCAAAAGCTTTGAAGTTTGACTAGGTCCCATTTGTTTCCTTTTGCCTTTGTTTCTTTTATTTTAGAAGACAGACCCCCCCAAAATATTCCTATGATTTATGTCAAAGAGTGTTCTGCCTATGATCTCCTCCCAGAAGTTTTATGCTTTTCAGTTCTTAGATTTAGGTCTTTAATACATCTTGAGTTTATCTTCATATGGTGTTATAGAAAGTTCTAAATGTACTTTTATATGTAACTGTCCAGTTTTCCCAGCACCACTTATTGAAGAGAGTATCTTTTCTCCATTGTATATTCTTGTCTCCTTAGTAGTAGATTAATTGACCATAAGTGCATAGGCTTATTTCTGGCCTCTCTACTCTGTCCTGTTGATCTATGTGCCACTACCATTCTATTTTGATTATTGTAGCTTTGCAGGACGGTCTGAAGTCAGGGCGCATGGCACCTTCAGCTCTTCTATCTCAAGATTCTTTTGGCTTTTCAGGGTCTTATATGGTTCCGTACAAATTTTAGAATTATTTGTTCTAGTTCTTTGAGAAGTGGTATTACTTATTTTGGTTGTCAGGGTTATATTATACTACTCATAAAATGAATTAGAAAATATTTTCTTTTCCTCTGTTTTCTTGAAAAAAATTCTTCTGTAGAGTTGGTATTATTCCTGTCTTAAATGTTTGATTAAAATTCAGCAGTGAAGCTATTTGGGCCTGGAGTTTTCTCTGTGAGAAGGTGTTTTAAAAATTCAGTGTGTTTAATGGATATGGGAGTATTCATATTTTCTATTTCATCTTGTGTAAGTTTTGGCTTATATAATTTTAATGAATTTTTCTATTTCATATAAATTATTGGCATAAAGTTAATCATAATATTCTTTTATATCTGTAGGTTTAAGACATAGCTTTTCTTTTCTTGATATTGATAATCTGAGTCTTCTTTTTTCATCAATAAAGCTAGAAATTTATTAACTTTATTGATCTTTTCATAAAAGTAATTTTTTATCTTAATAGTTTTTCTCTATTGCTTACATGTTTCTTATTTTGTTGATTTCTGGTGTTATAGTTATAATTTCCTTCTAATTACTATAGTTCTTAAAATGGAAGTGTAAATTATTGATTTAGACCTTTCTTTCTAAAACAAGTGTTTACATTTCTCTGCAAGCACTGCTTTAGAAGCATCACAAACATTTTAGTATGCTATAATTTCATTATCATCAAAATATTTTATAATTTCTGTATAGTTTTTTTTTTTTACTATGGTTTCTTTAGATATGTATTTTTTAATTTCCACATATTTGGGGATTTTCTAGACATCTTGTTATTGATTTGCAATTTAAATCCATTGTGAGTAGAGATCATACTTTGTATGATTATAATCCTTGTAAAAGTATTGACAATTGGTTGCTCAAACAGGAAAGAGTCTACCTGCAATGCGGGAGACCTGTGTTCAGTCTTGGGTTGGGAAGATTCCCTGCATGAGGAAATGGCAACTCGCTTCATTGTTCTTGCCTGGGAAGTCTCATGGATAGAAGAGCTTGGCAGGCTGCAGTCCATGGGATTACAATGAGTCAGACACAACTGAGTGACTAATACTGACTTTTGATTCAGTATATTAATCTATCTTGTTGAGTGTTCCATAATAATTTGAGAAGAATGCATATTTTGCTGTTGCTGGATATAGTGCTTTATAAATGTCAATTAAATCAGTGTTATTGCTAATGTTCAAGTCTTTTATATCCTTACAGATTTTCCATCTACTTGTTTTATTGATATTCTCAAGCTCAGATTCTTTCCTCAGTTATGTCTAATCTACTAATAAGCCCATCAAAAGCATTGTTTATTTCTATTACAACATTTATCTCCAGCATTTCTTTTTGGTTCTTTCTTAGAATTTCTATGTTTCTGCTTACATTGCCCATCTGTTCTTGCATCCTGTCTACTTTATCCATTAGAGCCCTTAACATATTAACATATTAATCACAGTTGTTTTAAATTTCTGATTGAATAATTTTAAGATCCCTGTCATGTATGGTTTTGATGCTTGCTCTGTTTCTTCAAATTGTATTTTTGGCCTTTTAGTATGCTTTGTAATTTTTTCATTGGCATTTGGAACGTGATGTACTGGGTGAAAGGAATTGTAAAGTGGCAGCTTGGTAATGTGCTGATGAGTTATGAGGAGAGGGGAAGTGTTCTATAGTCCTACAAGTAGATATCGGTCTTTTAGTGAGTCTGCAACTCTGGACTGTGAACTTCACAAGTGTTTCTCAGCTTTTCTTTCTTCCATTGGGCTGGATAGAATGTCTAAACGTGGGCTGGAGTTGGATATTTCCCTTCCCAACTCAGGTTGGCTCCGATAATGTGTTTGTGTTAGTTGCTCAGTCATGTCCGACTCTTTGCAACCCTATGGAGTATAGCCCACCAGGCTCCTCTGTCCATGGGATTTTCCAGGCAAGCATACCAGAGTGGGTTGTCATTTCCTTCTCCAGGGGATCTTCCTGACCCAGAGATCAAACCGGGGTCTCCTGCATTGCAGGCAGACTCTTGAGCCCTGATAAAACCCTAGCAGATTAGGCTCTGGTTAACTAGTTTCCCCTGAGGGCAAGCCGTGTTAAGAACAGAGTGTTTTGATGTATTTCAAAATGGTTCCTTTTCTTCCTGCTAGAAGCCCAAGAGGATTTTCCCTGGTATTGACTGTGGGAACTAGGTCAAGCTCCTGGAGGTTGATTTCATGATGTTTTGCAATGTGACTGGGTCCTCCTAAAGTTTTTAACCCCCAAATTTGCCCACACTGAGAATCTGGCAACTTGTCAATTACAGTCAGCTTTCCCTATCCATAAGCCAGTTTCTATTCCTTCGTCTCTGCTCCAGTAAACTGTGAGTCTGTCTGCCTGTCTCTCCAATTTTGGGAACAGTGGCTTGCTCTAAATCCTTACCACTCTTATAGATCTAGTAAAAGTTGTTGATTTTTCAGTGTACTCAGTTTTTTTCTTGTTAAAATGGAGTGGTGACGTCAAGTTCCTTGCACACAGAACTGGAAACTAGAAGTGTATTTGTTTTATCAATTGATGAGGGGAGTGCTGAAATTTCTAAATATAATTGTGGATTTGTTCATGTCTTCTTTTAGTTCTGCCACTTTTTCTGGACATTTTAAGTATTTAATGTCTTCTTAACAAATTGATACTTTACCATGATAAAATGTCCCTTTTATTCATGTTTTTTCATGATGTCTGATGGTGGTTTAGTCGCTAAGTTGTGTCCAACTCTTGCTATCCCGTGGACTGTAGCCTGCCAAGCTCCTCTGTCCATGGGATTCTCCAGGCAAGAATACCCACTCCAGCTGTCTTAGGATCAGTGTTTGAGTGTTATTTTTTTTTAGATAGCATATTGTTTGGTCTTGATTTTTTACCCATTCTGATAACTCTCTGACTTTTAATTGGAGAGTTTAGACCAATGTATAGTCTATGGACCCCTGGAGGGACTTAAGGCCTTTTCAGGGTGTGTCTGTAAGATCAAAATGGTTTTTATAATAATCCTAGGATGATGTTTTGTTCACTATGGGACATTTGTGTTGATTATGCAAAAACCATAGTGGATAAAATTGCCTTAGCATAAATCAAGGCAGTGGCATCAAATGCAGTACAGTCATTGATATTCAGCATGTACTCGAAAAAAAAAAGTTTCACCTAGAGAAACACCTTTATCAAGGACTGCTGCTACTGCTGCTAAGTCGCTTCAGTCGTGTCCAACTCTGTGCGACCCCATAGACGGCAGCCCACCAGGCTCCTCTGTCTATGGGATTCTCCAGGCAAGAACACTGGAGTCGGTTGCCATTTCCTCCTCCAATGTATGAAAGTGAAAAGTCAAAGTGAAGTCGCTCAGTCGTGTCCAACTCTTAGCGACCCCATGGACTGCAGCCCACCAGGCTCCTCTGTCCACAGGATTCTCTAGGCAAGAGTACTGGAGTGGATTGCCATTTCCTTCTCCATATCAAGGACTACAAAGTATCAATTTTATTAAGTATATATTGTTTAAAAGTACATATAAGGTACTTCAGCTACATACTGAAATATGTTGCCCTGAGTAAAAGCACTTGGATTGTTTGAGTTGCAAGGTGAACAAACAGCACTTTTTAAATGAAGCACTGTTTTTACTTGAAAGAACAACTCACAAAATATGGTAATTCAAACTTGCATATATGGCAGCAATTCTCCCCAAAATAAATCTAGCTATCCAATCACCTTAAGGATGACTACTGAAGTATTTTTTGTTTAACCTGTAATAACACTTATGCTTTCAAGTAAAAGTTAGAATTTTGGAAAACTTGTACTTGCCATTGTGAACTTAATAGTTTACCAGTAGATGAGATCAGTAATGATATGCTGCTGCTGCTGCTAAGTCGCTTCAGTCATGTCCGACTCTGTGCGACCCCAGAGACGGCAGCCTTCCAGGCTACCCTGTCCCTGGGATTCTCCAGGCAAGAACACTGGAGTGGGTTGCCATTTCCTTCTCCAATGCATGAAAGTGAAAAGTGAAAGTGAAAGTGAAGTTGCTCAGTCGTGTCTGACTCTTAGCGACCCCATGGACTGCAGCCCACCAGGCTCCTCCGCCATAATGATATGAACAACTGTAATTTTTGCAATGTTGTATATTGAAATGTGCCAACATTTGCAAAGCTCAGTGAACCAATATATTCCAAACGATTAACACATGATTGTATGTGGGTAAAGAACTATTCAAGGTGCTAGATAGACGAAGGGATTTTAATGTACTTGACAGTGAAAAGTTTATTGAAATGATTTCATTTTCCATAACTTTTAAGCAACTACCACTTTTCAAGTTTTGATGTAGAATCAAAGATGAATGTCTACAATTATATGCAAAAGATATTAACATAACTTTTCCATCTACATATCCATGTGAGGCCGGATTTTCTTCATATACTTCAACCAAAAGAACCTATTACAGAAGACTGAATGTAAAAACAAGAGTATCCAACTGTCTTCTGTCAAGCCAAGCATTAAAGAAGTTTCCAAAAATGAAAAACAATGTTACTCTTCTCATTGTCTTTGTTTTAGAAAATACACGTATCTATCATAAAAGCACATTATGCTATTTTAGATGAATTAATATGTAAATATATTAAACATTTCTCATTTTTAACAACTAATATGGCATTTTTTTCATGGTATGTGTATTTATATATAAATATATTATTTTTTGATTTTTTTTGTATATATAATGTGTGTGTGTGTGTATCGCACATGGATAAAAGCTCTCTGGAGTCCTCAATAATCTTTTATTAGGGCAAAGTTTCTTAAGGCTACAAGTTTGGTGATTTCAAGTTTTGAGTTTACTTTTGTATGATTATCCATATGGTTGGGTTTAAGATTACTACCGTACTGTTTCTTATTGTCACTCTAATATTTTTTGTTCCTCCGTTCTGTCTTTTTTTAAATTGTTACCTATGAATTTTTAGTATCTTCTTTCTTTTCCACTGTTGCTTTATTATTTATGCCTCATTGTTTTCAAATGTTGTTTACCCCTTGGAGTGGGGCAAATGGCTGTCAGCATCAGAAGGGGCATAGATCCTCCCTCATGATACAGTCCTTCTCTCATGTATGTTAC
Source organism: Bubalus bubalis (assembly GCF_019923935.1). Lineage (NCBI taxonomy): Eukaryota > Metazoa > Chordata > Mammalia > Artiodactyla > Bovidae > Bubalus > Bubalus bubalis. The sequence goes on from NC_059161.1 coordinate 47,826,347, forward strand.
TTGATATCTCCTGTAGGTAACGGAGTTTGGATCCCCTGCAGTAGTCTTATACCAATATTGGTTTAGAAATGAGAATGATAATGGTGGTATTAAATCACCAATACATTTGTCCTATTTCTCTACTAAATTGTAGCCATGATAGGTGGAATCTCTATTGCTTGAATTCTTCTTTACGGTTTATAAACTACTTTTATAGTTTTAATATAAGGTAGATTTAGTATATGGGCTTCCCCGGTGATTCAGTGGAGACACAGGAGATGCAAGTTTGATCCCTGGGTCAGGAAGATCCTTTGGAGGAGGGCATGGCAACCCACTCCAGTATTCCTGCCTGGAGAATTCCATGGACTAAGGCTGAAGTCCACAGCATCTCACAAAGTCAGACAAGACTGGAGCAACTGAGCACACATGCACACATGCAGATTTAGTTCAGTCTCTCAGTCATGTCTGAGATCCCCTGAACAGCAGCATGCCAGGCTTCCCTGTCCTTCATCATCTCCTGGAGTTTGCTCAAACTCATGTCCATTGAGTCGATGATGCCATCCAACCATCTTATTCTCTGTTGTCCCCTTCTCCTCCTGCCCTCAATCTTTCCCAGCACTGGGGTCTTTTCCAGTGAGTCAGCTCTTCGCATAAGGTGGCCAAAGTATTGGAGCTTCAGTCAACATCAATCCTTCCAATGAACATTAAGATTTCCTTTAGGACTTACTGGTTTGATCTCCTTGCAGTCTGAGGGACTCTCAAGAGTCTTCTCCAACACCACAGTTCAAAAGCATCAATTCTTTGGCACTCAGCTTTCTTAATGGTCCAACTCTCACATCCATAAATGACTACTAGAAAAAACATAGTTTTGACTAGACAGACCTTGGTCAGCCAAGTGATATCTCTGCTTTTTAATATGCTGTCTAGGTTGGTCATAGCTTTTCTTCCAAGGAGCAATTGTCTTTTAATTTCATGCCTTCAGTCACCATCCACAGTGATTTTGGAGTCCAAGATAATAAAGTCTGTCACTGTTTCCATTGTTTCCCCATCTATTTGCCATGAAGTGATGGGACTGGATGCCATAATCTTAGTTTTAAGCCAGTTTTTTCACTCTCCTCTTTTACCTTCATCTAGAGGCTCTTTAGTTCCTCTTTGCTTTCTGTCATTAGGGTGGTGTCACCTGCATATCTGAGGTTATTGATATTTCCTCCAGCAATCTTGATTCCAGCCTATGCTTTATCCAGCCCAGCATTTTGCATAATGTACTCTGCATATAAGTTAAATAAGCAGGGTGACAATATACAGTCTTGATGTACTCCTTTCCCAGTTTGGAACCAGTCTGTTGTTCCATGTCCAGTTCTAACAGTTGCTTCTTGACTTGCATTCAGGTTTCTCAGGAGGCAGGTCAGGTGGTCTGATATTCCCATCTCTTTAAGAATTTTCCATAGTTTGTTGTGATCCACACAGTCAAAGGCTTTAGCATAGTCAATGAAGCAGATGTTTTTCTGGAATTCCCTTGCTTTTTCTATGATCCGATGTATGTTGGCAATTTGATCTCTTGTTCCTCTGCCTTTTCTAAATCCAACTTGTACATCTGGAAGTTCTTGGTTCACGTACTGTTGAAGCCTAGCTTGAAGGATTTTGAGCATTACCTTGCTAGCATGTGAAACGAGCTCAATTGTGCGTTAGTTTGAATATTCTTTGGCATTGTCATTCTTTGGGATTGGAATGAAAACTGACCTTTTCCAGTCCTGTGGCTACTGCTGAGTTTTCCAAATTTGCTGGCATATTGAGTGCAGCACTTTCACAGCATCGTCTTTTAGGATTGTTATAGTATATTATAATGTTACAATTTTTAACATTTGTTCTGTTTCACTGCTTTGGTTTTCTCCTTTGGTTTCCTGTCATTTGTATGTTGGCATTTTGGGTCTGTCTTCTATATCTATTTCTTTCAAGTCTTTATGATTCTTGTCTTAATTTGTTTTTTATTTTTCAAAGCTTTCTATTTTTCATACTCTACTTTTCTTAAAGCATTATCTATTGTGTGTTATTCTAGCTTTGTTTTGGAAAAAAAAATTTTTTTTTTAATTCTTTCTTGAGTTCCCTCACCTGTCTTTTTAAATATTTGTTTTCAACAATCACTTGATTCCTGAATTTTTCTAATTCTGATACATGTTTTTTCACATAATTTCTATCATTTTAATTTTTTAGTTTTTTAAGTATAAAATTATAGTTTTCAGTTTTATACTCTTCATGTCATGACTTTTGTCTACAAGGATCTTATTCTACTCATTCTGTTTTTTCTTATAATTATTTTGTATGACAGTCAGCTATAATATTTTTTCTGATGCTCACTTTTAAATGAAATGAACTTTCCTGTCCGTTCAGGAGAGGGGCAGATTTTTTCTTGCTTTATTGTTCTAGATTTCTTGCTTCTGTATTTTTTTTTTTCCCCAAAGTGACTAAAAGTAATTTCTGCTGTTTGTCTCCTAACTTGCTTTCTCCCCCTCCTAACTTTTTTTTTTTTTTTTGCGCAACACGAATATTTTTCTTTAAAAGGCAAGTATATACAGAGATTACCTCTGGGGGATAGAAGGGAAGGAGGCGGTGGAGGAAAAAAACATTTCTCTAATATTTGTATTTGACCATGTGTCTCACTGAGCCTTCTCTTAAAAAACAGAAACTAGTTTAAATGAAAAAAAAGGACACCCCCAACAAAAAAGGGTCACAAGAAGAAAACATTTTGAAAAACACATCCCCTTTGCCCAGAGTCACCAGATACTTGCTGTTTCTCTCAAGCTGACCTGCCTGTTGTAAATCCCAGAAGCATCTCCGTTATTGCTCTTGTTGTTTAGCTGCTCAGTCATGTCCAACTCTTTTGGGACCCCATGGATTGTGGTCCACCAGGCTCCTCCGTCCATGGGATTTCCCAGGCAAGAATCCTGGAGTGGGTTGCCATTTCCTCCTCCACCCCCTCCTAACTTTTAACTGGTTTTTTCTTTATTTGTCCTTCTAGTTTGCTGCATTTGGATTCTCCTTTCAGTAGCTTGTCCTCAGGTGGGGCTATGCCTTGTAGAGGAGATCTGTTTTATTAATTTTGAGAGCTTATTGGACCCAGACTGCTCCATAGACTTTATTGCAGCACAATCCTCTTGAATTTACCAATGAATTTCTCTCCTAGTTTCAGCTGTTGTTCTAGATTGGCCAATGCTTTGTAGTGATCACGACATGGTGACTGGGGGTTCTTGGTCCCAGAGCCATTAGAAGCTCATTTGCCAGTGCTCTTTTTCTCCAGCACAAATGCTGATATTGCTCAAGCCTTGTAGCTGAAGGTGTTGAGTACTTGAGGGATCATAGGAATACCTGGTCATTTAGACTTATTGTAGATACTATCCATTGGTCTTTTGTTTTCCTATCATAGTTGCCCTTTACGTTTTTAGAGGAATTTAGGGAGATTAAAACTATGTTGCCTCTGCTGCTATCTTCTTAGTCTATTTTTTTTCCTTCACAGTCGGTGCCATTTTAAGCCAGTGGAAGTACATTCAATTAGGCTTCTGTGTTTTTTTTGTGTGTGTGAGATGATCCTATTAGTCCTTGGGAGTTTTCTTACTTTATGGTACAAAAAGATATTCCAGTCATTTCCTCTTAGACTTGGAATCATTGTTTCTACAAAGGTCTTTAATTTCTTTTATCCATATTTTTTATATTAAATATATCCATCTATTAGAGTAAGAATAGTACTTGAAACCCACTTGGAAATAAAAACTTAAAAAGTAGTGGAATACAAAGTGAAAGGAAAGCAAGAAGGAAGGAAAGAAGTTGCTTCTTGAGTGTCTATAATTTATCAGATAGAGGGTTCAGTGGTTTTGCATATGTAACCTTATTTGATCCTTAGAAAAATCCTGTAGGCATGTGAAGTAAGTATGATTATCCTAATTTTACAACTAAAAAAAACAAGGTTTAGGGAGTTTACTCAAGATCATCCCACCAGTACATAGATTGGGTATTGTGACAGCAATATGTAAATATTCTTGTCCTAAGTTAATGCTTTAAAATTTGCTAAAAAAAGAAACAAACTAAACAGAGTACCTGATAGATGCAGCTATTTACCAGGAAGTAGACACACACAGGGGCTTCCCAGGTGGCTCAGCTGTAAAGAATCCACCTGCCAATGCAGGAGACACGGGTTTGATCCCTGGGTTGGAAGATCCCCTGGAGAAGGGGACGGCAACCCACCCCAATATTCTTGCCTACATCTTGAAAATCCCATGGACAGAGGAGCCTGGTGGGCTGCTCTCCATGGGGTTGCAAAGAGTCAGACACAACTGAGCATGCACACATGCAGACACCCACAAATATACAAACACACACACATCTATATTCAGTTTTTTAAATTTTTATTTGGGGCCTTCCCTGGTGGTCCAGTGGTTGAGAATCTGCCTGCCAACTCAGGTTACTCGAGTTCAGTCCCTGATCAGAGAAGTAAAATCCCATATACCATGGAGTAACTATCTTGCAAGCCACAGCTACTGAGCCATGTGCAACTGAAGCCTGCACACCCCAGAGCCTGGGCTCTGCAACCAGAGAAGCCGCCACAATGAGAAAGCTGGGCACCGCACTGGAGAGTAGTCCCTGCTCTCCACAACTAGAGAAAAGCCTGCATGCAGCAACAGAGATCCAGCACAGCCAGAGATAATCTTAAAAAAACAAAAATCTTTTTATTTTGAAAAATTGTAGGGTCACAGGAAATTGCAAGCAACGAGTTTATACATATACAATATAGTAAGTTTATATGTATAGGTACAGTATAATAACAATACAGGGAGCTCTTCTATATCCTTTACCCAATTTTCCCCATTGATTATCTCTTATATATAATTATAGTACAATATCAAAACCAGGAAATTGACACTATCATAATATGCTTATATATTTCTATGTCATTTTTTCCCATGTATAGATTTGTATAGCCACCATCACAATCAAGATACAGAGATATTCCACCACCACCAAGATCTCCTTTGTGCTGTTTACAGTCACACACATCCCATCCCCCCATTCATAACCCCTGTCAGTCATTAACCTGTTCTACATCTTGAAAAATTTTTTTCCATTTTGAGAATGCTATATAAATGGAATTATGCAGTATGTGACCATTTGAGATTAACTTCATCTGACTTATTTCACTTAGCATAAGGACCTCAAGGTCTATCCAGGTTATTGAAAATGAATTCCATTTTGATTTATCTGTAGTGTTTTTTAGTGAAGTTTTGCCTGCTAGGTCGCTTTAGTCATGTCCAACTGGAGTGATTTGCCATGCCCGCCTCCAGGGGATCTTCCCCACCCAGGGATCGAACTTGTGACTCTTACATCTCCTGCATTGGCAGGCAGGTTCTTTACCACTAGCGCCACCTGGGGAAAAAATGTATCTTTATGTGTAGCTTTTTCAGTGATTGCTCTATGGGCTTCCCTGGTGGCTCAGACCATAAAGAATCCGCCAATGAGGGAGACCCGGGTTCAGTCCCTGGGTTGGGAAGATCCCTGGGAGGAGGGCATGGTAACCCACTCCAGTGTTCTTACCTGGAGAATCCGCATGGACAAAGGAGCCTGGCAGGCTCCTTGGGGTTGCAAAGAGTCAAACACAACCGAGTGACTAAGCACTTCACAGCACTATGTATTACATTATACATTCACCCTCAGTATCCATAAGATATCAGTCCCAGAACCTCACAGGCATCAAAATTTGTGGATGCTTAAGTCCCTGATATAAAATGGTGGGACATAGATGTATAACCTGTGAAATAGGAAGGCGGACTGTATATTCATAATTTATCACAGCCTATTGGTCTTGACGTTGTACTAGTTTGAATGAAGTGTAGAAATCTTACTTTCCCTTTACATTCCCTTTACATTCCTTATTCCTTATACAGTAACTGTTTTAAATATTTCCTCTACATACACTGAGAAACAAGTCAGGCAGTGTTATAAGTTTTGCTTCTACCACCAACCATAATTTAGAAGACCCAAAAGGAGAAGGAAAATCTATTATATTTACCATATCTTTACTCTTTCCGTGATTCCTCCTTTCTAAAGTTCTAATATTCTTTCTTTTACCATTTCTTTTGTTTAAAGAGCTTCCTTCAGCCATTTATTAGAGCACATCTTCCTGTGACAAGTTCCTTTATTTTCCTTATTCTGAAAATGTTTTGATTTTCCCTTCATTTCTTATTTTTTTCTTTTTTTGGCTGTGATGGGCCTTTATTGTGGCATGCAGACTTCTCTAGTTGTGGCACACGGGTTTTGTTGCCCTGTGGCTTGTGGGATCTTAGTTCCTGAGCCAGGGATTGAACCATGTCCCCTACATTGGAAGGCAGATTCTTAAGCCCTGGGCCACAAAGGAAGTCCCTTTCCTTTCTTTCCTGAAGAAAATTTTTGCTGAGCATAGAATTTTGGTTTCACAGCTTGAAAAAAATATTAGGCCACTTTTCATGCCTCCGTGGTTTCTCATGAGAATTCTCTGTCTTTTAAAATGCTTTTTTCTTATATATAACATTGTCTCATTGCTTTCAAGAGTTTTTATTTCCTTTTAGTTTTCAAAAGCTTGACTATCAAGTGTCTTTACACCGACTTTTGGGGGGTTTCTGTCTGTTTGCTTGTGGCTTGCTCAGCTTCCTGTAGGTTTATGTATTTTGCCAAAATTTGAAGTGTTTCAGCATGATTGCTGGAAATCCTCATTTTCTTTCCTTCTTCAGAACTTGAATAATATGAATACTAAATATTTTTTTAGAGTCTCACAGATCTTTGAGGCTCTGTTCACTTAAAAGTTTTTCAGTATATTCTTCTATCAGTTCAGATTGATTATTTATATGACTCTGCATTCAAGTTCACTGATTCTTTCCTCTGTCCTCTCTGTTTCACTGTTGAGTTCATCACTGGAGTCTTTTTTCCCACTTGCTGTAATTTTTTTTGGCTTGATAATCTCCATTTGTTTCTTACTTATCTATTTTTTGCCAAGATTTTCAATTCCTTTGCTGAAACTTTCTTTTTTTTTTTTTTTTTTTTTCACTTTGTGGCGGAAGGATTTCTCATTACCGTTGAGTGGGATTGGGAGCTCTGGCTTCCTATGAGTCCTCTTCTGATGCCCCAGGACTAGATGGAACAGCTGTGCCTCAATACTGCTCCCCACGTGGCCTCCACTGCCACTGAGGTGGCGGGAGGTTGGCCCTGTTACTGACACATTTTAGTACGCTCAGGCGGCCATACTACGAATACCATGTTGGCCTAAACAACAAACATTTATTTTCTCCCAGTTCTGGAACCCTCAAGTTCAAGTTTCCTGCAGGACTTGTTCCTGGTGAGAGCTCTTTTCCTAGCTTGCAGATGACTATTTTCTTGCTGTGTCCTCACATGGGAAAGGGAGAAGGGAGAGGGAGAGAGAGAGAGTGTGCTCTCTGGGTCCTTTCTTATAAGGAGACTAGTTATGCTATATCAGGGCCCCACACTTACGACCACATCCCTATCCCTATCCCTAAGTACGGTCACATTTAGGGATGAGGGCTTTGACATAGGATTTTAGGGGGATACAGTTCAGCCCAAAGAATGACGATGGTTATGGAAGTCTTGTATCTCTGGTAGGCCTCCTGTGACCCAACCCAGAGGGGAGAGGGAGAAGCCGCACATTACTACTGAAAGGAGTAGTTCTTACTGATACAGCAAAAGTGATGTGTCACAAAGGGGATGGGGATAGTTACTCTTGTGATTACCTTAGGTTATGTAAGACTCTGCCTTATCAGAATGGAGCTAGGTTCTCCTGCTGCCCTGGAACAGGTGAAGGTTGTCATGTGAGAGGGACATGTGGCAAGGAACTATACATGAAGCAGCCCTGCTAACAGCCAGTGAAGGAATGGACATTAGTCCTATAGCTCCAAGAAATGGAATTCTGCCAGGAACCACATGAGCTTGGAGAAGGACCTTGAGCTCCAGAAAGGAAGAAGCCTGGGTGACACCTTGATTGCAGCTTAGTGAGACCCCGAGGAGAAGGCCCAGCTAAACTAGGTCCAGACTCCTAACCCACAGAAACTGTGAGATAATGAATATATGCCATTTAAAGCTGCTAAATTTGGGGTAATTTGTTATAGTTCAGTAGATAACTCCCCCATCCTACCCACGGCATCAGTGACATAAACAAATGGTAAATCTAAACATTTGGGGGCATGCTTAATGATTCGTCTACATTGAAAGTTGATAAAAAACTTGATACATTTCTTGTCATATGCGATAAGTGGGCTTATTGGAAAACAGTCTCTTCTGCCAAAAGTTGGAGGAAACAACAAAGGGTAATACAATTTAATATCAGAGGAGATGGTAACAGATGGACTGTAGGGCTTAAAAAAAAAAAAAGCATGTTGGAATCTCTAAGGTGAACGAATCCTTTATGACTAAAAATGGAAGACAGGTTTTCTGTTAAGTATACAGGAAAAAGAATAACCAAGCAAAGTTGAACTATCACAGAAAAGATTGAAAATAAAAAGTTAAAAGGAACAAATCTATGATTAGCATCAAAAAGTACATCTGTGCCAAGAAGTTTATCAAAGCATAAAATAAATAATTTTAATAAGGAAGACAGTAGTAACAAAACATCTCACGTTAAGAAACACAAACGTCAAGACAAAATCACTATGGAGCAAATAACAATGATGCTGGCATGGGTGCTAAAATATCATCCAAGAAAGACGTTTTCAGTCCAGAAGTACAAACATGTCAGTCATTTCTTGCCCATTTCAAAATTCCAAAAGAACTTGGGTCCAAGATACAGCATGAGTCTCACGCTAGCCAAACACCATATTATTTTCTCCTCAATTAAGTCTTCTTGGTGAGCTACAAATGTCTTTTTTGTCGCTAACCGCTCCAGGTGGGCCTTGTTAGCTCCCTGTTTACTGCCAGATTGTTAAGCCCACTGTTCAGCTAAGTGCTGTCATTTCCTCCTCTTCCCACATTTGCTACCTCCACTCTCAAATCACACTGCTCACCACTCCCACTCTCCCTGAATACCACCACCTCCTCATGGGCCTCCACATGGCCCTGTATGGGGGAAGCGAAATCCTCTTCTGCATTTGATATCACCTTTCTCCTACATACTCTTCCAGCAAAATTTACCTCTTCAAAGAAGGCAGCTCTAAAGTGACTTTCATGACAAATCTAAGTAGCACAGAATCTACTAATCAAAATAATCCATCTTTGATCTCAAGGAGATCATACGTCTCCCCTTTAACATGATCCCTCCTCCCTCCTTTCCATGTGTGCTTGAGTTTTCACCGCTAAGCAAGTAAGAATTAACAGCCCAAGGGGCAGAAACTAAGATTACGCTCCAAGTAATGTCTGTCTTGTTAGAGAAGAGCAGAGGTAATTCTTACCTGATAGGTGCTTAAGGGTGTTTGCTGAATAAACAAAGAATGCTTAAATATGTCAAACACTTACTGCAGTCTGCAATAAGATTATTTATTTTACACAGAGCAAGACCTGGTACACAAATCTAATTATGTGTAAACTTTGACAAGGTCTAAGAAAATAGACATATAAGTGATTTCATCACTGTTTTAGTAGTTTGCTGCTGCTGCTAAGTCACGTCAGTTGTGTCTGACTCTGTGCGACCCCATAGACGGCAGCCCGCCAGACGCCGCCGTCCCTGGGATTCTCCAGGCAAGAACACTGGAGTGGGTTGCCATTTCCTTCTCCAATGCATGAAAGTGAAAAGTGAAAGTAAAGTCGCTCAGTCATGTCCAACTTTTAGCGACCCCATGGACTGCAGCCCACCAGGCTCCTCTGTCCATGGGACTTTCCAGCCAAGAGTACTGGAGTAAGGTGCCATTGCCTTCTCCTAGCTGGTAATTAGGCTTCCCTGGTGGCTCACTGGTAAAGAATTCGCCTGCCAAAGCAGGAGGCATGGGTTGGATCCATGGACCAGGAAGATCCCCTGGAGAAGGAAATGGCAACCTACTCCAGTAGTCTTGCTTGGAGAATCCCATTGACAGAGGAGCCTTGTGGGCGACAGTCCGTAGTGTTACAAAGAGCTGCACACGACTTGGCAACTGAACAACAGCATTGGTAATTAGATTAGGAGTGCAGAACTATTTTTCTGCCTTGAAGATTGTGTTAAATATTGAAATGGTTCTCAAGGCTGGTGAACTACCTGTGCTACTGAGTGGATCAGAATGTACTGTACTGTTTGCAAATCTTTATGATCTGTTAAGGTCCATTTCTTCTCTGACTCAATATTAGATTGTGCGTGTAGAAACACTATAACATACTGAATAGTTGAAACACATATGGGGAATAACTATTAACAAAATTTAACACAAAACTAATAAATCTTAATAAATATTTAAAAAATAAAATACAGCCCATCTGGGAGAAGCATAAATTTTATTTTCATTCATTAGGGTGATCCACTCACTGACTCACAGTTCTAACTTCCTTTACTAATTTGAAAAATTAGTCACTCTATGTGGTGATATGAACATTGCAACTAAAGGTCTATTATATTTTTGATTTGCATAATTCATGAATGCTATCTATAAATACTATTATTTTCCTCAAAGTTGGAAATTATATAATGACAAAAGAAAACTCAAACCAACTATTAGTGGGATATGTATAGTTGACTTTCAAGCTTTTAAACCGAGAGGTTTATTTGAAATGAATTCAAGAAGCAGCAGCAGCTTTTTGACTAAGCAGGGCTTTGTTTAAGAACATTTTGTATCAATATCTTTTAGTAAAACTTTTACCTTTCCCCATCTCTTACTTACCCTCCCCAAAATATACTTAGTAGGGAAAAGGCTGTTCTGGAAGAGCCCTGACCTTCTCAAACTTCCAGGGGGTTCTGTATCCTTCTGGTAGCTCTGGGTGTGTGTTCCTGCTAAGTCGCTTCAGTCGCGTTCAACTCTTTGCGACCCTATGGACTATATCCCACCAGCCTCCTCTGTCCATCATCTTGTTCAAATAGCCCATGACTACTCTGAAGCAGAAGTAGTTTCCCATACACTTATTTTACCTCTGAATAGATATTTCTCTTTAAGTAGCCTTACTTGGAGCAGGTGGAGTGGGATGTAGTTAGCTCTTCATATAAGAAGTTCCAATGGTTGAAATGGTTGTTCCTAAACTTCCTATCACAAATATTCCAGAATACACTTCTTGGAAATTTTAGTAAAGCTGCCAATGCTCTTGCCTCTCAGAAGCACGTCCTCTCCAGAATGCGACTGTGAGATGGAACAGTGGGAGAAATGACAGGGGGCAAGTTTCACTGAGCCACTGGGCACCAGGAGACAGTTTCTGCAGAAAAAGGAACAGATGGAAATCATAGGCTCATCATTGCATTGCATCTTGAGGATTTGGTTCAACACAAAAGACACTGCCTGACACATGCTCATTTCTCTGCATCAAGCCTGACAGAATAATGCTTTTTCAACTCTTCTCTCAGTGGTAAAGAATCTGCCTGCCAATGCAGGAGATGCAGAAGACGAGGGTTCCATTCCTGGGTTGGGAAGATCCCCTTGGGGGCAGAAATGGTGACCCATTCCAGTATATCTTGCCTGGAGAATCCCATGGGCAGAGGAGCCTGACCGGCTACAATCCATGGGGTTGCAAAAGAGTCGGACACTACTTAGCAGCTAAACAGTAACAACAACAATGTGTGAAGTGGTGGTACTTCAGAATCTGGAGCAAAGGACTTGTTTGCAAATGTTTTGAAAAAGCTCCGTGTTTGTAATGAGTGGCACTGGAGGGACATTAAGGATGTGGAGCTGAACTCCAGAGCTAATTCTTTAATGCTAGCTACTTTTCTCTGCGAGGAGAGAAAATATATTGCAGAGCCATGATATGAGTTACAGTAGCTGAAAAGTCAGTTTCCAAAAAGCAACCTGCTCCAAAATTTCCTGGTCTCACTTGAGGACAGAAAGGGATGCTTGAGATTGTATGAGTCATGAAGTGCGCTCGGTAATTTTGCCAGAACATCAGGGGCGCGGTGCTGGTGCTGCATATACTGCTTGCATCTGGATGGAATTAGAGCTTTTAGTGTTTCCTCAAGAAGTCTTATTAATAGCAAAGGACGAAAGCAATAAGTGTGTGCCATGTATAGCCTTTGAGGAAATGAGCAATGCCAGAGAAGCTTTATCAGGACTTGCTGTTTGTTCTTTCTCTACCCCTGGGGAAACAGATGTATTGATCAGATTTTTAGAGAAAAACAGCCTGCAATGGGTTTACTGTGCTGAGATATGATAGACTAGGAGTGTTTTTTCGTGATAGCCCAGGAAATATCCTGCCAGAAAGACTCAAAGAGCTGTTAACTTGATTGGCAAAGGGAAGGCCATAACACATAGGGAAGATAAAAGATGTCAGGCTGATTTCTAGTTTAAATTCTCTTAGCCTCTGATGGTAACATTGCTGACTTGGATATGTCTTCATGATTACCTACCTTTTCCTCCCTACCGCTACCACTGAATCCCCAGCTTTGTAAAGTAGACCTGAAATTAGAAATACTTTGTGTAGCTATGAAATCGAAAAATGAAATATACACAATTAAAGATGTCAAACTAAAACTAATGACATGTGGGCAGAACATAAGTCACATGTTTATGTATGTATAAGCTGTTACATTTCCTTTTTTTTTTTTTCTTGACTGAATCCATTACATAGGGAGACACACTTAGGTGGGTTTAAAAAAAGAAAGAAGAATTAATGGCTCATATAACTGAAAACTTCAGGAGCCTGGCTTTGGGTGGAGCGGGATCTAGCTGCTCAAAGGTCATCAGGATTCTTTCTCCATCTTTCAGCTCTGCCTTACTCTGCACTGACTTCATCCTCAGGAAGATCTCCCCATATAATGGTTCCTAGCAGTTACAGATTTATAATTTTAATTTAATAACCCTTAAAAAAAAAAAGGCAGTTTTAGCTGAAGTCCTGGAATTGAGTCTCAGACTTGAGTCTGGGGCCCATCCCTGAACCAATTTTTTTAACTCCAATTTTGAGCCTCCTGAATCAATTTACAAACTATAAAACTATAAAATAGACTTTAGTTTATAATTATATAACTTTTACTGGAAATGTCTAACAATATTAAAGAGATTAGCATTCTTTCCCACTGTTTGGGGATATGCAAAACAAAATTCCAAAAAATGGAATTTTAAAAGTGATCTGAGTGGAAGAATCATTGGATTAAGACTAGAACTTCCTACAGTACCTGTTTTGAAAGGAACATTACTAATCAGGTATTGAAGTCATTTTTAACCAGTTTCCTTTTTTAACCAGTTACCCTTAAAGAAACGTTGGCCTTACTGATGCTCTGAAGAAGTGAAAGTGTTAGCCACTCAGTCATGTCCAACTCTCTGCGACCCCATGGGCTATGGCCCACCAGGCTCCTCTGTCCATGGAATTCTCCATGCAAAATACTGGAGTGGGTAGCCATTCCGTTCTTCAGGAAATCTTCCCGACCCAGGAATTGAATCCAGATCTCCTGCATTGCAGGCAGATTCTTTACTGTCTGAGCCACCAGAGAAGCCCCTGACATTCTGACCATAAGTGCCAAAGGAGGCAGAACTTTTAAGAGCTTATTCCTGAGATGGGTTTCTTCATTATTATTTGGAAGATGGATGGTTAAGTACTGAGGAGCAACTTGTCTACCACCGTAAGCATTGAGAGTACTGTGCTCCTCCATTCTCTGTAATGCCAAGATTTGAGAAGGGTGCTCCTGAGCAGATGGTTGGACAGACTAAAGCATTAGTTTGCTGAGCCTCAGTGCTTGCTAATTAATTCTTCAGTTTACTAGGATTTAAAATGATTGTTCAAAACAAGACGCTCCTTAAAATAAATGCTAGGTGAAAGTCTCAACATGGTATTGATTATTAAGATGGTTATTTTAAACAGCTGAGGGTTGTTATTAAATAACAGAATTGCTTTACCTGCCCTGTTGGTTTGATTAAGCTGTTTGCAGTTTGTAAAAAGATCATCTACAGTTTTGATATTCATGTCCTCCCAGACTGTGGTTTCCAATTTTCTAGTTAAAATGGTAAATGAAATTCTATAGCAGATTTCATTTTACACTTCACTTACATAGTAAAGTTGAATTTATTACTGGGAAAGAATAATTTTCAGGACTATGACTTGAATACCCTGGGTATTAGAATTAAAAATTAAAAATTCTAGTTTTGACACAGCCATTTTCTGTGTTACCTCATGTCACTTAACTTCTGGGTATTTCTTTCTCCCTGGAAAATATGACAACTGAATACTGAGCTACTGAGGCAGAACAGGGAGTGTGAACTAAGTGTCTATTATAAAGGATATTGAGACCATGTAGCATTCTCACTAACAAAAGATTATGGGGGAAAAATCTAAGGCTTAAGATTTTTATTGTACAGAATTCTTCAAATTTATTAAAAGAGCTTTGGGGTGGGTTCTTTTTATATTGGAATTCTGATACTGAAAATGGGTACGTACAAATGTAAACCATGTAACTATTTATTCAGTAAAGGAAATCTCAAGAGCATTTTTGTAATAAGATAGGAACTCCAAGTATATACTGCTGCTGCTGCTGCTAAGTCACTTCAGTCGTGCCGACCCCATAGACGGCAGCCCACCAGGCTCCCCATCCCTGGGATTCTCCAGGCAAGAACACTGGAGTGGGTTGCCATTTCCTTCTCCAATGCAAGAAAGTGAAAAGTGAAAGTGTAGTCACTCAGTTGTGTCCGACTCTTAGCAACTTCATGGACTGCAGCCTACCAGGCTCCTCCGTCCATGGGATTTTCCAGGCAAGAGTACTGGAGTAGGGTGCCATTGCCTTCTCTGAAGTATATACTACCCCCTCAGAATACCAAACACATTTTGAAAGATATAATAATTTGGACAGGTTGCTAGGCTTATTGCTCTTATTTGAAAAATGGAGAACTATAATCCAAAAACCTGAGATTTAAAATAATTCAGGACACAATTTTAAAAAATTTAATATCAGACACATGATGAAAATAGGTTAATGGGTGTAATGAGATTAAGACACATATTTTCCTTCTCTTCATACTCCATTTGTTTATTTTCATGAGCACATCTCTTTAGGAGGGATCTTCAGTGGACATTTGTAAAAGCAGATCCTTGTGTTCTCTTAATTTGGTGACGTGGAAAGAGAATGTGATGAGAATATCAAATGCCTAATTGGGACTAGATATAAGAATATTATCTTTATGAAACATAAAAGTTCATATAATTTTTGTAGGCTCAATAAAACTTGTATTGTCTAGTAAATTATGAAAATTGTTAGATAGCTGGGTTATCAATAAACTAGCAAAGTAAGTGCTATTGTTGTGATCTAAAACACTAAATTAGCTTCTCAAATATTCAATGTTTTAAAATACCACTATATACTAAGAATAAAAATTAATACTTAAAATTTGATTGTATAGAATTTTTTATTGAAGTATAGTTGATTTACAATGTTGCCTTAGATTCTAGTGTATAGTAAAGGGATTCAGTTATATATATATACATATATATATATATATGTATATATATAGTTGTTCTGGAGAAGGCAATATCACCCCATTCTAGTACTCTTGCCTGGAAAATCCCATGGACGGAGGAGCCTGGTAGGCTGCAGTCCGTGGGGTCGCTAAGAGTCAGGCACGACTGAGCGACTTCACTTTCTCTTTCACTTTCCTGCATTGGAGAAGGAAATGGCAACCCACTCTAGTGTTCTTGCCTGGAGAATCCCAGGGATGGGGAAGCCTGGTGGGCTGCCGTCTATGGGGTCACACAGAGTTGGACACGACTGAAGCGACTTAGCATAGCATAGCATAGCATAGTTGTTCAGATTCTTTTCCATTGTAGGTTATTATAAGATACTGAATATAGTTCCCTGTGCTGTATTGTTGGACCTTGTTGTTTAACCATCTTATATATACTTGTTTGTATCCACTAATCCCAAACTCCCAATCCATCTTTCCCCCACTCCCTCCCTACTTTGGCAACTACAAGCATGTTCTCTGTGACTATGAGTCTGTTTCTGTTTTATAAATAAGTTCAGTTGTATAATTTTTTTAGATTCCACATATAAGTGATATCATATATTTGTCTCTGTCTGACTTAATATGATAATCACGAGGTCCATCCATATTGCTGCAAATGGCATTATTTCATTCTTTTTTTGTGGCTGAGTAATATACCATTATGCATATATTCTATGGGCTTCCCTGGTGGCTCAGATGGTAAAAAAAATATGCCTGCAACATGGAAGACCTGGGTTCAGTCTCTGGGTTTGGGAAGATCCCCTGGAGGAGGGCATGGCAACTCACTCCAGTATTCTTGCCTGGAGAATCCCCACGGACAGAGCAGCCTGGCAGGCTACAGTCCACTGGGTCGCAAAGAGTCAGACACGACTGAGCATCTTAGCACAGCACATAGCTTCAGTGTCTCTTTGAAAGGCTATATTCTTTTTCTGATGTTGGAGCTTAGTGTTCATGAAATGGGCAGCCAAGAAGGAGATATGAATGTAAAGGAAGAATAAGAGCAACCTGGAGCTCAGAAGCATGAGATGGAGCCATACCAGATTCCATCGCCTCTGACCTTGTTGGTCTGGGTATCTGCCCAAGCCAGCATGCTGCCACCCATAGCTGGACCAGGAGTGGGAGGAGCTGAAGGGTGTCCAGGGGAGCGTGGAGAAGTCACTGCCTCACACAATAGGTGATGAGCCTGCAGGTAAATGACAAGGTGTGTGAGCTACAAAATGGTTGTTGCTTCACTTTGCTAAAAGATAGAGTGAGGCATATTGAATATGTTAAGAGTGTATTTGAGCATGTATCAGTTCTAATCAGGCAGTGATTAGGAACACTTTGCCAACAGGAGCCAGGGAAAGATATTAGAGAGAAAATACCGAAAGCGAAGAAAGGACGATTTTTTGGTTGGCTATGGCTCAAGGCCTATTTGGCTGTTTGCGATCGGCTGTCCTTAGTGTCTTGATTTCCTAACCTTGAGGCATTCACAGGCTTAGATTTGGGTTTGCTTACATCGACCATGGAAGCATTAGAACCACCTCAGTCTAACGGCCTCCTTGTTTAATCAGGTTCACACCTTCCCTCTTCCAGCTCTCCCACAAGGATGTCTCTTCCGGCTCACAGGACAGGACACATACAGGAAAAGGAATTCTAGGAAAGGTAGTTCAGGCCGACACATTACAAAGCCACCGCCCCTACACTGAATCAGTCACCAAGTCCTTATCATTCACCATCCCCCCCATTTTTTAAAATATTTTTTGATGTGGACCATTTTTGAAGCCTTTATTGGATTTGGTACAATATTGCTTCTGTTTTATGTTTTGTTTTTTTTTTTTGGCCCCAAAGCATATGTGATCTTAGCTCCCTGACCAGGGATCAAACCTGCTTCCCCTGCATTGGAAGACAGAGTCTTAACCACTGGACCACCAGTAAAGTCCCATTCACCCTCTTAATCTCCCAGTTATATTTGCTTCTCTCACCTCCACTGTCACCATAGCTCACCTAAGCTATTCTAATGGCCCTCCAACTTACCTCGTTGCTTCTCTTCTGTAATTGATAGGCTAATTGGTTATTAAAAATAGAATCTGATGTCCTGCTTAAAAGCCTTCACTGCCCTTAGGATAAAATGCTGCATTCATATCATGACTGAGACAGGCTGCAGTGAGTTGACCACTGTGGCCACTCCCACCTGGTTACAGCCCCTGGCTGTGGGCCCTCTGACCTCCAGTGAACTTCCTTTTTCTATGAACGCACCAAGATTCCTCTTACCTTACTGGTTTATATACACTGCCTCCTTTTCCTCTAACATTTTCCTTTATCTTTCCCTCTTTTCTCCTTCCTGCAAAACTCTTTCCGCTGAGCTCTGCTCCCTACTGGGGTCTCAGGTGAATATCACCAGGTCGAGAAGTCTTCCTCACCTGCCGCCTCCCATGGTGCCTCGTTGTACTCTTGACATAACAGCACCGCCTTGTGCTACTTAATGCTGATCTTCCTGCCGAACTCTGAGATGATAAAGTCTGCCCCTGTTTGGTTTATTGCATATTTTCAGAGTCTGCATAGGATGCTCAATAAGTATTTGCTTAGTAAGGGACATAATTAAAGACTATTAGGAATTACAAATGGGCTTCCCTGGTGGCTCAAACAGTAAAGAATATGCCTGCAATGCAGGAGGTCTGGGTTCGACTCCTGGGTTGGGAAAATTCCCTGGAGAAGGGAATGGCAACCCACTCCAGTATTCTCTCCTGGAGAATCCCATGGGCAGAGGAGCCTGGTGGGCTACAGACCATGGGGTCGCAAAGAGTAGGACATGACTGAGCAACTAACACTTTCAGGAATTACAAAATAAAACCCTACCTGCCCACTCCCCACCCCCCAATCCTAGCTGGGGACAGAGCAGATACAGATTTGTTAATGGTAACCATGCACATCATGATTGCTTTCATGGAATTTTTATAGAAGGCACTGTTTGGGAGACAGGAAAAGAGTTCCTGAGGGGAGGTATGGAAGCTGAGACTTGACAAATGAGTAAATCTACCTGCTGGGATCTAGACAGAGGGAAGAGGGCCTGTGACATCACGCATATGAGAGATCACAGTGTAGGTGAGAATTCACCCGAGCTTGGAGGCAGACCTGAGGTCCAGGCAGAAAAGGCAGGAGTGGATGTCATGACGTGCTCAGGATTTGAAATATTTTTCCCGCATGGAAGGAGAAGCTATAAAGCGGTGTGAGGCAGGACTGTGCCCTCACATTTTATTTTGGAGAATCTTTGGCAGCCACGTAGAAGATGCATTGGAAAAAATGAGCAGTTTAAGGCTCTTCAAAGTTTTAAGTGATAGAAATTCACTGAGTTCGTGGGGGATTTGTGGAGAAAGTAGGGGAGATGTAACCATGTCAACCATTGCACAGCGACACCTTGTGAAAATCAGAACAACACTGTGTGCTTGGGTGCCTGTGCTCTCCTGTTGCCCATTTGGCTTTAGGCTCTTTCTGGTGCTTCCCTGTGCATCTGTGTGTCTGCAGCCTCTCTGTGAGTCTCCTGTCTCCAAGAGGGAGGATGTGAATAGCAGCCAATTGTAATCCAGTGTGGACCACTCCCACCTCTCACCCTCTTTCCCAGTTTGGGCAAGACTCTGATGCTGGACCTCCTCCTAGGCTTGCAATTGGCTGCCTTTGGGTCAGCTTCTTTCATCAGCTGTGGAGATGTGGTATAACACATAAACAGTTTGATTTAAGAAACTTCCAAGAAGGGTGCTGTAGGCCTGGCAGACACTCTAAGACTACTTAGAGAAGAGAGTGATGCTAAGAAGTCCCTCTCCTGGGCCTGTGCTACAGGGCCTGGGCCAGAGATAGGAGATCAGCTTACAAACTTTTGTACCAGTGAGAGATGGTGAGGACCAGCACAAAGATAGAGGCAATGTGTATGAAGAAAGGGTGAATTAAAATATACATTGAGGAGGTAGAACTGGCAGAACTTGGTGACTTGATTGATTGGGTTTGGGGCATGAGAAAACAAGACTCCTAGTAGAAATGGGTGGGTTCCAACTAGCACTATTGAGTGTATTGGGAAGCATAGAAGAAACGGACTTGCCATGAGGGAGGAAGGGAGTTGGGCTTTAGATATGTCTGCTTTTTAAGCATCTATTGAACTCCTAGATTGATTGACCCAATAAGCAGCTGACTAATGTGTCTGGGGAACGTCTGGGGTGACTATCCAGTCAGTGCATTCAGGAAAGTTCAAAGCAAGAAAACGGATGGATCACTTGAGGAGAGCACTCAGAATGAAAGAAAAGCAATCTGAGGAGTACCCTTAGCCAGGGAAGCTGATGCAGACTGAGATGAAGTAAGCAGGCAGTTCCATGCTGAGAAGCACATGATGCAAGCAAAGCACTAGTGTTTTAGACATTTGTCAGCTAATTTATCAATGAGTCTCCAAGTGTACATAATAAAAATTATATTTACATCTCATTTTTCTTTCTTCTGCTTCTACCAAGATTGGGCTGAATGTCTGAAAGCTACCACTGTATCAGATATTTACATCACCTTCATCTTCTTTTTAGACTGCTAAAGATATAGCTTGTGGTGTGCAAGTGTAAACAGATGTAGAACAGGAGATTAAATTCAAGTAGTTTTTCATTTTTTTTTCCTATATTTACTACCACTTGCAGTGTAATCAAGGTGTTAGGTTTACTACCCTTGAGTTAATGCCCTTTGTGAAATGATACTTCATTAGTTGTAAGCTTATCACTTCCAGGGCAAAGACTGTTTCATGTGCTCCTGTGGTTAATATCTTTGTTAAGGTACATCAGCATAAACACTCTAATATTATTTTAGTACTGCCTTTTGTTTTGATTTCCAGTATACTTCTTGAAAACTTTTTTTTGGTATTTTTAGCTACATACTGACTTATTCCAGACCACTATTTTTCGAAATGCAGGTTGTAGCAAATGAGCTGTGAAATCAGTTTAGTCAGTCATATCAGTCTTTAAAAAAATTAAAGGAAATACAACAGAAAATATTACAATGTGTCACATGTAGCAAGGATAAGTTTGACTTAACCGAAAATTTCGTTTCAGTTGAGTGTTGATTGCACGTGTGTGCACGAAGGTGTGTCTATGTGTGTTTATGAGTACAGGATCGGGATAAAAAGTTTACTTCTTACAGTGGATTGTAGTTAAAAAAAAAAAAAAAAAAAAAAAGCTTTTCTTTTGAGAAACTGTCCTGACCCCTTTTGGGTTGATACATGCTAACTTAGACCCCATCATACTAACTTAGACCCCTGTGAACTCTTTTTTCATTTTGGTAATCCTAGAATTTAGCACAGTGCTTTGCGTGGGGTACCCATCAAGCAAATAGTAAATGCGTGTGTGAGCATTAATGTAGTATGGGTTAATTTTCCATGAACTCATTATCCTACATTTGCTGATATTCAGGATAGGCTGATATGGGGAGAAAATAAGGACAGGAAATCAACTTGGTCCCTTCAGGAGCTTTAAAAAAGGAAACTTGATTTGGACAGAAACAATTATTCTCTGAGGCAGAGAATACCTGAAACACTAAATGAAAAATGCTATATATCATGTGATTGCAAATATTCTTGCACAGTCACAATCTTGTTCATTCAATTTATGGGAAATACATCAGTTGTTTAAAAAAATTCTTTGTTCTGTTAAAAAACAATTTATCCTGATTCTTGAGCTTCCATGTAAAATAGTCCAGTCTAGTGAATATCTATTATGGCTAAGAAAAATAAAGACAGATATCTTAACATATTTTTCTCTTTTATGATGAATAAAATGCAGAGCTTTGTATTTCTCAGGTACCTGGGTCATGAGACTTTAGCCAGTGACACCTTCCCAGTGGGAGTTGTTCTCCTTGAAATGAGCTAAGTTTAGTAGTCTTCTCAGATGGAACTTGAATGCAGAGAAACTTACAGCTAATAGAAATAGAAAACGGCAGATGAATCCCACACTCCTGGCAAAGAGCAACTGAAATCAGTGGTGCAACGTCCTGAGAAACTGAACCTTCCACCTGAGGGAAAATGTCAAGTGTCCTCCTTTACAATATCTGAACAGCTTGTGCAATTTTATAATAGAAAAATCTGCAATAGATTTTTGTCTAGTTTATTTTTCTCTTCCTCTTTTCCTGTTAGCTATTTAAGTGAATTCATTGTTTAAGGAGGAGTAACCAGAATTAAATGATCAAAGTATCAAGCCATTTTTCATCAAAACTAAATGATAGCAGAGGCTCTCAAAATTTGAAATTATCCATAGCATAACAAATAGCTGCCCACACACTCTGACCAAAAAGTATCATTTGTGCTTGAGGAATAATAAATAATTTTGTTTTAGTATGTTTGTGTGATCGTAGTATTTCAAGATTGAACAGATTCCTAAAGCACTACCAAAAATTGGCCCAACAACTGGTGCTAGCTGCAGGGAAGTTTTTCCCATTTGCAATAAAAGGAAAATCTAAGGACAGTAGAATAATGTTTTTCAATAAAAGAAATGCAGGATTTTTTTTAAATTCTGTAATTATAACTATCTTACTTTTTTATGTAAAGATAATCCCTTTTTTAAAGAAAGTAAAATTATGGTTATAATTGACTTTTTCCCCCTAAATGTTGGGAAAAGGGTAGTGACCCTAAACTAGGAACCTCCAGCTGGCATTCAAATCTCTTCCTCAGTTCTTCCCTGGTAATTTTTCTAAGCCTTTGCTAGATCACTGCCAGAAAGAGGGAATGTACTGTCTCCTGAAGAACATGCATCTGAAGAGAATGTTCTTAGAACGCTCTCTAATGCCTCTTAGATCTCTCTTCATTGAGGATGCGTCTGTCTAAAAGTTGCCCTAATGGTCTCATTTGACATCCATTGCCTGGGAGGAGGCAACTAATCAGAAACTGTCTAGAACTGCTTCATTTCTTGGTGAGACACTTTCAGATATATTCAAAATGATTTTAATGGTTCTCTTCACCATACATTATAAAGAATATTGTTAAAATGAAAAGAGCTTTGTTGAACCAAATTACTTCCATTCCTTACTAGTGAAGTTTCCAGTTTTAATTCACCCAGTGGAATGAAACCCTAGAAGGAGAAAATTGAAGCATATTTTGAAGTTATTATAATAATAGTATTAACTTGTACTTGGGGGAGATAGGTTGACAATATAGAGTGGCTATCCTCTGAAATGTGATCCTTAATCCTGAAAACTTGTACATTTAACAGTCACTGTGTTAGATTATCATAGTTTCTAAACCCTTATGTGGTAAGGTTTTTTTTACAGTTTACAAAGCTGGTTCATATCACAGTCTCACTTATTCCTTATGATAAGCCTGTGAGATGGGAAACTAGGGAACAAAAATCGTAAATCACTTGCCCAAGTTCAAGCACCTTGTAAATAACAGGGCCAGGTTTTAATCCTAGGTCCTCTGATTCCAAATCCATAACTTTCCCACCAAACCAGGAAAACCTGTATCTGAGTCCAAGGATTAATACTCTTCCTCTTATTTTCAAGTTTTCAACACAGCATCTGATGCTAAATCCACAAAAAGAAGGCATATCAAAGAATACATGATCAATGGTGAATCTCAGGTAAAGAGAGTTTTAGATCAATTTGTTCTATCTAAATAGACTCAAACAAACAGTAAGACCAGTCTTCTACTATTCTGTGTACACATGAGCCCTCAGTAAATATTGTTGACAGACTGCTGTGACAAAGTTAGCACAAAAAATTAAATGAGAGCTAAAAAGTCATGATACTTCTGACTTGGTACATGCCCAATGGCATTTCAGTAAAAACTCCTGGAGATATATATATATATACACTTTTTTCTATGTACTATATATATATATATATATATATAGTACAATGTATGTGTATATATATTTTCTACACACAGTATATCTATTGTACAACGTATGTATATAAAACATAGAATATATATCTATATATATTTGGTACATAGAATTTCTCCCAACTCAGATTATGATTTTGAGTGACCAACCCAAACTAAGCTTTTCTCTCATATTTTTTTCTTCCACAAGAGAGATCGGTTCAGAATAGTAATAGCAATTAGTATTCTGTAAGCAGCAACCCATCTTCAGCTGCAATGGCAGGGTTCAAACTGTCCAAGCCAGAACCATATGACAGGAGCTCAGTTCTTTTTATTTATTTATTCTAAACACACGTGGTCTCTGCATCTCAGTGGCTTGGGATCATGATTATAAGGGCAGGATGACAATATTGGCAAAGGAGAATGGTTATTTGCTTAGCTAAAGTTTTAAGCTGCTAAACAGACAACTATGAAAAGTTGAATTAGCTTAGGCTTTTACCTGCTGGTTGTAGCAAGTCAGTTATGTTGAACCAATTCTCAAGGACAAGCGAGAATTCGCACTGGCTTTATATCAAAAAGCTAAACCCCAAATAGACAAGAGAAACAAAAGCAAGAGCAGGACCAATAGATAAATGAGCCCTTGTTAGTGGACTAAAGCGGCTGCTACAAATAGGACAGCGGAAGGAGGGGTGGGAGGGGCAGAGTGAAGCAAGGTCAAAGAAGGATGATATCAATAGAGTATCTCCAAATAGCACAGAATGCAGCAAGAAGTAGCAGCAGATGTCAGTCCAGCCCAATGTCAACCCCCGTGGAGCTGTGTAGAAAGACTTGGAAAGAAACAGCATCACTGCAGTTGGTATTAGGAGTAAAGAGAGAGCAGATGATACCTTTCTCCCCATGAATTGAAAGCCACGACTTGCCACTGGCCACAGCCTCAGCTCCTTTCTGTCTGGCCCCATTCAAGCTTTCAGATTTTTTTTTTTCTCTTTATTTCAGATCTTTACTCCCCTCCTTTCCTTTTGATTTCCTTTCTTCTTCCAGACTCTCTTGCTGCCAATTCTGACTCTGATCCTCGCCCCACTGGCTGTTTCTTGCCTATGCCACCAGGTACTCCAGTTCCAGATGCTTACCCTGGCCTCAGCAACATTCCAGGACTGATGATGCATAACCAAGAGAATATATTTACTGCAGCACTCAGAAAATTCCCATCGTGATTTTCGACATTGCTGGCATGGATTGACTTTCATAACTGTGGAGGAAAGCCAAAAATGTATAAAGGAAGTCTGTTTTCAGAGTTCATATCCCTTAATTTTAGTGAATGGATGTGGGTGTGTTGAAAACTTTAGTTTCTTAAGAACTGCCTAAATTTCATAATTATTTCATTTTCCTCCGCTCACAGATGGCTTTGCCCTGGGTGTAAAAATTGAAGAGCCAATATAAAATGATGCTACCTTTACTCTGGCAGTTAAATTTTAAATTTCAAACACTGGCTTTCAGAACCTTGGAGAGCACCGAGCTCAGCCCTCTATTTCCCTCTCTGGAGCCAGCTCAAGTGTAGGCTGATTTTTTCTGTAAAAATGTGAAATAAGAAATAATGGTATAAGTTGACAATGAAATGAGTAAATTTTGTAGCAGAAATGCCTTCCACCACAACCTGTTTTTACAGTTTAAGTTTCTGTTGTATACTGTTGCATAGTTATTAAGGGGGTAGGTTTGGAATCAATAAGATGGGTTCTGCCAGTTCCTGATGATGCACCCTTAGGCAATTCCCCTAAGCCTCACCTCTTGTCTTCTGTAAAATGGAACTATAAGCAGTAGCTATTTCACAGGGCGTTCTCATGAGTACACAAGATAATGCATGTAAAACCTGTGGCACACACCAAGCACTGACTGCTTTCTCCATACTTTTAAGTGAATTGTTTCTGACCTAGTTGATAACAGTTATAGTGACAAGTGGGGTCCCCTGGTAGCTCAGCTGGTAAAGAATCTGCCTGCCATGCAGAAGACCCCAGTTCAATTCTTGGGTTGGGAAGATCCCCTGGAGGCGAGCATGACAACACACTCCAGTATTCTTGCCTGGAAAATTCCCATGGACAGAGGAGCCTGGCAGGCTATAGTCCATGGGGCTGCAAAGGGTCAGACACAACTGACCAACTAAGCACAGCACACAGTGACCAGTACTGAGGATCTGGGGGCTCTTTCAGGCATTCTTTTCCAGGAGAATTTCTTACCTAGGAAGTACAGAAGCACCCCAGTCCCAGCTTCGTCAGTTTCAGTTTTTTGTTCTAAAGTACAGCCTCCAGTTTTCCTCATTCACTGCCCAGAGCTTCAGTTGAGTGAGGATTACCTGTTTGGCCATTTCAATACTGTTATCAGCTACTGATGGTGCTTCCTTGAGCCTCTCTCAGAGACAACTGGATTATACTTTCATGTCTTCATTTCACTCATGCTTATTGAACATCTGTCTGCTTAGTGTCAATGTTGTGTTAAATGCTTGACTAATGAGCAAAAGGAAATGACCCTTTTTCTCTTTGGAGGAAATTTCTCACCGGAGGAATCTGGGTGCAGGTTGTAGCCTGCCTCGCATTATTGGTGCTAAAAGGGCCAGACTACTCACATTTCAATCTTTCTTGCAGTTGAGGCCAAGGCACATGACCTAGACTCAGTCAATTAGATTAACCTGCCCCAGACTTTTGATTGCATCTGGTGATCCAAAAAAAGTATCTTATCTTTCTGGTGATAGTAGTGGCGGCTGAAGCGTACAATCTGCAGAGTTCTAAGAACGGTGGTGGTGACATCGATGTATAGTGCCCAGTGCTGGCACTGTTGGGGCTGCAGGTTACTATGACTCATGTCTAATGAGACAGCACAGCAGAACTGGCCAGATGCATAACTTCCCTTGCTCTTGTCCATTTTTCTGTGGTTGTTTCTGTAGCCCTCCTGGAAGTTCTATAAGGAATCTATTATTCGTTTAACAAATCTTTCTTTTTGCTAAAACCAGCTACGTGTGCTCAGTTGCTTAGTCGTTTCTGACTCTTTGGACCCCATGGACTGTAGCCCACCAGGCTCCTCTCCCCATGGGGTTTCTCCAGGCAAGAATACTGGAGTGGGTTGCCATGCCCTCCTCCAGGGGATCTTCCCAACCCAGGGATCGAACCCAGGTCTCCTGCATTGCAGGAGGATTCTTTACTATCTGAACCATCAGGGAAGCCCATGAATACTGGAGTGGGTAGCTAGTCAGTTTCTATTTCTGTAGTTACATACCTTGATGGCCTCACCAGAGGCTCAAATCCAAATCCATACTTGAAAGCTGGGTGATTTTGGGCAAGTGAGGCTTCTCCATAAGCCCGAAGCTTCTTAAGTTTAACATGGAAATTATAGCAGGTGAAAGAATATACATAAAGGGCTTATCACCCAATATCTAGAACACAGTAGATACACAATATATGTTAGCTCCTATTAACACATATAAAAAATTAAATGATGGCATGAGGCAAAACTTGTGAGTGAAGCTCTGGACTACACCATATGCTATTCAAACATGAAAGAAAGTGGCCTGATTTAAATTATTCTCAGCTATTGAGAATATGATTGAGCTATGAGGAGGTAGGTAAGCTTTAAATTTAAAGAAATTTTAATTTCTTTTTGTGTTCAGAGCATTAAATGAGGTTTTTAGATTATCTATGTTTAAAAAAAATCTCAAAAAGAGAATACATCAGAATAATTGAATTTTTAATTTCAGCTTAATATTTAAACAACACATATATACAGATTCTTATCTCTATTTATTTGAAGTTATAAGTTTCATTAAGTTTACTAAAGGAAAACCACCTACAAAGACTTGTGTCTGTGTATTCATTCTAGCAAGTGGTACTCAGTATCCTGAATTCTAAAAGAAAAAAAAAAAAAAACAGTTTTTCAAAAGGTGAAGTCACTGGTTTGAAATACCTCTTTTCCTTTTCACCTACATTGTCATGGCATTTAAAACTCACAACTGGATAAGAATACAGTTTCATTTTCTACTTTCACTTTCTACTTCTAACAATGTTTAGATTCCTAGTTTCCTTTTTTGTATTATCTCTTGATCTTTTCTATTCTTTTTATTTTGAGATTTCTTTTATTCAGCTGCTATCTCTTTTACTCCAAGGCTCATTTCCCCTCCCTTTATTCCTGTTATTTGACATTTTTAGAAGTGTGGTTTGAAAATATTCTCTTCCTTTAGACAAATTATTTTTCTTAAACCCAAAAACTTCTTCAGGGTGGTGATCTGTCAAAATAGTATGCAGGTAGTAAAAGTATGGAGGCTATTATTTATCAATGGGAAATATATGTCAACTTGTGCAGAAATATTTGAAAATTACCCTTAAAGAACAGTGGGAGTCTAAGCTGAATAGAGACATGAATCCATGTCAGCATGATTACTGGGGAAAAGATTCAAATGCAATGCTGGCAAGAAAGAAAAAAATTATGGCTTTAAAAAATACTTGGTAAGTTCTCCTTGCTTGCAATAGCCTGTTGAAGTGTGGGTTAGGGGAAAAAACAAGTAACTTCATCATGCGTGTGTGTGTGTACATGTATACGAAGCCGGTTTATTCATGTCCAACTCTTTGGGACCCCATGAACTATAGCCCACCAGGCTCCTCTGTCCATGGGATTCTGCGGGTAAGAACACTGGAGTGGGTTTCCATGCCCTCCTCCAGGGGATTTTCTGGATTCAGGGATTGAATCTGAGTCTCCTACAGCTCCTGCATTGAAGGAGGATTCTTTATCACTATGCTTGACATCAAATCTCAAAAATGAGGCAAAAGAGGAGCTCTGTTAGGTTACTTGCTACTCTAAGTGCTTGTTTTTTAAATGGGATTTGCTGCTTTGGCAAATGAAAATGATACCGTAGAGGGCTCTGCTGTGAATGTCAGTCTGTCAGGTCACTTGGCTCTCACAACCTATAATGTAGATATTGTTATCCTTGGGTACAGCTAAGAACACTGAGGCTTAAAGACCTTGGAGAAATTGCCATCCCGTGAATCTGGGAAGGAAAAGAATAAGGACTTGAATGCAGGACAACCTCCCTCCAAAATCCATACTCTTTCTGGCCTACATTTATTCTAATAAATTGACCCTGCATTTATTTTACTTTGGCCCAAAGGGATTTTCATCTGTGCCCACAGTGTCCTTTCCCATGATTGAAACTGAATTTCAACTTTAAGTTTGTTTCATCAGGAGAACACATTTGTCAAACCAATCTTAGGTGAGAAAGTGAAGAAGTCTCACTGGGGAAAAGTGATGGAGCACTCTCCATGTGATGGGACAGCGCTAAGGGAAGAATTTGCACTACTTCAATTAATCTTCAGAATAGCCACATATTAATTCATTGATGGAATATTCATTCTTTAAATACACTGCTATTGATCTATTTTGTGGCCCATATCCAGGCTCTGGGGATTCAACAATAAATGGAACAGATGAGATCCTTGCCCTCAAGGAGCTCATGATCTAAAGAGGAGACAGACAGGAAACAAGCAAGATACATGGAAACACAAGTTGTGAAGTCACTCAGTCGTGTCTGACTCTTTGTGACTCCATGGACTGTAGCCCACCAGGTTCCTCCATCCATGGAATTTTCTAGGCAAGAGTACTGGAGTGGGTTGCCATTTCCTTCTCCAGGGGATCTTCCCAATCCAGGGATTGAACCCAGGTCTCCTGCAGGAATCACAAGTTACAAGTTGTCAAATACACTGTCGAAAATATTTGAGCTTCGACCTGAAGGATGTGAAAATGAAAGCCGTGTGAGCATCTGGAGGTGCAAACGAAGGCAACAACCACTGATTCCTAAAGATTAATAGTTTGGGGCACCAAGGATTGTTTACCAAAAATCCCTCATTTAACTGTCCCTTCTTTTCATAATCTCCTATTATTTCTCTCTTATTGTCCCAAATACATTACTTTCTCCACTTCTAAACAGAATTAATGGCAATTTTCTTTTTTTTTAATTGAGGTAGAATGGACTATATAAACATTATATTAGTTTTAGGTGTATATCATAATGATTCAATATCTGTATATATTGCAAAATTATCACCACATTGTTTTGTTAACATGCATCACCATACATAGTTATAGAATTTCTATATGGAATTCTATATAGTTATAGAATCTTTTTCTTACATAAAAACTTTCAAAATTTCTCTCATAGCAACTTTCAAGTATGCAATATAGTATTATTAAGTATAGTCACCATGATGTATATTCCATCCCTATGACTTACTTTATACCTGGGAGTTCCTAACTTTTGACTGCCTTCACCCATTTGGCCTATACTGCCCACCCCTGGCAACCACGAATATGTTCTCTGTTTAATATCAGTGTGTATTGGGGTTCTCCAGAAAACAGAACCAATAGGTTGTAGTTCAGATGGTAACGAATACACCTGCAATGCAGGAGACCTAGGTTTGATAACCTGGGTCAGGAAGATCACCAGGAGAGAAGTCAGCGGCCACCCAATCCAGTACTCTTGCCTGGAGAATCCCATGGACAGAGGAGCCTGGTGGGCTACAGATCATGGGGTTGCAAAGAGTAGGACATGACTGAGCGACTAACATTTTCACTGACTTTCACTGGAACTTTATCTCCAGACACAAATATAATTTACATAACACTAGATAGTTTTTCTTTTTTAATTTGCTCTGTAGGTATATATTGTGGGTTAAATTGAGTCTCCCCAAAAGACAGGTTGATGTTCTAACCACTAGTGCCTCAGAATGTGACTTTATTCAGTAAAGGGTCCTTGTTGATGTCATTAGTTAAGATGAGGTCACATTGGAATAAAATATGCCCTCGATCTGATATCCAAGGAGAACAGGGGAGAAACACAAAAGGAAAAGATAGCCATGTGGCTATGGAGGCAGAGGTCAGAGTGCTGAATCTGTAAGCCAAGGAAAACCCAAAACTACCAACAAATACCAGAAACTAGAAGAGGCAAGGAAGGGTGCCCCTACAGGTTTCAGGGGAAGCGTGGTCCACCAACACCCTAATTTCAGATTTCTAGCCTCCAGAAGAGTGAGCAATTTCTGTTTAAGTCACCAGTTTGTGAAACTTTGTTACAACAGTCCAAGGAAACAAATGCAGTACGTATTTGTGATCTTACAACACAAACACATTTTTTTTTCTTTTTGCAAAATGATCTTTAAAAGGCTTATTTCACTGACATCCATAAACTTTTAAGTGTGAGGTCATACCTCCAGAAATAGCTACTTAAATCTGTTTTACATTTTTTTTGTCTTTCCTAAATAATACTTTATAGCTAAAAATAATTGGTTCATACCTGGTAATAGGAGAGTTTTTAAGGGCACATATATAAGAGGAATTCCTCTTTTCTGAGGGTTAATTTTGGAAGGAGGTGAAACTGCCTTATATTTGGCATCTGTGGCAGAGTAAGGAAAAGCAGAGTCCCCAAGTGGTAGAGATGTGCGGTTCCTCAGCTGCTCAGTATCTCCTGGGAGCCAGTTTAAGCACTACTACTCTGAAGCAATTTGATCAGGAGAGTCAATACACAGAGCTATTCGGAGACATGAAAAACATCCGCAGTGTAGGATTTTAAAAAAAGGAATCCATCAAATGACCATTTCATTTTAAACCCAGATAGAAGCCTAGGGTGTAATATGATCACATAAAGCCAAGAGTATAACATGATAGTGTAACTCAGCAAAGGCTTTTCTGCGGAGTACTAATTTAATGAAGTCTGTGTGCAGAGCTAATGGTCTTACTGGTGTGGAGTAGTACTGTGCTAATACCTACAGGAGCAGTGGACAGTAGGCTCCTTAGATGATCTTTTCTGAATTTCGCTGCTCCTGGATGGGCATTTGTCAAGCATCAGACAACAATCACTATCCACTTAAATTCCCTGATGAGAGTCTAAGATCCATGTCTGAACTTTGTGTTGCTCATTGAAGGACATCCTTATGCCTGGGTACCAGACACCCATGTGGCAAGATATATGTTCCATTATGAAAGTCATAGAGCCTGAAGAGTATACTCACCCAAATTGAAGACTATCCCACTTTGAACTCAAAGGTTGCTCTCATCTAATCATTATGGGGGAAACAGAGAGATTTGGTTTTTCTTTCTTAGAAATAAACATTTCATTTTTCTTTATTATTCAAAATGCATAGTAGCTAAAGATATATTAATAACAGGGACTTCTCTGGTGGTTCAACAGCTAAGTTGGACCACCAACTTAATGTTAACAGTTAACATTTGCTTTCCAATGCAGGGGGTGCAAGTTCGATCCCTGGTCAAGGAGTAAGATCCCAAATGCCTCGTGGCCAAAAAATAGAAAACAGAAACAATAATGTAACAAATTAAATAAAGACTTTAAAAATGGTCCACGTAAAAAAATCTTTAAAAAAAAAGATATATTAGAAACAGAAAGCAGAAAATAAAAATCACAATCATTGGGCACTAATGTTTTGCATGCCCTCCCAGATATATTTCTAAAGACATTTTTTCCCAAAAAAGGCTTTGTGATATGCAGACTCTTAACATTTGCTTTTCTGCTTTTAGCAATACATCATAAGCAGTTTCCCTTTGTATGGATTATGCAACATATTTAAACAGTCCTCTACTAATGGACATCTACATCTGTTTCCATTCTTTCAGTGTTTTGAAGAGTGCTGTATTGAGTCTTCCTCTATTAAAATTATTTGGCATATTTAAATTTATTATCTTAGGATAAAACTCTGTTACTAGAACTGCTAGATCAAAAATACATACATTTAAAGGCTTCTGCTAAGTGTTTCCACATTATCTCTTAAAGCTTACTCCAATTTTCTCTCCCACAGTACATAAGATGGCACATTCTATTTCATTAGTTATTTTTTGGAAGGAGGGGCAGGTTAAAATTCAGTATCTCTTTGCTGTTTAATTTCATTTCTCTTATCACTAGTGAAGTTGAAACTTTCTCCCCACCCATGCGGCACAATTTTCTGATTAATATGTCCCCAAACCTTAACAAATCTGCTTGAACTTTGTAAACTTGGTTCACTGCCTTTTTGTTTTCTGAATTATTCAGTGATTCCCAGGAACATAGCTAACTATCTCGGGCATTTTCCAGAATGACAGATCACTTGTCAGCAAACAAGAAACCTCTGTAGACCACCCTCCTTTCATCCATCTCACTGAACATGGCTGAGACAGAGGGTTCATGTTTTTATAGCTTGGCTTTTAAGCCCCCTTCCTAGAGGGACAGACTTTTCCCATCCCCTTTAGTGCGGAAACTGGAGCAGCTGGAAGTGGACGCTTTCATTGAACCTGAGCCCTTGCAGAAACCAGGGAGCTCCCATCACGGCTGCGCTGTGCTCCTGAAAAGCTGAGAGCCGTTTTTCCTGCTTCTCCCACCTCATCTTCTCCACTTGACTGGCGTGTGAACTCCTCGCTCTCTCCAAATGAGACAGTTGATATGAAAACATAGATGTGTTTATGTCAAGGTGACTCTCAGTTGCAGGTTACAGAAAGTTCTGCGCTAGTGACAGCCGCCGCAGCGTGTAACTTAAGTGATGAAGAACGTGTACACTGGAAATTCGACTTCGCGTGCAGCGCCCCCAAGGGTTACCCTGTGCCTCAGTTTCCTCATCGGTAAAACAGACCGGCCTCGCAATGGTGTTTGACGATTATGATTGTTAAATCAGTCACTTTCTGTAGGGCTCTAAGAGCCTGGAGCTTTGAAAGTGCTCAGTGAACCAAGAGGATGGAAAAGCAGAGGGGAACAGAGGGTGGAGGGTTTAAAAAGTGGGGGTAAATCCCAGATGGAACGAGGAAAAAGACCAGCACGATCAAGTCTTCTCCTCTTTCCGCCGAAGCCTCACTGCGGAGGACGTGGAGAGGCAGCCCTTTCCTGCAGTGCTTTCCCGGGCCTCCCCCTTCCGCGTGGGGGCGCGGGGGCGCGGGGGCGCGGGGGCGGCGGCGCGGAGCGGGCTCGGGCGCTTTGTGAGCCGCTCTGAATGGGCGCTGTGCGAGCGCGCGGGGCCGCTCGGATTAGCCGTGCTTTCCCATGAACCACAAAAGAACGCCCGCATCCGGGACGTTTGTCATCCAGGGGCAGGCTGCTCGGGACGCGAGGTAACCAGAGCCTTTTCCCGGACTACTGCAGTCTTTCGGGACGCGGGGTCACTCTAATCCTTCCTGTTTATATTGTGAGCGCGTACGCAGCCCAGCTTAAACCCTGCAGTGTTAAATAAAGAATCACGATGCGGGCATTCTTGAACAGCTACGTTCTCGGGGTGCTTTTACATTTATTATTTTTTTTTCGAAAGGGACACTGTCCCCTCACAGACAACCTCGCAGCAGACGCTGCCCTTCTGCCCACCGAAACCCCGTTTCGTTCTGGGATAGAGTAATGCTCTTGTTTACGCCGTCATCTCTCTGATTTCTTCTTTCTTCAGGCAGCCCCTTTGCTTCCCCGTTACTGGATTTCAGAAGATTGTTAGTACCTAACTGTCCATACAAGTCTCATTTAACAGTGGATTCTCAGAAAATGACAACTGTATTATGGTGTTTGTGGAAAACAGGAGATAAATTTATTGGTAGAACACTATCAAAATTTACTCAGAATCTCCACCCAAATTACACGTGTTTCTCTTTCATTCAAATGTGATACGTTTCAGGACCTGGAATCTCAAGTCTGCCATTTCGGGCATTTTTGGCGAAGTTTAAGTATTGCAGCCCCACTCCTAGTCAAAAAGAGATAATATCAACCTGGGAATTGAGCCCAAAGCCAGGGCTTCTAGAATAAGGGCCATTCCTGTGAGGCTGCGGGGCAGGAATGCAAGGCCATCTGTGATGAGGAACATGTAGACTCCCAGCAGATACCTGCGTGCCCCAAGGACCAAACCGGTTTTAGCCTTTCATCTTCACAGATAGTGAACCAGTTTTCCTGATTGGTAGGTTTGATTCATTTCACAAACATATATGAGGGATTACAATATTCTGAGTCTTATGTTACGACTGGGAAGAGTAATGTGATGGAGATCCTGCTTTAGGGTGTTGGGGTGGTTCCCCAATTTGTCTACTTTGGAATGCCTTGGGAAGGGGTGACTAAAAATTCATATTCCCTTCCCTACTGATTTAGAATTTCTGAAGGTGGGGTGGGCAGGGAACCTGTATTTAGCAAGTGCATTAGCTGACTCTGTGCCAGTCAGCTGAGCCTTCCATCTCATTTAAAGCAGTGACTTCGGGGTGGGGGTGGGGGTGGGCAGATTATGGTTTGAAGCTGATGTAATAGCATGTGTAAATAGAGCAGAGGTGAGAAAAACCTTATTTGGTCAGTGATGTGTAGCTAAACCATTTGTTTCTGTAACAACTCTGTGGAAAGCTTTTATTTCTATTTGTTCCTTTAGCCTGATATTTTTATTACCCTAGTAGAAATCAGTGGGGGAAAAACACATAGTACTTGATTTAGGGCCCCACTCCAACAGCAACAGCAACAGCAATAGCAACAGCAACAGCAGTAACACAGCAACAACAACGTGCACACAGGGCTGGAATGTATCTAGTTAGCATAATGAGAGATACCTGTTTTTATGGGGCTTGTGAAGCACCTATACAAAGTATATACAAAGTATCTTTTTTTAATTTATTTTTTATTGAATTATTTTATTTATTTATTTATTTTTGCTTTTTTATTTATTTTTTATTGCTTTACAGAATTTTGTATTCTGTCAAACCTCAACCTGAATCAGCCATAGGTATACATACATCCCCTCCCTTTTGAACTTCCCTCCCATCTCCCTTTATAAACTTAGATAAAAGGTAAATTCTTATTTTAAAAAATAGACTAATATGTGCATGTTTGTTGTATAAGTAAATAAATTTATTGTGTATATACAACACTTAAAATGTATTCATAAAGGCTTTTCCTACACTAGTGGTCATAGAAAAACCTTTCAAGATGCTTCTGGGGAAAAGTTATTGTATAGAACTGAATTATAAGCAACTGACCCTCTAAGTCTTGTAGGTAGCCAATGATATAGAGTGTTGAAATAAAAGAATGAAAGGATTTAATAGTGTTCTCAACTAAGGAGATATTCGAGGTTGATTTTCTGCTTCATAATTAAAACTTCAAGCCTTCTGACAGATACTAACAAAACACATGTCACCTCTGGTTATTTTCATTTCCTTATCCTTAATTCATTGCTTAAGGTTTAAAGAAGTCAGTCCTTCTGTCTGTATTAACATTTAATGCCACACCTGCATGCAAAGATGTCCTTAAATCTAAACTTCCAGGTGGAGCTTTTTCTAATTAAATTAAGGGCACTTGCACTCCCTCTAGGAGAAGGCAATGGCACACTCCAATATTCTTGCCTGGCAAATCCCATGGATGGAGGAGCCTGGTAGGCTGCAATCCATGGGGTCGCTGAGAGTCGCACACGACTGAGCGACTTCACTTTCACTTTTCACTTTCATGCATTGGAGAAGGAAATGGCAACCCACTCCAGTGTTCTTGCCTGGAGAATCCCAGGGACGGGGGAGCCTGGTGGGCTGCCATCTCTGGGGTTGCACAGAGTTGGCTACGACTGAAGCGACTTAGCAGCAGCAGCAGCAGCAGCAGCAGCACTCCCTCTTCAGTTCTTGGTTTTGAAGCCTCTCTTCTGGGAAGCCTTTTGGATTCCTTAGGTCCCACCCTCAGTCAGCATTTGCAATTCTTTTGAATTACCCACCATGTTGTTTTTGTTTGTTAAATGTCTGTCTTTTTCACTCCTTTATTCTCCTTGCAGACAGAAACCATGTGTATACATATATATATATGTATATATATCGGGTTCAACAACTCCAACTCTAGCACATATATAGCAAATTCAACAATGTCAGAATCTAGCACCTAGTAATTGTTCAATAATACTTGTCAAGTTAGTGAATAAATATGGATTTTCCTAGATTGAAAATACCATCCTTCCATTGACCAAGAACTTTCAGCATTATAATTTCTGAATTTCTTCACAATAATTCAATCAACTTATAATTTCCTGTGACAGATCATTGTCGTTCAAGAGGCCAGGAAATAACACTTCTGTGTGTTCTACCAAAGGGTGTAGGGAGCTCGGCAGCCATTGCTTTTCTGTAATCAGCAAGCAGGAGTATATCTGTACTTTTTGAGTCTTTTTATACCAGAGTCTGTTGCTTTTGTGTTACTCTGTATGTGGCTCTTTCAACTGAATAGTTATCTATATAGTATATATTGAGAGCTCAGCACCCTGCTGGTCAAAAAATGCTACATTAGATTTGGTCCCTGCCCACAAGGAGCTTATTATTTACCTGAGGAAATGATATATAGATATCAAAATAAGCAGAAGAATGCACAATAAAATGAATGGTATGGACAAGAAATTTACAAGGGCTTCAGAGAAAAGGTAAAAATTAAATCATGAAATATAAGGGATGTGGAAGTTAAAACAGTCTTTGAAGAATAGATAGGACTTGGTTAGTCAGGGAGAAAGGGGTAGTATAGAAAATCTCAGAGGAAAGAATGACAGTTTGTAGCTGGACATAAGTGAGGTGGCTGTGTGCCCAACTGGTGAAGTCTGGGTGGGAGGCACTGCCTGAAGGCACTTTGCTTCACAAAGTCCTGAAGGAAGAAGGGGAGACCTGTTCAAACATCTGGCCCCAGAATCATGGTTACTGAGCAGAGTGAAGACATCACAAAACTTGACAAAATGAAAATAATATTACCACCAATAGAAATTCAAGAATAGAAATGTGAGGAGGTTAATTATTCCATCTATCAATCTTTATTAGCAAAAACCTGTATTTTAAAAATTAAAATAGTCTAGCTTCTTAAACATTTTATTCTCTTTTTTAAAAAATCATATTTTAGGAAATAATGTCTCTTATGGTCAAGAAATACTTGTCTAAAATTCAGAAGTTTCACTTCAAGTTATTTTTCTTGCTGATTAAAATCAAGTAAAATTAAATTTAATACTTTTAATTATTAAGAGAATAAGTAATATGTAGCCTCATTCAATTATTTCTATCTAGCTCTCCATTTCCAAATCCATCTCACATTCATAGTGATGTGTTCAATTACGATCAATAAATGTTAACAATGGTTAGTTCTGGGCAGTGGGTTTTGGGATGATTTATTGCTTTTTTTTCTTTGTACTTTTCTGTATTGCTCATTTGAAAAGGTAATGAGCATGTATCATTTTGATGAAAACAAGTCATTACTTAAAAACACAGTGACAACACATATCTGGCCAAATGAGACAGAAACCTAAAAGAGACGAATGAAATGAATTTTTCTAATGGCAATTTGCTGGTAAAAACTCCAAGCTCACACCTTCCAACCCCACTGCTATATGTAGACACTATGCTAGACATTTATTACCTAGCAC
This sequence comes from Bubalus bubalis, assembly GCF_019923935.1. Taxonomy (NCBI): domain Eukaryota; kingdom Metazoa; phylum Chordata; class Mammalia; order Artiodactyla; family Bovidae; genus Bubalus; species Bubalus bubalis. The sequence continues at coordinate 47,864,068 of NC_059161.1, forward strand.
GGGCAATATAATTGATGGGGCTCTCAGAGAGTCTTAGCCTGGAAGTATTTTGAGTGATGTAACAACCACAGTTGTGTGTCTACTTTATTCTCCATTGTCCGTGTATTCAGGGAAGAGGTACTGACCCATTCCTGGTGGTCTTATTTCTGTTTGCCAGTGACTGGTTAAACATGAGCATGTGATACAACTGCATCCAATTCAAAGTGAGAAGAAGATTTCTGAGTAGTGATCTTCTATGAAACAGGGGTTTTTGCTTTTCAAAAGAAAACAAGAAGAAATGTCTTCATTTTCCTACCTCTTTAAGTTATTGAATAAAATGTGTAAGGGTAAAATGCTCTGAATTGATACTTTTGACCTGTGGTGTTGGATAAGACTCTTGAGAGTCCCTTGGATGGCAAGAATATCAAACCAGTCAATCCTAAAGGAAATCAGTCCTGAATATTCATTGGAAGGACAGATGCTGAAGCTGAAACTCCAATAGTTTGGCCACCTGATACGAAGAATTGACTCACTGGAAAAGACCCTGATGCTGGGAAAGGTTGAAGGCGGGAGGAGAAGGGGATGACAGAGGATGAGATGGTTGGCTGGCATCACCGACACAATGGACGTGAGTTTGAGCAAGCTCTGGGGGTTGCTGATGGACAGGGAAGCCTGGTGTGCTGCAGTCCATGGGGTCACAAAGAGTCAGAACTGAGCAACTTTACTGAACTGAAAATGCTCTGAGCTACTGCAGCTATCTTAAGACCCCAGAACCATAAACCTGAGAACAAAAGCCACTGGACTGGGAATGGGAGAGCGGAAAGATTCTTGGTTACATAGATCAGGTTGCAGATTAACCCTAGAACTCTTCCACCTATAGTCTTGTTATGTGAGATACTAAATGCTGTTTGGGTTAAGGTACATTTAGTTTGGTTTCTGTACTTGTAACTGAAAGCATCCTAGTAGATCCATGTAGCCCTGGGAAGCACAGTGACATGTACATTAGTTTGGCAACAGGAACAGAGAGAGTCTCATAATTTTTTCCTACAATAAAAGCCCAGGCAGAGTTAATGCAAAGTTCTGTTTTGCAATTCCCTGGGCTCCATTTTAGGCCACACTGACATGCACAGAAGTCTGCCATTTTTTGAACACTTACTCTATGCAAAGTGCTTATCTAATTAACCCATATAACAACTGTAGAACTCTTTTACAGATAAATAATCTGAAATAACATGGGCAAGGCCCTATTAGTAAGTGGCAGAGCCAGGATTTGAATGCATGTCAAAGCTCTCTTCAAGAGATGATACTGGTTCTCAATGATCAGATTATTAATATTTGTTATAAAGTATATATACACATTTATTACCAATAGCCAAGCACCCAATTAAAAAGGAACGCACAAGAGCAGATTCAAGGCTGTCTCCACTCTCATGAACCTGTGTTCCAATGTGTTCACTTTCTGCTGGGGGAGAGAAAGTGGTGGCTCTCTCTTCAGCCCCAGGGAATTGTGCCCATCCTACCATCCACCTTTTGTGTGCCATGTCCCCTGGGATTCTAGCAGTTCACCCCTGTGCTAGAGGAAGAAGCCAGGAGGTTGTTGTCAGCAGGATCTTTTTTTTTTTTCAGACAACCCCAGGGTGGCCTACTTTGCTGTTGGTAGAAGTGTAGCTTGCTCTCAGTGCCGCTGATCCTCTCTGCTCTGCTGCCAGCCTGAGTCAGTCTCTTCTGTTTAGATTTTTTTTAACTCCAGAAAAGCCAGATGCCAGGTCCCGTTACCCCTAAATTTCAGAGGACCCACATCAAGCTGGTGGGATAGGTTTCTTGAAATCTCCTCTTCCTCAGGCTTCAAGTGAGGGGAAGGCACTCCCTTTCTCGCCCATGAGCTGCAGTAATCACCAATGACTTTCTAATACAGTCTTTGCACCTCCTCTGCCTCCCTGATAAGCCTGCAGGGAGATGATGAGCCAATGTGGCAGAACCAGGGCCACAGTCTCCAGGTTTTTCTGTGAAGGTGGGCTAGTGTCTGTCTCTAGGGTAGGTTTTCTCAGCCTCAGCACTGTTGCCATTTGGGCCCAGATGATTCTCTGCTGTGAGGCCTGTCCTGTGCATGGCAGGCTGTTGAGTAGCATCCCTGGCCTCTGCTTATGAGATGTTGGTAGCACCACTCCAGCTATAATGACCAAAAATGGCTCTAGCATTGCCAAATGTCTCTGGGGGGTTGCAAAACCACCCTCAGCTGAGAAACACTTCTTTAGAGTCTTGTGTTGCTCTCGGCCTATGGCCCTCCAGAGAGCCCTCATCTTGCATTCGGTAGCAGATGGCTTCTGATATCAAAAAGTGATCCTAGAGCCAGGCTGAAAGTGGACCCCAGAAAAGCAACAAATAACCGCACGTGTAGTAAGCTAAGTCATCAGTTGTAATCCTTTCTGTTTATTTCCCCTTTTTCTGCCTCTTTAGAAAAGCCTTATTGATATCTTGCAACCTCACTGTGGCAATGGACACCAAGAGGAAACTGAAAGAGGTGTCATTTGGGCCTTGGGGAGGGAGTACAGCTGCCTCCCCTGACCTTCCCCAGCAAAGCCAGGGTGGGCTGTGGTGAGGCTGGTCCTCAGAGCATTCACAGAGAACAGAACTCTAGTCTTCAAGATCCTGCTGTTCTTCCTACAAGGAAAGTCTCCCTTTGACAGACCCGACTTCCTTCCTGTCTTTTTTTTTCTCCCCCCAAACTGACAGTTTTCTGATAATGTTCTATGAGGATTGGAGAAGCAACAAGAGCTGCAGAGTGTGAAGCAGAGCTGACTGCGTTTGTCCTGCCTTAGGTCAGGTTTGTCCTGGAGACCTGGTGGAGAGCTGGGTCCTGCCATGGAGTGGCAGAAAGCAGCTGTTGGTGGCTACACAGTCAGACAGGAACCATTCTTTCAAGGAAGACTTATTTTCTTCCCCAACTACACACATCTAATAGTTGGTCATGGAAGATAAACAAGCAAGGAACACTTGTGACCAGGTCTGTACAGCCCAGCAGCAAAACCTCTCAGTGAATCCTGACCTCTGTCTTGGCCTTCATCTCTGTTGCCATTGAGGGAACCTGCCTTGCTGTTGTCAGCCCTGATCCTGGAGACTGAAGTCACAGCTTCAACAGTATAAACCCGAACAAAGGAACTACAAGTGGCAACACCTGTGTCTTTTTTTTTTCCATGAAATAGATGTGGATCAGTAGATGTACAAGGGAAAGGCTACTCAGACATGGGAGAGAAGGCTCAAGACAAACAGAAGAGGGACAGATAGACGCTGGCAGAGAAAAAAAGTTATATAGCTATACCAATAGAAGAATAGAAAACAGTAGGAACATGCGTGGAAATACAAAAAAGGAACAGATTTTCTGCAGCTATTTTACATGGGCCATTCTTTTTTTTTTTTTAAGATTTTTTTGATGTGGACCATTTTTTAAAAAGTCTTTATTGAATTTGTTACAATACTGCCTCTATTTTATGGTTTGGTTTTTTGACCCTGAGACGTGGGATCTTAGCTTCCTGATCAGGGATCAAACCCACACCCCCTACACTGGAAGATGAAGGCTTAACCCTGGACCACCTGGGAAGTCCCAAAGGCCATTCTTGATGAGATCTAAGGAAATTCCATGTCATGATGGAGGTTTTGGAGAATGGGGAGGAAGCTGGATCTGGCCCATTGGAACAGACTGTATTCCTTGCTTTCCCAGTAGCCATTTGCTCAGCTCTCCCCTCTACCTCGTCCCCCATCCGTCCAACGCAGGGATTGATCATAGATTTCATTCAAGGCATGAATCATGATTGGCCTGTTTTCATTTTTACTAGTGATTGATCTGTAAATAGACAAGAGACCCAGTTCTACCAGTAAGATCCAATGGGAAATCTACAGAGGGCTTCCCTTCCTGAATAAAGACAAAAGACAAAACTTGTGCCTCTGCCTTTTCTTCCTTGCTGGGATGCCAGTGAGAGAACATGATACCTGAAGTTTTGCTAGCCAACTTTGGACTTTAGCTGACAAATATCAGAATGAAAAGCCAATACATAAAGGATAACTGGAACAGAAGAATGGAAAGAGTTTGGGTCCTTGAGGGCACCTTTGAGCTGCTGAACTTCCTTGAAACCACCCACCCATTGGACTCTTGTGAGAACAACAATTAAGCCATGGCTGATTGCTTTTTTTCTCATGCTGTAACCCATGCTAAGGAAGACACAAACAATTCTCATGTGTTTCCTATTCCTTTAAGTGATCTATTAAGCCAAATTCTTAGGAAATGACTTACATTAAAAAAAAAACAAAACAACTTTTTTTTTTTTTTTCAATCCTGAGAGTTAAGCAAAAGGTTATGGAAAGATGGAATTCTTTACAAAAATAACACACTGCATACATATTTGCTTGATATTGTGAGAACCACTCAGGCTTAAAGAAACATTTTATAATGTCTGGTTTTGTTGATCTTGGACATGGTTATCTTACTCTCTGTCAACTGATGGATTCCCACTGAGAAGCAGCCGCTTACTTTTTTCCCTCTCTCTTTTTGTTCTGATGATGCTAACGAACCCTTGGATGACAGACACAGAAAAGAATGCAGGAGACAAATGGGGGAATGCATTCAATTCACATAAGGATTTAATGAGTCAATCTAGATTACAAACCCCTCACTGGCAAGGTTATATCTTTGTAGTGATTTGTTCTCACCTATCTCGATTATTGTTTACTTTCTCCAGCAACAATAGTCACAGTTTAGAGTGACTTATTGTTTGTCATAGAGATTCAGTGGCCTGAAGTTTTGAGCTGTGATTTTTGTTCCAGCTAGATATTTTCGTGTAGTTTAGATTAATAAAACATGAGGGAATTTCTGATAGAATGCATGTGCTCTGCTTTGCTCTTTGGTTGCATATTAATTATATGTATACATCTTCCTTCTAAGAAAATAGAACCACATATTTCTAAGCTTTAACTTGCTGTCCAGGTTCCTGTTGATTCTTTATTTTTTTAGTTTTTTTAGTAGAAAATATGTAATAAAAATAGGAATGCACTTTGGTTGTCATTGTTGCTACTAACAGAAGATTAGTAAAGCAGCTCTTTTTCTCATCCTTCATCATGGGAAAGAGCTCTGCTAGCAACGCCTGCGACTGAAGGTCATGCAGCCTGGCTTTGCGGGGACAGATGGTCATTGCTCATCATGTTAGCAAGAAGCTTGATGCTGACTTCTGGACATCAGCTGCTCACTATGTATATTAAGTGATAATTTAGCTTCAGGTGGCACTAGCCTCGTGCTGTCTGATCTCCTGCCATCTTAATGGAAAATGTTTGGACAGCCATACCTTACTTTCTTGTATTCCATTGTGAGACAAAAGCAGACTCTTCAGTGCATCTAATAATGATCACTGCTTCTGATCATTTGGATTTTGCTTTGTCAACTAGGTATTCTGGATTTAAAGTCCCAGGGGTAAATTTGTCAGGTATGGAGTGGGGTGGGGGAACAAACAACAAAAACCTTGTGAAAATAAAGCCACAGGAGCACTCGGGCTGAGGTGGGAGGAAGGAGCGGAGTAGGGCAGGAGTTGAGGGAAGACATCAAGAGCTAGTTTCTTGATGTCAGAAGAATATTATCTATTTTGGTTGCTGTGGTTTTAGTGATAAATTCTCTGCTTCGGAAGTAGCTTAAACTTCTCTGTTGTTGCTCAGTCTTGTCTGACTCTCTGTGACTTCATGGACTGCAGCATGCCAGGCTTCCCTGTTCTTCACTATCTCCTGGAGTTAGCTCAAACTCATGTCCATTAAGTCAATGATGCCATCCAACCATCTCATCCTCTGTCATCCCCTTGTCCTCCTGCCCTTAATCTTTCCCAGCATCCGAGTCTTTTCTAAAGACTCTTCAATCAGGTGGTCTCTAGAGTAGCTATGTTATTAATTCTTATTGCATACTTATAAGTCAGTGTTTCACAGGTAAATAAAAGAGCCGGGCACATAGCACAGGCAGCTCTTCTTGGGTGATGTTTATTATTGATTCCAGTTAGACAGTTATGGAAACATTAATTCATTAATTATTCCTTTATATTCCTTACCCCATTCCACAATAGGTTGGATGGAGCATCTATACTATATATTGTATAATAAGAGAGAAAAAATAAATAGAGAAATTGGAGCTAGAGAAAACATGGATAGGATTGGAAGACCATAATCCAAGATAGCATGGAGATACACAGGTCATAAAATCTGACACTGCTAGCAAGACTGACAAATTTGGATGCGAGTTTCCTCATTCAGATCCAAAAGGAGATAGGTAGAATAGTCTCCTTTTCAGAATTCACATGTTTGTGGTAAATAGCATGCTACTTTTAAAAAAGATACAATTTCCCCCTAACTTTCAGGTCTTAATAAAAGTTCTGAAGTAAATGAATAAAAACAAATTTCTGTTGTTGAAACCACTGTCTAGGGTCCATTGCCACCCCAGCAACCTATGGCCAGGATGGAACTCTGGAAATTACAGTTCCAGCCATGTACAGAATTGTGTTAGCTCCATTTTTCCTTTTCTGAAGGATTTCCACTGAGCTCTCCTGACTTTTTCTCAGACACTGCCTCATAGAGCATTTTTAAAAGCAAGAGTGACTGAGGAAACCATAATTGAAAAAGACACATGTACCCCAATGTTCATTGAAGCACTATTTACAATAGCTAAGACATGGAAGCAACCTGAATGTCCATCGACAAATGAATGGATAAAGAAGTTGTGGTACACATATACAATGGAATATTACTCGGCCATAAAAGGGAATACATTTGAGTCAGTTCTAATGAGGTGGATAAACCTAGAGCCTATTATACAGAGTGAAGTAAGTCTGAAAGAGAAGAACAAATATCATATATTAAGGCATATATATGGAATTTAGAAAGATGGTTCTGATGCACCTATCTGCAGGGCAGTAATGGAGATGCAGACTTGGAGAACAGACTTGTGGACTCAGTGCGGGAAGGAGAGGGAGGGACGAATTGAGAGAGTAGCACTGAAACATATATATGAAACATACATATGATAATATGTCAAACAGATAGCCAGTGGGAATTTGCTGTATGATGCAAGGAGCTCAAACCCAATGCTCTGTGACAACCTAAAGGGGTGGGACAGGTGGGAGGAAGGTTCAGGACAGAGGGGATATGTGTATACTTATGGCTGATTCATGTTAATGTATGGTAGACACCAACACAATTGTAAACAATTATCCTCCAATTAAAAATAAATTAAATATTTTTTAAAAAGCAGGGGTGAGCCTGAGAATCCCACCCCCCTCACAATAGCTGTGGAGGTGAGACCAAGGCAGTGAATAAAGAGGTAGTTGGTGGCTTCCTAAACTCAGGCCCCACCCTTAAAAAAAAACAGATTCCTTCCCACCCCCAACCAGGATATTAACCATGGAGTCCATATGTGCTATGCTTAGTCACTCAGTCGTGTCTGACTCTTTGTGACCCCATGGTCTGTAGCCGACAATGCTCCTCTATCCATAGGATTCTCTAGGCAAGAATACTGGAGCGGGTTGCCATGCTGTCCTCCAGAGGCTCTTTCCCACCCAGGGATTGAACCTAGGTCTCCCACATTGCAGGCGGATTCTTTACCTTCTGAGCCACCAGGGAAGCCCTGCAGTCCATATGATGTTTAGTAATTCGTTTCTAAGCTACAAGGGAATACCTGGGGGTGGGGGGAACAACCTAAATTCAGTAGTATAGTCAACATACTGAACAAAGAAGTGGATTAGAGGGGAAGGAGGGCTTCCCAGGTGACACTAGTGGTAAAGAACCCACCTGCCAATGCAGGAGACGTAAGAGACCTGGGTTTGATTTCTGGGTCAGGAAGATACCTTGGAGAAAGAAATGGCAACCCACTCCAGTATTCTTGCCTGGAGAATCCCCACGGACAGAGGAGTCCTAGCGAGCTACAGTCCATGGAGTCGCAAAGAGTCGGACACAACTGAACGGACTTAGCACAGCACAGAGGGGAAGGAGGCCTACTTGAAAGAGGGGCATTTTTAGTGTGTAACAAATAGTGGATGTGGATGTGGGAGTTCCTCTGAGAGCTAATGAATGCACTTGGGTACCCTTCTCAGGAGATATTTTTAAGGCCTCCACTCCAGGGATGGACTAGGACTATATGAAATTATTTTACATTTGGTAAGCACCTTCTGCACCTCCCTGGTGGCTCAGACAGTAAAGAACTTGCCTGCCAATGCAGGAGACATAAGAGACTTGGGTCCCATCCCTAGGTGGGGAAGATCTGCTGGAGGAAGGCACAGCTACCCGCTTCAGTATTCTTGCCTAGAGAATTCCATGGACAGAGGAGCCTAGCGGCTACAGTCCAGGGAGTCATCCAGCCCATGGGGTAGCAAAGAGTGGGACACGACTGAGTGACCAACACTTTCACTTTCAAGTGCCTTCTGTTTCGCAAGGGCTTCCCTTGTGGCTCAGCTGGTAAAGAATCCGCCTGCAATGTGGGAGACCTGGGTTTGATCCCTGGGTTGGGAAGATCCCCTGGAGAAGGGAAAAGCTACCCACTCCAGTATTCTGGCCTGGAGAAGCCCATGGACTATACAGTCCATGGGGTGGCAAAAAGACATGACTGAGAGATTTTCACTTCACTTTCACTATTTTGCATATGTATGCAAATACATGATCTCATTTGAGTTTCACAAGATTCCTGAAAAGTCATCATTCCTGAGAAAAATACTAGGACTCAGAGATTAAGTGATTTGTCTATCTGGAGTCACAGTTTGCCTAAAACCAGGTAAATTCCCCAGGCCCTGCCCACTAGCCTGTTTTTGCAAAATAGAAAAGGAGCAATGCTAAGGGAAGGTCATTTCAGCTTTGGAGCCAGACTCAGGCTCAAATCTCCTTTCAGTCAAAAGTTTGTTTAACGCCCCTTTGCTTTGGTGTCTTCATGTGCAAAATGAGAATAAGGAGATTATCTATGTCAGGTGGGTGGAGTCCCGGTGAGAATAAATGATGGACCGAGCTTGAGCACTTTATATGGGGAGTGTTCCCTGACGGTTTATCATTTTTACTGCCTGGTTGTTTTTCTCTACCCTCTTGTGGATTTCTTACTTTTCCTTTCTCTCCTACAGGCCTTTTTTTTTTTTTTTTTAATCCAAATTTTACCCTGCAGTACCCCATAGAACGTCACAGACCGACAGTCATCTCGGGGCAGAAAGTTCAATGATACCTCCCTTATTTTACTCCTGTCCCCTTATTTTGGGACCAATTCTTTTCATCTTGAGCAATCAGTAAAAATGAAAAGAAGAGCTAATGGTAACCTTCCTGCCCCTCCCAGCTCCCTCCCCCCGCGCCGGGGGCCTCTCAGCACGGATTTAGGTGTGGTTTTTTGGTTGGTTTTGAAAAGCAGAGCCACTTTCACTTTCAAGGGGCCCCCAACGTATTTCCCTGGCCCGGTTCGGGCCCCAGCCCCCTTCTCCATCAGGCTCGGGATCCTGCCGGCCCACTTCCTCCCTCTCCTGGGAGCCCGTCGCCACCCCGGGCGGGGAGGGTGGACCAGGGGCGCGCCGGCCTCTCCACCCCGGCCCAGCCACTGGCGCCCGAAGGGACTTCAGGAGCGGGGCTGGGGCCCGCAAAGGGACAGAATCACAGACGGCTCAGTGCCCGGCGGCGAGGGCACAAAGAGGGAATCACACGGCCCCGTTGGTGCAAGGCGGCGGGCGATTGATAACGCGGGGCTGTCACCCGGAGCTCTTTCCTCTCGTTTCTGCCGCGATCGCCATGGTGCGAGCGGGGGAAGCCGTGGGGCAGCCGGGACCCCGGGCGCCCTCACTGCGCCCGCAGCGCGGGCGGAGCAGGAGTGCGGCGCTCACTTTGAACTTGCCTTGCGCCCTCTGGTTACACAGCATCCGGGCTGAGCTGCTGGAGGTTTAAAGGAGACTATGTGAAAAAGGTGGATGAAGGCGTGCAAAAGACAAAATTTCAAGTGCATGCTTCAGTTTTCTGAACATGCAGATTCTGATCTGAGGGGATTGGTTTCTTCTGCAGTCGTTTCAATGGCTCATCTTAGCAGGAAAGCAGGCTTATCTATAATTTTACAGATGGGAGGCCCAGGATGAGAAGTTATAAACAGGACTGGGATTAGAACTGGGTCTCTGACTTTCTATTTGTTGTTGTTCAGTCGCTTAGTCCTGTCCGACTCTTTGCAACCCCATGGACTGCAGCATGCCAGGCCTCCCTGTCCTTCACTATCTCTGGGAGTTTGCTCAAACTCATGTCCATTGAGTCGATGATGCCACCTACTAAAATACTGAAGGTGAAAGTTGGTTGCTGGGAGCCGTGTGAGTTCAGGTCACATTTTGCCTCTGTCAGTGCAGCCTTTGGTTATTCAGAATGCTGGAATGGACTATTGTGTTTGGGTGGGTGGGAGAGAGAGGAGGGATGTGTGTGTGTAAGGAACGAAGTTCTTAGCTTAACAATTTCAAGGCCTGTGAGTTGTGTGATTCTTCACATCACAATTAGAGAAGTTGGTAACTTCCAACCTTTTCAGTGGGTCCTTTTAGTTTAAAATTCCCTTGAGCTGGACATAAAGGGTAGGGCAGGAGATTGTAGGCTGTGGGCAGTAGGGAGTAGCTCCAAGGGTATGGCTGAGCCAGGCTGATATAGAACAATGTGTGGCTGGGCAGGTGGCCTCCCCTACCCCATGCTGTGGGTGTTCACAACCCCCTCCCACCTGGCTTACCTCACCCAAACATCTCTGCTCCAAGCTTACAGGTAATGTGTAGAGCACTCCTACTAAAAGTAGTTGGGGTTCTAACCTCGATTGGACATCTGACAAATCAGCTGAGTAAGAATCTTTGCACTGTCTTACTGTGGTTGCACTTTACCTACCAAATGTGTCTTTACTAATGACTGCTTGCATGCTAGGTCGCTTCAGTCCTGTCCAACTCTTTATGGCCCCATGGACTGTAGCCTGCAAGGCTCCTCAGTCTATGGGATTCTCCAGGCAAGAATACTGGAATGGGTAGCCATGCCCTCCTCCAGGGGATCTTCCTGATCCTGGGATCAAACCTGTGTCTCTTAGGTCTCCCTGCACTGGCAGGCGGGTTCTTTACCACTGCTGCTGCTGCTGCTAAGTTGCTTCAGTCGTGTCCGACTCTGCGCGACCCCATAGACTGCAGCCCACCAGGCTCCCCCATCCCTGGGATTCTCCAGGCAAGAACACTGGAGTGGGTTGCCATTTCCTTCTCCAATGCATGAAAGTGAAAAGTGAAAGTGAAGTCGCTCAGTCGTGTCCGACTCTTTGCGACCCCATGAACTGCAGCACACCAGGCCTCCCTGTCCATCACCAACTCCTGGAGTTCACCCAAACTCACATCCATCGAGTCCGTGATGCCATCCAGCCATCTCATCCTCTATCGTCCCCTTCTCCTCCTGCCCCCAATCCCTCCCAGAATCAGTCTTTTCCAGTGAGTCAACTCTTCGCATGAGGTGGCCAAAGTACTGGAGTTTCAGATAGTGGCTCAGAAATGTTGACTCTTCCGACCCCATCGACTGTAGCTCTCCAGGCTTCTCTGTCCATTCAAAGAAAGCATGTATGGATTACCTAGTCTCTGTCAGACAATTCCTCTTGTAGCCTTTCTGTGGAAGACATTTTGGAGGACTTGAGCTTTGTTTTGTGCTTTGAGATTAGAAGAGGCAAAACTCTAAGATGCTTGTCATTTTCATATTTATATCCTTACTATACCCTCTTGCTTTATTTATTAAATGTCTTTTTAAGGCTGTTCCTAAGGAATGCCATGTTTGGGAATGAGTTGAAGCATCTCAGTCTTTGGTGCTGCTGGAGGAAGGAAGCATTTTGCTGTCAACTAACATCAGTATGCAAAAAAAAAAAAAAAAAAAAAAAAATTAGACCACCAGGCAGAAGACTCATGGACCACTTACCTGTATCAGTTCAGTTCAGTTGCTCAGTCATGTCTGACTCTTTGCAACCCCATGGACTATAGCCCACCAGGCTCCTTTGTCCATGGAATTCTCCAGGCAAGAGTGGGTTACCATTCCCTTCTCCAGGGGATCTTCCCTGTTGAATTACTGAGCCTCTGTCTCCTGCATCATAGGCACATTCTTTACTGTCTGAACCACAAGGTAAGCCCAATTGTTGTGGAGTGTGGGCTTAGATGCCTCGAGGCAAGTGGGATCTTCCTGACCCAGGGATTGAACCAGGGTCTCCTGCACTGGCAGGTAGATTCTTTACCACTGATCCACCAGGGATGGTGCCAGGGTGATTTTTTTTTTTGCTTTAAAAGAGGAGTATGCTCTGAGAATTGTAAGATTTTCACTGGAAATTAGAAATTGTCCCAAACCTAGTCCGGATTGAACTTCTCGCTTGATGTGTTTCTCAAGTTCCTTCTGGGAGGAAATTAATATACCTGATAAAATACTTAAGTAATTTAAAAATAAACTTTAATGAGCTTAAAGAGAGCCTGCCTCTGGGAGATTAGTTTCCTACCAGCTCAGCTGACTGTCAGTCAAGAATCTAATGATCTTTAACCAGGGCTTCTATTCTAGTCCCTCATTTTCTCCCTATTAATGTGTCTTTGCATGGGTGCTCAGTCATTTAGTCGTGTCCAACTCTTTGCGACCCTATGGGCTATAGCCTTCCAGGCTCCTCTGTCCATGGGATTTCCCAGACAAGAATACTAGAGTGAATAGCCATTTCCTCCTCCAGGGGATCTTCCTGACCCAAGGATTGAACCTGGGTTTCCTGCCTTACAGGCAGAAAATCCATTTGTCTTTCGGGGTACAATTCCAACTGCTCCTCCCTTTGTTCAATTTCTCCTGTACTTTGTTGCCGTAAAGTACCTTCATTGACTTGGTTGTAATATTACTCCTTTTAATTATCAATGCAATAAGTATTCGTGGAACTTTTTATGCCAGGACTATGCTAAATGAGGGCTTCTCTAGTGGCTCAGATGGTAAAGAATCTACCTACAATGTGGGAGACCTGGGTTTGATCCCTGGGTCAGGAAGATCCCCTGGAAAAGGGAATGGCAACCCACTCCAGTATTCTGGAGAGTTAGCCTGGACACCCTGGGGAATTCCATGGACAGACAAGCCTGTTGGGCTACACAGTCCATGGGATCACAAAGAGTTGGACACAACTGAGCGATTAACACACATATACATACTAGATTGACATGTCTGCACTGTTGGGGTTCAGTAACAGTGTAAATAGTGTCCTCTTCCTTTCCTGACTTGGGTTCCAAAGGCATTGCTCCCAGGATGTCACCACCATCACTCCCTGGAACATAGAATGCCTCGCTTGTCCCTGGAACCTTAAGCATAGTATTGTCCTGCTTTCACTCACAAATAGTCTGCTACCCAATCACGTGTGCTCCTTGAACCTTCACTTCATCTCTGTCTTGCTGGAGGCGATAGGTTAATAGGGGCAGCAAGCCTTTCCAAACAGCCCTTTACTGGGGCAAATCTCCTCTGAACTGAAACAGTTTTTGGTCCATGCAGTAACTGGAGACTCAAAATGAACGAAATGCCCACGTGAATATAGAAGGAAAAAAATGCTGTAGAGATTGACTCTAGAACCTCTTGGCCTATATAAAGTTCCTTCTTTCTCCAGTCATTCCAGTGCTTTCTGCTGTCCTTCTCATGAATGAGACACTGAGTCCCTTTCTCCTTCTCTTCTTGGGGTTGTCAGAGCCGGGAGGCACAAGGGAGTGACTGGGAATATAGAGCATATTTGGCTGAGTATAAAAGGGAACATATAATTTTGTGGTCAATTTATTTTCACCTCATTCATTCTCAGGGGTACATGGTGTTCGCCTCATTGATTTTCTGTGTTCATTGACTTGAAGCCTGCTGTGTACGGGAGGTTGCTTCATGTCTTCTCAAACCATCTTTTTTTTTATTGTGTTGGCAACTCTCCGCCTTAAGCTTGAACTGGTTTGAACTGAACTCAGTGGTTTACCTACTTGATATGACATGCCTTTTTCATGGAGGCATTATACTGTTTAATGTTTGTACTATAATATTAAAGTTTGAAGGGATCTTACAGATCCTTCTAGCCAACTCCTTCATTAAATGTGAGGACCCTGAAGACCAGGGAGATTGAAGAATTTGCCTAAGTAAGGCCACACAGCCAGAAGAGCAGGAGAGCTAGACAGCCTCCTTAGAATGGAAGGAAGGAATGAAAAAAAAGAAAAATGAGAGGCAGGATGGGAGCAAAAGAAATGAAACAATTGTATTTCAGATATATCAGTTAGGATGTTTTTGGCTGCAAGAAACAGACTATTTGAGTCAAGTTAACTTAAATAACAAGGGCATTTATCGTGTCACACATCAAGAAGTCCTGAGGTGGGAAGGCTCCAGGACTTCTATGATTAGAGTTCTGGCTCCATTTCTCAGTGATTTCTGACCTAACCTGTCTCCCTGTGTTGGCTTTGTTCTCAGAATGGTTTCCTAGCAGCAACAGGGGCAATGTGCTTCCATATTCACACCCAGAGGGAAAGACAGAGAGAGAGCGGGAGAAGGAGAGGGAAAGAGATAGAGCATAAATTGGAAGTCCTTGCCTTCATTCTGGTTGGGCCAACTTAGGTCACATGTGCACCCCTAGACTACTAATAGTTGCTAGAAGAAGGCTGTGAGTTTCTGTCTGTGTTCCTGAGCCATTCTCACTATGATTCATTTAGACCCTACCTATATCAGCACCTACCTCTGGAGATGGGGTTGGGGTCAATGTCTCATGTATTGCTTAAGCATTTTGCTGCTGCTACTGCTAAGTCGCTTCATTCGTGTCCGACTCTGTGCGACCCCATAGACGGCAGCCCACCAGGCTCCCCCATCCCTGGGATTCTCCAGGCAAGAACAGTGGAGTGGGTTGCCATTTCCTTCTCCAATGCATGAAAGTGAAAAGTCAAAGTGAAGTCACTCAGTCGTGTCCGACTCTTGGCCACCCCATGGACTGCAGCCTACCAGGCTCCTCCGTCCATGGGATTTTCTAGGCAAGAGTACTGGAGTGGGGTGCCACTGCCTTCTCCATAAGCATCTTGGGGGAGAACTTAATCAGGTTTCCCTTAGAAGGAAAGGAGGGAGGAGTTGTGTAGACAACTGGAAGTGTCTCTTATGCTGGAAACCTTTAGGCAGTAACTGCCACATGGGTAGCACAGGGCATGGAGCTCACAATCGGTAGACAGTAAATGACCATCTCTTGATGCGATTCTTCTTACTGTTTATTAAAGCCTTGTGACATGGGGGATGAACTATATCTTTGTTGGGGAGGGAGATGATTAAGTTGGGAGAGAAGAAGCCACGCCTGTTCCTGCCCATGGAAACTCTGTCCTGTGATGTCAGTGGCTAGAGGAAAGAAAACAGGCTTTCCTTCATGCTTTGAGGAGGATACCCCTGGTTTGTAGAAGGGGTGCCTGGGTCAGGGTCCTACCTTAAGATGCCTCCCTTAGTGCATGAGCCAAGTGGAAACTTCAGTCCAAGTAGGAATACTTGCTGCCTCCAAAGGATTTGAACTAGCATAAAACAGAACTTGCTAAAAAATGATCCTCTTAAGGTGGGGTTGGTATTGGGTGTCACCTAACAGCCTTAATGGGGCTCCCAACCAGCCCTGTGCTTGCCCTGTTCCTATGTTGGGCTCTTTCCTTCTTTCTGAAGTTTCTATTTATGACCATCCATGAATGTTAGTCTCAGGGTAGAATTCCCTCCCCACCACGATGCATTGTTTTGACTTTAGGCCATTCCTGGAACTTTTTACTATTCTGAACACTACTCATCTCAATTTATTGTCCTGGCCTTTCGTGGCTGCTCCATTGGCTGTGTTTGATGGAGAGTGCTTTGTGGCTTGTGAAAAGCATTTTTGAGACACTTGCAGTTAGATAACATCCCTGGGTCTCAGGGATCCTTTTTTAAGCATCACCACCATCTACATTAATCATCCTGTTTTTGATGCCTAGACAAAGGATGTGAAACAGTTTCTGTAGGGCTTGGGAAGGGGGGTACTGTTTCTAGGAGCTGTTTCTTCCAGTCTGGAGAGGCAGCTTCAGTCTGAGTTGTGGGGGCGGTGTGGAAAAGCTTTTGGCTCCTGAATCACAATAAGGATTTGAATCGAGGGAGCCCACAAAGATTCTGCCCATAAAGCTGTTTCACTCTTGTTTTTCTTTTTTGGAAGTGAGGCCCCAAGTATTAATGTTTTCCCCCACCGAATGCAATTATGCATGTGGAGTGCAAAAAAGAGGGGAGACTCAGAAATTATTCCACCTCTCTCTCTTTTTCCTAAATAACTTACTTGAGTTCTCAGAATCTTGGGGAGAGTGTGCTGATGTGTTCTGAGTCTGGCGATACTGGTTTACAAGGCTGGGAGTTTCTGTCGTGCTCTCAGGCTTGTCAGCAGAGAATTGTGGCTCCTGAAGCCGTTGTCTTTGGTCTGTCTTTACTGGCGGGCTCAGTCTAGCCCCAATTCCTAAGCCAATGCTGACAGTAGAAAGATACCTGCAATTTCAGCCCTATCTACTATGCAGTACCTCTGAGAACTGAAGTAAGCTCCCTGCAGACAGAGGACACCATTGCTATGCCACATGTGTGAACTTTCACACTTGCCAATGTCCTTCGCTGGCAACCAGCCCCAAGGGTAGCTCCTGACCTCTTGTATGCCCCCAGAGTTGTTGCATGCCCCAATATCCTGTGATGCTCCACCTGTCAGATGCCTGCCTTGTTCTAGCAGCCCCTATCTCCAATAGTCTCTACCAAGCAGAGTCCTTCCCTGAGCCTTAGTTTGCAGGATGGACTTCTTAAGGTCATATGAGGCTCCTTCCTCCCTGGTGCTGATCCATGCCTCCCCGCACTTGGTCAGCAGTCTAAAGAATCTACCTAGTTTCTGATTCTGAAGGGTATGACTACTGCCTGGGTTTGTCATCTGTTGAACAAACCCTGTTGATCCCTGTCTGGGTCATTTGACATTATGGCTTGACTGATGGTCAAAAGATGAGTGTTGTAAAGCCTAGATGGTGAGAGATGTTCCGAGGGGTTCAGGTATCCATCATAGACTGAATGTAGATTGAATGTAAACTGAATGTGGAATGTCTTAAGGAAATACATACATTATGCTTCTAAAGTGTATGCAGGTCCTTCTATGTCTAATTTTGTTAGACATAAATCCATTTAAAAATGCCACTGAATTCATAGCATCTTTTGTCATTATGTACCTTCTAAAATCATTGGATACCAGAAATACAACACAGTAAGACGTTGAAGTCAAAGAAAGCCCTCTTTTGCAGTTACAAAAGCCCTCTCTTCTGCACTCACCTGCTCTCACTGATCTGCTAATTCCTCTGGGTTGCAGTAGTCTGACTGCAGGACAGAACTCCCCAAAGTGCTTCATTCTGCCTCAGATGTGAGCTCTAGCTGGTGGCTTTTCCTGCCGGATACTTTGGGTAGGGGGCATCAGGGCTGAGGCCTGCTGAGCTAGCTCCATTGTTATATTCAGGCATGTTGACTACAGAGTTGTGCTGACCCCTGAACCACTAAATATGATGTAGTTGCCGCATAGTTTCTGAGATAATCACAGTCAGCATCCATATAAATATCCCATTCTGTAGGAATAAACAGAAGGAAAAGGCAGAACAGACAACTTCTAAGTTAATATTTGCCAAAACTAACTCTGATTTGACCAGACTATAAATTCTTGATGGAAGAAGCTGATATTCTGAACCTGTTCCTACCCACCCCCATCCCACTACATTCCCAATATACCCAGGTGTAAATCTGAGATACTGGATTCCAAGGGAAAATCCCTGAGCTCTGGGTCTGAGTGAAGCCTGGCCTTGAATTCAATATAACTTTCCGATGGCTCTCTGAACCTCTGAAGTTATTACAGAGGAAGAGTGGCTCAAAGCTGTAACAAAGGGCAGAAGGGGCAGGGGGCTGAATCCCAGAAAGCTTGTTGAGCACCAGAGCCCACCCTGAGGCCCAGAGGAGCTATCCTTGTTTTTGAAATGGACCATTGGCAACCATCTCTACTGTGGGGAAGCCTTATATAAATAATGCCGGTGTCTCCTGAAACTCCATGGTCTTAAGTGGAGGGAAGTCCTAGCTGGAATTTAGTGAGGCCATTCAGTTCTGATATGGAGTTCATTGCTCCTGAAAGGGAAAGTGTAAGTAACTCAGTCGTGTCCGACTTTTTGTCACCCCATGGACTGTAGCCCACCAGGCTCCTCTGTCCATGGAATTCTCCAGGCAAGAATACTGTAGTGGATTGCGATTTCCTTTCCCAGGGGATCTTCCTGACCTAGGGATTGAACCCTGGTCTCCCTCATTGCAGACAGACTGAGCCACCAGGGAAGCCCTTTCATTGCTCCTGGGACGTCCTTTCTGAGTCAGTGAGCGAGCACAGGAGAGCCAGCTGATTGCGGGAGTCATGGACAGGAGAGAAGAGAGACCCAGGTATACCATGCCATCACAGTGACACCTCAGAGGACAACGCCTGAGCTCCAAGAGAGGCAATAACAGTAACAGATTTCCCTTGTTCCTGCCATTTTGGAAGAATTATCCCAGGAGCTTGGGACAATGTTCTATAGCTCTCTTGTCTGGACTGTGAGAAAAGCCAGGACAAGCTAGGTGATCTAACCTGCTGTAACAATGGCATCTGCCTTCAGACAGGGTTTTGTGCTACAAATGCAGCAGAGACAAAGCTGACATGGTCTTTACCTTCATGGAGCTTATAGTTTGAAGGAAGGTACAGGAAAAAAAAGAGAGAGAGAGAAGTAAACAAACACATAATTACATTTTCTGATAAGGAAGCAAAATGTGCAAGGAAAGAGTGACAGTGGACTTGCCGAAGATACAGTCATCTTTATCACTAAGTTATGAAGGATGAGAAGCAATTAGCCAGTCATGAGTGTGGAGTAAGAGCGCTTTGAGCTGAGGGGAAAAGTGGGTTCAGATGCTTTGTGGCAGGAAAGAGTTTGCTCTTTTGATGAAGTTAAAGAAGGCTTTTTAGGAGATGAGGTTGTGAGAGCTGCTTCTCTAATATCACCCAAGGGCAGGGAGAAATGCCCAGGTGAAGCTGAACTAACTGAATAACTGAAGCTAACTAGTAATCTGGAATTTAATTCCAGTTATTATTTCAAAGGGCAGTAAACGTCCTCAGGAAATCTGTCTGACCTTGAATTCTGCTCCTAGTTTCACATGAAGACTTTCAATAGGGTGATTTTTACTGCCAAATAGAATTCTATTTTATACCATGACATGTGCCTTTACAAGCAGGAGAGAACTGTATTCTCAGTAGTGGAAAAATGACCAGAAAGGGAAAGTCTTAGGAAAAACAAAAACAAAGAATTAAGCTAAGGCAGAGACAAAGCTCTTATCTGCACAACCCCAGATTCTGGTCAAGAAAAGCTCAGAGAGATCAGAGACAAGTCGTAATCTGTGATGAACAGATGGG
Organism: Bubalus bubalis; assembly: GCF_019923935.1. NCBI lineage: Eukaryota > Metazoa > Chordata > Mammalia > Artiodactyla > Bovidae > Bubalus > Bubalus bubalis. The sequence goes on from NC_059161.1 coordinate 47,883,497, forward strand.
GAGACAAAGAGGACTGTGGTTGGTGAAGCGACCTAGGAAGAGCCTAAGGGATTACATTTGGGGCATGGAATTTTCTAGGCCAAGTCAGGCTGCCTGAGAGTGTAGTCATCTGAGAAGGGCTGTGATTGTGCAGGGCTTTCATGTGACACCAGGGAAGGATCCTGGTATGGCGCCCGAAGTTTAAGGAACATAAGTCTCTGTATGTATGTGTGTGTACGTGCGTCCACATACAGACATTTGACAAAGACGAATGCAAAATTTCTGACAACCCTCCAAGAACCTCAGAAGAATCATGGGTAAGAGAAGAGCCCTTATTCACTTCATGGCACCTCTGCCTGTGTGCACATCCCCTCATGCAAGTTAGGGTTTGACTTAACAAAGGAAAGGGGCACCAGACTTGTCTCCTACATTGAGTCCCTGCTGTGGGAGAGGGATGAAACCACAATAGGCTTCTGCACAGGGACAGGTTGACATTGTTGTTGTTTTGTCGCTTACTCATGTCTGAACCTTAGTGACTCCATGGACTGCAGCACACCAGGCTTCCCTGTCCTTCACCATTTCCCGGAGTTTACTCAAACTCAAGTCCGTTGAGTTGATGATGCCATCCAACCATCTCATCCTCTGTTGCTCCTCTTCTTCTCCTGCCTTCAATCTTTCCCAGCATTAGGGTCTTTTCCAATGAGTGAGCTCTTTGCATCAGGTGACCCAAGTATTGGAGCTTCAGCTTCAGCATCAGTCCTTCCAATGAATATTCAGTGTTGAATTCCTTTATTATTGACTGGTTTAATCTCCTTGCTCTCCAAGGGACTCTCAGGAGTCTTTACCAGCACCACAGTTCCAAAACATCAATTCTTCAGCACTCAGCCTTCTTTATGGTCCAACTCTCACATCTGTACATGACTGCTGGAAAAATCATGGCTGATGTTCATGAAGAGAGAACACCAACCATACAAGCAGTGGGTCTTCTGTCTCCTCTACTGTAGACAGCAGGATGCTCTCTTGACTCAGGGCCTTGGCTTAAAATTAACTTCAACCATAGAAGGGGCTTGCTATCACTGTTGGGAATTAGTATGTGACAGGTATACCTTGGACTCCACAAAGTGCAATGCATGTTGAATCCCTTCATGCTTGAACTAGACTGACCTGCTTGAAAGAACAATAGTAGGAACAGCCTTAAGTCAGTTTGGAAAGTGAAGAAATGCTTGTGTCCAGGCCCTCGCCTCCTGAACCTTGAATTCTCTGCCGACCTTCCAAAGTCCCCAGTGCTCTCAGGCAGCCCTAGCTCTTAGTCACCCCCATCCCAGCCCTTCATCCTACCCTGTTGACAATTGGAATTTGCTGTTAAAACTTTACTTTTCCTAAATATGTCCCTGAAGTCTAACTCCAGTCATCCTGCTGTCCCTATGCAAACATAAGCACCCAAATCACATCTCCTGCCTTTAGTGACTTGTGAAATAACTATTTTGATAAACTTCAATTCAATGAATTTATACTCAGATAGTAAGGGCAGGCCTCATTTTCTGTTCTTTCTAGAAATATTTTCTCATTGAGGAAAAACTCTTTGAGTATTTACTATGTGCCAGACACCGAGTTAGACCCTGGGGGGCAAGGATGGCTAAGAGAGGACCCCTGCCTGGAGGAGTCCCCTCACCCAGTGGGAAAAGCAGACACTTAGTACAATTAGTAGTGGGCAGTGCACAATCAAAGTATTTGGAAGAAGGAGCTAGGAGAAAGCAAAGAGTGGCTTAAAAGTTGAGAATCTTACATGCTGGCTCCAGCTGGCACAGGAAATTCAATAGGATAAAGAAATCTTAGCATATCCATTAGAAGACAACCTGTAAAAAATCTACCTGACCAATCAAGGTGATGACCAATGTCTTGGGAGGCTTGGCTCACAAGTCTTGAGTATTTTCTGCCCTGCACCAGGTGATCTCTGGTCTCTTCCTGCTCCCAGTTGGGTAGAAGCTAGGTTGGAAATATTTCACAGGATCCTAGATAAATGGCAGAAAAAGTGACCACCAATTTAAACTTGAGTCTTACCTTGCTGGAAAACTGCATGGTGAGGCTGGATTTGAAAAAGCCAAAGACAGAGTGACTTGATATTGACCAAGATTCACTTTCTGACAATCCTGTTTCCCTTTAGACCTGCAGTAATATGTGTGTTAGCTGGAGGCTAGCATGCATGTGTGTTCAGTCGTGTCCGACTCTTTGCGACCCTATGAACTGTAGCCCACCAGGTTCCTCTGTCCATGGGATTCTCCAGGCAAGAATACTGGAGTGGGTTGCCATGCCCTTCTGCAGGGGATGTTCCTGACCCAGGGATTGAACTCACATCTCCAGTGTCTCCTGCATTGCAGGTGGGTTCTTTACCGCTGAGTCACTGGGGAAGCCTGAAGGCTAGCAATACCTGCAATTTTAGAGGGGCTATAAGGATTCGATCCTTGGGTTGGGAAGATCCCTTAGAGGAGGGCATGGCAACCCACTCCAGTATTCTTGCCTGGAAAATCCCATGGACGGAGGAGCCTGGTGGGCTACAGTCCGTGGGGTCACAAAGAGTAGGACAGGACTGAAGTGACTACACACACACACACACACACACACAAATCCATCTGTTCAAGATCCCAGTATCCTGGGGCTAATCCTCACCCTTTCAGCTCTGTGAGAAAATGATGGTTGTAAAAGTGACTATCCAGGCAGGGTGTGGTCTCAAGATGCAAATCACTGCGAATTGCTTTGAAAGCATTTTGCCATGATGATCCAGATTGAAAGGTGATAGAGCAATTTGGTTTTGCTGAAAGAGGTGATTGTGTGAAAGCTAACACCTATGGTAATTCTTTTCAAAGCAGCTTGGAGTGCTGTCTTTGCTTTTGTAGATCACAGATCTGGTCTGGGCATCCAGACCCAATGTCTGGTTACATGAGGCACTTCTCAGGCTTGACCTGAGGACAGTTCACAAGATTGCAAATATCTGTATAACCTTGGGTTTCTGACTCTAGGTGCTGTGTTTCTGCAATGGGAGTCCTAAATGTTTGAAATGACTGATAATCTCTGGAGGTGCTAAAAGCATTACTGCCAATATCTAATCTTTGGGGGCCCAAAGAATTGTTTTCACTCCCACTTTCATGTCTGCACAGTTATCTACCCAAGTGTCACCATATGGTGTTTCTGTCTCTGCAAGTCTTCATCAATCTGATTAACACGTTTGACTTGTGTTAAAAGTTCAAAATAAAATCAAATACTGCTAATAACATGTTTAGATTTTTATATATTTTAATTTTAGGGTGTATCTTAAAATTATAATAAAATCTCTATTACATATAACTTAAAATTTTTTTCTTAAGAAAATTTGTAGCCTTCTGGGTTTATTAAAAACCATTTCTGTCTTCTTTTACTATAAAGAAGTAAAAAAGCTGCAGTTTCCTTCTGTCATGAATTATGTCTTCCAAAAAAATGTGTTTGAGTCCTTGTTACCTGTGAATGTGACCTTATTTAGAAAGTGGGTCTTGGCAAATGTAATCAAGTTAAGATGAGGTCATACTAGATTAGGGGCAGACTCTAGTCCAATGACTGGTATTCTTTTCTTTGTTTTTTGCTGCACTGGGTCTTTGGGCTTCTATTTTTGTGAAGCATGGGCTTAGTTGCCCCACAGCCTGTGGGATTTAGTTCCCCCACCAGGGACTGAACCCACATCCCCTGCATTGGAAGGGAGATTCCTAACCACTAGACCACCAGGGAAGTCTCATGGTGTTCTTATAAGAAGGACATTTGGGTCGACACACAGACTCACAAGAAGAACCACCTGAGACAATCAAGACAGGATTGGTGGTCTGCTGCCACAAATCAAGGGATGTCAAAGTCGCTGGCAACCACTGGAAGCTACAAAGGCAAGGAAGGATCCTCCTCTAGAAACTTCTAAGGGAACATAACTGTACAGACACCTCAAATGGGGACTGCAAGCCTCCAGAACTGTAAGAGAACACATTTCTGTTGTTTCAAGCCATCCAGCTTGTGGTATTTTATTGTGGCAGCCCTAGCACCTGATACATCTTCCTTGTCTGACACTTGTGTATTAGGTGTTGGGTCTCTAATACAGTGTTTGCCTTTGAAGGGTTTATGAACACCTATGCTTATTTCTGAGACAGGTAAGTTGAATTGTACAAGTAATATCTTATCACATGGGATGCACAGAATTCCAGAGATCAGCAGCCAGAAGTCTCAGTTTGGAGGCTTTAGTGAAACAGCCTAAAGGGTGGGCTAGAGAGGAGTGCAATGTTGTTTATTATAAAAGATTCAGAACTCAGTCTCACAGACTTGTGCTGCTGTGTTGTTAATAACTCGGGGATTTCCACTACAAGGAATCTGATCAGTTTGAGAAATCTGTGAAGGATGCAAGTTCAAGTAAGTGACACCAACAAATGTGTCTCCTTGATTTGACCACAGTTTCATGTGTTCTGTAAAGAAGATGGTGACATTTGATATGGTTTTATTGCTTATAATTTGTGGTTTGTAAGTTTCATCAGGTGGGAAGTTAGGGCAGGCTATCACTAGACTGCAGGTGGCTCCTTGTCTCACAGTTGAAATAATAAACCATGTGTTTTGTTCAAGGTTTATATTATAACCATATTTTATTTTAATTTTCCCCCAAATTAGTCATTATTAAAACAGATACAAATGCTGATCATAAAATAGCAGAGTGGACAATCTTACAGTAGGATCTGAGAAAATAAGCTCCCCTAAATTTGACCTTTTTGTATAATGAATTCCCAAGAATTATCCACTTATTTAAGTCTCAATCTTGACTCTATTTTTTTAACCTGTAAAAGGTAAAGTGAAAGATAAGTGAATTACTGGCTCATCTGCCCCATCCCAAACCTAATCTCTCAGAACTCTTTATTATTTAATAGCACCAACCTTTAGTTTGGGTTGTCAAGCTAGAAACCTTTAGGGCAACTGATTCTCCCCTCTGACACTGCTCCCATCTAACTGATCACCATATCAAGCCTACCTACCACATCTACCAACCATTCCGTAGAAAAGGCATACACCATCTGATCTGCCTCAAGACTGATGGCTCCGTGGTTCCTAAGTCAAGGTGATATGGAAGAAGCGAATTCTAGAATGACCCGAAACAGATGCTGGAGCAGTCAGCCTGAAGTGGAGTAACTGAGGAAAGAAGAGTTTGTTATTTTAAGTCATGGGCAAATCCTTTTTAGGAGCAGATGAGTGTCCATTCAAAGTAAGATGGTCGCGGAGAATGAAATGGTAACCCACTCCAGGATTCTTGCCTGGGAAATCCCATGGACAGAGGAGCCTGGCAGATTACAGTCCACGGGGTCGTGAAGAGTCAGGTAAGAGCAAAACAAAACAACAACATTCAAAATGTGAGATATTTTTCAAAATGTAAAATGTTCATGGACTTTAAGTCAGCAATTTAGCTTCCAGAAATATCCTATGACTGTTACAACTAGTACTTGTAAGAAATGACACACATGAAAAGTTTTTCATGGCAGAATTGTCTGCGATAGCAAAAGGTTAAAGCAACCTGAACATACATTGGTTTGACATTGATAGAAAAAAGATGATTGCCAGAGTCCAGCTCCAGCAGCCAGGGGATCCGCCTGAAGGGATGAGCGGTGTCGGTAGGAAATGATGTAGCCTCTGACTCGAGGTTCTGGACTACATGTTTATTTCAAGCATCAGGTTCTCTTTTATACTTTTTCAAAAGCATTAGGTCAGAAGTTTTACATTTTCAGCTCCCTCTCACCCAGATTTATTATCTCCTTGTTGCCCTTCAAACATAGTTCCTGCTCCAGTGATTCTCTCAGAATCCTGTTTACTTGTGATTACATTGTAACTCATGCTTATGTCTGGGCCACATACCACATTCCTCAGTTTATTTATCTTCTAAATCCTGCTTTCCCCTAGTATCCTAAGCTCACTATCTCCTAAAAAAGCTTCTAACTATTCTTAATTATTCCTAAACCCTAAACTCAGCAAAATTCCTTTGCCATAAACATTTCCCTCACAAACAGGTCTCAGATAACAATCCTTCTCATGGCCTCAAGCTGCGGCCTACGTGCTCGTCCTGGGACATTCTTTGTAAAAATCCTTGAACAAATGTCAATGGTTACTTTATAGATTATTTTCTGGGCACAACTGCAGAAGGCTTTGTGCTTTCTCATGTTTCTCTCAAGAACAATAAGCACGTTAACATTCTTTCCAGCCAACTCAACCGAAGAAAGGAAAGAACAAGTCAGAATCACAAAACCTAACTCCCTCATCCCAGTACCGTGCCTGCAGAATGAGGAGAGGGGGCTGGGGCCGTGCCTCCATTTTGTCAGTAATGTGGGTCCTGACAGATGATGCAAGCATACAAAAGAATATTATACAGCTATGGAAAATAATTGGCAGATCCAAATGCACAGATGTGGCAGAATCTCCAAAATCTAGTGTGAAGTGAAAAGATGTAAGGCAGTGTCTATAATGTTCTACCAAAACATGTATACACACAAACACACACATGTTTACAAGTGGTATTTATAGGCACACATACAAATGTTCTAACCTGTGTATTTTATAAGATATTTGAAATAATCATCATCTTCTGAAAAAAAATTGGGTATCAAAGGGGCAGGACCATAGAAAACTTGCTTTTTACTATATACCCATGGCTCAGTGGTAAAGAACCGCATGCCAATGCAGGAGACATGGGTTCAATCCCTGTGTTGGGAAGATCCCCTGGAGAAGGACATGGCAACCCACTCCAGTATTCTTGTCTGGGAAATCCCATGGACAGAGGAGCCTGATGGACTACAGTTCATGGGGTCACAGAAGAGTCAGATATGACTTAGTGACTAAACAACAACAACAACTATTTTTTAACCTCTTAAATTTGGATGTTGTACATGTGACTACTTGAAAATAAGTTAATTGAAGTAACTACAGAAATCAGGAAAAAAAATAAAGCAAGTTGGCATCTGCATTGTGACACTTGAGTGCACAGTGCTCTTGTGTCTGTTCTGTACCCCTGGCCCCGGGTGGAGGGGAGGGCGAGACTTGGAGGACTCAGGAGGGGAGTGGACCATCCAGCCACATAGAGAGAGGCAACTGCAGCTCTCCCTTCCCATGCTCAATGCATCTTGTAAGGTGGAAGGGGAACGCCCGATGGAGTGAAAGATGGCTCCCCTGCGAGGACAGCCCCACAAAGCCTGGTAAGTGGAGGCATTCTCTGCCCCCAGGAGGAAATAGTGGCCCTGCCTGGGGTCTGGCCTGGACTCTGGGGTCACACAGTATAATCCTAGTCAGCATAACTAGGGAAAGCCTTGATGAAAGTCGAGGTACCCACTGTAGCACTTTTTGCTCAAGCTTGTTTGTTGTTCCATCACTAAGCTGTGTCCAACTCTTTGTGACCCCATGGACTGCAGTACCCAGGCTTCCCTGTCCTTCACCATCTCCTCGAGTTTGCTCAAACTCATGTCCATTGAGTTGGTGATGCTCAAGCTTGAGGGAGTTTCTATTGTATCATCCATGACTGAAAAGTTCTGCAACAAATGCGGTACAGCAGACTTGGGACATTCCTGGCACCAAGCAAGTTCACCAAGCTAGAGAGCAGGCAGATGGGTGATGTCAGCCTGGCTCCAACCCTACCTTAGGTAGTCTGGAACATCACTACAGCGTGGGGTGCCTCTGCAGGTCAGTAGGTGCTGAATTCATCTCTTTTTATTAACTATTCAGTAGACCTTGGGCTGCAGCACATTTCACAGAGAATATCCAGGCTGAGATAAGACCATTTCAGCCTAACGCCTTTATTGGAATGAGCAACTGCTCTAAAGCCTATAAGTGAACCTCAGTGGAACCTTAAGCCACTCTTTTGAAGATCTGGCATCTTTTCCCAATGGTACCATATGTTGGCAGATGGCCTATAGTGGAATCATTTTTATTCTGTAGGATAATGGTTACCTAATGCTGGCCTGTGGAAAGTCCCATCCTGCAACTAAGTTACTGATAATCCATGGGGACTAAAATAGAGACTGTGAAGAGGGTTTCTCCTTTAAGGTCAATGTATTCACTTGCTGCTGCTGCTGCTGCTAAGTCACTTCAGTCGTGTCTGACTCTGTGCAACCCCATAGACAGCAGCCCACCAGGCTCCCCCATCCCTGGGATTCTCCAGGCAAGAACACTGGAGTGGGTTGCCATTTCCTTCTCCAATGCATGAAAGTGAAAAGTGAAAGTGAAGTCGCTCAGTCGTGTCCGACTCTTCACGACCCCATGGACTGCAGCCCACCAGGCTCCTCCATCCATGGGATTTTCCAGGCAAGAGTACTGGAGTGGGGCGTCTAGGTTATATCTTTCGTATATGTTCAGGAGTTTGAAAATGCCCTTTCTAACTGAATCTAAGTGTGAGTAAACAGACAAATCCAGAATGTGGAACATTCTACAAGACAACCTGCCTGGATTCTTCAAAAGAGTCAACATAGTGAAAAACAAATAACTTTTTAAAAACACATGGTGGGGGGATTGTTCTAGATTTAAAAAATACCAGAGAGATGTAACCACTAAACACAATGTATGGGATAGGATTGAATCTTGGATAGGGGGAAAAAAAAAGTCTTTTAATATAAAGGAGATTTTGGAAACAACTGGGGAAATTTGAATATGAATTGCTTATTAGATGACATTGAACTCAGGCTAATTTTCTTAGGGGGAACAATGGTATCAAGCCTACCTACCATATCTACCAATCGTACTCTGAAAAAGGCATGCACCATCTGGTCTGCCTCAAGTGTGAAGGTTCCATGGTTCTTAAGCTGAGGTGGTGGAGAAAGTGTGGTTGTTTTGGAAAATTTTTTCTTAGAGGAGCATGACAGAGTATTTAGGGGTGAAGTGTCATGGCGTCTGCAACTTTCAAATGGTTCCACAGGAAGAAAGTTTAGCATGCATGCCAAGTCACTTCAGTCATGTCCAACTCTTTGCAACCCTATGGACCATAACCCCCCAGCTTTCTCTGTCCATGGCATTTTCCAGGAAAGAATACTGGAGAAGGTTGTCATGCCCTCCTCCAGGGGTCTTTCTGACCCAGGGATTGGACCTGTGTCTCTTTTGTCTCCTGCATTGGGAGATGGGTTCTTTATCACCAGCACCAACTGGAAGCCCAGAAATCAAGCAAATGTGGCCAAATGTAAACAATTTGTGAAAATGGGTAGAGGGAATATGGATATTCACTGTGATATTATTCCAGTTTTTCAATAGAACTGAAATATTTTGAACTAAAAATCGGAAAGTAAGGTTTAATTTTTCTTAATAAAATATTTTATTGGTATCATAAGTTTGGACTGTACTCCCTTGCATGATGTAAGTACTTTAATATGAAAGTATGTTAGAAACATGCAGCTCAACAATCCCCTTCCTTTATGAAATGATAGTCACAGGTGATAGCTGCTTTGTATTAATTTCCAAAATAAAGAATTGGGATATTAAACAAAGTAAAAAAAAAAAGTTGTCTAGAGAGTGCCCCAGTGCATGGTTTGTGCCATTCAGAGGTCTCCAGCATTCTTCATGTATGACACATGCAGAAAATGGTAATATTCACATGCCCAATGGGATGAGGCTGCCAATGTCTGAAGACAAGTGTAGAAACTCTGGCTACCCCCAGGATGAAGGGGCCACTGTCTTGGCACACCCATGAGCCATCTGGGCACACAAGTGTACCATTGCTCACCGACTGGGAAACTCTGCTTTGATGCACAAAAGTTCTACAGACTGTTTGAGACATGACTTGAAAGGTTTGCTTGAGAAACGCTGGCTAGTGTATGTCCCACACACTGTGGATTCATACTTATGATACTATGAATGAGGTTGAGGTATCACTGCATGTTTGTGATAGCACTAAATACCAGCGCTGTGACCTATCTCTCTAACACGCTTCCATCTGTATCATCACTCATTGCAACACTTGTTATGATGGATCTTGAGTTGTAACAAGGTTAACAATGAGGCAAACTCCTACAGGAGCATATGGAGCAAACTCAGGAGCTAATGTTCTGTCTCTGGCTTTGTGATTCAGTCCAGCTTACATGGATTGAGATAGGCAAGAAATGAATCTGAAAACAGAAGCCTAGAAAGGAAAAGTTAACCCAGCTTAATTCAAACCTTGCTAATGAAGTAATATTTTGTGTTTAAAGCTCAAAATTCCGAAGTTCTAAATAACTAATTTAAAATTAAATTTCTATATTAGGTGACTGCTTTAATGAAGGGGGATGTGTACTTACTAACTTTATAAGACTAGTCTCTTCACCATCCTGGTGCCTGATGACTCAGAAAAAGATGCATGGATTTCATCCTCAAGAGATTCTATTTCGATTGGTCTGGCAGCCTATTTTTCAAACCCTTTTCACCCAGGTGATTTTAATGTGCCACCAAATACTGATGCCTAGAATCAAGATGATGGTAAAAAAAAACTGAGAGGGCTTCCCTGGTGGCTCAGTGGTAAAGAATCTGCCTGCGAATTCAGGAGACATGGGTTTGATCCCTGGGTTGGGAAGATCCCCTGCAGAAGGAAATGGCAACCCACTCCAGTATTCTTGTCTGGGAAATCCCATGGACAGAGGAGCCTGGTGGGCTATAGTCCACAGAGGTGCAAAGAGTTGGATATAACTTAGCCACTGAACAACAACAAAAAAAAAACTGAGAAAGGTAAAGTGTTTTACAAATATGAGACATTAGCTTTATTATGTAACTACAATACTTTCCTTTCTGTCTTCTCCCAATTTCCCAACACGGTTAACTCAGTGTATTCGGAATAGAGTTGTTCTGGTTTTTTTCTGGAATCCCTGTGGCCTTATTCTTTCTAGTGCCCGGCAAAGACCCACATGCCCTTGGCTGGCACAAAAGAGGTAACGAGAGAGTAACACCATGAGTATATGTGAGCATGCTACTGATTAAAAGTGTGCTTTCTCTCACAAGCCAGATAATGTTGTTTTGTGTCATTTATTGGTCTCGATTAATCATAGATTTTCTTCCTTCCATTAACATGGGCATCTCAGACTTCTTTGCATTGACTGAGTGTCTGCACTGTGCGCAAGGCAGATACAGAAAATCAAGTAGTTGGGCCATTGTTTAATTCCAGACTCATTTACAACTGTTTATTTCTTAAGACAAACTTGTTAGCCAATAAAAACATGGAAATAAGATGATTTATAGCCAAGGATAAAAGTGTGACTTGCTGAGATTTACAAGATTGGCTAGTATCCTAGAGAAGTGAAAATCACACAGGCTCAAACATTCTAGTGAAGATAATGATGTTTACTATCTCTCAGACCCTGTGCTAAGTGCTTTTTACCCATTAACTCATTTAACCTTCACAGCACCTCTACGGGTTAGACACTATCATTTACATCTCCATTTTACAGATGAGGAACCTGAGAATAGGTTCGTTCTAGACTTGATTTCACCACTAATTATCTGTGTTAGTTTGGTTATGTTACTCCATCGATGAGGTTCTGTTTTCTGATTAGATTAGTGAGTCTCTAAGGCTCCTTTCTACTTGATGGTTCAGTAACTTCGTGAGTTATAAATTCCTAATCTGGCGCAGTGATTTATTCTTTCTATCCTTGCAGAGTGTAGAAATGAGTGAGAAAATGATGAAAATGACGGTAGTAGTATCAGTTGAGCCATGGCACCTCAGGTTAAGTAGTTGTTATCTTTTGTAATATTTCATAAATACTGATCAAACAACTGCTAGGATACTTATGATTCAAAGAATGATACTTACACATCTGACAATGATGCAGCTACATAGTTAAGACTTTCCATTCTCCTTTCAAACTCGAAAGTGTGGACAGTGAGATTGAGATGTAGGTGGTTAAAATACCCAAGAAACTTAAGAGGACTGAAGTACACTCTTTTACTCCAAATGGCTAGAGGATTAATGGGCAGTATTCTTCTCTGGGGTGACTTACTCATTCCAGAGAAACAACATCCTAAAGGGGAGGCTATATGCAATGAAAGCCAATTTTAAAATCATTCAGGTCTCTTTTTCTGCTTTACCACTGGAACCTTGAAATGTATGATTTTCTATTCTCTATCTGCAAATCTGGGTGTTCTCATGGCCATGTATTGAAAATTTATGAAAAAGAGGACAGATAGGTGGTGGAAAATATTCTCAGCTGTGTATGTCTACCTGGCACTTCTAACATTCTAGTCTCCATGAAACTATGAAGTTTATGGATTCCTCCGAGTATTCCAATGACTCACATCAACGAAGGTGGTAAAAATGTTGGGCCAAAACATCGGAAACATCTTTGTCAGCAGGGAGCAGAAGTTATACTAATTAAAATGTTCTGAGAAGGTACAGGGTATACTCCCAACGAGTCATGAAACTATTTTAATCCTAATTAAGGATGTTCCCTCCTGGCATCTAGTAACATGGGAAATTAGAATAAAAAAGTCTGCAGCATATCTAGAAGTAGAGTCAGTGGATTCAAGCTGAATCCCCCCAAGCTAGGAACAGGGCATTTTGATAGAAAACCACTATCTTATTAATTGATGTTTATTCAACCTTCTTTCCATGTTCAGAGATGATTAGGGAAAGGCAGAGAGTGAAAAGGTCAGAAACAGGTAAAATTTGGGTAGACGAGTGAAGGGCTTGAGATACTGAGAAATAGTCAGTGACCTTAGGAGGGAGAAATGTTATGGAATGGAGGGTGCCTCCCATTATGGGACCACTGGCTTACTCTGACACCATTGTCCATGTGGGTCCAAGAGCCTTAGCATCCAGACCTTTGGGAAGAAATGATGTCACCAGGATGTTCAGCCTATGACCTAGATAAATTCTTCTATTTTAGAATGATTTGGTGATTCACCGTGAAAGCTTAGTATTTTCTGCAGGGATTCTGAAAACCAAATAAAGCTATTAGGACATTTCCTCACTGTACCTCATCATGTGTATAGACTGAGTACACATATTTAGATGTAATCATGAGCTGACATCTCTGTTGTCAAGAACATCATCATTAATACTCTCAAGCATTAGTGCATAGATGGAACTTTCATCATTGCAAAGTGTGAGTTAAATAATCCAGGCTGAAAAAAGAGGAGGTAGCATCATGTTATTTGGACCTCACATTTCTGGTAAAGCATCAGTTTTCAAATGACAACATCTAGGCTCATCCTTCTCACTTGAAAATGTTTTGAGAGGCACGAACGTGGGTTAACATTCAGAGATAGAGTGTTTGTGCTCCTTAAAAAAGGCTTTCCTGAATGGGAAAAGAGAAACACATTACTTTTTGATTTGTGGTGATACAGAATAATGATTCTGTGAGTTTGAAGATACTTCTTTTTTCAACTTTAAAGATGAAAGAGCAAAAAAAAAAAAAAAGATGAAAGAGCATTCTTATTCAGTGAATGGTTTCTGTTGGTACTGGTAGAATTGACCTTTGAGAGAGGAAGGAGAAACTAGCTTCTGGTCAGGGGACAAGCTCCTGAGCTTGCTTAGTTCTACCAGGAAGGAGTAAATGCAGTAGTTCTGGCCCTATCACCCATGTGTACCCTTGGTTAGTACTCTGTGGAGCAGAACCCACAAACTGGGAATGTATGACATACACATTAATCCGCACGTGTAACTCTGTCAATTACAACACCGCTAAAAGGCAGCCTAATAGAACATTATGCCATAGATTACTCTAATCGGCACAACATATTGGTTTTTGAGCATTCTCAATTTGTTTATCAGAACAAAGTTGATTCTTTTTTAATGACTTTGCCAATTTATTGTTGTGTTCCATGGCTTTTGCAATATTTTCTTCTACATGGTTTTACCTTGTGTGGGAAAGGCCCTACCACAATTAATGTTGAACTGGTTATCACCAACTGGTTTAATGGGATCAAGACGGCATGGACCGACTTGAATGCTGTTAGATAAAAAAGTCGTGGCAGCAAAAGATGGATAGATAGATGTAAAAATTGTTGTAAGGGGGATTTTTGCCTGGATTCAATCTAAATACATATCAAAAAATTGTAAAATAGAATCTACCAGCTAAAACTAATGAGCACAAAACTGCATTGATTTGGCCCAGGGTGGACAAATAGAACATCTGGCATATTTGGCACCAATGACACAGCTGGCATTGTTGGAAACGTTTCTGCAGAAGGTACAGATGCAGAAATGGGAGAATTGGTACAAACAGTGCAGATGGAACAGTTGGAGCAGATGACAGTGGGCAGAGCTGGCGATGCTGGCACAGGTGTCATAACCTCAACAGCTGGCACAAGTTGTGACAATCCTGGGATTTCTTAGTACAAGGCACATGTTCATTTTGGCTTTGGCTGCAGAGAGATAAGAGCATTTTATAATTAGTAAATGTGCCATTTAAAAAAGAACTTTTCCCCCCCATCCTTAAGGACATCCGCCTCCAACTGTTAAAGCGTGGAATGTGCAGCTTTTTTTTCAAATTAGAATTTCCCTGAGAAAGCCATAATTGATAAATACAGATTTGAAAGAAGAGCCAATTAGAAAATGTTGTTCTGATATAGATAAAATTTATGAATGGAATTTCTTCATAGGAGCTTTGTGAGAAATAAAGGTCAAATTCCTGGAGATAAAAATGCACTTTGCATTTAACCCAAAATTTGTTATCAAATTGGAGGGTTATTTGTTTCTGAAATATAATGACTATTTCCCAATGATATGAAATTTCCTGCAGAATCACATTTGAAGACATGGTACAGAATTGGAAACCTGTCTACAGAACAGGTTGGGAAAGGAGAAAAAAAAAAATGCTGGAATACATAATATGGAGAAATCATGATATTGCCACTTTCAAATACCAATGGGACTTGGCTCTAATCTCATCTAAAATGCTATAATTTGGGCTCAAATTAAAAATACAATATAGTCGAATCTTTTGGGTAATGACATTTAATATCAGCTAAAAAGTTGAGAGAACAAAGCAACTTGTTTGTTGGTAGCTAGAAATCACTGTTCTCTTTTAATGTTTTTATTGTAACAAAGGTCTGTTCATATTATGGGAAAGCCACAAACTGTTACCTACTTATAAAATAATAACATAATAAGGGGTTAAGAAATGGGTTCTTAAGTCTATATGAACAGTTTCTTGCACATAGTATAAGTTCTTATAGAATGTTCTCAACAAGGACATTTTATAAATTCTTGTTGAATAAATGAAATAACAATATTCAGAATTTAAAAAAAAAATCAGTGATTGCCTTCCATATTAACTACTAATTTTCTACTAGGAAGAAACAAAGAGCATGAGGTCTCAGTTCTCCCTAAAGCCTCAAACTTGACACATAGGTTTTAGTCAACTTCCTCCCCGCAAAGTGAACCATAGATGAAAAAGTTCAGTTGGATGGCATCCACTCTGTGTCCTCAAGTACATCCAAAATCCTTTAGGTTTCCCAGTTTACCTTGAACTAAAAATCAGTATCATCAGCTTCTATTGATAATCAATATAATGCAGTGAATGCTTTATATGTGTTTTGAGACTTAAAAACTACAACGAGGGTTATTTACTTCTCATTGGATGTCAAGTTCTTGACCATTAAAACATACTGTCGTTGTTTCCAGATGGTTCTGCACGTTGCACATATATTTAATAAATAAACTGTTTAAACTTATTTAAATGTTTGATTTCCATTTCTCCTTTACTTCTACTTCATTATAACCTCATTTTGAACCCAACTCAACTATTCTTATTATTCAGAACTTTAATTCTATCACTTATCTTTAGTTCACTTTTTTAACTGAGATGACAAAAAATGTTTCTGATTAAAACTGATGAAGTACCTTAATTTGTTAACTGTGCTTTTGTGACAGTGCAGCGAAGAGATAGAAGAGGAGGTAAGCGGGCTTACTCTTCTTTCAAGACACAAAAATGATGGTTTTTGTGGCTGAAACTCAGATGAACATTGTTTTTAGTCAGTAAAGGCTTTATGAAAAGTGATCAACTTATTTTTGATTTCAAAAGCCTGGGTATTTCCAGGCTTTGGCATTTGAGGGGTCGGCAAAAGTTTTTCTGAAAGATGAAGATGAGGATGAGTCATTCCTTTGAGCCTCTGCCTTTCCCAGGAATTAAATGAAAATGAAACATGAAAAATGCAATCTGCTGCAGCAATGTGATTCCTCTATCATTGTCCCAGCCACTATCTATTTCTAAGCACATTGAACTTTCCAACTCACTGGCGTCTCCTCTTATGTAAATATCCCTTTCCTTCTCTAACTCCAAGACATCAGCACGTGCTTTCATTCCAGCCTTCAAACAGTTGCTCTACATTATGCCTCTCTTCTGTCCCTGGGGCAGCTTCTTGTCTCTGCACATGGCAACCTGGGATATATATTTTTTCCTAGGCTTAAAAAAATATCCATTATGTTGGAGAGGTGGTGAACAAAAATAAAGCAAATCATCTAAAATAAGACCATTTAGAATGTTAAACAGAAATTCAAGAGAAAATTATATATTAATGTCAAGAATTGAGAAATTTTTGTATTCAACCACCATCTTCTTCCACTTTCCCTGCATTCATTTTGCTCGTGCATCAACTACACGTCCCTAACCAGACCTCAGCCCCAGCTCCTCTTTGGGGTCATGAGCATCAGCTGCTGCACTAAGCACAGTACCAAGATTTTTTTGTGAGAAGACAGTGTTTTCTCTCCCTAGCCCCATCACACAAGGTGGTGTTCTACTGATCAAGATGCAATGACACGACTGTATAATGACCCACTCTGCTCAGTCTGTTGGAAGTGGGAAAGGAGAGAAGGACAGACAGCTAAAAATTAAGTGGAATTTTTTTTGGGGGGGAACACAAGAGTAGGTCTGTATAGAGATTGTTGGGCTATTTTTTCATTGCAGTTTAGAAATGAGCTTATTTTTGGTGATTTGTGATCTAGAACTTTCAGATCAGCCAAGAAGCTACAGTCTAGTCCCCAAAACTATTGTGCTGGTATCTATTATTGTGTTACGTGGATTGCTAATTCACTGAAGTATGGATCACTTCCTTTAAAAAAATGTTTTAATATGAGAAACATAAACCATACAAAAGAAGTAAATAGTCCAGAATACTGAGATCTCAGGTACCCATTACTCAGACTTAACAATTACTAATATTTTGTCAATTTTAACCCAATGACCCTCATGTAATAACTATTTCTTCAGTATCGTCTAATTTCTACTCTCTTTAAGGTCCCCTGCTTATGTCAAGGGTATGTTTATGCAATTAGTTCGTTCCAATAAGGATCCAAACAAGGTTCTGATTATGTCTCTTAAGTTTGTTTTATTCTCTCCTTTTCATTTCATCGATTAGTGAGATAAATGAGATCAATTGTCTTTAGAATGTTCTGAGCCTGAATTTGTATCCTCTATCTTTGTATTTCCTGTAAACTAGTGTTTAGAGCTCTAAGCTTGATTGGACTCAGGTTCAAGTTTTTGGAACATTTCATAATTTGTGTTTCCCCCATAGTCTCTCCCATCAAGAAGCTTCCATAAGCCTCTTATCGTTATCTGTCAGAAGGCAGACAGATTGAAAACCACAATCACAGGAAACTAACCAATCTGATCACATGGTCCATAGCCTTGCCTAACTCAATGAAACTATGAGCCATGCCATGCAGGGCCACCCAAAATGGACGGGTCATGGTGGAGAGGTCTGACAAAATGTGGTCCACTGGAGGAGAGAATGGCAAACCACTTTAGTATTCTTGCCTTGAGAACCCCATGAACAGTATGAAAAGGCAAAAAGCTATGACACTGAAAGATGAACTCCCCAGGTCTGTAGGTGCCCGATATGTAACTGGAGAAGAGTGGAGAAATAACTCCAGAAAGAATGAAGGGATGGAGCCAAAGCAAAAACAACACCCAGTTGTGTATGTGACTGGTGATGGAAGTAAAGTTCAATGCTGTAAAGAACAATATTGCATAGGAACCTGGAATGCTAGGTCCATGAATCAAGGTAAATTGAAAGTGGTCAAACAATAGATGGCAAGAGTGAACATTGACATTTTAGGAATCAGTGAACTAAAATGGACTGGAATGAGTGAGTTTAATTCAGATGACCAATGTATCTACTACTGTGGGAAAGAATCCCTTAGAAGAAATGGAGTAGGCCTCATAGTCAACAAAAGAGTCTGAAATGCAGTGCACCCAATTGCACTTGAGTGCAATCTCAAAAATGACAGAATGATCTGTGTTCGTTTCCAAGGCAAACCATTTAACCACAGTAATCTAAGTCTGTGAAGGAAATGGCAACCCATGCCAGTATTCTTGCCTGGAGAATCCCATGGACAGAGGAGCCTGGCAGGCTACAGTCCATGGGGTCACAAGAGTCAGACACCACTTAGCAACTAAAGAGAGAGAGCTGCCCCAACCAGTAGTGCTGAAGAAGATGAAGTTGAACAGTTCTATGAAAACCTACAAGACTTTCTAGAGCTAACTCCCCCCAAAAGATGTCCTTTTCATTATAGGGGACTGGAATGCAAAAGTAGGAAGTCAAGAGATACCTGGAGTAACAGGCAAGTTTAGCCCTGGAGTACAAAAGGAAGCAGGGCAAAGGCTAATGGAGTTTTGCTAAGAGAACACACTGGTCATAGCAAACACCCTCTTCCAACAACACAAGAGATGACTCTACACATGGATATCACCAGATGGTCAATACCGAAATCAGATTGATTATATTCTTTGCAGCCAAAGGTGGAGAAGCTCTATACAGTCAATAGAAACAAGACCGGGAGTGACTGTGGCTGAGATCATGAACTCCTTATTGCCAAATTCAGACTTAAATTGAAGAAGGTAGGGAAAACCACTGCACCATTCAGGTATGACCTAAATCAAATTCCTTACGATTGTACAGTGGAAGTGGCAAACAGATTCAAGGGATTAGATCTGATAGACAGAGTGCCTGAAGAACTAAGGATGAAGTTTCATGACATTGTACAGGAGGCAGTGATCGAGACCATCCCCAAGAAAAAGAAGTGCAAAATGGCAAAATGGTTGTCTGAGGAGGCCTTACAAATAGTGGAGAAAAGAAGCTAAAGGCAAAGGAGAAAAGTAAAGATATACCCATTTGAATGTAGAGTTCCAAAGAATAGCAAGGAGAGATAAGAAAGCCTTCCTCAGCAATCAATGCAAAGAAATAGAGGGAAACAATAGAATGGGAAAGTCTAGAGATCTCTTCAAGAAAATCAGAGATACCAAGGGAAAATTTCATGCAAAGATGGGCTCAATAAAGGACAGAAATGGTATGGACCTAACAGAAGCAGAAGATATTAAGAAGAGGTGGCAGGAATACACAGAAGAACTGTACAAAAAAGATCTTCATGACCCAGATAATCACGATGGTGTGATCACTGACCTAGAGCCAGACATCTTGGAATGTGAAGTCAAGTGGGCCTTAGAAAGCATCACTACGAACAAAGCTAGTGGAGGTGATGGAATTCCAGTTGAGCTATTTCAAATCCTGAAAGATGATGCTGTGAAAGTGCTGCACTCAATATGCCAGCAAATCTGGAAAACTCAACAGTGGCCACAGGACTGGAAAAGGTCACTTTTCATTCCAATCCCAAAGAAAGGTCATGCCAAAGAATGTTAAAACTACTGCACAATTGGACTCATCTCACATGCTAGCAAAGTGATGCTCAAAATTCTCCAAGCCAGGCTTTAACCATACATGAACTGTAAACTTCCAGATGTTCAAGGTGGATTTAGAAAAGGCAGAGGAACCAGAGATCAAATTGCCAACATCTTTGGGATCATCAAAAAAGCAAGAGAGTGCCAGCAAAACATCTACTTCTGCTTTATTGACCATGCCAAAGCCTTTGACTGTGTAGATCACAACAAACTATGGAAAATTCTTCAGGAGATGGGAATACCAAACCATCTTACCTGCCTCTTGAGAAATCTGTATGCAGGTCAAGAAGCAACAGTTAGAACTGGGTATGGAACAACAGACTGGTTCCAAATCGGGAAAGGAGTACATCAAGGCTGTATATTGTCACCCTGCTTATTTAACTTATATGCAGAGTACATCATGAGATACACTGGGTTGGATGAAGCACAAGCTGGGATCAAGATTGCTGGGAGAAATATCAATAACCTCAGATATGCAGATGACACCACCCTTATGGCAGAAAGCAAAGAAGAACTAATGAGCCTCTTGATAAAAGTGAAAGAGGAGAGTGGAAAAGTTGGCTTAAAGCTCAACATTCAGAAAACTAAGATCATGGCATCCGGTCCCATCACTTCATGGCAAATATATGGGGAAACAATGGAAACAGTGACAGACTCTATTATTTTGGGCTCCAAAATCACTGCAGATGGTGACTGCAGCCATGAAATTAAAAGATGTTTGCTCCTTGGAATAAAAGCTATGACCAGCCTAAATAACATACTAAAAAGCAGAGACATTACTTTGCCGACAAAGATCCATCTAGTCAAAGCTATGGTTTTTCCAGTAGTCATGTATGGATGTGAGAGTTGGACTATAAAGAAAAGCTGAGTGCTGAAGACTTGATGCTTTCGGACTGTGGTGTTGGAGAAAATTCTTGAGAGTCCCTTGGACTGCAAGGAGATCCAACCAGTCAATCCTAAAGGAAATCAGTCCTGAATATTCATTGGAAGGACTGATGTGAATCTGAAACTCCAGTACTTTGGCCACCTGATGTGAAGAACCGACTCATTGGAAAAGACCCTGATGCTGAGAAAGATTGAAAGTGGGAAGAGAAGGGGTTGACAGACAATGAGATGGTTGGATCGCATCACTGACTCAATGGACATGAGTTTGAGTAAGCTCCAGGAGTTGGTGATGGACTGGGAACCCTGGAGTGCTGCAGTCCATGGGTTCACAAAGAGTCAGACACCACTGAGTGACTGAACTGAACTGATATGGAATATATGTTATATATATATTAATATAAGATATTTATTTTTCTCTTACTCCACTTTGTATAACAGGCTCTAGGTTCATCCACCTCACTAGAACTGACTCAAATGCATTCCTTTTTATGGCTGAGTAATATTCCATTGTGTATGTATACCACAACTTCTTTATCCATTCATTTGTCGATGGACATCTAGGTTGCTTTCAAGTCATAGCTATTGTAAATAGTGCTGCAATGAAGATAGTGTATATACTCTTGATCCTTAAGACTGTATTCATCTATTCTCAAGCTTCTTTTCATGTATCAATATATCTTTATCTTTGTACAATCTCCAGAGAGTCCTTCAATTGTTAGCAAAAATTCTTTGATATTCATTTATTGTGCATGCTCAGTTCCTTCAGTTGCGTTCAACTCTTTGTGACCCCGAGGACTGTAGCCCACCAAGCTCCTCTGTTCATGAGATTCTCCAGGCAAAAATACTGGAGTGGATTGCCATGCCCTCCTCCAGTGTATCTTCCCAACCCAGGGATTAAACCCACATCTCCTGAATTTCCAGCATTGACAGGCAGATTCTTTACCACTGAGCCACCCGTGAAGCCCATAAAATTTTAAATTCTTTCTATTTTTTTGGTCTGCTTGAAAACAAAAAGTGTTGATATCACCAGTCTAAGACTAGTGAATATAAAACGGAAAATTTTCCAGTGGCAGTTAACAGTAACTATAAACACTCTTAATAACAATATAACATTCCAGTTTTTGTGAAACCTTAAGAAAAACATCTAATTTCTGTGTAAAGTTTGATGTTTCACTTCCATGATTTCATTTGATCATTACTACAACCCTGTGGGGGAGGATATTTGAACAGAGGAGAAACCTGATACAGATCAGATCAGATCAGATCAGATCAGTCCTCAGTCGTGTCCGACTCTTTGCAACCCCATGAATCGCAGCACGCCAGGCCTCCCTGTCCATCACCAACTCCGGGAGTTCACTCAGACTCACATCCATCGAGTCAGTGATGCCATCCAGCCATCTCATCCTCTGTCGTCCCCTTCTCCTCCTGCCCCCGATCCCTCCCAGCATCAGGGTCTTTTCCAATGAGTCAACTCTTCGCATGAGGTGGCCAAAGTACTGGAGTTTCAGCTTTAACATCATTCCTTCCAAAGAAATCCCAGGGCTGATCTCCTTCAGGGAGAGATCAAATATCTTAAGCAGGGCTGCACAACCAGAAAAGGACAAAGCCAGCAATCAGGATCTCTGCTACCTCCAATTTAGAGTTATTGCACTCTGTTTTAGACAGAAAATATTTGACTTCCTTCTGCCTGTGGAATTGCAGCCCTGTGCAAGGTGTTATGGAAGCTTCCAGTTTGAGCATGCTCCTTCAGGGGTCCAGTAAGATTTGGTTTCAAGAGCTTTCACAATCTATTTTCTATTCACCTGACAGAGGACGTTTGACTGCCTTCCTAATTCTCATCTCTCTTGGACATCTCCCATCTGAAAACCTTTTCCTCCTTTTTGTATTTGCTCAGAGGAAGCAGGACTTTTATGTGGTTCCCCCTTCCTTTTCCTTCTTTTACAAGGACAGAAAAAAAGTTGGAGAGGAATAAGGTATAAGACTTTTGTCAAATATTCATCAGATCCTCTAATGAGATTTTTCTCCCTTCTGCCCCAAATATGAAAAAGTTTTCCCTGGCAGCCATTCTTTTAGGTCATTTTTTTTCTCCTTTCTGATGAATGTCCAACCTGCACTGGGAAGAATTTCTTTATTAAGCTCCTCTTGTTTTTGACATGATTTCTTCCATCGACCCATGTTTTAAAAAATTGCCTTTCTTGTTCTCTGGCTCCTGTAGTAAAAAATACATTAAATTGTATATCAATCTAATTATATTCAAATTTAAATAGAGATACATATTATTTTTCTTATGATGTTTTTATGATAACACTGTAACCATTCAAGTTGAGACACAGTACTCACTCATTGATTAGTGTCTCATTTTTAGGTCTTTTCACTGGAAATGGAGAAGGTACATGGTGCTTTTGAGATAATTGCCAAAGTTATATTAGGGAAATTTCAAGAACTTAGAATTACTGAGCCCAAAGAAGACACCATGACGGACCATCTCTTCAAAGTTCTACAGTTTGTGATCATTGTAAAAAAGATCCAGTCAGTCATTGTATTCACTTTAAAAATCCAAGTGAAATATATTTAAATGATAAAAAAAATAGTTAAAGACATAAGGAAGTAACTTAAGAGTAATTGTTTAAATATCAGAGCATCATTGTAAGGAACTCTTGTAATCTGTAAGAACAACAACAGAAAGCAATCATGATATTCAGCAATCATGAGTCTGGTTACTAGACCACAAAATGAACTGGATGCTTGCTGAAAAAGCAGGTCTGCATTTTTGCCTCCTCAAACCTAGGAGTCTCTTTGCTTTTCAGAGTCCCCTTGAATATGCCCACTCCCACAGTAGGGCAGAGGTCTTTTTTTTTTTTTTTTTTAATCATCTGACTCTAGATTTGGGCCATTTCTTCTTTTTCCTTCTCTCAACCTCCATCTTCACAATGACAGGCTGCATTCGGTAATTGCTATCTTTTGTAATTGTTCTAGCTCCAAATTGGCTGATGAGTGGAGGGACCCAGCAGTCCATCAAAATGGTGCAGAGTGACTGAAGCAGCCGTGCCCTGAGCTGGAGAAAGTTAGCTGCGCTTTCTGGGGCTGTCCCAGTAGGAGAGGTGCTGGGAAGGGCCCTGGGAATCTACTATCACTTTTTTTTTTTTCCCTAAGCAGGTCCATTCATAAGCCAGAAAAAATGTAAACAGCATGCTAATTATATTTACAGTTGAAATTAAATCAAGAAGCCCTGGAAACACTCAAGTGAATAAAGTGAAATGCTCCTCAAGGTTTCAGAGGTTAAAGTATGAAAAAGGATCACATAAAATGAGAATTAAGGCAGACAGGTATAACCCCAGTGCTTTGGAGGGAAAAAAAACAAGCTATAGAAGTAAGCAGCAAGAGGGGAAAAATCCAGAAAACAGTAATTCCAGAGAGATCAAGAAAGAGTGGACAACAAATGAGATATGTTTGCAATATGCCATGGAAGCTAATGTGATCTGGGGCTGTGTGTGTGGAGATGTCACATCACGAGGGAGAGGTGGTGTAATTTAGTGCGTTTGGCAGAAACACACCTGGAATATTGTGTTCAGGTCTGTGTATCCTGGGAGCAGACAGCTATAGAGGAACTAGAGGGAAATCAGCATAGAGCAACAACAGTGATTCACAAGTGAAATGCTGATTTATGAGAAAAACGGGCTGATTTATGAGAAAAACGGGCTGTGTGATTTGGCTTAAAGGAGTAGCAACAGGGGAGCATTTAAATTACTGTAATGGTATTTTCCTGGACCTTTTACCTATGAGTCAAGAATTATTACAGTGTAATTAGCATAAAAGTATACACTATAGTTCAAAATGGAGGGCTGCCATTATAAGAAAGAACATTTCTTGGGAAGAACAGCTATGAGATTATTTAAGTAACTTTTTAGGAGAGTAAAAGGAGGGCACGGCTGGAAAAATATGAGTTACATTGTGATCATACTTTTCATTCCAAAGCGGTTAGATTTACCCTGGCCGTGACCCTTCAATTCTGAAGACTTGAGTGGACCTGCTCATCTGTCAGAACCTAGAAAGTTCCCTGGATGTCTGTTCTTCTGCCAAGTTCCACTCAGAGGTGATCGTTTTTAAATCTGCTTTTAGTGTACTCCCTATGTAAGTGCTTATGGCAGATGGCTTATCTTTCCCATCCTTTTGGGTGCTCCTAGTATCTGCAAGACACGACTGAGCGACTTCACTTTCACTTTTCACTTTCCTGCATTGGAGAAGGAAATGGCAACCCACTCCAGTGTTCTTGCCTGGAGAATCCCAGGGACGGTGGAGCCTGGTGGGCTGCCGTCTATGGGGTTGCACAGAGTTGGACACAACTGAAGTGACTTAACAGCAGCAGCAGCAGTATCTGCAAAGGCAGTGACTGAAAGCGACAATTGATCTGCCATATTCTGTATATAAGGCTGGAGGTTGTCCCTTCATCTGAAGATTGGATTCTGAAGGCAAAGGAGAGATTAATCTGATTTTTTTTTTTTAATCTCAAAATGATTGCTGGAGGAGCAGCATTTTGTACTAGCTAATGAGGCTAATTTGTTCTTTAAATACAAGTTACTGTGCTTCCTAAATTAAAATTCACTTCTGATGTAAATACAGAAGATATAAATATGGAGAAGAGATGTATGCTGTATTTTTTATTTTGCACTTTGGAGCCCATTCGAAGAGGAACTGTTAGAAAAGAGATTTTATTCTCTAAATCTGGGGAGATCTTTGCTTCCTGGCTTCAAATACATGGAAGGACAATGAATAGCATTTGTTTTACAAAAAAGAGAAGAAGGTGTGATGACTTCCTCTTGGCTAGAGATTGTAAAGTGCATGGTTCTGGATATTATTTCCTAAACTGTTGTAAGTCTTAACATTCTCATCCAGAAAATGAATGTGGGGAGTACATTGCTTTCAAAGTAATCACATAGTCCACTGACAAATGCTTTATTACCATTTAGCTATTTAATTAAATCTGCCATTTAAGAGGAAGTTCTTATTCCTAAATCAAGGGGTTTCCCGTCTGTTCACTGCGGTGAGGAGAGTGCCAGTTCTCATGTGGCCTTGCTATAAAAGGTTTTCTTATTTGTATTTTGACTGTTACGGAGAGCAGAGCAGAGCTTTAGATAAATTAAAGCAAACAATACAAGTAAAGGCCTTAAAAGTAAATGACATTAATTTTATAAATATTGTTTGGTTAGCTCTTTAAAATAAGAGTTTGGACAACATTCTATAAGAAATAGATATTGTCTTAATGGTGCAATAACTTTTAATGCTTAAACTAACAAATTATACAGAGCAATTATCTGAAGCATCATTTAATATGTAGTTTATCTGAGGGATTTACATTACACTTTCATGCTAGGTTTTCTTCCTGAACAGTGGATTCTGACTTTTTGGCTCATAACTAAGAATTTAGCTGCCCTTGCCTTGCTACTGCTGCTGCTAAGTCTCTTCAGTCGTGTCCGACTCTGTGCGACCCCATAGACGGCAGCCCACCAGGCCCCGCCATCCCTGGGATTCTCCAGGCAAGAACACTGGAGTGGGTTGCCATTTCCTCCTCCAATGCATGAAAGTGAAAAGTGAAAGTGAAGTCGCTCAGTCGTGTCTGACTCTTAGTGACTCCATGGACTGCAGCCTACCAGGCTCCTCCGTCAATGGGATTTTCCAGGCGAGAGTACTGGAGTGGGTTGCTATTGCCTTCTCCGAGCCTTATCTCATTTTAAATTCAGATTCAGGAACCAGGAGAAAGCTATGTTATTTATCTGATTTAATTGATGACTTATGTCTAGGATTTTGAATGGGTCTATAACATAAACGTTGCCTTTCTGATGCCAGAGATTTATTTTAAAACAATTGAAACTGTTACCTAATGGAACTTACATTGCTGTTCACCGGCCAGTCTTTGCCACAGACCAGATAAGAGCCACTGCACCTTTAAACACAGGCACTCCCAGACTAAAGATTTATTTTCTTCTCTTTCCATGCCAGATTTGGCAAAGTTTCTCTAAAACTTGCTTCCTTCCTATGCTTTTTATTCTTTAGCACTGCTGAAAAATTTGGTGTAACAAATGGTTGTTAAAGTTGGAGGAAGAGTATGACAGATCAAAGGAAAGAAAGATCTCTGTGTGGGGCCTAGTGTGCGGTAGAGCCCCTAACATGCCAGATGTATTTTCACCATCAAATGCAAACTCTTTATCATGGTCCCCGAGGCCCTGCTGGATCTGGTTCCTGTCTACACCTGCAATCTTACGCTGACCTGCTCTCTTACTGCTTAATGGCATGCTTTCTGTGGCTTGAATAGCATGTTCTTTTCTGCCATGGGGACTTTGCACTTGCTGTTCCTTCTTCTTGGAAGACCCTTCCTCTGAGTCTAAGTGGCTAGCTCTCTCCTCTTTTAGGTCTCAACTTAAGTGTCGCCACTTTAGAAAGGACTTTCTCTCGTCCTCAACCTCAGATAGCCCTGGTGCGGTCACCTTTTCTACAACTTGCTGTTGCTGTTCAGCCCTAAGTCGTGTCTGACTCTGCGATCCCAGGGTCTGTAGCCCACCAGGCTCCTCTGTCCATGGGATTTCCCAGGCAAGAATACTGGAGTGGATTGCCATTTCCTTTTCCAGGGGCTCTTCCTGACCCAGAGATTGAACCCACATCTCCTGCATTCATAGGTGGATTCTTAACAGAGTAACTTACTCTCTGTTGCATTACCTGGTCCTCTTTGCCCCCCTCCCTCCTCCTCCTCTGCCCCTTCTTCCTGTTTCTTCATCATACTTCCCCAACATTGCCCCGATTGTTTAGTGCCTGTTTATTGGCTGTTTACTCCCCTAGAAAGCATGTTCCATGAGAACAGAGGACTTGTATTTTCTCTGGTGCTGAGAACAGCACTTGGCCCATCAGGGTGGGTCAATATTTCTTAAATATTGGGCGAGATATTACAGAAATATTTCATTACATATTTTCAAATCTTTTCACTGGTATAAATGGAGAAAAAAAGAAACATTAAAAATGATTGTCTTAACATATGCTCAGGCATGCTTCTTAACTACAGCTATCAGGATATAATAAATGTTGCCAACATCAGCAAACTCTTCTAATATATACACAGATGCTAGGGTACCACCATCAGAAAGGCATTCTTGTATATGTAAAGGAAACTGGAAGACTGATGAAAGGATCAGGCCGAAAGGTTCTTGAGGTCAAGATCCTTCATTTCAGTGATTCTTTTGGATCCTCTGAAACTATTGTGGGACATAGGATACAACCACAGCCTGAAATGGGCTGAAATAAAATGGAATGTTATGATAGATGCCAGGAAAAGGCCAGTGCAAAGGAAGTGAGAGAGTCCATTCCTAGGCAGGTTGATAAGAAGTCCGGGGCCCCAGAGGAGCAGAAAGGGGTCTGGGGCTCTCAAGGAGGAGATAGGGGTCTGGAATTCTCAAAGAGGAGGAAGGGACAAACTTTTTTTTTTTTTCCTCTACATTCCTTAGTCTTAGTCACATAAAACATTTTTTTCTTTAAGCCTGGAACTGATGATTACACAATAAACAACTCAGTTTAAACTCTGTACTAAGGATTATATGGAGAACTCCTTGGAGAAGGAAATGGCAACCCACTCCAATACTCTTGCCTGGAAAATCCCATGGATGGAGAAGCGTGGTAGGCTACAGTCCATGTGGTCGCAGAGTTGGACACGACTGAGCGAGCGAGTGAGAAGGATTATATAACAACAGTGTATCTTGCTTGAGGATAGTTTCTCCTTCCTGAAAACCTTCAGGCTAATCCTGTTATCTTAAAATGTAAATTATGGGAGTGGGTCTAGTAAGATCTTTACAACCTTGAGACATTCTTTTGATTTATTGTAATAACCGATTAAAAAAGTATTTAACTCCCTTTCTTAGACTAGCAACGGGGGCACTCTCTGTCCCCCTTCTGATGTCTGTGTCAGAAGCTTTCTCTGCCCCTTTTTCACTTTAATAAAACTCTGCTATGCATGAGACAAGGTGCTCAGGGCTGGAGCACTGGGATGACCCTGAGGGATGGGATGGGAGGGAGGTGGGAGGGGGGTTCAGGATGGGGAACACGTATACACCCATGGCTGATTCATGCAGATGTATGGCAAAAACCACTACAATATTGTAAAGTAATTAGCCTCCAATTAAAATAAATAAATTAATTTTAAAAACAAACAAACTCTGCTATACAAAAGCTCTTGAGTGATCAAGCCTGGTCCCTGGTCCCAAAGCTAAATCTTATTCTTTGGAGATAACGAATCTGACACCATTCATCGTAAAAGATGAGAAGTGAAGTAGGTTACCTTCCCAAACTAAAGATCATTACCAGCATAAGGCATCTAGCATTGCCCCTTGCCTTTCCCAACAAGCATAAGTCTGAAATGAGGAATAACTCTATGGGTACAAAAGAAGGAACCCAGGGCTCCTTCCAAGGTGTATCAAACAGAAAATAAGAACTGCATCTCCTAGGTTCTCATAAGGGCTCCCGGTCAGCCATGCTGTGGTTCTAGGGGAAGCAAGGAAATCTCTCCCAGGATCATTGTCACAGGCAAAGCAAAAATCTGCCTACATGGCAGCAGTAGCTAGAAGCCCTTTCTAAGGGTCAGGTATCATCTAAATGCTGCGTGTCTATTACCTCATTAAATCTGCACCACGACCCTGTGAAATATGTGCTGTTATTATTTTCAATTTTACATATGAGGAGACCAAGACACAGAAAAGGGAAATAATTTGCCCCCAGTTAATCAGCTAAGTGGCACAGCCATATTTGAACCTGGACAGGCTGGCTCCACTGCCTGTGGAGACTGAGAGCTCTGAAGCTCTTCAATCTATGATCTTGGTTTTGGGTAGGGAGGATTTTTACAGCCCTCTTGTCTCTGGAAACAGGAAAGCCAGAGTCAGATATTAAGGAGTAACTGAAGGCTGACGGTACATTATGATGACTGAGAAACATGATGGAAATAATGTGTTGTGATCCTGCTGTTTTCAGCAAGCCCCTAAGGGGTGTGATGGAAGGGAGGCTTGCTTCTCCCTGCAAGTGCCCCTGCATTATGTGCAGGGGAGAGAGGAGAGCATTTATGACTGTCTGAACAGGGTCCCCTTGGCTTTCTCCTTTGCTGCATCCAAATGATGCCTGATGGCCTCGCTCGTCCCACTGGACTGCACTAACTCAGAGAGGCAGCACGGCAGAGCTGAAAGGACTTGGACCCCGGGAAGAGGCCACCCTGGATTTAAATCCTGGCTCTGTCACTTGCTGGCTGCACGACTGCTGGCAAGTTACTGAACCTCTCTTTGTTCAGTTTTCTCATCCACAAGATGAAGTTAATAATAGTCACTTTTCAGAGCTATTGTGAGCATAATCAATGAAATAAGACCTGTGAAAATGTCTAGCACATAGAAGGCACTCAATAAACATTACCTCCCTCTTCCCCTCCCGTATTCTTACCTAGAGAATTTCATGGACATGGGAGCCTAGCAGGCTATAGTCCATGGGATCACAAAGAGTCAGATATGACGGAGCAACTGACACTTTTCTGTCTTCCAAAGCTAGAACAAATCCTTACCTGTGGACTCTTGAAATTATATTTCAGATCATGTGTGGTGCCAGAGTGAGTATCTCAGCATGGGATATGGGACACACCAAATTAGTTTACATTTTCTGTTTATGTTCTGGGAACGGAGCGCATTGAGCACAACTTGAATTATAAGTCACTGGTTTTCTCGCTGAAGGTCTAGACCTAGGCTGGGTGGTAGAGGCAGGTGATGAGGGGTGATGGAGAGCAATGTTTACCCTGATTGTGACGGGAGAGTTAAGGCAATTCAACTGGATTTTACTCTGCCAGAGTCCAACACTTGTTTCTCCAAGTACAGTGAGTTACAGAGATAGCACGTCTTGTACAAATAATGAAAATAACTCTGTGAACAGCACAGAAGTAAGTTGGGGCTACTTCCACCCACACAGAGATGAATTTTATGTGCAGAAGCCCAGTGGAATATAAATGAACTGCTGTATAAGAAAAAGAAGAAAGAAAAGGCTGGGACTTTAGGATGTATCTCAAGAAGAAACTTGCATAGTCTTTCCTCTGTCTCTGCAAAGTAGGATCATGGACACAGAATCCCCTTCTTGCAGGGGTATAGCTGGTTGTGAAAAAATGTCATGCACAGTACAAGGGAAAGCTTGTGTTTGGAGGCACTCAGTCTCAAGAGCCCCTGGTTCTTATCACAAACTCTCTAGATGCTCTTTTTTCTATGTGTCCTTATTCAGGGCATGATTGACTGGCAGCAGGTGTTGGTTCATTCTGATAAATGTCAGCTTCTTAACTTTCACTTTGGAGAGGGAAGGGTGACAGGCACCATCCTGCCCGTGTTGAACTGAAGGCCTTCCCACAGTGCCTGCTGGAGGGCAGACAGTGTATACACGTTAGAGCCTCATGGCTGGAGCTGGCCCAGTCTCCTCTCCCCTTGTCAGTGTAGGGTGACTCAGCATCAGCAGACATGCTCCAGATGTCCTGCCAGCATCTGACTGATGTACAATCTGGGGAGCCCCCAGTCTCCCATGATATACAAGGAGACAGGAAGCCCAGGGCTTCCAAGTGGTGCCCTAGGGGTTTCTAAAGTGCACTAATGCACTAATTGAGCATCACTGTTCTGCTGTCTGCCTTGCTACTTCCATCCCTGTCCATTTCTCTTTTCTTAGTTGTTTGCTTTCTAAAGGCTCACATAATCAAATAGCCCACTCAGTTCATCAAATGACTGTTGAAGCATACAACATGCCAAGGCGCTGTCCAAGGTACCACACCCTACAGTTAGTTAAAGGAAATGGCAACCCAGTCCAGTATTCTTGCCTGGGAAATCCCACGGACAGAGGAGACTGGTGGGCTGCAGTCCTTGGGGCTGCAAAGAGTAGGACACAACTGAGGGACTGAGCTCACAAGCTTCCCAATATTTACTTAAACTTTAAGAGAACATCAAATTGAGGTGTATCCAACAAAATCCTTATTAATAAATCATTAGTTATTGACTTACTATCTTCTCTGTCACATTATGCTTGTTAGTCTTGAGAAGAACTTAGAAATGTTTGGACATGACTCAAGCTTTCAGGAAGCTTACCATAAGTCTAGTTAGGAAGATATAATAAATAACATATACATGGTAAATAATCTAAGAAATATACAATTAAGAGGTAAATTTTTAAGGAAACAATAACTAAAAATGCTTTATTTTTTAAGCCCTTTAGACTTAAACATGATCTTGGTTAAAATAAAATTGTATTTTTCCCTGAACTTTTTCTTGAGATAAATTTACACATAACATTTATCATAAAAATTTACCATTTTTAAGGGTACAATTCTGTGACATCATGGTAAAATTTGTAGCACAAACTATAATGACAGAGAAATTGAAAAAGATGAAAGATTACAAAAATCTGATGCTTTTAAAGTAAGTGTGACTTGAGCTTTTATTCGAAGGAGATAGATAGGACTGGAATAGATAGGGGGAACAATGAAAATATGTCTGTGGCACACCAACAAGATTTACCTGAATGTCTCCATATAAATTAGAGTTTATGTAAAATGTTTATTCTTGTCTTTTGTGGCCATTTGAAAGTGAAACTACAAGTTTATAAATTCATAGTTCTGATAAGTGTGGAAGTTTAGAATTAAGAAATCTTATTTTAAACAAATTAAGAACTTGAGGGTCATTTTGCAATCTGATTACAGCTTTTGTTTGAATACCTTCAATAAAAATATTTCCCCAGAGGCGAAGTCTCAATAAAAAGCTGTCAGTGAAAAATGGTTTCAATCTTTTAATTTTTCTAAGTAATAAATGTCCTACTTCTGTAAAGGTGACAGTCGCTGTGTCGTCTCTGTGCAATCGGCATGGCCCTGGAAACTTCTGGTTTTTTCAAAACTAAAATTTTCTAATAAATTTGTCTTCCTAACAGCAGAGATGACCCACTGACAAATATGCCATGACACTTCAAAGGATACCAGCAATCACCACATCCGGGAAAATGCAGCGCAAACAAAACAGAGCAGAAATAAAAACAAATTCCATGACCACATCCAGAACTTATAATCAGAGTTTATTTTAAAACACATCAGAGTAAAGCACAAACAAAGAGTCAAAACACCTAGATTCTAGTTCGGGTTCTGGCACTTAATCACCTTGGCAAAGAAACGCTAGCAAGCTTCAGTCCACTTATCTAGGCTATCATCTGAGCAACACACCCACCTCTCTTTTAAATGTGCGATGAACTTACACAAACAAGAGATACCTGTTCCTCCTAATCTGTATGATTTTGTTAAGTATCAAAATGGATCATGATATGATAACAAGATGGAAGATGTAATTAATATAGAAGCCATTCTGAGTAATGGCACAGATGGATCCAATCAGGAGTGTGTTAAGAGTCATTCTTGAGGCACATTTGGATCACAGAGGTAAAGACCAGACTCTCAATGTTAATTCTGGGCACTATTTAAAACCTTCCATCCATATGACTTTGGACTTGTTTTGTATCTGCTAGAAAGCTTGTTTATACGTGTGTTTTAACCGTGGCGCTCCCGTTATCTTTCTCCATGCAAGGCCCCTTAGGTGGCGTTTGCATTTAGTGGAGCGATTTTTGTTTTCAAAGAGGGAAATTTTATAAATTGTGCTTCACTTTTATTTCAGCTTGAGCTGTTTTCTCCTGGGAAAACAGCTTTTTGCTTGGCAAAAATGGATGTGAAGCATTGGCGAAAACGAAAGGCCGTTTTTATTGCAAAGAAAACTGCCTTTTGCTTTTGCCAAAAAAAGCAAAACATATGAGACAAAACTACAAATATTTCCCTGTTTGCAAACCCTGTGAAAACGTGATTTTTCACCAGTGGTGAGAATATTTTCCCACACCACTCTTTCCATTTCTAAAAATTATGATTTCAATGGTAAAAGTCATAGTTTACACCTGCAACACCTCATGACTGTAACAGAATATCATGAATATTATTATTAAACATGTTGAATATATTTTATGTTCAAGGTAATATTGGAGGACATACAGCCCTCATCCAGCAAGATTAAGATCTCAACAAAGTATAACGTAAAAGTCACCGAGGCATGTTTCACTGATGCAGACCAGGAACACTTGAAAAGGAAGTGTGTTTGGGTTGAACTTGGATGTAATGTGGAGTATGTCACTGAATAAATAAAGACTTGGGGAACAGCGGTGAAAGAGAAGGAAAGTGTAGTAATAATATCATATGGTTGTGCCACCTTTGAAAAATCAGCTCCACTTCCTGGGGTCTCAGATTCCATTTACGAAAATGATAAGTTTTGATGAAATGACCAGAGTCCTTTCGTATCTACAAATTTGCAATAACCAGATAGGAAGTAACTCTGTAAAATATAGAAATTGTCAATATCAAGGGCTCTCCACTAACTGACTTGATTCCAAAATAGACCACTAAAGTCAGAAGTCTATGTGGTGTCTTTAATGATTTATGTGAAGGTATTCACATAACAAAGCCAATTGGGAATTTCTTTGTGCTCCTGGTTGCCCTCAATATGCTTTTCCTAGTGCCTACACTAAGCCCCTGGGCTTCCCAGGTGGTGCTAGTGGTATTAAGCACTCACCTGCCAGTGCAGGAGATGTAAGAGACATGGGTTCAATCCTCTAGTGGGGAAGATCCGCTGGAGAAGAGCATAAAACCTACTCCAGTATTCTTGAGAATCCCTATGGACAGAGGAGCCTGGCGAATCCCTATGGACAGAGGAGCCTGGCGCGCTACATTCCAGAGTTGCAAAGAGTTGGCCACGACTAAAGTGACTAAGCACACATGTGCACAAGCCCCTTATGGTGATTAAGCCAATTTCTCCTCACTTTTAGCCATTCACCTTTTCAATACTATTAAAATATTCAAAATATTAACACAGATGTGACTCAGTCAAAGCAATTGATTTGCTCAGCAAAGTGGGGTGTAAATAAATTTGTGGTATGGGAATGCTATTTTGAAAGCTATTTAATTTTGAAAAGCAAATCTATGGATTCATTTATCTGCAAGGAAATGATAATGACTTAGTCACTCAGTTGTGTCTGACTCTTTGCAACCCCATGGACTGCAGCCCATCAGGGTCCTCTGTCCATGGGTTTCTTCAGGCAAGAATACTGGAGCGGGTTGCCATGCCCTCCTCCAGGAATCTTCCCAACCCAGGGTTCAAACCCAGGTCTCCTACATCACAAGCAGATTTTTTACTGTCTGAGCCACCAGGGAAGCCCTATTTATCAGCAAGGAATCATTTTATTAAATGAAGATGTTTATCTCAAAGGATTTATTTTAACAAGTGTATTTTCATGGATATTGTAGAAAACCTTCAGAAGTTCCTTGCACTTCTTGCTACTCCTCCTTCAAACCTGGGTCTTCTGTTTCTCTCTCCCTCTAAGGCTGCCTTTATTGAATGGTGGCCATGAGTCAGACACGGGGCTGGACACAATCATTCTCCACCCCTGTTTCAGTTGCTTTTTGATTGTGACGGTGCACCAGATGCCGATAGGCATGTGAGTATGCTTTCTCATTCATCCCATATGGCAAGCCCTAGGGACGAGTTATTATTATCCTGTGTAACCAAAGTGGCCTTCTACAGGCCTTGGGTTGCTGATAAAGTTCTGTTATTCAGCACCCCAGAGACTGGGCTTGATCTGGGAATCTTCCCCACCACGTGTCCATCTATTTTTCTTCTCAGTAGGATTTTGGTGGAACTTTTACATGGATGGTGTGGGGGTGAGGGATCTTGATGTACCTGTTGCTGCAGAAGGACCAGGCTTACTGGGAAGAGGCTTCTCTGGGAATCCTATCCAAAGTGAAAAGCTGGCAAGGTCCACAGCTCCAGAAGCAGCCACTTGTTCCAAAACTGTTCCCTCTATATTGGTAAATTTGTAGAGGGGGCTGTGCTTTCCCTGTTATAGTTGGTAGAAGGACTCTAGCCAACATGCCAGGCTCTTTGAATTAGAGCGCTTTCTTATTCTTATTCTTATTAGAGCACCCTTATTTGTACTCTGTGTTGGCTCTGGATTGAACCTCCTGGCTTTGGGAAGAAGCTCTTTTAGCCCCTGTATCCATAGGGGGAGAATGTGGTGGGACAAATGTTATTAACAAAATTTCCCATGTGCCCAGGCATGGTGATGCCTACTTTGTAGAGGTGGGAAACAAACAAATGAAAAGTAAACAGATAAGTAAGAAAAACATCAGTTAATAAAGAGATACCCAAGGATGTTTAGAGCAATTGACCTTCAACTCCATCAAACACAATGCTCTTAAAAAAAGTTTGTAATGCTCCAATAACCTTGCTAAGAAATTCATAGAAAATATATCTATTGATATAATTTTAAAGTGCACAGTATAATGTACTTTAAATATAAGTATGAACTGCATTTATAAATATATTTTATGTAGAAATATAAACAGGCTTCTCAGGTAGCTCAAACAATAAAGAAACTGCCCACAATGTGGGAGACCCGGGTTCGATCCCTAGGTCAGGAAGACACCCTGGAGAAGGAGATGGCAACCCACTCCAGTATTCTTGTCTGGAAAATCTCATGGACAGAGGAGCCTGATGGGCTACAGTCCATGGGGTCACAAAGAGTTGGACATGACTGAGCAACAAACACTTTCAAAACAGAGGAAATAAATATAAAATAACTTAGTCTATAGAAGATAAAAAATAAAATAAAGTTTTAATTATGTAAAATATATTTATTAAATATAAAAAGGAAACATAAGAGGAACATAATTTATCAAAAAAGAATATGTATTGCAAATGCAAATGCATGAACTCAACTACACTAGATACTGTTATTTCTCTGGCGGTTGCTCCACGCTTCAGTCATATTTCCACTTATGTGTATTTTTCCCTATCAGTGCTTCATGCTTATGCATATTTATGTCTTTCCCCCAAATAAGAAAAAAACTTCCTCTACCCTCTTCTCTTGGCACATTACTATTGTCTCAAGTTTTAAGTCTGAAATGGTGCAGATATTTTTTGGCAAGGGAGGGAGGTGGATCATTGTTTGTTAAATCAAAACTTTCCTAGTATCATTTTTTTATTTAAAAATTATCTTTAACGTGTACAATTCAGTGTTTTTGTTGTTGTTTATTCACAAGATCGTGCAACTATCACCACTGCTGCTGCTGCTGCTAGGTCGCTTCAGTCGTGTCCAACTCTGTGCGACCCCATAGACGTCTGGCAGCCCACCAGGCTCCCCCGTCCCTGGGATTCTCCAGGCAAGAACACTGGAGTGGGTTGCCATTTCCTTCTCCAGTGCATGAAAGTGAAAAGTGAAAGTGAAGTCGCTCAGTCGTGTCCGACTCTCAGCGACCCCATGGACTGCAGCCTACCAGGCTCCTCCATCCATGGGATTTTCCAGGCAAGAGTACTGGAGTGGGGTGCCATTGCCTACGTATCCAAAATATTTTCATTGCCCCCAAAAGAAACCCTGTATCCCTTAGTAGCCACTCCTCACCTCCTGCCTCAGCCCCCGGCAATCACTAATCTGCCTTCTGTTTCTGTGAATTTTCCTTTTCTGAACATTCTGTATAAATGGATATAATATGTGGCCTTCTAAACTAACTTCTTTGACTTAGCATGTTTTCGA
This sequence comes from Bubalus bubalis, assembly GCF_019923935.1. Classification (NCBI taxonomy): domain Eukaryota; kingdom Metazoa; phylum Chordata; class Mammalia; order Artiodactyla; family Bovidae; genus Bubalus; species Bubalus bubalis. Next base: position 47,920,660 of record NC_059161.1, read on the forward strand.
GGCTCATTCCTGTCATATCATATATCGATACTTCATTTCTTTTTATTTCTTAGTGTGTTTTTGCTTCTTTTTGGAGCAGTTCTCCTTTTTTTTTTCTTTTATTTTTTTGTGTCTTTTTTTTTTTTTTTTTAAGCTGGAGGATAATTGCTTTACAATGTTCTGCTGGTTTCTGCTGTACAACAACATGAATCAGTCATAATTATATATATATATCCCCTCCCTCTTGAGCCCTCCTCCCATCCCCCCTCTCTAGGTCATCATGGAGTACCAGGCTGGGCTCCCAGTGTTACAGAGCAGCTTCCCTGTGTTACACATGATTGTTACATAAGTCAATGCTGCTTTCTCAATTCATCCTATCCTCTCCTTCTCCTTGTAGACTGTGTCTACAAGTCTGTTCTCTATGTCTGTGTCTCTATTCCTACACTGCAAATAGGTTCATCAGTACCATTTTTTTAGATTCCATATATATGCATTCAGTCAGTCAGTCAGTTCAGTTGCTCAGTTGTGTCCAACTCTTTGCGACCCCATGAATCGCAGCACGCCAGGCCTCCCTGTCCTTCACCAACTCCCGGAGTTCACTCAGACTCAAGTCCATCGAGTCAGTGATGCCATCCAGCCATCTCATCCTCTGTCATCCCCTTCCCCTCCTGCCCCAAATCCCTCCCAGCATCAGAGTCTTTTCCAATGAGTCAACTCTTCACATGAGGTGGCCAAAGTATTGGAGTTTCAGCATCAGCATCAGTCCTTCCAATGAACACCCAGGATTGATTTCCTTTATGATGGACTGGTTGGATCTCCTTGCAGTCCAAGGGACTCTCAAGAGTCTTCTCCAACACCACAGTTCAAAAGCATCAATTCTTCGGCGCTCAGCCTTCTTCACAGTCCAACTCTCACATCCATACATGACCACTGGAAAAACCATAGCCTTGACTAGATGGACCTTTGTTGGCAAAGTAATGTCTCTGCTTTTCAATATGCTGTCTAGGTTGGTCATAACTTTCCTTCCAAGGAGTAAGTGTCTTTTAATTTCATGGCTGCAATCACCATCTGCAGTGATTTTGGAGCCCAAAAAAATAAAGTCTGACACTATTTCCACTGTTTCCCCATCTATTTCCCATGAAGTGATAGGACCACATGCCATGATCTTCGTTTTCTGAATGTTGAGCTTTAAGCCAACTTTTTCACTCTCCTCTTTCACTCTCATCAAGAGGCTTTTTAGTTCCTCTTCACTTTCTGCCATAAGGGTGGTGTCATCTGCATATCTGAGGTTATTGATATTTCTCCTGGCAATCTTGATTCCAGCTTGTGCTTCCTCCAGCCCAGCGTTTTTCATGAGGTACTCTGCATATAAGTTAAATGAGCAGGGTGACAAAATACAGCCTTGAAGTACTCCTTTTCCTATTTGGAACCAGTCTGTTGTTCCATGTCAAGTTCTAACTGTTGCTTCCTGACCTGCGTATAGGTTTCTTAAGAGGCAGGTCAGGTGGTCTGGTATTCCCATGTCTTTCAGAATTTTCCACAGTTTGTTGTGAATATACGATATTTGTTTTTCTGTTTCTGATTTACTTCACTCTGTATAACAGGCTCTAGGTTCATCCACCTCAGTTCAACTGACTCACTTAATTTCCCTTCTTGAAGTTTCTCTCCTAAAAAGTCTTGTGCTGCTACTGCTACGTCACTTCAATCGTGTCCGACTCTGTGCGACCCCATAGACAGCAGCCCACCAGGCTCCCCCGTCCCTCAGATTCTCCAGAACACTGGAGTAGGTTGCCATTTCCTTCTGCAATGCATGAAAGTGAAAAGTGAAAGTGAAGTCGCTCAGTCGTGTCCGACCCTCAGCGACCCCATGGACTACAGCCCACCAGGATCCTCCATCCATGGGATTTTCCAGGCAAGAGTCCTGGAGAGGGGTGCCATTGCCTTCTCCAAAAAAGTCTTGTAGAGAGGCACATATCTGGGGTATAAATTTTCCTTAGACCAAATATGCTTCAGAATAGCTTCATTTTATGCTCAAGTTTAAATAAAAATTGACTGAATAGAAATGTTTAGGTTCAAAGTATTTTTCCAAATATTTTTCTCCTTGTTTATTTCTTTCCCTTAGAGGTCATAGTACAGTCTTACTTTTGTCTTCCATACCTTTTAACTTTTCTCTTATTCTTTCCTTTCTTGATGCTTTCTTTGAGAGTTCTTTGACCTGAATTTTCCAGTTCATTAAATCTTTCTTCATCTGCATCCATTCTGATATTTAATCTACCCATTGAATTTTTTACTTGGAGAATTATATTTTTCTGTACACAACATTTCTAGTACACAATAGTCACTTGTTCCTCTTGCAGGTGTACAATACCCTCCTTAATTTTGAGGGTTCTCAATTTTGCTCATTTTAAATTCTTGTTCTGTCTCTCCCATTAATTTTGTTTTATCTGGGAAGCAGTTGTTTTGTTTTTCTCTGTGAGTTTATCTTTTCTTCTATGGAGATTTTCAACTGCATTGGTTACCAGGGTTTGCCTTGGAGGAGGGGAGAAAACCTTGCTGTGCTTTCCAGAATAGCTTAGGTTTGAAGGTTGGGGCTGCTCCCAAAGGTGAACAAACTCTTGTATTGCATTCCTGCTCACCCACTCCCCGTTTGCCCTACTTTAGATATCATCTGTTCCCCAGGGATCTCCAAGTACTTCTGTTCCAGGAAAAGTGGATGTGAGTGGGTGACATGGGGGAGAAGCTTGGGCTCCTGCCCATCAGCCTGCCTGCCTTTATTCTGTCTCCTCTTCTGGCAGGCCCTGGCACTGCCCTCATGTTACCTCTCCAGGTCTACCTTTCCTAGGTGCTGTGTTAATATTGCTGCACAAAGTGATCTTTGCAGGCAAATGCAAACAAGGGAAGGGGAACAAGAGAAAGGAAGGTATCTGGTGGCTCTGGCCTTTACCTCCGGACCACACTCCTCCCTTGTTACTTGTTGAGCTCAGCTTTGTAGCCCTCCAGTCTCAGCCTCTCCATGTGGTGTCTTCATCCAGGATTAGATTCAGGGGAGAGAGTCAGTATCTCATGCTACTTTGCCATTTTTCAGCCTTAAAGTATTATATCTTGTCTTTAAAATATGAAAGAAACATTAATTTGACTTCAAATCAAGGCTATTCTGACATTTGATTGGTAGGGCATTCAGAATAAAATGTGCAAGCCCTTGGATTTAAGTGTGTTTTAATAGCCTTTATATACAAAAATGAGATCATTTAAAAACTCAATGGTCTGATTAATATTTTATCTTAATAGAAGCCCAGATACTGAGCTCAACCAATAACTCCACTCTCAGAGAGGGTTCAGTTGGTTGGTGTTTGGCTCTCAATTTCTAAATATAGAAAGTGGGAAGATGCTTGTAAGGACATCTGTCTGGGCAATTGCCAGCCCTGCTTTCAAAGGCAATCCATTAATACAACTATTGGAGAGGGTGGGTTTTGGAGGGGGAGTATACATTTGAATAATTTCTTCATTCAAAAAACATTTATTGAAATGGAAACCCACTCCAGTATTCTTGCCTGGGAAATCCCATGGACAGGGGAGCCTGGGGGGCTCTTGTGTCCATGGGGTTGAAAGAGTCGGAAAGACCAAGCAACTAAACAACAGCAATACTGTGTGCCAGACTTGATGCTAATATATTCACAAGATAGTCTTTTATGTGAGTGATAACCAGAGTTTTAAAGTATAAACTGATCATATATTTCATAACATTGAACATATAGTCTGAAGAAAGAGTTCTATTCTTGTTCTGTTAAAATTCTGGCCTGTGCTAAAGTTAGACTATGTTATCCAAGAAACTTTATTCCAATGATACTTTGATGGTTAAAGAAATACTGTATCAGAGAGATGGCTATTTCTGTAGACTACCCCTTTAGACCCTGGTGTGGAAAAGTTGGCATCCTGGCCTGCAGACATGGAGCCAAGAGCAAAGAATCAGCAGAGGGACTCCTAGGCAGATACTGGGGTTGTTTTGGCCCAGATGTAGCACAATAAATTATCTGGAAACTAGTCAAAGTGTGGGTTCTAGGATCTTTCCAAGAGATATTGAACTAGTGTCTCCAGGGTTGCTGGCCCTGACATCTGAAAAATTTGGGGCCTTGTCTATGTGTGGATCCCTTCTGTGATCCTAGGGCAGACCAGATGGGAACTGCTCACATGGAAAGAAGAAAAGGGTGGCCCCAGTCAGTTCAGTCAGTTCAGTCGCTCAGTCGTGTCCGACTCTTTGCGACCCCATGAATCGCAGCACACCAGTCCACCACCAACTCCCGGAGTTCACTCAGACTCACGTCCATCGAGTCGGTGATGCCATCCAGCCATCTCATCCTCTGTCGTCCCCTTTTCCTCCTGCCCCCAATCCCTCCTAGCATCAGAGTCTTTTCCAGTGAGTCAACTCTTCGCATGAGGTGGCCAAAGTACTGGAGTTTCCAGGGGACAGGCAACTATAGAGAGACACTGGAGTCATAGTTAAAATGAATTAATACTAGTTAGTTAAAATATGGAGAAGACAATGGCACCCCACTCCAGTACTCTTGCCTGGAAAATCCCATGGATGGAGGAGCCTGGTGGGCTGCAGTCCATGGGGTCACGAAGAGTCAGACATGACTGAGCGACTTCACTTTCACTTTTCACTTTTATGCATTGGAGAAGGAAATGGCAACCTACTCCAGTGTTCTTGCCTGGAGAATCCCAGGGACGGGGGAGCCTGGTGGGCTGCCATCTATGGGGTCGTACAGAGTTGGACACGACTGAAGCGACTTAGCAGCAGCAGCAGTTAAAATATATTCATAAGAGCTGAGTTGATAAGTTCTGAGAAATAAGATTATGTTCAAGATAAACATATGTGATAATAGAATTGTTCACATTTCATTGTGTTATGACAGGGGAGCCAAGAGTTAGGTATAGGATGAGTAAAGCAAATTAAGATCCAGAGCACCAAAACATGGTAGAACTTAACTTTAATTAGAGCCTGTGTCTGTTGTCATGCATGAAGACCCTGTCAAAATTCCACTGGTGGATAGAGAGATTATTTTTCAAAGTCCTTAAGGGCTTCCCTGGTGGCTCAGATGGTAAAAAAAAAAAAAAAAAAAAAAATCTGCCTGCAATGTAAGAGACCTGGATCCAATCCCTGGGTGGAGAAGATCCCCTAGAGGAGAAAATAGCAACCCACTTCAATATTCGTGCCTGGAGAATCCCCAGAGGAGCCTGAGGGGCTGCAGTCCACAGCGGCACAAAGAATTGGATACAACTGAGCAACTAAGCGTGTGCGCGCACACATACACACACACACATGTGTCGCTAGACGTAAGAGATGTAGTTTGATTACTGGATTGGGAAGATCCCCTGGAGAAGGAAATGGCAACCCACTCCAGTATTCTTGCCTGGAGAATCCCATGGACGGAGGAACCTGGAGGGTTAAGGTCCACAGGGTCGAAAAAAAGTCGAGAACAACTGAAGCGACTAAGCATGCAGGCAAGGGGGAAGATGCCATACTCATTTGTCCATTCACTCACTGATTTATTCATTTGATCAAGCAGCTAGATGTGACATATTCATTACACAGCAAATGCTGAGGGCCTCTTGCATTGCAGGCATTGTATAAATGTAAGACTGGAAAGGCAGGCAGGGGCTAAACCACCCAAGGCCAGGTATAGTTTTGTTCTTATCCTAAAGGCAAATGGAAGTCACTGAGTGAGTCTGAGAAGAAAAGTAACACACTCAGATAGCATGTTGAAAAACCATTCCCCTGCAGCGTGGAGGAGAGATCGGAGGGGACAGCCATGGCTGCAGGCAGGCCAGATGGGAGACTATCAGTTTCCAGATGAGAAGCAGTGGTTTGGACCGGGTGGTACAGAAGTAACAAGAAATGGACAGATAGATAGTTCCGAGATAAAATTACATTGGTAGGACATGATACTAGATTGAGTATGGAGAGTTGGGTCTTCGTTGCTGTACTTGGGCTTTCTCTAGTTGGGGTGAGTGGGAGCTGCTTGTGCACAGGCTTCTCACTGCAGTGGCTTCTCCTGTTGTGAAGCACGGGCTCCAGAGCTCAGGCTCAGTAGTTGTGGCACTTGGGCTTAGTTGCCCTGCGGCATGTGGAATCTTCCTGGATCAGAGATCGAACCTGAGTCCCCTGAGTTGGTGGGGAGATTCTTAACCACTGGACCACCAGGGAAGTCCTGTGGGGAGCTTTCTAGGGAGAGGGAGATGCCAGAAATCACTCCCAGACTTCTAGCTTGATCAGCTAAATGGATGATGGTACCATTATTCACTGAGAGAGAAAACAATGGAAGAAGTTAGGCCTGAATTACGATGCTTAGAGTCAAGCCATGTCCTCTGGCTACTTCTGTTCCCCTCGTGCCCCTAACAGACCCTTTAATTCCCACCATAGTCCCTTCATTGACCACTTTGGCTACCTCCAAAGAGCACTGACTCATCATTATCAGGGTCATGCTCTGGAGAAAACTGTTTGCTAAACTAGTTGATGACCATTAAGGGAAGGCCATTAGGTAAAATAATTGGGAGAGGACATGAAATTACCAAGCCCCACCCCAGCAATGGTGGGAAGAACCTGGATGGTTTAGTTTGGGAAATTCTTTGATATGGTTACCGAGCCATTGGCATTCACCTTTCTGGCTATTGTAGGTAAGCCCTTCCCCCACACGTTTATCTGAGTTGGTTAACAAGCATGGCCTGTTTTGAGTGTCCTTTGTTGCCCCCCCTCCTTTTTTTTTTCTGACTGCTCTGGAGCTTATGAATAGGAAAATGTTGAAAAGGCAGGCAGAAAACTTTATTCAGCCAGATTGATATTTTATTGATCCCACCATGTACAAAACACTTAGTTTTTTGAAGAGGTAAGAAAGAAATGGCTCCCAATAAAAGAAAAAGGAGAAGCAAAAATAACCAGGTAATCCATAAATTGTACAATCAACTCTTAAAAAATTTAAGGGAAGTGTGGTCAATTACCAGGAGGCCCTCGGGACAAGAGCTGGGAGCTCAGCAGAGGCAGGAGACCAAGTTTTAGTGGTTTATTTGAGGGTGGGGTGGATGCTGGCAAGCTGCTTGGAGCTATGCAGGAGTATTGAGGCTAGAATTTTATAGACTTTGGCTGTTTCTTGTCCTCTCAGTTTATTGCTGGAAAGGATCACTAAAACTCTCAACCAGGAGTAAATCAAAAGTTATAAACACATCTTCCTGGAAAACATACCCTCTGTATGTAATTTTCGAGAAAATGGAATTAATTCTCCCTATTTAGTGTGTGAGGTGACCACCTAAAACTATCCAAATGGAAAATAATGTTTAGAAAATGTTACAGGGTAAAAGAAGAAAGGGTAAGCATATCCCTTCATTTTGAGACTCAGAAATAAGAAGGGAGTCCATCCACACATGGGGGGTGTAGGGCCTCAGGAGTTTCTGAATAATGTCATGAAATTGTGTAGGGAACAGTGTGGGAAACTGAGGGAGTGGCTTAAATATCATTTTCTGGCTGCCTGCTGAGAACCTGAATCAGGCCCTGCAGATAGTCCTCTTAACAATCCTGTCAAATGGATTTTGTATCTCCACTTTTACAGAAAAGAATATGAAGGTTTAGTGATACTGGTCACACAGCTAATACAGGACAGAAAGATATGCATGTATGCTCAGTTGTGTCCAACTCTTTGCAACCCCATGGATTGTAGCCCACCAGGCTCTTCTGTTCATGGAATTTTCCAGGCAAGAATACTAGAGAGGGGTGCCATTTCCTTCTCCAGGGGATCTTCCTGACCCAGGGATTGAACCCAGGTCTCCTGCATTGCAGGCAGATTCTTCACTACTGCACCACTCAGTCAGACCCAGAAGAGTTCTGCTGGATTCCACAGTCTATGACGTGGTGCTGTCTCCTGTTGTCAGTGCCCTTCCCACTCCTTTGGTTTTTTTCCCCAACACTGTAGAGAATTACTCAGGCTATGAGCTGCATAAAAGGTTCCCACAGCTGCCTTGTCCCCAAGGCACCGGGCACTTAGAGCAGCGGTTGTTTCTGAGTGTGGTCCCTGGGCCAGTAGCCTTGGCATCACCTGGAACTAGTCAGATGTAAACATTCTCAAGCTCCACCCCTGAACTAATGAACAGGAACCTCTAGGGTGGGACCTAGTCATCTGTGCTGTAACTAGCCCTCCAGGGGATTCTGAGGAAACCAGAGACTTGGAGGGATTCCTGGGGAACTTTGCCAGGGCCTCTCCAAGAAGTACTCTAGAGTAACTCAAGGAAGTAACTAAGAGCTCTCCAGGGCTCAGCTTTCCATGGGTGACAGCTCCTTTCCTGAGGGTCTACACGGGGGCCTCTGACATCTATAGCATGTGCCTGGCACTGTAGGAAAAGCTCCCGGAGGCTTCTTTCTCCAGCCATCTGGCCTTGACTCTCTGGGACTTATAAACCAGGCCAGCTGGTTCTCCCTTGCCATTGCAGAACAGAAAGTCGCCCAGCCAGGTGGAGGCTCTCGTCACGTTCCCCTCTGTGTTCACATCCTCTCCCTGGTGGAGAAGCAGGCAGCTTGGAGGAGAACAAGATGCTCTGGCCAGAGCTCCTGCAGGCTGAGGCTCGTGGGAGGAGGGCCTCGTATTTGAAGGGGTTGTGATCCCACACCTGGGAAAGGTGTGTACTTCCGCAGAGAAGCAAGTAGGGAGCCAAAGACAATGTGCCAGAAAAAAAGACTTCCAGTTGGTGCTAACTCAGAGGATGTGGGTGTTAAATGGCAGCCTGTGGCAAAAGGAGTTAAACACAGAAAGCCACACATACCTGAGACCAGGAGTCACACATGGAGACCATCCAGATTAAATAATAGGTGTTAGACGTTAGAGCCTTTCCAAGTTTCTAAAATATCATTAACTGGCTGATACTGATGTAGCCAGTCCATAGACCATTATCTGGAGACCATTGCTGCCTTTCACAATATGATGAGTGCCTGCCTGCTCCAGATAAAGGCCAGATAAGGATTTGTGTGAATTTTCATTAAAGTCACTTGAAACTTTGTTTTTAATTAGTTGGTACATTGGCTTGACTGTTTTCACAGAGATGAAAAACAGAGGGCTAAATCAGATAGAAGATTTATTTCTCTTTTACATTAAAAAGTCTGAGCTGGCTGGGCATCCAGAGAGGTGTGCTGACCAGATGGATCCACAGTGTTACCCCAGTGACCCAGGACACTTCTCTCTTGTTGCCTGCCCCCATCCACATGACCAGAAGTGGCTCATCAGTTCCACAACAGTGCTCCAACCCTAGGGAAGAGGCAAAGAGCTGAGGCAGAGCGCAGAGTCAGCTTGGTCTGCTGTGGCAGCTACTACAGACTGGGCAGCTTAAACAATAGATATTCATCTCTCTTAGTCTGGAGGTGGCAATTTTGAGATCAGAATGCCAGTGGGATCAGGTCCTGAGGAAGGCTCTCTTCCTGGCTTGTGGAGGGCCATTTTCTTGCTCAATCCTCACATGGCAGAGAGAGCAAGCTCTGGTCTCTCGCTCTCTTTTTGTCCTATAAGGGCTATAATGCGCTTCCCTGGCGGCTCATACAGCAAAGAGTTCACCTGCAATGCAGGAGACCTGGATTCAATCCCTGGGTCAGGAAGATCCGTTGGAGGAGGGAATGGCTACCGATTCCAGTATTCTTGCCTGGAAAATTCCATGGACAGAGGAGCCTGGTGGGCTACAGTCCATGGGGTCCCAAAGAGTTGGACACGACTGAGCAACTAACACACACACAAGGACTGTAATCTTGTCATGGGTCCCTACCTTCATGACCTTATCTAAATGTAATTACCTCCCAAAGGTCCTACCTCTTAATTTTGTTACATGAGGGTTAGGACTTTCACAGAGAAACTTTGGGGGGAAACAAACATTGAATCCACAACACAGGGTAAACAGCTTCTTGTTAATTATGTAACCCCAAAGTTACAGGCATTACTTTTCACTCACATCTTATTGGTTAAAATCTGTTCACATGACCACATCTGTTGTCAGGGAAGTGCAGGAACTAAAATCTTTATCTGAGTAGCCATTGCTCACCTAAAATTCGGAGAGTTTGGGTATTAAAAGGAAAAGGAGAAAACGGTTACTGAGAGTTAATTCATTTCTTCCCAAAGGGCTTTATCACTATAGCTCTCTTTCCCAAGCCAACACTTTTTACCCTTATGCTCTGTCTCTTGTCCTGTCTGCGTATGTGTGCTGCCCTCCTTTGTTCATACGTGAGGCCCTAGACGTTGTGAAGATCTCTCAGAGGCTGTGACCAGGTCTGGACCTGCCGCACTGGATGTCATATCTGAGGTTGCCTAGAGCTATGTTTCCTACGGTGAGGGTGGGTGACTGAAGGTGAAGGTAAGGACTCAATAAATGACGGGGTCCAGCGGTCCTGGACTCACCCCCTATTGCCTCACTTAATGGAGACAAATGTGCCCTCCACGGAGAAAGATTATAGTAACGACATCAGACATCGCCTCTGCAAGGTGCCTGGCAGATGCTGACCAAGAACCTGTGCAGTACTTGGGGATGAATCCGTGCTTTTCACTCAGGCACACTGGCTCTTCCCAAGGTTTCCAGCTTGTGCAGGAGGTTGGACTTCTCCCTTGGTGAAAATATACATCTTATTCCTAAACTTTCTCAAGAGAAAGATGACTCTGCCTCCCTCATGTCTGGTTTCAAAGCATATAGTTCTCACTGTAACCAAAAGTCCCAAATCTTTGCCCTAAGGCTATGGTCAGAAATCTATTCAAGTATTAATGAAAACCAGGGCTGCCAGGACTCACTGTAGGCTTCAGATCTTTGAGAGGCAGATTAATAACCATGTTTATGTCCTTGGGGGCATTGTTGTGCGCAAACTTTACTGCATATTAGAGTCATCTGGGGAATCTGTTTAAATGCATGTTTTGGCCCCATTTCCAGAGATTCTGACTCAGTAGTTTTGGGGTACAACTCGGGAAGCTACATTTCCTAAAAAATCCCTTCCAGGGAATTCACAGGCTACACTTTGAGAAATGGTATTTATTTCTCCGAGTACCATTTCTGTGTGAAATTAGACAATCAGAAAGAAAAGCTCTAGTATTGTGTTATCTCCATCCCTTTAAAGAATGCCTTTAATATGTCAACACTTCATGCTATATGTTCAGACGTTATGAATAAACTTGGTCTAAAGAAGTGCTTTTCTGTATTCAGAATCCTGGGCTTTATTGAAGGTATCACTTGATGCTCATGCATAAGGACACATATGATGAATTTCTTCTGGGATTTAGTAAAGATGGTATTTTCTCCACAAAAGATGTGTCTGTATGTTTATATTTATACATTTAGTGGGAGATAAGGAAGGAAATGCAGCTCAAATTTTGTCATCTAATGCAGGTCCCTTTTTGCTTCAGTATCTATCAGGCCCCTCCTGTCCTCCGGTCTTCCACTGCCACTTACTCCCAGATTCTCTGCTGCATCCGAATCCAGAACTATGGAACCCCAGCTTGGCAGCATATTAGGAACTGCTCTCTGTACGGAGGAAATCTGATGTTGCCATAACTGTGCTCCCTTATGAGCTTTTAATTAGAGCCCAAGCCTTTGTCATAGTTGGTGTTGCCATCTCCTGCCCAGGTCCTGGCTTTCCCTCCAGGGCTTGCCAGGATCAGGCCTGTCCCTGTCCCCAGGTCCTAACACTTGCTTCCTGCCGGCTCCTTACCCTACCCCTTGGGAGCTGGATCCTGCTTTTGTTATCATTCCAATTGACTGCATTCTTGGCTCCAAAGTGAAGTATAATGATTACCATTCCTGATAGCTACCAACACCAAAATTCATGATGGCCTGAAAGTCCCAACAAACCAGAAAGCAAGAGCAGCACCATTTCCCTCATGAACGGAAAATTTATGGGAAAAATTCACAATCACTGCAATTAATTTATGAGGTAACAGGCTTCCTTTGTGCCTTCAAGTTCTCTGGAGATTATCTATCTCTCTTTTTATTATCTGTCTATCTGGGCTTCCCAGGTGGTGCTAGTGGTAAGGAACCTGCCTGCCTATGCAGGAGATGTGCATTCAATTCCTGGGTTGGGAAGATCCCTGGAGTAGGAAATGGCAACCACTCCAGTATTCTGGCCTGGGGAATCCCATAAAGAGAGGAGCTACAGTCCATGGGGTCGAAAAGAGTTGGAAATGACTGAACACACACATATATGCATCTATTTACCTATCTATCACTGACCTTGCTGCTATTAGGAATTGACTCATGCTGTTATGAATGCTGAGAGGTTCCACCATCTGCAGTTAGTGAGCTGATCACCCAGGAATGCTGATGGTGTAATTCAGGCCTTCAGCAGATTGGATGAGGCCCATCCATATAAGGGAGAGCAATCTGCTTTACTCAGTCTACAAACAACATAAGTACAGTCCTGCCCTTGGGGATTTTACAGACTGTAGAGAAAGGTGACATTGAAAAAGCAATTTAAAGTTCCTTAAGTGTGGCCAAGGTAGGGAGAGAAAAGGGATTCAAAGGGACCATTAATCTTGCCTGAGAATGAGATAGGGAGAACTAAGTTAAGATTTGTGATATCTAGGAAAACAGGAAGAACACAAGACATGCAAGATATGAAGGTAAATCAGTTCCAGCCTGGTAGCAGATGAGGACGAGCCTAGAGAGGCAGGCAGGAGCCAGGGGTGGGGAGCACTACAGACTTCGGCAATTAGAGACAATCAGAAATACTGAAGGGATTTAAGAAGAGGAGTGACATGGTCAAGTCACTCTGGAGTCAGTGTGTAATAGTCTTAAATAAAAAATGAAAAGATACTAAACATGTTCTTTTTTTCTTTTTAGTTTTTTATTTTATATTGAAGCATAGTTGATTAACAATGTTGTGTTAGCTTCAGGTGTACAGCAAAGTGATTCAGATATATATATATACATGCATCTATTTTTCAAATTCTTTTCCCATTTAGGTTGTTACTAACACTGAGCAGAATTCCCTGTGCTGTACAGTAGGTCCTTATTGGTTATTCATTTTAAATAGAGCAATATGTGTGTGTCAATCCCATATTCCCTCAGTTCAGTTCAGTCGCTCAGTCGTGTCCTACTCTTTGCAACCCCATGAATCGCAGCACGCCAGGCCTCCCTGTCCTTCACCAACTCCTGGAGTTCACTCAAACTCACATCCATCGAGTCAGTGATGCCATCCAGCCATCTCATCCTCTGTCGTTCCCTTCTTCTCCCGCCCCCAATCCCTCCCAGCATCAGAGTCTTTTCCAATGAGTCAACTCTTTGCATGAGGTGGCCAAAGTACTGGAGTTTCAGCTTTAGCATCATTCCTTCCAAAGAATACTCAGGGCTGATCTCCTTTAGAATGGACTGGTTGGATCTCCTTGCAGTCCAAGAGACCCTCAAGAGTCTTCTCCAACACCACAGCTCAAAAGCATCAATTCTTGGGCGCTCAGCTTTCTTCACAGTCCAACTCTCACATCCATACATGACCATCCATCCATAGCCTTGACTAGACGGACTTTGTTGGCCAAGTAATGTCTCTGCTTTTGAATATGCTATCTAGGTTGGTCATAACTTTCCTTCCAAGGAGTAAGTGTCTTTTAATTTCATGGCTGCAGTCACCACCTGCAATGATTTTGGAGCTCCCCAAAATAAAGTCTGACACTGTTTCCACTGTTTCCCCATCTATTTCCCATGAAGTGATGGGACCAGATGCCATGATCTTCATTTTCTGAATGTTGACTTTTAAACCAACTTTTTCACTCTCCTCTTTCACTCTCATCAAGAGGCTTTTTAGTTCCTCTTCACTTTCTGCCAAGATGGGCGGGTCATGGTGGGGAGGTCTGACAGAATGTGGTCCACTGGAGAAGGGAATGGCAAACCATTTCAGTATTCTTGCCTTGAGAACCCCATGAACAGTATGAAAAGGCAAAATGATAGGATACTGAAAGAGGAACTCCCCAGGTCAGTAGTTGCCCAATATGCTACTGGAGATCAGTGGAGAAATAACTCCAGAAAGAATGAAGGGATGGAGCCAAAGCAAAAACAATACCCATATTCCCTAAGTATTCCTTATTCAGGTCTGTTCAGTCGCTCAGTTGTGTCCAACTCTTTGTGTCCTTATTACTCAGCCATTAAAAAGAATTAAATAGTGCCATTTGCGGCAATGTGGATGGAACTAGAGATTGTCATACTGAGTGAAGTAAGTCAGATGGAGAAAGTGAAATATCATATGATATCATTTATGTGCAAAATCTAAAAAAAATGATACAAAGAGATATTATTTTTGAAGTCCAATTTAAGTGTTTTTTATGATATGATAATTTTTTAGTTTCTTTTACTTATGTGATTATTTGGCTGCACTGAGTCTTAGTTGCAGCACTCAAGATCTTTAGTTGTGGCATGGTGGTGGACTCAGTTGCAGCACGTGGGATCTAGTTCCCTGACCAGGGATGAAACCCTGCCTGCCCCGCTGCGTTGGGAGCATGGAGTCTTGGCCACTGGACCAGCAGGGAAGTCCCTGACAACTTTTAAATTTCTATTGATCATTGTATTTTATTAGTTACAACATCAAACTGGTTCCTTACATAGTTTCTAAGGATGAGAAATAATCCATGGCTAAGTGATGAATATGTTATGTTCTATTATGGTCATTTCTAATTAACCTTCATAACATGCAAGTCTGTTATTAAAACTCATGGGTTTCAGGTTTGAAGGAGAATGGATACATGTATAAGGATGGTTGACTCCCTTTGCTGTTCACCTGAAACTACCACAGCATTGTTAATTGGGTATTCCCCAATACAAAATAAAAGGTTTACAGTTTGGGGAAAAACCCTGATGGGTTCAAAGTGATTTTATCAACCTAATAAAATCCAGAGCAAGGGTTTTATAAAGGACTAGATCATAGAGAAGGCAATGGCCACCCACTCCAGTACTCTTGCTTGGAAAATCCCATGGGTGGAGGAGCCTGGTAGGCTGCAGTCCGTGGGGTCGCTAAGAGTCGGGCACGACTGAGCGACTTCACTTTCGCTTTTCACTTTCATACGTTGGAGAAGGAAATGGCAACCCACTCCAGTGTTCTTGCCTAGAGAATCCCAGGGATGGGGGAGCCTGGTGGGCTGCCGTCTATGGGGTCGCACAGAGTCGGACATGATTGAAGCGACTTAGCAGCAGTAGCACCAGATCATGAAGATTACCTCTGACAGAGAGCGGTGCAGACTCACTGAGATGTCAGTGTTGCACCTGTGACGTGTGTTTTCATCTTTCTCCCAAGCTCACTATTAATTTCCCTCTTTATCCGGCCCTGCTCCCTGAATCACTGTTAAGTCTCCACAGCTTCAAGATAAAACATGTTGGGCTTCCCTGGTGGCTCAGATGGTAAAGAATCTGCCTGTAATGCAGGGGACTCGGGTTCAATCCCTGGATCAGGAAGATCCCCCCAGAGAAGGGAATGGCAACCCACTCCAGTAATCTTGCCTGGAGAACCCCATGGACAGAGGAGACTGGCAGGCTAATGTCCATGGGGTCACAAAGAGTTGGACAAGATTAAGTGACCAACACTTTCAGGACTTAGTTGCAAATGAGTGAAATTCCAACTCAAAATGACTGGAGGAGAGATGGGAATTCGGGCTTGTTGTTGGGTATGATAGGCTGTAGGGCTCAGCTGGTCTCTTAGGAGCTCCCTCTGACCTTTCCTATGGGTCAGTTTGCTTGTAGGGAAGCACCCTGCTTATGGTGGCAAATGACTGTCAGTAGATTTGGCCTTACCTTGTCTCACCTTCTCAGGACATCCAGCAGAATGTCCCTTCTCCAGCAGTTTCAGTTAAAGTCTTAGAATTGAACCCTCTGTGTTCCCATTGGCCTGGGTCACAAAACACTTCAGGAGTTCGGGCTGGGACCAGTCCCATAAAACCCAGATGGACTGAGAGTGGGGAGAGGAATTGCTACAGGAAAAGAAAGACCACTAATGTCCACATGAGCACTAAGTAGGGGCCAGGTCTGAAGCCTTCCCAAGGGCAAGTCTGAGAGGATGCTCTCAGTGGGTCTGCTCAGTGCTGTGCCCACACTGAGCTCTGGCTCACCCGAGCTCTCAGGAACTCCTGGCTGGGCAGCTTGGCTGAAGGTTGCCCTCCCAGCTCCAAACCTTTGGTTGTGATGGTTCTTTGGTTCTATTTGATGGCCCTGTTGGGGCTCTCAGGTGCCCTCCTGTTCTCCACAACTCTGGCTCCAGCAGTCACCCTTCTTCTCCCTTGACATCTCCCGAGTTTTTCACCTACTGTCCCTGACCTGTGCACCTGGAGTTTCAAATGTGGCCACTGATCACTGTGCTACATCCATAGAATGTGTGAACGCTGCTGGTATCCAAATGTCATCCAGTGGACTCATTAAATGCCGCCATTCATCTCCATGGAGAGAAAACAAGAACAAGGCAGGGTCTTGGAGATCTGAGGAGAGCCTCACCCCACGCGCCCCTTCTCCTGGGCTCAGTGTAAGCACATCCTGCCGCTGGAGGGCTACAATGGCAAGTGTTGTCTCAGCCGCCATGACCTTCCATTATTTTTAAGTAGCTGTAGCCAAACAAAAGACAAATGAAAACTTTCTCTGCTTGATATTGAAAAAAATCACTGGCATGTCATATGGTAATTCATTAAAGACTCCTCATTCATCAGAACAATTCATTTTTGTTTGAAGAGGCTGAATAAGCAGTTTCTTGCTGATTTCACTGTCAGCCTCTCTGGCCACATGTGGCTCCAGTTCATTTGCAGTGATTTTATTCCTAAATATTAAGAGTTTGGGGGGAATATGTGGAATTATTTAAATCAAATTGGGCTATTTTACTTAGATACCTCTTTTACATTCTTTCTTTTACAATTCTAATATCCAGGACTGGAATTTAATTTTTTCCCCCCTTTGGATGAAGAGATACACAAGTAGACTCTTTTCTTTTTTTCAGAAATTAAAATCTACCCAGTTGGCTTGAATCTACTGCTGAACTGAGCACAGGAAACTGATTTCTGGCTAATTTTAAAAGTTTATATATATATATATATATATATATATATATAAATATCTCAAACTAGGGGGAATTGTTGTTTTGATCAGTTGCTGTTGTTGATCGGTTGCTCCTGTTGCTGATCAGTTGCTTGGTCATGCCTGACCACAGGGACTGTAACCCACCAGGCTCCTCTGTCCATGGGATTCTCCAGGCAAGAATACTGGAGTGGGTTATACTCTTGAACCCAAATTAAACTTTGCAAATGTGTGCTTTACAAAATCCTCCTTCATCAAGCACGTCTAATTCATTTTCTGTGTAGCTATGTTTTAGCATCACAGAAATACAGTTTATGGATTTTTCCCCAAAATTCTTTCTGAAAAATCTTCAGTCAATATCTAATTTATATTATTCACCTAAAAGATTTTAACTTTTAAGAGACTCCATTTTTGTTTTTTTAGCCTTCTGGTGGATTCTCCTGTAAACCTGGTTCCCTTAGTCACGTCTCTCAGTATCTCTTTCTCTTACCTCTCATCACTGTTTCTTTTCCCCTCTGTCATATAACAGGGTTTGTCAGCTCAAAATGCTACCTGAGGTCATGCAGGTATTTTAAGTGGGTGAATAGGTTGGGAACAATAGCAGCTGTATGGGGACTCTGGGAAACCAGAGACACCTGACTGCAGGAAGGCTGACAACATTCAGCTCCAAGAGTCCCCATGAGAAAATTCAGCATGAGATTTGCCAGATCTCATACTTTCATGAAAAGCCAGAAATCTAGATTTTAGTGTGAAATATTCCAATTTTTGAAATGGTCAATTATTAAAAATTTTTAAGATCATTTCTCCCCCAAACCTATAAATGTCCCATAAGCCGTTAGAAATGTGTTATATCCACCCTTTAACCAATTTGTTTTCATTAACATCTGCTTATACTACACTGGGTTTTATTCTCCCCCCTCTCCCTCTGTACTCAGATTAGACTTGTGCAGTAACCTGGTGAATTATCTAGGGGCAGAGCACTTCCCGCAACTTGTGGCCACTTCAGGACCTGGGACCAGAGTTGTTCTCAGGAGCCAGGAGATGCACCTGGACTCTGAACTTTGCCACAATCTCTGGACAATCACTGGTTAGGAGAGTGGTGCTCTGCCTGCTGAGGCTGGAAAGGAAAAGAGCAGCTGAACTCTAGTGTCCATCTGTCCACTTCTCCCTTCTTTTCACTTGTTGCTGTCCCTTCAGCCTCTATTAGTCCAGCACTTTTGCTGCCACTACCAATACCAAGGGGCTTCCCTGATAGCTCCGCAGGCGGTAAAGAATCCGCCTGCAATGTGGGAGGCCTGAATCCGGTCCCTGGGTTGGGAAGATCCGATGAAGGTGGGAAAGGCTACCCACTCCAGTATTCTGGCCCAGAGAATTCCATGGACCGTATAGTCCATGGGGTCGAAAAGAGTTGGGACACAACTGAGTGACTTTCACTTTCACCAACACCAGGTAAGGCTGGATATAGGTTCATCTCTGTTTCCACCCATGGACACAGACACGCACAGACACACACACACCGCTACTGTTTCCTGACTTGTTTCTTCCTCTCACCTGTTCTTGATATTCATTTATTTGACCTCAACTAAAAAAAATACACGGTGTGTTTGAGGTTTCCAGTGCTGCAAATGGACTAAAGAGGTGGTATATTCTTAACTATACCAGTCCCCTAATCAGTCCACAAACTTGAATGTTAACTTTATCCGAATAACTGCAGGTTGGATTTATTTAGTACTTAAGGTTTTAAAAGCATCTTTGGAATTGTCATTTTATTTTTACCTTTATAAATAAACCCTGTGGCTTCAGTAGTGAGATATTGTCCTCCACTTTTAATACACTGGGAAACTCGTGTCAGGCTCAGGGATCAGAAATATGAAGGTCTGCAAAGAAATTCTGATGTCAGATATTAAAATATTAGCTGACCTGTATTTTCACTGAATTATATCTCTTTTCCTGTGATTTCGCTCTTTTTAACAAAAGTAATTCATCACCACTGGTATCTACCCACCTGGCTGAATCCAACAGCATTGTCAACGATGCTCTACCAGTTTTGGGTGTGACTCATCTGACCTCTGTTTGTATGATGTCTCTCAGCCAGTTAATAGAAGGTCAAGGATCAGTATTTTTTTCCTGAGTAGTATGATTTATTTATTTATTTATTTATTTATTTTTAATTTTATTTTTAAACTTTACAATATTGTATTGGTTTTGCCAAATATCAAAATGAATCTGCCACAGGTATACATGTGTTCCCCATCCTGAACCCTCCTCCCTCCTCCCTCCCCATACCATCCCTCTGGATCGTCCCAGTGCACCAGCCCCAAGCATCCAGTATCGTGCATCGAACCTGGACTGGTGACTTGTTCCATAAATGATATTATACGTATTTCAATGCCATTATCCCAAATCATCCCACCCTCTCCCTCTCCCACAGAGTCCAAAAGACTGTTCTATACATCAGTGTCTCTTTTACTGTCTCGTATACAGGGTTATTGTTACCATCTTTCTAAATTCCATATATATGCGTTAGTATACTGTATTGGTGTTTTTCTTTCTGGCTTACTTCACTCTGTATAATAGGCTCCAGTTTCATCCACCTCATTAGAACTGATTCAAATGTATTTTTTTAATGGCTGAGTAATACTCCTTTGTGTATATGTACCACAGCTTTCTGATCCATTCATCTGCTGATGGACATCTAGGTTGCTTCCACGTCCTGGCTATTATAAAGAGTGCTGCGATGAACATTGGGGTACATGTGTCTCTTTCAATTCTGGTTTCCTCAGTACGTATGCCCAGCAGTGGGATTGCTGGATCATAAGGCAGTTCTATTTCCAGTTTTTTAAGGAATCTCCACATTGTTCTCCCATAGTGGCTGTACTAGTTTGCATTCCCACCAACAGTGTAAGAGGGTTCCCTTTTCTCCACACCCTCTCCAGCATTTATTGCTTGTAGACTTTTGGATCACAGCCATTCTGACTGGCGTGAAATGGTACCTCATAGTGGTTTTGATTTGCATTTCTCTGATAATGAGTGATGTTGAGCTTCTTTTCATGTGTTTGTTAGCCATCTGTATGTCTTCTTTGGAGAAATGTCTATTTAGTTCTTTGGCCCATTTTTTGATTGGGTCATTTATTTTTCTGGAATTGAGCTCTAGGAGTTGCTTGCATATTTTTGAGATTAGTTGTTTGTCAGTTGCTTCATTTGCTATTATTTTCTCCCATTCTGAAGGCTGTCTTTTCACCTTGCTTATAGTTTCCTTTGATGTGCAGAAGCTTTTAAGTTTAATTAGGTCCCATTTGTTTATTTTTGCTTTTATTTCCAATATTCTGGGAGGTGGGTCATAGAGGATCCTGCTGTGATGTATGTCGGAGAGTGTTTTGCCTATGTTCTCCTCTATGAGTTTTATAGTTCCTGGTCTTACATTTAGATCTTTAATCCATTTTGAGTTTATTTTTGTGTACGGTGTTAGAAAGTGCTCTAGTTTCATTCTTTTACAAGTGGTTGACCAGATTTCCCAGCACCACTTGTTAAAGAGATTGTCTTTAATCCATTGTATATTCTTGCCTCCTTTGTCAAAGATAAGGTGTCCATATGTGCGTGGATTTATCTCTGGGCTTCCTATTTTGTTCCGTTGATCTATATTTCTGTCTTTGTGCCAGTACCATACTGTCTTGATGACTGTGGCTTTGTAGTAGAGCCTGAAGTCAGGCAGGTTGATTCCTCCAGTTCCATTCTTCTTTCTCAAGATTGCTTTGGCTATTCGAGGTTTTTTGTATTTCCATACAAATTGTGAAATTATTTGTTCTAGCTCTGTGAAGAAATACTGTTGGTAGCTTGATAGGGATTGCATTGAATCTATAGATTGCTTTGGGTAGTATACTCATTTTCACTATATTGATTCTTCCAATCCATGAACATGGTGTATTTCTCCATCTATTAGTGTCCTCTTTGATTTCTTTCACCAGTGTTTTATAGTTTTCTATATATAGGTCTTTAGTTTCTTTAGGTAGATATATTCCTAAGTATTTTATTCTTTCCATTGCAATGGTGAATGGAATTGTTTCCTTAATTTCTCTTTCTGTTTTCTCATTATTAGTGTATAGGAATGCAAGGCATTTCTGGGTGTTGATTTTATATCCTGCAACTTTACTATAATCATTGATTAGTTCTAGTAATTTTCTGGTGGAGTCTTTAGGGTTTTCTTTGTAGAGGATCATGTCATCTGCAAACAGTGAGAGTTTTACTTCTTCTTTTCCCATTTGGATTCCTTTTATTTCTTTTTCTGCTCTGATTGCTGTGGCCAAAACTTCCAAAACTATGTTGAATAGTAATGGTGAAAGTGGGCACCCTTGTCTTGTTCCTGACTTTAGAGGAAATGCTTTCAATTTTTCACCATTGAGGATAATGTTTGCTGTGGGTTTGTCATATATAGCTTTTATTATGTTGAGGTATGTTCCTTCTATTCCTGCTTTCTGGAGAGTTTTTATCATAAATGGATGTTGAATTTTGTCAAAGGCTTTCTCTGCATCTATTGAGATAATCATATGGGTTTTATTTTTCAATTTGTTAATGTGGTGTATTACATTGATCGATTTGCGGATATTGAAGAATCCTTGCATCCCTGGGATAAAGCCCACTTGGTCATGGTGTATGATCTTTTTAATGTGTTGTTGGATTCTGATTGCTAGAATTTTGTTAAGGATTTTTGCATCTATGTTCATCAGTGATATTGGCCTGTAGTTTTCTTTTTTTGTGGGATCTTTGTCAGGTTTTGGTATTAGGGTGATGGTGGCCTCATAGAATGAGTTTGGAAGTTTACCATCCTCCACAATTTTCTGGAAGAGTTTGAGTAGGATAGGTGTTAGCTCTTCTCTAAATTTTTGGTAGAATTCAGCTGTGAAGCCGTCAGGCCAAGAAACACAGAAAGATAAGTAAATTTGAAGTTTTCAGGCAATGTTCCTATTTGCATACTTTGTTAACATTTTAAAAAACACTACACAGCTAACTTTTGATCTAGTAAGACCTTCTTTTGAGAAGCTATGTCAATTATGATTTTTTTGGATACAACCCCCTTCCTCTGGAAACTCAACTGAATATAGCTTTAGTGACGTGAAGTTGCTCAGTCGTGTCCGACTCTTTGTGACCCCATGGACTGTAGCCTATCAGGCTCCACCGTCCATGGGATTTTCCAGGCAAGAGTGCTGGAGTGGATTGCCATTTTCTTCTCCAGGGGATCTTCCCAACACAGGAATCGAACCCGGGTCTCCCTCATTGCAGGCAGATGCTTTACCGGCTGAGCCACCAGGGAAGCCGAATATGGCTTTAAAAATTCCCCTAATGGCCAAAGTTGGAACAATTTGAGCAACAAAATAGTGTTGGATTATAGCACAAAGTATAAGATAAGTATCATGAGTCCATACTGATAAAAATAATTGAGTAAATAAATAGATGATGAGGGAGAAGAGACAAATCTCCTGTGCATAAGAATTCCAAACAATTTATGTAATTGCTCCACCCTCGATGGGAACATTAACTCCTCACTTCTTAAGTGTGGGTTCCTCATAGTATGTCTTTCCAAAGAGGACAGTGTGGAAAGGGATAGAGGAATACATTTATAGTAGAGAAACTTGATACCCCAGACACGAGTCAAGGTTAGTATCAACAGTGTTAAGTCCTATTGATAGTGTGTACCCTTGATGTGATGAAAATAGCACTTTACCCATTCAGTCTTCCTCCCCTCAAAATTTAAAAACTCAGTATAATCATGAGAAGAACAGAAAATCCCTATAGAGGGGCATCCTGCAAAACACTTGACCAGCATTCCTCAAAACTGTCAAGATCATCAAAACCCAGGAAAATCGGAGAAACTGTCATAGCCAAGAGGAACTTAAGGAGACATGACAACAAGATGTAATATGATAACTCTGCTCAATATTATATGGCAGCCTGGATGGGAGCAGGGCTTGGAGGAGAATGAATGCATATATATGTATGGCTAAATCCCTTTGCTGTCCACCTGAAACTATCACAACATCATTAATAGATTATACTCCAATACAAAATAAAAAGCTTTTTAGAAAAATGTAATGTGGTGACTTGGATGGGATCCTGGGACAGAAAACAGACATTAGGTAAAAACTAAAGAAATCTGAATAAACTACGGACTTCAGTTAGTAAGACTTCAGTTGGTAACCTTATATCAGTGTCGGTTCTTAATTGTAACATAGGTATTACACTGATACAAGCTATTAAAACCAGAGGAACCTGGGTGAAGGGATATATAGGAATTCTTTGCCATCTTCCCAACTGTTCCACAAATCTAAAACTGTTCTAAAAAATAGAGTGTATTTTTTTTTTTAATGTCATTTCACCTACGAAAGAGGACAGGTAGGATGGTGCAGAGTTGGCTACTTCAGCAGGTCAGACACGTCAGCAACTCAGGTTTGTTCCATCTTTCTGCTCTGCTTCCCTGACATGAGCTGACCTCCATGAGGCTGTCTCACAGCTGTGAGATCGCTGTGATGCAGGCAGACACAATAGCTAACAGAAGGAAGGAACTGGCTTTCAGTATGCTTCTTTGTAAGTGTGGAGAGTGCAGGCTTCTGGCCAGAACTGGGTGACATATCTGCTCCTGAGCCACTCACTGAGAAAGCAGCAAGATGACCAGAGAGGCCACAGGAACCCATACTCCCCCCAGACCTCCTGGTGGGAGCATTTAACTAGCTGGGCTCTTCCCGCCCCTAAGAAGAGGTTGAGAAATAGACTACGCTCCCTCACAAGAGAAAGCAAAGCTAATGACCATATCTGTTTCCCCAGGCTGGCTACACCACTCTGGTCCCTCTTAATCCCATTCTCATTGTATGTCCATTTCTCCAACTGGCACAAGTCATTTTGAAGGGTAGTCTATAAGGATTCTATATTAAACAGCAAGTATATTGTTTTCCTCTTTTCTTTTCAGTGGCTATTGAATGGCTTTATCACTCAGCTACAACTCTATTCATCCATTAGACAGAAGAGGGAAAACTGCTTGGCTCTGTTTCCTGCACTGGGCTAGTTTGGAGGCGCTAATATGCAGTGCTTTCCTGATAAGCTCTGATAAGGCAAAAATATTCCCCACCCTGGTTTTCATCAGAAATGTAAATGGCATGTGCTTGTAACAGGTCCTCCATCAAAATCCCTAGATATCTTTCCAGTGTCTCGGTCCTGTTACTAACACATCCCGTCAAGATCAGTGTCTCCAAATGGTGTAAATGTGACTAAGATGCTATATTTTCTAAATGGTGTCTAATAGGTTATAGAATAATTTTCTGTAAATAATTATAATTACATCTGGATCCTACAGTCTTTTTTCAAATGTGAGTTGGGGGAAAATCCTTAAAAATAAAATATGTAAACGTCTCATATATTCAAGGGAGGACAAACATCAACAGAAACCACAGTTGCTCTCTCTCCTAAAACCAAGAAAAGGTAGGAAATCAGAGTGAGAATAGGAGTGACTTGAAGATATAGGTCCTACAAGAACACTTGTTGGAGAGTCATGAGTTCCAGGGTGACATGAACTCACCAGGGCTTGAAGCCAGGTTATACTCCTGAGAAAGGGCATTTTATTCATCGGAGACTTTATTCAAGAGGAGAAAAAAACCCAAAAAACAAAACAGAGAAAGACATTGAAAACCATACTATTGTCTGGCAAACAGTGTAAGCTGAATTTGGTGAATGAATATGGACTTAAGGAAGCCACTGGGGTAAAACTGCTTCTTCCATTCAGCACCCCAACCTCTTATTACTCCTGTTTATCTGTCAATGTAGACAATAAGAAAACAATAAAACAAACACATAACAAAGATTGTCTAATGATCGTTTCTGAGTCTTCTGTGTTTCTCTTGCTTACCCAAATCCCTAGAGAGGCAACAGTGTGGACATGAGTCTTATGATACCTGAAGGGATTTGTTCTGGGAGAGGTGTGTGTGTGTGTCTGTGGGGCTGCATGTATTTGAAGATGGGGATGAGGGTGACAGAGAAACTGTAGGGACACCTGTACCTATCTGATTTGAAAGGAGAATGTTTTGAACAAAACACTGATGGTGGGAGTGACCTGATCCCTACCTCAACTAGAATCCGCTTCAAGACCACAGGAGCCTGGGTCACCTCCACCAAGGATATGAGATGAAGACCCTTTTTAAGGATTACTTAAAATAGTGAGAAATGCTGAGAATCAGTAGGTGCTTGATTGCCAAGGAACAGGTGAGACTAAGAATTCTGCTTCCCTCTCACCCTTCCCAGGCATCATTCCTTGGTTCTCTAATAAACCATGCACATCAATCCCTGTCTCAAAATGCATTACCTGATCTAAGACAGTTAAGGCCAGGATGCAGGTATAAGTGTGAGTGCATGCTCAGTCACTTAGTACTATCCAACTCTTTGTGACCCTATGGATGGTAGCCAGCCCTTCAGGTTCCTCTGTCCATGGAATTTTCCAGGCAAGAATACTGGAGCAGGTTGCCATTTCCTCCTCCAGGGTATTTTCCCAACCCAGGGACTGAACCTGTATCTCTGGCGCCTTCTGCACTGGCAGGCGAATTCTTTACTGCTGAGTCATTGGAGAAGCCCAGGTCTAAGTGTACCTACTCTGAAATGGGATTTGTGAATTAGATCACCCAGAAGCCCCTGGTATGCCTAGTGGAGTTACCAGTGGTGAGCTAGGATGTTCTCAGGTGTCTGAGATAGTTACGGTGTGGGGGAGAGTAGTAATTAAAAGCTCGATGACATCAAACAGCTCTTTCTGAGTGCTACCAGTATACTGGAGAAACACAATGAAAGGTTATGAGTGAATAATCCCCAATTTAAGACAAAGACTGGTGGGCTGCCGTCTAAGGGGCTGCACAGATTCAGACACGACTGAAGTGACTTAGCGGCAGCAGTGGGCTGTTAGAGGATCTTCTTGGCAACATGTATAGAGTTCTTATCTCTCTCAGTCAGAACAGAAGCAAAAACAACAACAACAAAAAAACAAAAAACTGAGGATCTTATCCAGGAATTAATTATAAGGTTAATGAAGCTTCAGAGATGGGATTTTCAATCCTATCCAGTTTGCTAGGCTCAAATCATGGCCCTGATTGGGAGGAAGTGGGAACTTGAGACTTAGGATTTGGACATCTGGGTTGCTCACTCAAGCACCCTGAAAGCACCTGGATTGTCCTGAGTGCCAGGTCCTGCAGAAGTGACCTCTGCTTTGCTTTTAAAAGACAGGACTCTTACTTCCATGAGGATGGTGCAGAGGTCCTCACCTTGCAGGGCAAGTTATGCCCCCCGCCCTCAGGATCTACCCCCACATCAGCTTCCTAGCAGATAACAACTGTGATCAAGTCAGAACATAGCTTGACCAGGGAAGTGTTCGGCCTGGTGAGTGAGAAAGGGGTCTCTATGCTGAAGAGGCTGCAGGATCCAACATGTGCTCAGAGGGTGGGGCATATGAGGATCCAAAAGCCCATCATATCGTGACTATTTAGTAAGGACAAGTGATTGCGTTGTGTACCTCCCTCTACCAAAAGGAAGTCCATCACTTGGTAAGCCTCTTTGGTTTCTGAAGGCAGTATATCCCCCACTGAAAATGCTATTCTGACACATTTACCAACTCATGTGGAAGGCTCATAAGCTTAGAGTGGGACCCATGTCAGGAAAGAGCTCTGTGTCAGGTCTGTGATGCTGCTTGGACCATATAACCAGCAGACCCTCTGCTACTAGAGATATCTGTGGTGGAAAAAGATGCCATGTGGAGTTTATGACAAGCCCAGTAGGAGATTCACAATGTAGAACCCTAGGGTTCTGGAGCCAGGCCATGCCATCTGCAGCAGAGAATCATATACCATTTGAAAAAAGAGCTCCTGGCATGATAATGGGCCCCAGTTGAGATGGAGTGCCTAACCATGGGACATTGAGTGACCATGTGGCCAAAACTACCCATGAGAATCTGGGTTCTGTCTGACCCACCAAGTCATAAGAACCAGCAGACCTCAGAGCAATTCATCACAAGATAGAAATGGAGCATCCAAGATGAGATAAGAGCAAGGCAAGTGGGCAGGAGGAAGAATCATAGGCAGGTGGCCCAGACATTCACGTCACCCACCACTGTCACACCAGCTCCTCTCCCGAAGCTCACATCTGGGATGATCAGTGATATGTCCATGAGAGTTTCTTGAGCCCTGGGCCCTTAGTAGTGAACTGAGAAAGGAAGAGGCAGGCTAGGCTTAGTGTATGGAAGAGTCAGGTTAGCTTGTGGATGCAAGCCAGAAACAGACAGTGACTGCATAATCACTTCTCTTGGGAATGGCCTTGAAAGGCAGAGAGAAGGGGAAATTCTCCTTCATAAAAAGAGCTTTGGATACAGTCATCTTGATTATCTACTTTTGAAGAAAAAGAAGTAGCCCCTGCAGAGACTCATAGCAATGATAAAGGCTAGCCCGGGGCCGTGGCAGAAGCAAGACAGGAAAGATCAGGGATAAGAACTCTGGGAAAGATGTGTGCATGGGATTAGGACAAGCGGTGAAGTTCTTTGTATCACCTTTTAATGCCCATCCGAACACACCCATCAGCGCACTGCAGAGGAGGGCCTAAATGACTAAAAGAAGATGAGTTACTGGTCAATGCTAGCTGCCTCCATCAGTGGCTGGCACAACTGGTGCATAAACACAGTAGCTACCACCTCAGGGACGGAGGCAATGTATGGGCTCAGCAGCATGGGCATCTCACTCATCAAAGTTGGCTCAGTCACTGCCACTGCCAAGTGTCCAACCTGTGAGCCACAGAGGCAAATGCTGAGCCCCAGATGGAGCACCATCCCTCAAAGAGACAAAACAGGCACTTAATGGGAGCTTAGTACATGGTACTTTTTCCACCCAGTAGGGGAAGTGATTTATCTTCATTAGAATTGACACATAATCCAAGTATGAGTTAGTTTTTCTGCCTACAGGGCCTAAGCCACTACCTGAAGATCTACAGAGTGTTTGATCCACTGACACGGGTGTCCACAGGTTATTGCATTTGACCAAACAATCCACTTCACAGCAAAAGAGAGGCAGCAGGAAGCATCTGACCGTGTGTCCACATGGGCTTCCCAACAGGTTGCTCAGTGGTAAAGAATCCACCTGCTAATGTAGGAGACATAAGAGATGCAGGTTTGGTCCCTGGGTTGGGAAGATCCCCTAGAGGAGGAAATGGCAACCCACTCCAGTATTCTTGCCTGGGAAATCCCATGGACAGAGGAGTCTGGCAGGTAACAGTCTATGGGGTTGCAAAGAGTCAGACATGGCTAAGTCATCATCACCATAGTGCCCACCTAGAGAGGGAGAGATGTCACTGGCTGGTAAAAAGAGCAGTCACTGGCTTGAAGATAATTCCTTTTAAATACAGACACCATGCTCTAGAGCCTTAAGTCGAAGACCATTATATGGTATTGTGTCCCCTGCAGGTAGGATACACAGGTCTAGGAGCCATAAAGAGAAAGGAAATAGCTCCCAGTGGCCCAGCTGGGAAATGGATACCTCGAATCCCTTCTGTGCTGGATTCTTCAGAGTTAGAGGTTTTAGTTCGAAGGAAGGGAATGCTTCCACCAGGGGGCACAGCAAGAGTCTCACTAAACATTAAGGTACAGCTGCCACGGGTTTTTCCAGGATCTTCGTGCCTGGAGACTATCAGGCAAGGAAAAGGGTCGAAAATAACCGCGTCATCAAGGGGAGGAAATGTTGCTGTCACATAGGGCAGCGGGAGAGAATTTGCTCACCATCCAGGTGACCCATGGTGGCGTGAGTGCTCCCCTGGCAAATACCTATGGTAGACACACACAGCCTGAGAAGGGCAGGGTGAGCAGGGGGTAAAACATGGGGCTCGGGTGCAGATGGTTGTCACCAGTTAGCCGTCTGTACTGGCAGAGGTGCTGGCTGAGAGTGAGGGGAACACAGGTGGGTAGTGGGGGCAGGTGGAGGCCAACTACAGCTACTGTCCCTCACACTCACCTTCCTCTTGAAGTTTCTGTGGAGAAAGAGACCAGTAAGAAGGGGAAATTTCCGCTTCTCTCTGCTGGAGGCCTGGATCCCAGAGGGAGTGAAGATATTACACAATGCAGACCCAAGGGTGTTAGTGCACAGGCTGATTCACCACCAAGGTCCCTGCTCAGGACCTAGGCACTCATCTCCCCAGCCGCCAGGAGCAGTGACAGCAATCAGTGCCTGGAAACCACCACCCTCTTCCCCTCACCCCCCCAACCCCTCAGCTCCCTCCTCCCACCCCCCACACTCCCATCTCCCTCCCCCCACTCCCCAAACCCCAGGCCACCAAAGGAAGTTGCCTCACTCAGGCCTGTGCCTCCTGCCAGGATGCCTGCCTGAGGTGGGGATGGAAACTGAGGTCTCCTGCCTCAGTTCAGTCAACCAAAGGGACACCCCAGCTTCAAAGCACCCCAGGCAGTCGGCTGAGGCCTCTGTTGTGACTGAACCAAAAGTCAGCCCCTCTGCCCAGTCTCATTCCTCCCCCACTCCCTGAGGTATGGGGCCCCCACCTTCCACGCACCCCCACAAACTCCTTGCAGGCACATCTCTGCCACCTGGGAGTCTGTTTCCCAGGGAACCCTAAGCTAAGACAGCCTGAGACTGGCTACAAGTGATAACCAACAACAACATCATAAACATTGCTGGTTTAATCAGAACATTGTAAGATTTTCAGGGCTGTCCCACCTTAAGTTGGAACATTGAGGTGAATGACATTTGTAGTTTGTCACCGGACAAAATTCTTCCAACTCAGGCCCAGACATCTCTAGCCTGCCCTTTCCCCAGCCTTGCCGTCCCATCCCCAGCCCCTGTGTATAAGAGTCATTTAATTTTAATAGAATAAACAGCTTTGGTTCGGCAGTTCATTATGCTGCACCAAAGCAACAAAAATAACACAAGCAAACAAAACCCCAGAAGCCAAACACATGAAACCCAAAAACACCCGAATACGGCAAAGTGTTACCTGTCCAGCCAGTCACGTAAACATCCATGACTAACTCATCTCTTTTTGTAGATGTTATGGATTTTTATATCTAAACACTGATCATGTAAAGGGACTAGCAAACTCTCTGAAGACTTAAAGGAAAGGCCCAAATTCCACTTTCATCAAACTTGTGTCCAATTTAATTTTCTGTGATTTTAGCAGAAATAAATGTCGGGGAGAAGAGAGAAAAGAAATATTATTCAGCTTATATGGTAGGCTCAACGTGAGCAGGTGTTTAAAATTCACTGTTGGGTAAACTATAGACTCCGATGCAAAACTGTACTTTTGTTGGGTGATGCATATTTCAAACTTTTACCCTCTTTTTTTTTTGCTGACAGAACCTTGTTTTTTTCCCTTCTTTTTTTTCCCCCAGCAGGAAGGCACAATCATTTACAATACTGCCAAATATAACAAACATCTACAGATGGGTTGGTCTGCAGCTGGAGGCTTTAACTTCATAGTATTTATTTGAAATACCCAAGCCAGCAGAGCAGGGCTTAAGCACAGTGGGCACAATTCACAATGTTTTGGCTCTGGAGCAAATCGCAGTTCAACTTAGTTTTTTCAGCGAAAATGGAATTTATGCAGATGTGCTTTGCACTAAATTCATTAAACAATTACATCCTGGTGCAGTTTTCACATTTTTGTAAAGGATCCACATAAGCACTAATTAGATCTGAAACAATGTTACTGGGCAAATTACAGTGCCGATTGTCTGCCTCGTCTTGAGATCCGCATCTGCTTGGCAATGATGATGATAATTTAGGTGCAAGCAATACAAATGTTGGTTTTTGTTACACTTAATAGAAATATTTATTTAAAACACACTATGGATTAATTGATAATGTAACCAGCGTTAAAGAGCCTCCAAATGTTTTCTCACGGACTTTTAGTGGTAAAACTGAATATGTGAAAATACAGTAGCTGAAACTTCTCACCATCGCTAACTGGCGTTTCCTCAGTGAGGTTTGCTATTGAAAGGCAAGTTTGCATTTCATTTGGCTTCAAGTGCAAGCTGGGTAGCTGAATTACAGCCGTGCCTTTCAGAGTGCCGCATTTGAGCATTCGACGCAAAGGCAGAAACGCTTTCCTCCACAGCTCCCAGCCACGACTCCCCACGCTGCCTCTTCTTCGGTCCTTGGTTTAAAAGGACAGCTCAGTGTTAGAGAAGTATTCCATTCTTAAGTATTTCAGACATCAGGGTATGTTTTCTTTTGTCCATATTCATCTGTTTCTATTTCATATATCATTCAATGTAAGAAGGCTTATTAACATTTAACCATCAAATCAGTTCTGCGGAAGTGAGGACATTCAGACAGGGTTTCTATGGCAACTTTGAATGTACCAACTTAATTCAGGGCTTGCTCTAGGCTCACCTCCATTATTGCTCTCATCCTAGACATTCTTTAACTCGCTTGACCAGCCATGCAATGGAGAATCCTGAGAGTGTTACCATTCTGCTCTCACCCAGGACAACCGCTACCACAACTACCTAGCCTTGCTTTATCCCTGGGAAGGAGGCCAACGTGGTGAATCAGTTTGGCTGCTGGTTTCCTAAAAACCACTCCTGTTGTTTGACTTCTCAAATGGTTACTTTATTGTTCAGAGCTAGTCATAAAAGAGCAAGCTCGGTGCCACCGCCAACAGAGATGAAGAGGCAAAATTAAACTCCAAATTTAATCATTGCCAAAGTCCATGTTTGGAAATATCTCCTCTCCAGGCAGGAATACTAATTATTAATGCAAAGCACAGCAAATAATAATGACGCTCTCAACATTCAGCATCCAGTTTCCTTTTCTTTACTGGATTGCTTCCCTAACGTTTGTGTGGGTCTTGCCGTTTCGTTCTGCAGTTTTGCTAGGTAAGACATTGTAACTAGAAGGGTGATAATTCCTTCAACAGACCTAATTGATAGGCCTGAAAATGCTGTGCTGGTTAAATATGAAATTATATCCTCCTTGAAAGAAAACATACCAGCACTAGTTTAGAGTTTGGAATAGTTCAGAGAGAAAATGTTGTTAGGCTGTGTCAAAAAGCAAAGTAAGATTTGTAACAGAAAATATATTTTTGAAGATTCTGAAAAAGTGAATCATTACTATTTCATAACTTGAAACTCAAATTCTTGTTGTTTCACCTTGGGAAGATATTTGATTCTATAATTTACTCCTATTTAGAGTTTTAAAGGGGAAATATGATTTAATTTTTATTAGATTAAAAATAACAGAAGAGTTATTTCTCAAATTTTCAAAAGTTGCCTTTGGATTGATAGCAAATGGAGAAAATGCTAAACAAAGGGCTGTAATTTTAGAAAGTTATGAACAACTGGAAAAGGGTTGTTATGACAACCTTTTCAATTATAAGGGTTAATTGCTCCTATAGCCAATAAAATGTACTATAGTCTATGCAACTTCTGAAGAGATAATTAAATGAAACAATGGAGCTTTTGGTAAAACCAATTTAATTCAACTATTGTACCTTTTTACCCTGGAGGTGAGTGAGTAAGTGAAAGTCACTTCTCCAGGCTCTTTGAACCAGGGAATGAATCCAGGTCTCCTGCATTGTAGGCAGGTTCTTTACCATCTGAGCCACCAAGAAGGAGGAGGAGGAGGAAATGGCAGCCCACTCCAGTATTCTTGCCTGGAGTAGTCCATGGACAGAGAAGCCTGGTGGGCTACAGTCCATGGGGTCGCAAGGAATTGGATGTGACTTAGCAACTGAACACACATGCACCTTTTACCAATCAGATTCCATTTGTATTTGGTTGGCATGGATGATACCACTTACTGTTTCTAACTTTATAAGTCCTTGGGTAGTGAATATCTTTGGCCCTGAGACAATTCTTGGTTCTACTGTATCATTCTTCCTTTCTGGGCTTCTTCCTTCTCCCATTCAACAAGTTCTGGGTTCTTCCTCTGGGCCAAGAAACATGTTAGGCATCATAGGTCCAGAGAGGGCTGAGCCCAAGGCCCTGCTTTCATGGCATTCACAGTGCAGTGGGGAAGAGCTGTGCATCTTTATCCAGCATGGCACACACTTGCTGTTCCTGATTATCTGAGGCTGTGTACTGGAAAACAAATAAATAAACAACCCAGAAGTTGGTATCAGGTGGCTATAGTCATTAGGAAGCAACATAACTATCTCCATACAGCCTTGTCTCTCTATACAGCTGACCCTTTTTATTGCCAGCATTAAAATTTCCTCTTGAATCCTCTTCAAGAAGCTTTTGTCTTTAACCAGTTTCACTTTACAGTAACCAGATTAAGTCATCAGGACTCTCGAATACTTCTGCTAGAAATTTGTTATCATCTAGATTTTGCTTCTGTAATGAGCAAGGGGGTAATTCTCTAGTTGAGGTAGCATCATCGATGTATCCCAGACAGCAAGAGCCCTTTATTTGTATATGAAAGGAAATGTTTACATTTGAACTTCTGTAGCAGGAAGGATGATGCTATGGTAAAAGGAACATGGGCTACATTTTAGGCTATAAAGTGTTAAATTAATTTTTGCTTGATCAGAAAGAAATTAACATATTAATAAAATCATTTCAACAGAAAGGAGAAGACATTGTGATGGAGAGGGAGCCAGGAGCCCTTGGGTAGCTAAAACGATGCTAAGTATCTGAAGACTGGAGGCCTCCCAAAGTACTAGGGAAAAATGCGAGGGTGGAGCGTGCCTGAAGGACACTAGCTAACATCTTCCTTTTGCTCCTTAGCTCCAATTCCTCCTTTAAAATGTGCACCAGAACATATGGTAAGAAGTTTGGTACTGGGCTAGGCTGTTGTTTCTCTATGTGTTAGCCTCTGGCTGGTTTGACATTTTTAAGGACCTACAATGTGTTAAGAATGTGCTGTTTTGAAGTGAAAGAGACACTAGAGATATAATTCCTTCCTGTTTTCAAATTCTGCTTAATTGGGGGGCAGGGACTATTATTTTGTCATTTCTTCCAGGGACTATTATTTTTTCATTTCTCCTTATGCCCTCAAAGCATAACATGGTATCACACACATCATGTTTTCTCCTTATCAGTGGAGACAGACCCCTAAACAGATAATTTCAATAAAAATAGCAGGTACAGAAGAAATGAAAGGCCATAGGAGAAGGCTCTAGCCCAACCCCTTTGAGTACTAAAAGATTAGTACATGTTGACCTGCCAAGAAAACTGGAGAGGGCTTCCAACAGAAGACAAGGCATGCATGCATGCATGCTCACTCGCTTCAGTGGTGTCTAACTCTTTGCGACCCTATGGACTATAGCCAGTGAGGCTCCTCCATCTTTGGGATTCTTTGGGCAAGAATATTAGAGTGGGTTGCCATTTCCTTCTCCAGGGGATTTTCCTGACCCAGGGATAGAACTCATGCCTCTTATATCTCCTGCATTGGCTGGCAGGTTCTTTACCACTAGCACCATATGTGAAGCCCAGAAAGGCACGAGCAAGTTGTAGAAAAACAAAATGACATGGTGTTTGGAAAAGTACATACACACTGAATGGGTCAATGAAGCTGATGCTTAGGGGGATCACTGAGAGAGGAAACTTGAGCATTAAATACAGACCAGACTTCTGCCCTGTGGCCCACACTGAGGACACTGGGTTGAGCAAAGTCTGGGAGATGGTGAAGGACAGGAAGCCTGGTGTGCTGCAGTCCTTGGGGTCATAAGAAGTTGGACACGACTGAGTGACTGAATAACAACAATGAGAAGCCGTTTCAAGGCTTTTAAGCATAAACCATACTTGTGTACAGTATCTCACCCTATACACATTAGTATTATTGTGTACTGGATGCTTACTATCTGTCAGATGCACATCTAAGTACTTTTCTCATTTTACAGAAGAGAGAACCTCAGACAGATTAGGTAACTTACCAAAATCACACTTGTAAATGCAGAATTTGTGCTTGAACCTAGGTCTTAGACACTGCAGTGAAAGTCTGCAGGATTTCACAAAGATGTATTATAACACTATGGATTTTGACTTTTCTCTTTTCCTTGAAGCTAACACTAGATTTTCAACCTCATGTTTCTCTAGAATTTACAACTCTTTTTACTCTCTCATTCACATTTCTATCTTTCTTGGAGAGTACAGAGGGACCATTAAACTGTGAATTCCTTTTTTCTTCTAACATATCTGTGATGATTATGGAAATAGACATTAATTGGATCATCTTATATGCCGAATTTGCTCTTTTTATGAATCATTTAAAACTGGGAAAAATAAAAGTTGAAAAAAAGTGGAAATATCTTTTTTTCCTCTCTTATTTCCCTCCAGTCCACAACTGTATATACCTAGTGGTTGCTTTACTGAGAAATCTAGAGCAACTCTGTCCAATAGAACTTTCTGTATTGCTGGAAATATTCTATACTTGTGGTATCTAGTATTAGACATAAATGGCTAATGAGCACTTGAAATGTGGCTAGTGTGACTGAGGAACTGAAATTCAAGTTTCATTTAATTATTTTAAATTTAAATATTCACATATGACCAGGGCCTACTATTTTGGAAAAGACAGATATAAAACATTTCCGCCTATCATAGGAAGTTGTATTGAATAGTGTTGCTTTGAAGCATAATTTTACCTTTTCTAAATGGCAGTCAGTACCTTCAATCCTAATATTATTCAAAAGGAGAGCATCATGACATATCAGGTTTATCTTAGAGTTTGCATTATTGGTTTTCAGATTTTATTCATCTTTTCAATGGATTTTGGGTCTCATGTCTACAAAGGCAGTAAATTATTTTCTAAAGCAAATTTCATGAAGTAAATGATTCTTCTGTAAAATCAAGAAGCTTTAAAGTTCTTATCCAAAAATATCCACAAAAAGATCAACAAAAACAAAAAACCTCCCCTAATCCAAAGAAAGGCAATGCCAAAGAATGTTCAAAATACTGCACAGTTGCACTCATCTCACACACTATCAAAGTAATGCTCAAAATTCTCCAAGCTAGGCATCAACAGTATGTGAACCGTGAACCTCCAGATGTTCAAGCTGGATTTAGAAAAGGCAGAAGAACCAGAAATCAAATTGCCAACATCCGTTGAATCATAGAAAAAGCAAGAGAATTCCAGAAAACATCTACTTCTGCTTTATTGACTACGCCAAAGCCTTTGACTGTGTGGATCACAACAAACTGTGGAAAATTCTTAAAAAGATGGGAATATCAGACCACCTTACCTGCCTCCTGAGATATCTGTATGCAGGTCAAGACGCAATGGTTAGAACCGGACATGGAACAACAGAATGGTTCCAAATTAGGCAAGGAGTACATCAAGGCTGTATATTGTCACCCTGCTTATTTAACTTATATGCAGAGTACATTATGCGAAGTACCAGACTGGATGAAGCACAAGCTGGAATCAAGATTGCTGGGAGAAATATCAGTAACCTCAGATATGCAGATGACACCACCCTTATGGCAGAAAGCAAAGAGGAACTAAAGAGCTTCTTGATGAAAGTGAAAGAGGAGAGTGAAAAAGTTGGCTTAAAACTCAACATTCAAAAAACTAAGATCATGACATCCAGTCCCATCAGTTCATGGCCAATAGATGGAAAAATAGTGGAAACAGTGACACACTTTATTTTTTGGGGCTCCAAAATCACTGCAGATGATGACTGCAGCCATGAAATTAAAAGATGCTTGCTCCTTGGAAGAAAAACTATGACCAGCCAAGAGAGCATACTAAAAAGCAGAGACATTACTTTGCCAGCAAAGGTCCATCTAGTCAAAGCTATGGTTTTTCCAGTAGTCATGTATGGATGTGAGAGTTGGACCATAATGAAAGCTGAGCACAGAAGAATTGATGCTTTTGAACTGTGGTGTTGGAGAAGACTCTTGAGCGTTCCTTGGACTGAAACGAGATCAAACCAGTCAATCCTAAAGGAAATCAGTCCTGAAAATTCATTGGAAGGACTGATGCTGAAGCTGAAGCTCCAATACTTTGGTCACATGATGTGAAGAACTGACTTACTGGAAAAGATGCTGATGCTGGCAAAGATTGAAGGCAGGAGGAGAAGGGGATTACAGAGGATGAGATGGTTGGATGGCATCACCAATGCTATGGACATGAGTTTTAGCAAGCTCTGGGAGTTGGTGATGGACAGGGAAGCCTGGCGTGCTTCAGTCCATGGGGTTGCAAAGAGTCAGACACGACTAAGTGAGTGAACTGAGTAAACAGTAGTTCAGTTCAGTTCAGTTCAGTCGCTCAGTCATGTCCAACTGAACCCCCATGAACAGTATGAAAATGCAAAAAGATAGGACACTGAATGATGAAATCCCCAGGTTGGTAGGTGCCCAATATGCTACTGGAGATCAGTGGAGAAATAACTCCACAAAGAATGAAGAGACGGAGCCAAAGCAAAAACAACACCCAGTTGTGGATGTGACTGGTGATGGAAGAAAAGTCTGATGCTGTAAAAAGCAATGTTGCATAGGAACCTGGAATGTTAGGTCCATGAATCAGGGCAAATTGGAAGTGGTCAAACAGGAGATGGCAAGAGTGAACATCAACATTTTAGGAATCAGCAAACTAAAATGGACTGGAGTGGGTGAATTTAACTCAGATGACCATTATATCTACTACTGTGGGCAGGAATCCCTTAGAAGAAATGGAATAGCCATCATAGTCAACAAAAGAGTCCAAAATGCAGTATTTGGGTGCAATCTCAAAAATGACAGAATGATCTCTATTAGTTTCCAAGGCAAACCATTCAATATCACAGTAATCCAAGTCTATGCCCTGACTAGTAATGCTGAAGAAGCTGAAGTTGAATGGTTCTATGAAGACCTACAAGACCTTCTAGAACTAACACCCAGAAAAGATGTCCTTTTCATTATAAGGGACTGGAATGGAAAAGTAGGAAGTCAAGAAAAACCTGGAGTAACAGGCAAATTTGGCCTTGGAGTACAGAATGAAGCAGGGCAAAGGCTAATAGAAATTTTCCAAGAGAACCCACTGGTCATAGCAAGCATCTTCTTCCAACAACACAAGAGAAGACTACACATGGACATCACCAGATGGTCAATACCGAAATCAGATTGATTATATTCTTTGCAGCCAAAGATGGAGAAGTTCTACACAGTCAGAAAAAACAAGACAAGGAACTGACTATGGAACAGACCATGAATTCCTTATTGCCAAATTCAGACTTGAATTTAAGAAAGTAGGGAAAACCACTAGACCATTCAGGTATGATCTCAATCAAATCCCTTACAATTTTATAGTGAAAGTGACAGATTTAAGGGATTAGATCTGATAGACCGAGTCCCTGAAGAACTATGGACAGAGGTTTGTGACATTGTACAGGAGACAGGGATCAAGACCATCCCCAAGGAAAAGAAATGCAAAAAGGCAAAATGGTTGTCTGAGAAGGCCTTACAAATAGCTGTGAAAAGAAGAGAAGCAAAAGGCAAAGGAGAAAAGGAAAGATATACCCATTTGAATGCAGAGTTCCAAAGAATAGCAAGGAGAGATAAGAAAGCCTTCCTCAGCGATCAATGCTTAGAAATAGAGGAAAACAATAGAATGGGAAAGTCTAGAGATCTCTTCAAGAAAATTAGAGATACTGAGGGAAAATTTCATGCAAAGATGGGCTCAATAAAGGACAGAAATGGTATGGACCTAAGAAGCAGTAGATATTAAGAAGAGGTGGCGAGAATACACAGAAGAACTATACAAAAAAGATCTTCACACCCCAGATGATCACGATGGTGTGATCATCAACCTAGAGCCAGACGTCCTGTAATGCGAGGTCAAGTGGGCCTTAGAAAGCATCACTACGAACAAAGCTAGTGGAGGTGATGGAATTCCAGTTGAGCTATTTCAAATCTTAAAAGATGATGCTGTGAAAGCGCTACACTCAATATGCCAGCAAATCTGGAAAACTCAGCAGTGGCCACAGGACTGGAAAAGATCAGTTTTCATTCCAATCCCAAAGAAAGGCAATGCCAAAGAATGCTCAAACTACCGCACAATTGCACTCATCTCACATGCTAGTAAAGTAATGCTCAAAATTCTCCAAGCTAGGGTTCAACAGTACATGAACCATGAACTTCCAGATGTCCAAGATGGATTTAGAAAAGGCAGAGGAACCAGAGATCAAATTGCCAACATCCGTTGGATCATTGAAAAAGCAGAGAGTTACAGAAAAACACCTGCTTTAATGACTATGCCAAAGCCTTTGACTCTGTGGACCACAACAAGAGTAAACTGTAAGAACTAATAAATAAATTGAGCAAGGTTGTAGGATACAAGATCAATACACAAAAATCAGTTGTATATCTATATACTTGCAACAGACAAAAAAGTCCAAAAATGCAATTAAGAAAATTATTCAATTCACAATAGTGTTAAAAGAATAAATATACTTAGGAATAGATTTGACAAAAAAGTACAAAATTCATACTCTGAAAATTACAAAACATTTCTGAAAGAAATTAAAGATCTAAATTAATGGGGAAAATCCCCCATATTCAAGAATCAGAAGACTTAATATTAAAATGACAATATTCTTCAAAATAATCTGTAGATCCAAAGAAATCTTTATCAAAATCTTTCTAAATTCTTTGTTAAAAATGACAAATTAATTCTGAATTTATGTGGAATTGCAAGAGACTTAAAATACTTAAAACAATTACATAAAAAATAGAAAGACTCACATTTCCTGATTTTAAAACTTATTTTACAAAGCAACAATCAAGACAGTGTGGTACTGGCTCAAGGATAGACATATAGATCAATGGAAGAGAACTGAAAGTCCATAAATAATCCATACATCTCTGGTCAACTGATTTTAAACAAGGATGTCAAGGCTATTCAATGGGGAAAAAACAGTCTTTTCAACAAATGGTGCTGGAACAACTGAATAGGCACATGAAAAAGAATGAAATTGGACATTTTCTTCACTTCAGGTAACAAAAATTAACTCGAACTGGATCCAAGACCTAAATGTAAGCACTAAACTGTAAAACTCTTAGAAGAAACCTTCATGACTGGATTTGGCAAATGATTCTTAGATATAACACCAAAAGCACAAGTAACAACAACAAAAATAGTTAAGTTGGACTTTATCAAAATTTAAAACTTTATGCCTCAAAGGACCTCATCAAGAAAATGAAAAGAAAATCTACAGATGGAAAAAAATATTAAAATCACGTATTTGATTTGTATTAAGTGATCTGTATCTAGAGTATATAAATAACTCATACAGTTTAATAATAAAAAGGCTAATAACCCAATTTCAAAATGGGCAAAGGATTGAATAGACATTTATTGAAGGAGGATATATAAATAGTCAATATACACTTGAAAAGATGCTCTACAACATTAGTCATCAGGGAAATGCAAATCATGACCTTGAGATACCACTTCATACCCATAAAGATGGCTAGAATAAAAAGTCAGACAATAACAAGTGTTGGAAAGATGTGGAAAAATCAGAACCTTTATATACTGCTAGTGGGAATATAAAATGGTTCAGCTGCTTTGGAAAGCAGCCTGGCATTTCTTCAGGTGACTATAATATAGAATTACTATCAGTTCAGTTCAGTCGCTCAGTCGTGTTCGACTGCGACCCCATGAATTGCAGGACACCAGGTCTCCCTGTCCATCACCAAATCCCAGATTTCACCCAAACTCATGTCCATCGAGTCGGTGATGCCATCCAGCCATCTCATCCTCTGTCGTCCCCTTCTTCTCCTGCCCCCAATCCCTCCCAGCATCAGAGTCTTTTCCAATGAGTCTACTCTTCGCATGAGGTGGCCAAAGTACTGGAGTTTCAGCTTTAGCATCATTCCTTCCAAAGAACACCCAGGACCGATCTCCTTTAGAATGGACTGGTTGGATCTCCTTGCAGTCCAAGAGACTCTCAAGAGTCTTCTCCAACACCACAGTTCAAAAGCATCAATTCTTTGGCACTCAGCTTTCTTCACAGTCCAACTCTCACATCCATACTTGAGTTGGCAAAGTAATGTCTCTGCTTTTGAAATGCTATCTAGTTTGGTCATAACTTTCCTTCCAAGGAGTAAGTGTCTTTTAATTTCATGGCTGCAATCACCATCTGCAGTGATTTTGGAGCCCCCAAAAATAAAGTCTGACACTGCTTCCACTGTTTCCCCATCTATTTCCCATGAAGTGATAGGACCAGATGCCATGATCTTCGTTTTCTGAATGTTGAGCTTTAAGCCAGCTTTTTCACTCTCCTCTTTCACTTTCATCAAGAGGCTTTTTAGTTCCTCTTCACTTTCTGCCATAAGGGTGGTGTCATCTGCATATCTGAGGTTATTGATATTTCTCCCGGCAATCTTGATTCCAGCTTGTGCTTCCTCCAGCCCAGCGTTTCTCATGAGGTACTCTGCATATAAGTTAAATGAGCAGGGTGACAAAATACAGCCTTGACGTACTCCTTTTCCTATTTGGAACCAGTCTGTTGTTCCATGTCCAGTTCTAACTGTTGCTTCCTGACCTGCATATAGGTTTCTCAAGAGGCAGGTCAGGTGGTCTGGTATTCCCATCTCTTTCAGAATTTTCCACAGTTTATTGTGATCCACACAAAGGCTTTGGCATAGTCAATAAAGCAGAAATAGATGTTTTTCTGGAACTCTTGCTTTTTCGATGAGCCAGCAGATGTTGGCAATTTGATCTCTGACCCAGCAATTCTACTCCTTGGTATATAGCCAAGAGAAACAAAAACATGTCCCCACAAAAATTTGTGCCTGAATGTTTATAACAGCGTTATTCATAATAATCAAAAGGTGGGTGCCCATCAATGGACAAATGGATAAACAAAATGTGGTATACTTATACAATGGAATTTTAACATGGCCATAAGAAGGAATGAAGCATTAATACATGCTACAACATGAATAAACCTAAAAAACATTATGCTAAATGAAAGCAACTAGAACAAAAGACCTCATACTGCATGATCCCATTTGCTTGAAGGTTCAGAATAGGGAAATTAATCAAAACAGAGAGAAATTAGAGATTGCTTAGGGCTGGGAGGGCGGAGAAGGCAATGGCACCCCACTCCAATACTCTTGCCTGGAAAATTCATGGACAGAGGAGCCTGGTAGGCTGCAGTCCATGGGGTTGCTAGGAGTCGGACACAACTGAGCAACTTCACTTTCACTTTTCACTTTCATGCATTGGAGAAGGAAATGGCAACCCACTCCAATGTTCTTGCCTGGAGAATCCCAGGGGCGGGGAAGTCTGGTGGGCTGCCATCTATGGGGTTGCACAGAGTCGGAAACGACTGAAGCAACTTAGCAGCAGCAGGGCTGGGAGGGAATGGAGCATACAGAGTGATAGTTAAAAAGTATAAAAATTCTTTACAAGATTATAAAAATACTCTAAAACTGAGTATGATGATGGTAACACAGATATGTGAATGTCCTAAAAATCAATGAGTTGTACACTTTAAATGGGTGAATTTTATGGAAGGTAAATTATATCTCAATAAAGCTATTTTTTAAAAGAAGCTTTAAAGTTCTCTGAAAGGAGTCATATTAGAAAGATTCCATTAGTCAACAAATTTTTAATCCTCCTCAAATGTGTCAACTTGATTTGGAAGGTATTTTTCTTATCAAGATCCACCAAAAGGTAGGGTCAAGTAGGAGTCAGATTGTTGTTGTTATTTAGTTGTTTTTATGACCCCATGGACTCTAGCCTGCCAGGTTCCTCTGCTCATGGGATTTCCCAGGCAGGAATACTGCAGTGGGTTGCCATTTCCTACTC
The DNA here is from genome assembly GCF_019923935.1 of Bubalus bubalis. Lineage (NCBI taxonomy): Eukaryota > Metazoa > Chordata > Mammalia > Artiodactyla > Bovidae > Bubalus > Bubalus bubalis. The sequence goes on from NC_059161.1 coordinate 47,963,424, forward strand.
CAAAGGATCTTCTCCACCCAGAGGTTGAAATCCAGTCTCCTGTGCTGCAGGTGGATTCTCTACCATCTGAAGCCCAGGAGTCAGATTATTGGATTTAAATTTTAGCTTTACTGCTTTATAACACTGAGCAAGATATTTAACCTCTTTAAGCATCCTTTTCCTTAACTGTCGAACGGAAATGACAACATTGAGTATCCACCTGGCAGGGTTGCTGTGAGGCATGAATGGTTGTGTGGCACTCAACACAACGCCTGACCTCCAGTTGGGGCTCAGTGCATGTTGGTTGTTATTATTTATAGTAGCTGATGATACCATAGATTATAGTATCAAATACAACAAATAGCTCAGTAAGATAGTCCCTGCAGATTCCAACAAAATAAATAGTTAAATCAGCTTTTGGAAAATCAAACTATATGGTTTGCATTTGATTTTTTTCATGGACATAGAAAACAGTGGTTCCTCAAATCCATTATGATGGCTGCTGTAAAAAGTAAGCAAACAAAACCCCCAGAAAATGACAAGTGATGATGAGAATGTGGAGAAACTGGAACTCTTGTACACTTTTGATGAGAATATAAAATGGTGCAGCCATTGTGGAAAACACTGTGGCAGTTCCTCAAAAAATTAAAATAGAATTAACATGTGATTCAGCAGCGTCACTTCTGAATACAAAAGAATTGAAAGCAGGGATTCAAAGAGATATTTGTACACTCATGTTCATAGGAGTATTATTTGCAATAGATGAAAGGTAGAAGCAATCCAACTGTCCACTGACAGACGAACACAAACACACAATGGGATATTATACCGCCTTAAAAAGGAAGAAAATTCTCACACATGCTACAACATGGATGAATTCTGGGGACATGATGTTAAGTAAGGCAAATACTGCTATGATTCCATTTACGGGAAGGACTTAGAATAAGAAAATTGAGACAGAAAGGGGAACTGTGGTTGCCAGGGGAAGGGGGAGAGAGAGATGAGGTGTTGTTTACTGGGTACAGAGTTTTATTTTTGTAAGATGAAAAGAATTCTGAAGATTGATTGCACACCAGTGTGAATGTAGTCAGCACAACTGAACTACATAGTTAAAAAGTAAAGTAAATTTTTTATTATATATATATTATCAGAATTAAAAAAAATGATTTCCTATATTATTAATTCAGCATCTGACAAGTACTGAAGAGCCGTGGTGAAGTGCAGACTTTGGACTACTGCAGACCTGGGTCTGGATCTGAGGTCCGCTGCATATTGACAGGGGAACCTGGTTCTCCATACTCTGTTTCCCTAAGATGGGGACTGCATAAGGTTAAGAAGGATCTTTTCATCTGGCTGTGCAAATGAGAGACTGCCTGTGCTCTCTTTCTTTCTTTTTCTATGAATGCTAATTCAAAAAAATATATATACGGCATATACAACCCAATGACTACACAATCAGGATTGCCAGATAAAATATAGGATACACAGTTAAAATTGAATTTAACACAAACAATAAAAATTGTTAAAGAATTTTTAGTATACTATGTCCTAATATTACATTACATTCCATGCAATATTTTGGATATACTTTAACTGAAAAAGTTATTTATTATCTGTAATTCAAATTTAACTGAATGTCCTATATTTTATTTGCTAACTCTAACAACCCTACATCTAACATTGTTTTTTATCATTCAGATAAGTAACAAAGTTTAGCTCTATGGGGTAGAAAAAACTTTGCCCCAGGATCCCAATTCATCTCTCTTGTCCCAGTTCTTGTGTGTGACTATTATCAAAGAGGCACAATGGACACATGACTTAATGAATAAAATGACAACCGATAATGGGTCTAATTTATTAAATTTCTATTTTGTCTCCTAATTACAATTGATTTGAGACAAACAAAAATATGAATGGACTAAATGTTTTCCTGCTTTATTTTCTTTTCTGCCTCTTATTTCATTAAGCATCAGGAATATCCTTTACTCTGTGCTGTGCCCCCCCTCCCCATTTCCCTCAAAAACAATTTTGTCTGAGAAACTGGTGGCCCTTAATCATGCTACAGAAGCCTGGCTTTGATAAAAATTAATAATGGCTAAGACAGCCATCTAACAGAACTTTAATTAGGGAATTCTCTTTCCATCTTGTAGTGTCTATGATGTCTAATGTGATTTAAATACTGTTGGCCCTACTTGCACTCACCAGACAGTCTCCTGCTGGGGACAGTGCTGTGTCATTAAAATGGAATCCAGTGAGAGAGACAATAGTCACATTCACGGGACAGAAGCACTAAAGCTATGACAAGTACTTTTCAGGCCTTATTTCAGGATGCCAATGTAATATGTGCTCAGGAATTTATTCAGTTTGCTAGATGGGATCCTTCTGCTTTTCCATTAAAGCCTGTGTTTAACTTCTACAGACCATGGAACCAGGAACCAGGAGGCACAGAACTTAGCTCAGGTTCTGTTGCCCCGTCCTGGGATTTGGGTGTATGCTATAGACTGAATGCTCTGTTCCCCCAAAATTCTTAGGTTAAAACCTAATCCCCAGTGTGATGGGGGCCCTTGAGATGAGGCCTTTCAGATATGTTTAGATCATGAGTGTGGAAGCATCATAAGTGGGATTAGTGAATGCCCTTTAAAACAGACTCCAAAGAGCTCCCTTGTCTCTTCCACCACGTGAGGATGTGGTGAGTAGACCATTTATGAATCAGAAAATGGGCTCTTACCAGACACCAAAGCTGCCATTGCCATGACCTTAGACTTCCTAGCTTCCAAAACTATGAGAAATAAATGCTTGTTGGTTAAACCACCAGGCTATGATATTTTTGTTGCTGTTGTTTAGTCACCAAGTAGTGTACAAATCTTTTGCAACCCCATGGACTGTAGCCTGCCAGGCTCCTCTGTCTATGGGATTTCCAGGCAAGAGTACTGAAGTGGGTTGCCGTTTCCTTCTCCAGGGGATCTTCCCAAGACTGGGATCGAACCTGTATCTCCTGCATTGCAGGCAGATTCTTTACTACTGAGCCACCAGGGAAGCCTGTGAGATTTTTGTTAGAGCAGCTCAAGTGGACAAAAATGGCACGTTCTGAACCTCACAGAACTTCAGTGGCCACAGCTGTGCAGTTGGAACTAATAAGTGCTTGAGAGCAGATGAGACAGTGCCCACAGAAGAGCTCTGAGGGCAATGCCATGCCTCTGCGTGTGTGGAAAGGGCACTTTTGATAAAACCCATTTCAGTGTTCTGGACTCAAGCCCCCTTTAAGTTTGAGGAAGTTGGGCTTGGGTAGCCAACCTTCCTCCACTCCCCGCTCCTCCCTGCCCCACTGGCCCCTTGCCTCTCCTCCCTGTGGCATCACCAAGCCATCATTCACGCTGGAAACTTCCTGACCAAGGCCTTCTTTGATTAACTCAGCCATGTGGAGGCTCAGTGGGGAACTGTCATGGATACTTACAGTGCTGAGAAGCTGCCTAGCCAGCCCTCTTCAAGGAACACAATAGACCTGGGCGGTTAAATTAGCATTCAGCTTACTAAAATTACACATTTAAAAGCCCAGTTTCCTAAAGCCTTTAAGTTTATGTTACAAATCTAGTTATTCTGTTTATAGATTTAGTAAATCTTGTATAAAATAAAAACAGACATCTTTAATTAGTTTTTGGCTGACTCAGGTTGAAAGGACTACTCCCCATAATCTATTAGTGCCATTTACATTAACTATTAGTCGCCCTTAAAATGCAGCAATCAATTTAGCGCTTAATTTTTCTTTCGAAGCAGCTTCAAACACTTGACCTAGCAAGTTACTGACTCTGACAAGCAAAACTGTCCAATGATTTTAGAGTTTTTTAAACTTAGTAAGTTGGGAGTTTTAATATTATGACCTTTAAGTTCTATCAGACATTTGAATAGTGTTTACAAACATAAACACAAAATTTCCAGTATAAGTCTTGAAATTACTTTTAAACTTATAGTTGACAGGGCATGGTGACTGGCAGGATGTGAACCTGGGAGGCCCAAGACCAAAGAAGATCTGGGTTCTGGGTTAATAGAGACCATGGCCCCAGAGCAGTAGGTGTGGGCACCTGGCAAGGTGGGCAGGGCTGGGAGGGGAAGGTGAGCCCTAGCAGATAGCTGGGGAGGCAGGCTGAAGGTTGGAGAAAAGATTCGATTGCTAGAAGAGAGAGTAGGGAGAGAAAAGCACAAAAGCCCCACTGAGCCCATTGAAACATTGGAGACCCAACAGAAGCCAAGGACAGACCCAGAGGAGGAAAAAGGAGGACAAAACTGCCAGTCTGTGGTCTTCTGCTCTTAGCTTCTAAAGCTGAAAGGCAATCTTTCAGGAGTTGTGGACTCCCCTGCATTGCCATGGTCTTACAGTGTATCTGTGATGAATCTCTAGCTTTGTGACTTAAATTTCCCTATCTCTCAGATTGTGATATAATCATAGTTCCTATAATGTAAGAGGAGAAAAGAAATTACTATTGAATGCCCAAATGACTTCTAAGGAAAGTGGCTTTTTGGAAATAGAAGTTGATGATTCACTTTTTGCTGTATAGCAGAAACTTAGCAGCAGCAGCAGCAGCAGAAACTAACACAACATTACAACTATCAGTCAGTTCAGTTCAGTCACTCAGTTGTGTCCAACTGTTTGTGACCCCATGGACTGCAGCACGCCAGGCTTCCCTGTCCATCACCAACTCCTGGAGCTTGCTAAAACTCGTGTCCATCGAGTCGGTGATGCAATCCAACCATCTCATCCTCTGTCATCCCCTTCTCCTCCTGCTTTCAATCTTTCCCAGCATCAGAGTCTTCCAGTGAGTCAGTTCTTCGCATCAGGTGGCCAAAGTATTGGAGTTTCAGCTTCAGCATCAGTCCTCCCAATGAATATTCATTATTGATGTCCTTTAGGATTGACTGGTTTGATCTCCTTGCAGTCCAAGGGACTATCAAGAGTCTTCTCCAACACCATAGTTCAAAAGCATCAATTCTTTGGTGCTCAGCTTTCTTTATAGTCCAACTATTACATCCATACATGACTACTGGAAAAACCATAGCTTTGACTAGATGGACATTTGCCGGCAAAGTCATGTCTCTGCTTTTTAGTATGCTACCTAGGCTGGTCATAGCTTTTCTTCCAAGGAGCAAGCATCTTTTAATTTCACAGCTGCAGTCATCATCTGCACTGATTTTGGAGCCCCCAAAAATAAAGTCTGAGCGCTTGAAATGTAGTGATCTTGAATTGAGATGTGCCCTTGATACTGACCCTGGTTCTTGACCTTCCTCCACCAATAGAAATTGATAAGAGGTTAGTCAAGGAATTCAGGCAAAGCTTTATTGGGGCCCCTGCTGTAGCAGGAGGGAGCAAAAACAAGTAACAGATTCCCTTGCTTGGTCCCCAAGTGGGGGTGAGTTGGTTCCTTATATGGGATGAGGGTAGGGCTGTGTCCAGGACTCAGGCTGGAGGTGTGGCTAGGGTGGTTTGCCCATCCGTTTGGTGCTGTTGAGTGCAGGGGGCATGCACTTCTGCTCCGGATACTGTTTTTGTTCCCAGCTCTTCAGAAGTGGCAGTTGGGCTTTTTTGGTCTTTTTGTATCTTACTGCCATTAATTTGCCTCAATTGTGCATGAACGTACTTATTTTTAGTCTCTTACAGTTTCTTTGTGTTTTGTTGCTTGAGGAGTCCCTTTACTGCAAGCACTGCAGTAAAGGGTCCAGATCCCAGGTCCCAGCCTGTCTCAAGACCGGAGAACTGAGTGATGGGATGGGAACACAAAGGGGTTTGGGTCGTAGTGGAGCCTTTCTGTTAGTCCTCCATGTGGTCTTTGTCTCGCTGATATTCCCCTCAAATGCATCCCCGGAGTGGCCCTTTTACTCCTTTGGGCAGACTCACTGCTCATGGCCTCCTAACGAGGGTATAGAGCTGCTGCTGCTGAGTGTCCTGGGTCTGATATCTGTGCTTTCTATGTCCTGATCCTTATCCCTCCACTCCTTGTAAACCCCTACAGCAGAACTCCCTGCAACAGTTCCGGGAGAAAAGACTTCCAGAGTGAGTTTAATAATTTGTCAAAGACTCTTTCTCATTGTTTTTCCCACCTTCTGGCTTTGAGAGGCAAGAGAAAAGATATCCCACGGTGCTCACATTTCAACACTGGAGAGAGCCTATAGTAGTATGGGAACGGCCCATTTCCAAACGGAAAGCATCACCAATGAGAAGGTCTGGGTCCATAATCCTTTACCTGAGATCTTTGGAACTCAAGACTTTTCAGATTTTAGGAAGATAACAGAGTGCATAAGTAATATAACATCCCAGCAAGGTCTGGGGACATACCCATAAAAAGATGAGTTACTGTTTCTGTGGTTAAACATGTGAAGATTCACACTAAGGGATATACAAAGACTCCAAAGGGCCTCATCTTCATTCAGAATGAGTTCTGATGCTAAGTGACTCTGCATCTCGCTTATTAAACACAAATAGGACTTCCCTGGGGTCCAGTGGTTGAGAATCCACCTGCCGATGCAAGGGACATGGGTTCGATCCCTGATCTGGGAGGAACCCACATGCCATAGAGCAACTGAGCCCATGCGCCACAACTACTGAGCCTGTGCTCTAGAGTCTGAGAGTGACAACCACTGAAGCCCTTGTGCCTAGAGCTTGTGCTCCACAACAAGAGAAGCCTTCACAACGAGAAGCCCACGCACTGCAACTAGAGAGCAGCTCCCGCTAACCGCAACTAGAGAAAGCCCACGCATAGCATGAAGACCCAGTGCAGCCAAAAATTAATCAATTAATTAAAAAAGCAAATAGACAAGGTTTGGCTGTCAGAGCTTTCTGGACTCTCTAACTGCAGGTATGTGAGTGTGGACCTCCACTCCCAATACCAGGACTCACGAGCCCGTGTGCTGGGCTTGGAGTTCACCTCCACCAGCAGTGTCCCAGTAGACCCTGTTAGCCCTGGAAAGTTTTGAGTCCAACTTTGGCATATTTGAGAGAATAATTCACCCTTATATAATTACCCAAAGTCTGAGAGTCCTCTGAATTTGAATTCTCCAAACAGCCAGTTGCTATCCGTTTTGCTTTTTGATGGCCATTACGGATGTTAACATGAGAGACTTTTCTGCATTCAAATTTGGATTATTATAGAGAACCAAAGATTGGTCATTTTCACCATTTTTTTACTTCACAGCTAGTTTATGAATTCATTTTTATTCAATAAACCCTGTAATTACATGTACTAAATCAGGTACTATTTTAAAGTAGGGACAATTATAACCTGCATTTTACAAATAGGATGAGGTGCTGGAGGGTTAAAGAACTTGGTCAGAGTCACACAAATAGTTAAGTGGCAAAGGAGGAATTAAAACCTACTTTAACTTCAGAGTCTATGGTCTTAACCACTAAACCATAGTTCCCTTTAAATATTGGGCTTATAGTGGGTTAAAACATATTACACACAGGAAGAAAGGCATTTAATTTTTTAACAAGAAATACATGTGATTTGCTTTTTCCAGGGTGTTAAACCATGCCCTAATTTTCCATCTGTGGTCACTTTTCTCTCACCCAAAGTAAGATTCAATAGTGTTTTATTCTGAAAGAATTATCAATTAAATATAGAGCTTGTTGCCCCAACAATTATATATCTCAATGGAAGAATTTGAAATTAAGTAATGTTTATAAGGGTAAACTGAATTTTGAGCGCTTAGGAATAATTTACATTATAAAGAACTTCCTTACTCTCTTCTGTGCATGAATAGGCTTAAAATATGGTGATGACTATTATTGTTCCCAATACTATAGTCATTACTTTGAACATACAAAATGCTTTAAAACTGCAAATTAATTATTAATGAGAATATTGCTCTTGAAATTATATTTTTCATAAGGAATATGATTGTTCCGTAGAAAGTAGCACGTCTTATGTTGTCACAATTTGGGGTGAATAAATAAAACTGGCATCTGGCCAAGTCATGAGGCCTTTCAGATCTCCCCTTTCTGTTTCAGGTTGGTTTTATCTAAATGGATTCAGGATACAAGGATCAAAAACTGTCTAACCAATGTTTTGGAGGATGAAATACACTTTGATTAAAAATCTATACTCAAGGGCTTCCCTGGTGGCTCAGTGGTAAAGAATCCATGGGCCACTACAGGAGACACAGATTCGATCCCTGGTCTAGGAAGATCCCACATGCTGCAGAGAGACGAAGCCTGTGTGCCACAACTTCTGAGCTGAAGCCACAACTATCGAAGCCCCGCATGCCTAGAGTCCATGCTAAGCAACAAGAGACGCCTCCACGAGAAGCCTGAGCACCAAACTAGAGAGTAGCCGCTGCTCGCTGCAACTAGAGAAAAGCCCTCACAGCAACGAAGACCCAGCACAGCCAAAAATAAGTAAAATTATATTAAAAAATAAATACTCAGCAAATCCATCTAATTCTATACATTTTAACTTAATTTATCTTCATTCCTTAGCAACAAATTTTCACTTATCAAAACCCAGTACGGGCTTCCTTAGTGGCTTAGATGGTAAAGAATCTGCCTGTAATGCTGGAGACCCAGGTTTGATCCCTTTGTTGGGAAGATACCCTGGAGAAGGGAATGGCTACCCACTCCCGTATTCTTGCCTGGAGAATTCCACACATGAGGAACCTGGTGAACTACAGTCCATGGGGTCGCAGAGAGTCAGACACACACATAAAACCCACTATTGCCTCTACTAAATTTAGACAAAAAGAGATACGGATACACTGAGGCTAGAACACCTGGAGGCATCTGGGTGCCCAAGACACCAGGCATGAGGGAGACAAGAGTTGTCATAGTCTAGCACCTTGGGAAGGGTCAGTGCGACTGAGATTGATTGAAGTAGGAAAAGCACACAGGGAGAAATTGTTTTTTCCTTTGGGAGAGCTATCTGCCATAGGTGAGTTTATTATTAATCCATAACGTTCCTTTCATTTCTACTGAGTCAGTGATTTCTTGTCTCATCTAAATTTAAGTCCTAGGCAAAACATTTATTAGAGGGTTATATTGCAGGGAAAAACAGCTCCCAAGTCACAGTGACTTAATATCACAAAGGTCTGTTTCTCACGCAGAAAGTCCACTGTGGGCTGGATGACCCTCTCAGGCGTTTGTCCACATGCTATAGCTTGACAATCAAGGCTGCTCTGGCATCTATGTCATCACCTCGTGGGTCCTCCTTGACTGTCCGAGTAAGAGAAAAGACAGCTGGAGGACTGAGCACTGCTTCTTCTGAGTTTCAGCCTGTAAGAGTGACCTAAAGGAAATCAACCCTGAGTACTCATTGGAAGGACTGATGCTGAAGCTGAAGCTGAAGCTCCAATACTCTGGCCACTTGATGTGAAGAGCTGACTCATTGGAAAAGACTGTGATGCTGAGAAAGATTGAGGGCAGGAGGAGAAGGGGACGACAGAGGATGAGATGGTTGGATGGCATCAGCAACTCAATGGACATGAGTTTGAGTAAACTCCGGGAGATAGTGAAGAACAGGAAAGCCTGGCATGCTGCAGTCCATGGGGTCGCCAAGAGTCAGACATGACTGAGTGACTGAACAACAGCAACAAAAAAGTGACATATTCACAGCCGATCAGACAGAACTAGTCACACGGTTCCACCTAAGAAAGAGTGTGGCCATCAACCCTGTTTCTGCTACACTCGCTGAAATAAGAATCATTATCCAAAAATAACTAGCAATGACAAGTACAAGGAGCTATTTCTCCCTTCCCCTTACGGGGGACTCAAGGAACTGTAGTCATTGTGTGGAATATTTATTTACATGACGATGATGATGATGATGATGATGATTTGTCAATGACAGTAAGAATAAATAGGCTAAAAGGCAGAGTGTGTACACATCTTGTGGAAAGAGGTCAACAAAGCTTTATTGAACAATAAATGCATGAATGAGGCACTCCACATAACTTCACATGGCATTTCTTACTGCTACTCTTTCCCAGCAGACCCAAGTTACATCACATTGAAAAGGCATGCTATAGAATGTCCTATAAGCCTGAAATAGCTTCTGACTTGCCATAATTCATCTTGATGAGAACTGGATGCTATGGTCTTGCTGCTCTGGTAGCAGTTATGAAACAATAGGAACTCAGTAAATTGCATTTCAGTTTGAGATGTAACGGCTGCTGTTGTGTGCCGTTTACCTAAATCTCCTTCCTAAGAAACAAATTAGTCTTCAGATAAATTTTGCAGGTTAGCCCCCTTAGCCAAGTCTTAGCCAAACCAATCTGTGAGCCACTCTTTGAATACAAAAATGCTCTGACCACCACCAGCCTTTACGCTTGTGGTTGTTTTTCTCCTCCTAGTAATGGGCCTGTGTTAACCACACATTGTCTCTCATCTAGTTTCCCATGCGGTCGACGGCACTCGCCTTGTGAGGTGGTTTGGCCCAGCAACCACTACCCAGATAAAGGCCTGTCTTGGTATTTTGGCTCTGGCCTTCTTAGAACCCACTCATGAATGAGCAAATGGCCCTTGGCTAGACTCCTAAAATTCACTTGTTTTGTGCTGCCTGGACATCTGACTGCAAAGTTGGTGATATGTATTATTAAGTAAATGTGAATTTAACAAAAACGTACTGTGGTTTACGCACAGTTAATCTTATGCTGTGGTTTGAAACAATGTCTGGATTTCTACCGACTCTTTTGAGTTTACATATGAGCTTAGATATTCCCAAGTGCAGGGTTCTTTTACTTCTCCAAGTGAAATCTTTTCTGCAGGTTTTGGTTTTCTCCTCGAAGCCTAGTGCCATGCAACAAAAACTGTACACACGCCTGGTCATATTTTCATCTGTGTGCAGGCTGCCCCCTTGGGGTTTGAACATTAGTATTTACTGATTTTTCCTGCCATATATATTTAAATGAAAGAGTTTCCTTTAGATGCAAAAAAGCCTGGAGGTTTGAGGGGGTGTAATTTTTCAATAATGAGCTTAGTATGTGTAAGAAGGTAATGGGCCCTTTTCTACGGACTATTTATAAACTATTGAAGGGGAAAAAAGCACACTCCATTCTTGTCGTTAGGATAAGGCAAACTACACAAGAAGACTCTGTTCATTCAAGTTTAACTGATCTATATCAAAAGACTCAAAATAGATGGAAATCAGTGTTTCAAAAAGACAGCAAGCTAAATAAAAACTGCCCTACAACATTAATCCCAGGTAGTCCTTTTCCCTTTCTTTCTGCAATTTATTATAGTGCTGGCAATAATAAAAGGATCCTGGAAAATGGTGATGGAGAGTTTCCCTTTTTTTTTTTTTTTTCTGTTATTTGATACTCTCATAATCGCAATCCACTATTTAGACTTTGGCTTCTTGTTTGAAAGTATCTTTGGTTATAAAGCAGATTGCTTTTAACTAGATATAACCTACTTTCTTGATTTTCTAAATGAAGAAAATCATATTTCATCATACTCTTGTATCTTATTTACATACGATGAAGTGCATTAATTATTTTAATAGTATTAAATTTGAGTATCCAGACTGTTAGTTATGGTTTTATAATTGTTAATAGTCCACCTACATGTATTCAATCTTTCTTTTTTCTAGTGCTCATATGTTCATAAGAACGTAGTCCAAATGGTTAAGAGTTAGATAGGTAAGTGGTAAGTGTTTTACACAATGGTACAATATTATGAAGATGCCCCTTAGAGGCGGAGGTAGAGAGTGCAACAAGTTTCGCATTTCGCTCATGATCACAATCACTGATGAGTAAGAAATGGATTTAGTCCTTTTATATCAAGCTGGTGACCAAAAGCTGTGACAATTGCATTCAAAACCCCAATTAATGCTGAGTTTCATTTAACTACAGAGGTGAGGCAGACCAGGGTTTTGCAGTCTTTGACAAGTAACAGACTCAACAGGGAAGGCTTTTTTAAGGCATACACACCCAGATCTCATGTCCAGACCCTCTTGGAGATTTGGATTCAGTAAGTCTGAGGTGGAACCCTGGTGACAGTATTTTGGGAAAAGCCCCCAGATAGTTTAATGAGTACTAAACATTGTGAATTAGTGACCTGTGCCTGTAGCCAGATTTTTAAACCTGACTATGCGGGAAAGGATTTGAGGGAAAAAGGATTAGTTCAGTTCTGGCTCCACACCAAAAAGAACGGGAAGGCTGAAGAATTCCTGATGGTTTTCCTAAACCTCAGAGGTTTAGAGCCGGGAAATCTCTCCTTCCATAAGCCACAAAACCTTGGCAAATGCTTGGTGATTTCCTTGTGGTAGATAAGACTGGAATGTTCACTCTATTCACACCAGAAACTTTCCTCACTGCGTCATGTTAGAGATGCTGGAGTTCCATCTATCTGGGAGTGCTTCCTGCTGGGCTTGCAGGACCGGGTATCCTTGGAGGGCCTCGCATTTCTCACTGAAGGCAGAGACTACCCCAACTCTTGTTTCTCTATTCTCCTAGAACTCTGGGGATCTAGGCATTCATATCTTGTAAGATGTGTTATTCTAAATCTGCTTCCCTGAAACATACAGAAATCGATAAAAAGTCTTTTCATTGTTAACTTAAAGTTAACTTCCTGGTTTTATAGAAGCATTTTTGTACCAATTTCCTGTCTTATTCTCTACGAACATCAATGCTTCAGATTTCTTCTGTTAACACAAAAATTCAAAATTCACCCTGATGTTTCCAGAAAACAATCCAAACCATTAAAATTTCTTTATATTTCACCTGGGAAATAGACAGATACTCTAAAATTTACCTTCTGCCTATCAAATGCCTCACACCCCTGGAAGAGAGCTGAACTACAAAATCAAACCATGAAAGGAAATAATAATTTATAGTAATAACATCTTGATGGCAGTTCTAGAAAAGGAAGTTTCAAACTTTTAATAAAAAATTTTAAAAGGATTTTCAAAATAAAGTGTGATGTACTAATTTGTCCTATTATGCAGGCTTTGCAAGTTAAGTCGCTTCTGTTGTGTCCGACCCTGTGCGACCCCATGGACTGTAGCCCGTCAGGCTCTTCTGTCCATGGGATTCTCCAGGCAAGATTACTGGAGTGGGTTGCCACGTCCTCCTCCAGGGGATCTTCCCGACCCAGGGATCGAACCCAGACAGGTTCTTTATCACTAGTGCCAACTTGGAAGCCCATTATGCAGGCCACAACTAGCAATTCTTAAGAAAAGGGATCTTGGACTTTATTCCTCCTGAATCTGTTATTCTGTATCCCAACCATTTCCCTCAAATGGGTTATCATAAATAATTACCCAGAATTTGAGGAAAATGTTGGTTCAGTAAAACCATCTTGATTAATCTTCCAAGGAAAAAGAGTTTTTTTGTTTTTTTTTTCTGTATATCTATTCATCTGTCCACATACTTACCTGCCCACCCACTCACCTAGCCTTATCGATCTATCTATTTATCTATCTAACATCTGTCTCTCAATATGTTTTTGGAGGGTCTAATCATATTAAAAATATCCTAAATGATCTTCTTTTACACAAGTATCAGTTAGCACATAACCACAAAGCCTACAAAATATACAACAGCAGTGTAAGAGGAAATGGAGAGGCTCTGCCTTAACGATCCATTGTTATCTCCGGCATCATATTCCCAGACCATCACTTAAAATGCATGTTTAACTGTTTTGCCCAGCAATACAAAGCCTATGGAGACTTTCCTTAACGTCTTCCATAGATGTTAAAGAATTACCCCCTCATCACAAGAAAAGCACTTGAACAAGGAAGGAGAAAGAGCAATAAAAGAAATCAAAAGAACAGTAGTGGCCAGGGCTTGTGAATGAAGCTTCACTGTTTGCGGAATTCATCTTCCATAATCAGAAATCTTTGACTCAGATGTTTCAACATCAAAATGACCTCTGAAGGATATTTTGCTACACAATCAACTGTGTAGTCCTTGTTTAATTTGGCCTCTAGAATATAAGTCAGAAGTGGGGATACTGGAAGCTTTATTTTCTGTGTATTTTTTAGGTAAAGGAGAGCTAGCGCTCTCGTTTCTTCTCTTCTTCCTGGGAACACAGATAAATTACATTTCTGGCTCTCTTGTAGTTAGTTTCGGACCATTTGAGTTCTAGCTAATGGAATGTGAGTTTAAGTGTCAAGTGCCACTCCAGGCTTATACCATTAAAAATTTCCTATGTCTGATCCTACACACTCTCTTTCTATTCTGTTGAGTCAAGGGAGATCATGTATAGACAATCGCACAGGCTTTGGTGGTTAAGATAGAAAAAGCCTTGGTGTCAGAATACCTGCATGGAACAGGGGTTCCATGTCTGTCCTCCAACCCCACCAGTCCACAGTACACTACTATGTTAGAAATTAACTTTTTAAAAATTAAGCCAATGTAGTTGGGAATTGGTTCTTTCAATATACATCCTACCTTCCATGGTGCCTTAGGAAAAGGCATACATAAAGCATCATTGAGAATAAGATCCAGCTGCATGTGAAGAAACTCTCAATAATCAGACCTTAGGCAAGATAAACATGATTTCTCTCTTATAGAAACAAAGTTGAGAAGTAAGCAGTCCTGGGCTGATATGCTTACTTTATCAAATCATTAAATTCAGAAGCTTCTCCAGCTCACCTCTACACCCTCCCTGTAGTGTGGCTCTCATTTTCATGGCTCGTTATATCAACCTGAGCGCCAGCAATCACATCCACTTTCCAAACAATAGAAAGGGACAAAGAAGAAAGGGGTCAAAAGAGAGAATGACTATTTTTTTATAAGGGGCTTCTTATAAACGGCCACAAAACACTTCTACTTATATTTTATTGTCCCAAACTTTCACATAGATGGATTTAGCTGCAAACGATGCTGGAAAATGTAGTTTTCATTTTGAGCTGCCATGTACCTAGTAAAAGTTGAGAGTTTTATTGCTAAAGAAAAAAGGAAGAACAGCTGTTGGGATAGATCTCCAAAAATCTTTACTACCTTTAATAAGCACAAGCTTCTTACTGTGAAGGAAGAATTGACTTGCACAAAATGCAATTCTAGATATACATCTGTGTACATATGCATAATTTTTCAATATATTTTAAGAATATGAGGTCCATACAGTTTATCATTTCCACCCTAATCTCAGCACATCAGAATTCCTCTGGAGTCAGCGCGTTAACTATTCTCCAACATTTTGGACAGAAACATAACTGCATCAGACAACAATGGAAGAATGAGGATTCTTTACGTTTGTGTATAAAGATGCATAGGAATGAGTAATTACATGCACATGAAAGTAACAAGCTCTGCAGTTGTTTCAGTTGTTTCAATACCAGCCGTGCTATTGTTGTGATACTGATTTATGGGTAGAAACTCTCTTCTGAGTCTGTTTATGTCTGTACACATGTCTGTTTATGTCTGTACATCTTGTTGTTTGAGGGAACAACAAGAACTTGCTGGCCTCCATTTCTAGATTGCCCACCACTATATTAAATCGTGGAGAAAGTCTGGCAGAACAAATACATATAAAATAGATAACTCTTTAAATCAGATATGCAGGAGACACCTTTTATCATCACATTTCCTTTCTGCGTATTCTACTTTACAGGCACATGACACATACCCCAGATTTCCCCCGGATTTCCTGTGACATCGGTGACACTCTTCCTCCAGGTAACGCTGTGTATTTGGGGGGTTTTTTAAGATTTTTTTTTATGTGGACCATTTTTAAGTTTTTACTGAAATTGTTACAATACTGCTTCTGTTTGTGTTTTGGTTTTTTGGTTGCATGGCATGTGGGATCTTAGCATCCTGACCAGGAATCAAACCTGCACCCCCTGCATTGAAAGGTGAAGTCTTAACTATGCAGGACCACCAGGGAAGTCCCTGTATATTTGGTTTTCAAATCATATCCACTTCTTCCTCATTCCCCATGCACCCATGTATATTCCCAAACTGTATTTTCCCCCTACCTACCTCCTGATGAAACAGAGGAAGAAATGTTTCACACCAAAGATTTGAAGTTTTGTGTACCCTTGCGCATGAGGTGCTGGGAAAGTCCAAAAAGGGACTCCTAGGAAATGAGGACTAATTAACTGCCTGCCAGGTACTGTCCAGATGCTTTACAAAGATCTCTTTAATCCTCCCACTAGCTCTATAGTGAAGGTACATGGTATTATTGTTATCTCTGTTTTTAGTACATGTTGTTAAAACATACTAAGGCTTGGACACATTAAAGTAACTTAGTTACAGTTACAAAGCTAGGGGCAGCCAGACATCCGGTGCAAATGGTCTGCCCCCAAACCCCACACTAGTAACCACTCTGTCATGCTGCCTCCGCTATGGCCCCTCCCCATACCCTTGACCCCATAGTGCTAATTGCCAATGAAGTACACTTGTGGAGGGCTGCCTGATGTGGAGAAATCTCCCTGAGAAAGCCTACAGTTGAATTATGAAAATAACATAATACTACAAAATGACTCGAATATCAGTATCCTACCCATCAGAATACATTAATCTCAAGTCTGAAGCAGCCTCATGACTGCAGAAGAATTACATGTTCCACTCCATGGCTGCTAACATCCTTTTGTGGACCATTTTGCCTTCCTCTGACAGAAGCACTAGTTTGAGGGAAAGGTTTTGTGAACATTTTTCTTCAGCAAATTTTGTCTTGCCGTGAATTAACCACCAACCATGTTCATTTGCGCTCCCTTATTTACTCCCCCGTCTTTTAATTGCAATTACATTCACATGTTCTGGGCATTGCAAGTCGGTTCAGTTAACAAGGAAGAAGGAAACTGATAAAGATATTGTTAATGGATCTCTTTGTGCATAAAAAGAACTCACATCTTCCCTCCCACATGCTGTCCTGAATTCCCCTTTTCCTCCTTCTCAAAGTTTTACTTTTTCTCAGAATGTCTGTGTGTGCCATATGACAGGGATTTTCTGTGGTAATTGCTTTATTCTTCGATAAGAACCTTTACAATAGTGAACTCCTACAACACTTAAGTGTAAATTAGGGCTTTTCCAAGGTAAAAATCGAAACTTTGAATATAAATCTGCACAGTTTTCCCCTCCCCTTTAATGTAATTGTGTGTGAGTGTGAATTTTAGACTGGGACCAAAAAAAACAAAAACAAAAACAAAAACACATTTTCTCCTTAAAAGAAAAAATCATTCTTTTTCTACATCTATAGTTTCGTGTGTTTGGGTTTACAATACAGGCTCTCAGAGAAGACAGATCATTAACTCATTTCAAAACAGTCAGCTCACCAAGAAAGAGTATATTTCATTTTGTTGTATCTCAAAGTCCCCTGGAATTCTATATAAATGCAATTTTAAAATTCCAGGGCTCTCAGGCTGCCTAACAATGGTCGTGAGCAGGCTGATTACAGGGTAGAGGGTGGCTGAGTCCCCACGTGGCAGGCCTGGACATGAAGAAAAGCAGCACACCTTGGAAGAGGGTCTTCCAAGGAACGATTGTGGTGGCGGTAGCTGCATTTTGCTCACTTGCAATAGCAACAACAAAATGATGCCACAGACGAAAACTGTCACGTCCCACCCACGCCATCTGTCCTGTGCTGTGCACCCACAGCTCCCCTCATTCTACAAATTAATCTTTCACACATTTTTTAACAAAAAAACTGTTAATGTTATAAAAGAAAAAAACAAGGAAAACAGAAAAGGCTGTGTAGAAAATAAATTAAATTTAAATTCGATAGCAGTTATGACTTTTTTTATTGACTATAAGAGCAAACAGTCACATCAAATTGGTGCCACTGGCATATTATTAAAACTACAGGGCACCCTTAATGATCTCTGACAATGACCGCGTGTGTGTTTTTTTAAATATAGCATGCACATTTTGTCCAATTTGGGCTCTTTTTTCCTGTTGCTTTTGTCCTCTTTCTGAGTGGATATTATTCATGAACTGAGTCTTTATTATCTGTTTGGCCATCTGTGTAGCATTGGCCATAGTCCCCTGTATTGTAATTTTGAGTGAAAATAAGGACTATTGGAGATTGCAATACTAAAAATAATAATAATAATATGCTTTAAGAATTCAAAAATAAAAGACTGAAAAGAAAAAATATTTGTGAAGAGGTGAAGTTTGAAGGCATATAGCATGGAGATGGGAGAAAAGCACAAATCAATCCTTTCACCCACCTAGGATAGCAGAATCTGGACCAAACTAACATCTAGTTGCCTTGATAACAGGCAGTTCAGAAAGTGATGCTTCTTCATGCTGGAATGCCTTTGAATGGAAAACTTTGTTTTGTTTTCTTACTCGTTCCTCTCCTGTTTCAGAAGTCCACACACCTCTCAGTGGAGTGGCAATCCAAAGCAGCAGAGCCCTTTTAGCTGCCAAGATTTTAGAATTTGACTACGCTAGTGTACAAAGCAGTAAGTGATTGTTTTTAGTTTAGTAAAGGGAGATTTTCTTTTAGATTAAAATAATAAAGGATAACTTTTCAAATAAAAATTATATATTGGGAAAAATGAATTAACCACAAACTTGCATAATTGTCTTATTCCTAAAACTTTCCCTAATTTTATTTGGTTCTCTCCATTCTCCTTTCTTTGTTTTTCTCCACTTTGGATCTTTTCTTTCTTTTTGAAATTCTCTTAATCAGGGTTAGCTTACCACTTATTTTCCTTTCTGCTTGTCAGCTTTTCTCTGCAGCCACTACAAGGCCATAAAAATCAACTGATTGAAAGATGAATATAGATTAGTGATGAAACATCTCCCCAACAAGAGTAAATACACAAGGTTATAATATGTTTATGACAATGACATTTTAATTTCAAATGAAAATATATAATATCTTATTTGTTTTTAATGTTTCTTTTTTTCCTTGTAGTTGCTTCCTATTAAACTTGAGGAATATGCAATTAAATCTATGCTTGTGCACATGTGTGTGTGTGTGTGCGCACACACACAAACTGTGTGGGCTTATACCAAAGCAAGGTTAAGTCTATCAATTCTCTTATTACATAGAAAATGAATTATTTACTTGCATTTAGTACTGGTTTAGAATAACTTAAAAAAAATCATCTTTCCTCTCCAGATTGGTGCATGTATATATGTAGTGACATCCTAAATGGCATAAAATTTTCAAATCTGGAAAGTGAGACCTGATCACTTTTAATAATCATATTAATTCACTTAAAAATAACAAAGAATTTTTAAAATCAAGAGGAGTAACCCAGTTTCAAAAATAGCTACTTGCTCATGGTGGGTAAAATTTAGGCCACATGTTTTTATTTATTTTCATACTTTTGCAACTTAGATGGAGAAGGTGAGCTATTCACTTAAAATGATTGAGTTAAGTCTTTTATTTTCAAGATCACCTTAATTACAAATATTTCAATAACCCAGAAATATTAAACATTTCTATCTAACTGGATGGCATGTAATTATAATGAACATTATAAAATGTATGTGTACATATCAATATTTATATATACTACCTCTATGAGATCTGCAGAGAACAAAGCTATGTTATTTTACACAGCTGTTCTAAGTCATATAGCTCCATTTTCACTAAATTGGTGTGATAATCATTGATATTTTAAAATTTTATCTAAAATACATTTGATAATATGGTAAAAACTTCTCTTTAACAAACTATATTTCAGATCCTATTTAAAAAAAAAACAAAACCAAACATCATTCCCCAAAACAGAAAAATCTGCAGTCTTTTGCAATGAGCAGTCACAATTGAGAGCCAAAGTTTTCATTCCTACAACAAAACATGAGTAAAGTGATTAAAAATCCCGAATTTAAAAATCTTATTTTAGAAATATGATCTAATAGAGATACTTTTAATAATATTAAATGACACATGCCTCAACCTTGCTTTTATATTGCCCCCCCTTTTGCTGGACCCCCTCCCCCACAAAGTATTATCTTGCACTAAACATCATCTGAAAGCTAAATATTATTTCTTATGGCTGACAATTTCTCTGAGGCTTCCCTGAGTCTAACTAGGAGTTCTGAGTCAGGATAAAGAACAGGGCCTCTCTCTCCACTCACTCTCATTCTGTGGGAGTTTCAGAGTTGTTTAGAGAAGCGGGATTGGAGACATGAAGTATTAATGTGCTTAGGTAACCTATTGCTTATTCTTGGATATTTCTCTAGCTGTTTTTAAGTGTTGATGATTGATTGTCTCAGAAGCTGTGTAAGGAGAAAGGATCTCAACCCAGTTTCTAACCAGATCCCTCCTTATGGCCATGAGAGCTTGATTTTCATTTAAACAACAGTAAATATAGACATAAGGGTTTGAGATGAATTATGTAAGCCCTTTAGCCATAACTATTACATTCTGCCACCAAATGAGCTGCTGTTCTCACTTTGTTTTATGGGCTCTGCGTAGCCTGTGTTATTGTATCTGCCAAATAAAACCCAGCAAACCATGCAAATGAAAATATAATCTTGTATCTTTCATAGTCACAGGATGCACCCATATAAACAGTTTTATAGATATCTCTGAGCCAGATTTACTGTTATTAGGACCCTACTGTCTTAATAGGATGTCCAGAAGGGAAAACATCTCTTCCTTGGAGGCATCTTCATTTATATCCACCAATGGCATATGTCTTTAGTTGAAGCTACCCTTGAAAAGTCAGAAATAACTTTGTTCGCTATATTTTTAGCTTGTCCGTATGGTTCAATTGAGATAATGGACTTTTTCATTAAGGAGAAAGACCTGATAGGTTGTGTTTTTTCAAAGCGAGTAGATTTAAATTTGTTTAAAAACAGGGGAGGTTTTTCTTTTAGTTTCACTGAAGAGAAGTGACCCTAGGAATTGACTCGCCCTGCAATGTGTCCGTCTTAATTTGAGGCCTCGGATAAGCCATTCTGTATCAATATTCTCCTCCAAGTAACAAAAATGACAACACATCCCATGTCTGGAAGAGATGTGTTAAGGAGTAACTCACTTCTAAAATGCCTCACAGATGGAATACTCTTTACCTGTGCTGGAGAACTGCTATGATTCTACCAAGAGTAAGGTCTACCACATCCTCCTGGGTTATTTCTATACTGCGTTAGTGTACCTCTAAGAAAGTAAATGGACATTTTCCCGGTAGTCCATGGAACAAGCTTTTCCTGACGTTGAAGGAAACAGTTGAACACTATTATTTCCTCCAGCCTCTAGAAAAATGCAGTTATAAGCCATTTCTTTCCATCTCTCCCTTCCTCCCTTCTTTGTCCCCTCCATCCCTCCTTTCCTGCCTATAAATCTTTCTTGAACTCTTATTATGTGCCATTCAGGTGCTTTAAAGGTACAGTTATTAATGTCATAGAAATTCTCATCCTGGAGGTGTTCTCGTCAAGGAAGATAATAAACAAAAATAGAGTCAGTATCTTAGATCATGAGAATTTTTTTCTTTATTGAAGTCATTCAACCTTCTTTTTTTCCATTGCTAATTTCTGCACCTGGTTATGATGCAGGTCAGATGTTTTATATGGGCTGTGTCTGGGCTGATATGCCCAATACCAGGTCCTATGTATGTTATGACTGTTGAGTGAATGAAATATGATTAGTTAGGTTAATGAATAGGTTGCATTTCTCAATTAAATGTCTGTACACTCCCACAATTTTTTATAAGATCAACCTAAATCTATGTAATGAGAGTGCTATGAAGTTCTAACCCTGTATTAAGAAAACTTGGTTTATACCAAGCAGGTATCTCATCAGAAAAATAGACCAAACCAATGATCTAGATACACATGAGGGTGCATGAGCACGCACACACACACACACACACACACACACACACACACACAGCTGCCTTGATTGTGGCAACTCAATGTCTGGGCTTCCCTGGTGGCTCAGATGGTAAAGAATCTGGCTGCAATACAGGAGACCTGGGTTTAATCCCTGGGTCGGGAAAATCCCATGGAGAAGGAAATGGCAACCCACTCCAGTATTCCTGCCTGGGAAATCCCATGGACAGAGGAAACTGGTGGGCTACAGTCCAAAGGGGTCGTACAGAGTCAGACATGACTGAGTGACAATAACTTCTTTCAATGTCTGTTGAGTTAAATACCAAGTGTATTCTATCCTCTTTATTTTGGGGCTAGATATTTCATAAAGCATTATTTAAGGACAATGGGCAAAATATGATTTAACAAATAATGCTGGCATAGGATCAGCAGAGTCCAGGAAAAAATGTTGACCTCTTGGTTGTATTCACATTTCTGCTGTCCCCACCTCCACTGGCACCATCTCCACCACCCAGGCCTGTACTAAACACTTCCTGTGGGGACTGTTCCTTCTCTCCACCTCTCTTCAATCATGCTTCTCCACTGCCACAGCCTTCTCACGTTCCTTTTACACCCCACCTCTCCTTTCTAAGGTTATTGTTCCTTAGATTGCTTGTCTCTGTCATTTGTCTATGTCTAAAATGCTCTCCTGTGCATGTGTCTTTGTTACAAAGACTTTTGTTGCTGTTCTTCTTTAGTCAAAGCCTCTGCTCCTGCATCTGTTCCACGTTCCAAGTGCTAAGGCATGGTTTGGCAAGTAGATCAGCTGTCAGGTTTTTACCCTCTTTTTTTCCTTTTGCTATGATCTTACTGAACTGCCTTAGTTTTCCAAAACAATTTCAGAGCAATGGGTTCTCAGTTAAACATGTGCCAAAACATTAAGGTATAGAGTCAGAGGAACAAGGAAATCTTTACGACACCTAGAAGAAATTTGAAATCTGTTTCTGTTCATATTCAAGAACTGCTTTTCCTATTGTCTCCCATAAAGTCATTACTGCAGCTTCAACTCAAAATGCTTTTTTTTTTTTTCTGCTGAGTTTAATTTAGATACACATTTGCATTGTAAAATGGGTACTTTAAAAATAATCATTTTAGTCTTAAGCATAAATGCTAGTTCTTTGTAAGGGAAGTAACTTCCTGAGTTGCATGTTATCGCTAAGGGCGAAGTAAATTTCTGGAGTGAGATTTAACCTTCTGTCTGCTCTTATTACCAGGAATAGTTTGAATTCGGTATGTATCAAGACTTTTGTGTTAAGTTCATAAGAATTTCTTTACAAGGAAGGGTTTTATTAGGACAATTTTATATTATTCTGATAGGGTTTGTATGCACTTATTAGCCATGAATGAAAAATGAGATGCTATCTTTGTCCAGTGGCTTCAGAATGACTTTTATGTATAATGAAGTCCTAAATATGAAGGGGGAAGCTCCATATTTCTCCTATGTATTTGCCAGTTCTCAGTAAATAATATTTGGAGATATCATTTTCTTTCTGCCAATTTCAAGTCCAAGAATGTTCTGCTTTTGAGGGTGGAGCAGGCCTAAAAAGAAGGAAAAATTGATCCTTGTTTTGGGATGCAGACAGAAATTTCTGTCTTTTGATCAGAAACACACCACTTGTCATATAGTAGGAATGTGGTGCCAATCCTGGTAATCTCTCTTACTTAACTTTTTCTGAGTTCATTTGCACCCAAATTTGAGCAACTGAATATAATCAAGAACATTTAAACATCTGGAACTTTTATTCTTTAATTTTGACAAAAACAAATTACCTCACTCTCTATATATTTTACAGAATTTGAGAACAATCACTACTCAAAGATTTATGTTATTTTAAAAATGGGGCCTGAATATCATGGGTTCACATTCAATCTTTCTTTAACAGAATCTGTTCATCTGGAAAAGTCATGTTTCTTCAGATTACTTTTTAAAATTAAATCTAAAAAATCCACAGATAAAATGAATGCATTTTTTAATTAATATAACTTCCAAAACAATAGAACAATTCTAACATTTGGACTCTGGAGGAACTGTGGATTTTCTTAAGGGTGGTAGACTTGTCTATACAAATTTATTTTGTTTAGGATAGTATTTAAGTACTTTTTAACTGATTGAGCTCACATCAGTGGATGGCAGGAAGGCATTCTGTGTAGGAAGGAAGACAGCCAACCTGGGGTTGGAACACTACCTGAGATCACATACCAATAGAATAATGAATGCATTTTAGCACTAAGTGAACTAG
Source organism: Bubalus bubalis (assembly GCF_019923935.1). Classification (NCBI taxonomy): domain Eukaryota; kingdom Metazoa; phylum Chordata; class Mammalia; order Artiodactyla; family Bovidae; genus Bubalus; species Bubalus bubalis. The sequence goes on from NC_059161.1 coordinate 47,987,339, forward strand.
AAAAAGTGTCACTACATGCCTTTTTTCCTCTCATATATGCATAAGGCATAATGTATTTAATGCAGGGATGGAGGGAGAGAGAGAGAAAGAGGAAAAGGGGTGTGGGTTGGGTGACTCTGCTTGCTTTCTAAGTTCTTTGAAGTGGCCAGTCTTGGTCTCAACCAAGCCTGAGCTATCAGCCTCCTTCAGCCATTATGCTGTCTGGATTTATGGTGGTCATGTAAAAGCCCTGATTTACAGTAAGCAACTGAAAACTGGCTGTACAGGAAAAACAGTTCTGGGAAGGCTGTATCTTTTGTTCCTCTCTGCCATTTAACAGACCTCAAACAGGTTTGTTACTGCTGTAGGTTCACTCTGCTTCCAGTATAGGGGGTCTATTCCCAACGCCCTGTGTGAATCTGCTAAGGATCTTTTCTCAAGTGTTTTTGATAACATTTCTGTTATTAGGGCTAAGAATCAGGATAAATTATCTCCTATTTATGACTTATCATAGTTTAGGAATTTAAGATTCAAGTACTGTAGAATCTATAGCCCAAGAAATGATTTGGTATATAATGTGCTAGGGATTATTTTATATATGTGTATGTATATAAACTATGCTTTAGGAAATATGCTCCTTCATTTCATTATAGTGGTGAGTGTTGCAGTTTGCTTTTTTTTTTTTAACCATCGTCTCAGGTGTGCTTGTGTCTTCTCTTTATGCCATTTCAACCTGTTCATTTCTAAAAGCAAGAAGAGAATGAGAGAGACAGAGGGAGAGAGAGGTTCGAAATAAGCTAACAGAGTTTAATGTGTACTATGATATTGAAAGTGGGCTTAACAGAAGCTTCAACAACTTCTTCATTGTAGTGTATTTTTTCCTCTAGATTCAAAACCAGGTTAATTTCTACCCACATTTTGTCACACTTTATAGTTCTGATATTTAAAACATTACATGTTGGAGTACCTGTTCTTTTATTATTAATGCTTGCTTCCCTATTTTTTTAAGAAAAAATTCCAATTGTACTTGAAGCTTATAAAAAGTCAATATACAAAAATTAATTTCACAGATAACCTTTTCAACATGGCCTATTGCATGAAGTGTAATAAGAACACTGATTTTTTTTTTTCCCCCGGAGATTCGACCTGTGGTTCATATTTAAAAATCAGACATTAACTTTATGGAGTTGCTCATCAAATTAAATTTTATTTGGTATGTTAATGTTTTAGAGTGTTAAATTGTTATCAGTCAAGATGCACGTTAGTAAAACATACATCTTTTTCTCTGACAAGAAGTCGAACCATAAGTGGTTAGATTGACTGGTATTACTTTGAATTTCAGGACTCCCAGAAAAGTGTGGATTAACTGGAACTGTATAGGACTAGGATTCCTCCAGAGGAAAGCAATTTTATATTTTTCTAATAGTTTAGAGATTATATATACTTTCTGCTTTTTTTTCCATTGTGGGAGAGAAAAAAAAGATTATTGGCTCTCAAACTCTGTCAAGTAGCTCTGGATCTTGTTAATTTGCTAAGCTTGTTGTATAAACAGTCCCTACTTTGAGGGGCTTACTTGAAAGGGTGCTTTATAGTGTGACTTACCTTCTATGGTTTCAATTGGTGCCCAATAAAAAGTTATCACTCTGTATTATGATACCTCTGAAATCAGTCTTATTTATTTACAATTTGTATGCTGATGACTTTCCAAACATGATTACAAGTATCGTTTTTACAGTGTTTAAGACCCTTCAAAAAAAGTCACCTAAAATTTTTTTTACTATAAAAAAAGGGCAGAGAAAATGCAACAGCAATCAGAGACCAGGGACAAGACAGTTATAAAAATTTAGTATCACATTTAGCTCTGACATTCACATCTTATTATATTGTTATTTAGTTTTTCCATTGGTTCTGATTTTTACACATGTATGCCATTTCTTTCCCGACTAAATCTAAACCCTAAGGAGAGAAAGTGTCACATGCTTTTTTGTTGTCTTCTGTATCCCATCAGAGTATCTTTCTTGAACACAATAAATACTTTAGAAATGTTTTTATTAATTGACAGTGTATGAATATTTCATGCATTTTCATGAATTTAGAAAATCTTTTAAATAACTAAGGGTCTATAAACTTGCTTTCTTAAATCTCTATTTAATCTACATGTCCTCAGCCCTCAAAATGGATCCTAGTGATGATTCTTATATCTAAAAAACAATGTTCATAACTTTTCATGCATCATTGTCCACCCCTGCACATCTCCGGGGCTATTATTCTCCCTGTAGGTGCCTTTTGTAAAGCCTTTTGTTAGAGTTGTGACTTTACACTGAGTTTCTAAACTTTTTGTGGATAATCTTAATGTTCTAATTTTCTCATGAACTTATTATTTAATATGTTGACACTATTAATTACTTTGTCTTTTTATCCAGAGATCTGTTACTTTCCTTAAACTTTTAGTAGGTGAAAAACAACTCTGAGAATGCAAATATTTCTTTCCAATTTTTTCCCCTGAGTTTGTTGGCAAAGCATGTACTTCTTTCCACCTGTTTTTTTTTTTTTTTAAGAGTGTATTTCCTTTATCAAGAATATTTATAAACTCCCTATCTTTTAACAAGTCAACTGAAATTTGGCCTTTTGTCAACAGACTAAAAGATCCAGAAGTCAGCAAAAGCACAAATAGAATACATTTCATGGAATAAAACACTCTGGTTGTCATAGAATGGCCTTGACCTCAGTTATCAATCTCATGGGCACATGAAAGGTTGAGGAAAGAATAGAGAATATCACCACTGTTTCTAATAGGATATTCCAACAGTATTTCAGCTTCAGGAATCCCGAGTGCTCCTGTTTTTTACTTCATTAGTAATTCAGTATGTCTGACTGCCTAAACAATACTTTCAACTTGGTTTACCCATCTGACCTGGAACAAAGTGAGAGCACATTTTGCCCAGTTGAAAGGTCTCCTGCCAAGTTGGTTATCAACAGGCTTGCCAGTCTCAGTTCAGTTAGCAAAGAATAAACACATTTCCTTGACAATTACAAGGGTACTAACTTCCTCACTCCGCAGTTTTCTACATTCGTAAACCATTTTCTGCCCTGTTATTCAACTTTTTACTTGTAAGTCTTGCCTCCTCAAGAAGATTTTCAACTTCTTGAAGTTTCTACTTTTCTTGGTGGCCGTAAAGAACAGAGTTTAATTGCAAAAGAATGGGAATCGAATAAAAATGTATTTGAAGGAAGGCAGAAACGATGCAAGTCTTACATCTTCCCTCAGTACTTTGATTTTGTGGCTTGAAGACGTACAAATTAAGAACTCAGGGTATGGCGTCTCCAAGTATTACTTTCACTGTAGTTCTCTAGAATTTGGTCACTTGGGAATGGCTACTTGTAACAGTGCAATACACGTGACATAAGGGTTCTGCGAGAAATACAGGCGCTCTGCCGTGCCTGTGACAAGATGCCCTGAGAACGACGCTCAGAAACTGCCCGTCGGAGCCAGTGGCGTCCGCTGAGCCCGGCGCGCACCTGCAGCTGCTGACGGGGCAGCGCCAGACGGAGCGAGGACGTCCCTTAGTCCTACCCTCTGCGCTCTGGAACACGAGGGCCTGGGCGTCGCCACCCACAGCAGCCAGAGTAGAGGAAGCCACCTAATGCCGGACTTAGGTCATGTGTGTCCCGGGCGCCCTGCCTCCGCGGATACCTCCGTAACTTCAAGCAGCCCAGACCCACTTCGCTTAAAAGTGTATTTACGGTTGTCAAGGCGCACACCGAAAAGCTCGCTCCGCTTGCCCAGAGCGCGCGAGGCCTCCTAGCCTGGAAACAAGCCCCTCCCAGCGCAGCTGTCGCCGCCGCCCGCGGGCTCCTTTCACTTTCTCACGGCCAAGTCCCCCAGAGGGGCGCCGCTGCCGCCACCGCCGCTGCGCCCGCCCGACGACTCCGCCTGCACCGCCTTGCTACCAGCCCCGCCCGGACCCGCCCATCCCAACAGTTTCTGTTTGCGATTGGCACGCGCGAGCGGCAGCTTCAGTTCGTCTTTCCCATTGGCTAGGCTCTCTTGTCAGTCCGACGATTGCCCGCCACTGCCTCCGCCCTCCTGAAAAGCCGCCCTCCTATTGGAGGAGACTGCGTGCTGGAGGCGGGCGGGGAACCCGGTCCGGCCGCTTTCGGTCAATCGCAGCAGCCCAGCGCCGGGAGGGAGGGAGGCGCGCGGGTGGTGGGGGGGAACATCTGGCCGGCGCCGCCGCGTGCGTGCGTGGTGCGTCCCCCGCCCCTCCCCCTTGGCCCCCCCGCCCCCGCCCGCCCCCCGGCCCGGGCTCCGCGCTCGCTCCTCGCTCGCTCGCTCCCTCGCTGTGTCTGGCAGGCTGCGGCCGCCCCTGGGCTGCTGCCATGGGGAGCCGTTGAGAGTGGGGCCTCTTCGCTCCGCCGCGCTCCTCCGGCTGCCAGAGGGGGTGGGCGGGAGGGAGGGAGGGGGCAGGGGGAGCGGGCGACGGAGCCGGGATTGGGGGGCGGGGGGGCCGGGAGGGAGGGAGGGGGGGCCCGCGGAGGAGGAAGCCCACCAAGTCCGGCAGCGGCGGCAGCGGCGGCCGGGAGGCGGAGGACGCGGCGGCGGCGGGGACGCGGTGACTTAGGGCCGCTCCGTGTGAGTCCCGGCGCCGGCCCCCGGCCCCGACCCGGCGCCCCCTCCGCGCCCGGGGCCCTGGCGGGCGGGGCGCCGGCTGTGCGGCCCCGGCCGGCGGGGCAGTGCGAGCAGGCGGGCGGGCGACCGGGCCCCGCGAGTGGAGTTAGTTTGTGCGGGTGGAGCTAGGGGTGGTGGGGGGCACCGCCGCAGCAGGGGCCGGGTGCGGGGCCGGGCCGCCGCAGCTGCGGGTCGGGCGGGGTGCGGCCGGTGCAGCTGCGGCGCGGGGCGCGCTCCGGCCGGTGCAGCTGCGGCGGCGCCTCTCGGGGGCGGGGGGCGCGGGGCGGGGGCTTGGGAGCGGTGCAGCTGCACGGCGCCGGGACGGCCGCGGCTCCGGGGACCCTTGCAGCTGCGGCGGCGCCCGCGGGGAGGCCCCTCCCGGGCTGGGGCAGTTGCCGGGGGCTCTCGCCGTGGCGGCGGGGAAGCGGTAGCAGCCACCCTCCCCCGGCTTCTTACGACTTTTCTTTTGTTGTTGCCGTGACCCGGGTCTGTTTTCTCGTCTGTTGTTTAAGGTGTTTTCCTGCTGCACCGGCTCTACGCCCTCCACCTCCTTCCCTGTGGTTTAACCTTCCTCTTTCCCCTAGTGTTTTATGCACAGCCAACTACGTAAAAATTTGCATTGCTTCCCACCCCCACCCCCGCCACCTCCCTGCTCCGCACCCCTGCCCCCACCTCCTTGAAAAACAAAACCCGGCCTCACAAAACCCTCTACGGACCTGCGGCTGCGAGGCGCAAAGAGGTTGATTTGTGGAGTGGGAGTCGCTGGCCCATTGCGGTGCTCGGGACTCATTAAACTGTCACTCGCCCCCCCCCCCCCAACCCCACTGGGTAAATGGGGTGATTAATGTCTGATATATGGGAATGAGGCGAGGGCATTTGTGCAGAATAGGTGGTGTGGCTGAGGAATTTTATCTCCAAAGAGTGCCTCCTGAAATAAGCATTCATAATTATGTCATTCATCGCGAAGTTAGAGAAAGTTGGGTTTGTGACTTTGGGAAAGCAAGAAGCACGGCAGAAACTTGGCCTTTGTTACTCTTTAACTCTTGGCCATGGTTTTTCTAATGAGAACAGAGTGGTTATCACTAGGACTGTGACACTTGGCGCCTCAGGCCCCAGAGCCTTTTCTGTTCCTCACCCCCACAGGAGCCTGTGCAGACGTATTTGACATTCACAGATGTCGCAGCCCCTTTCAGGGCACCGGTCGGGCCAGCCCGGGTTGCTTTACAATTTCATCAGCCATTCGAAAAGACCCGCACATGTAGCTAAAAAAGTTCTAACTTGCTAGACCTAGGTTCCCCCGCCCCTTCCCCCTTTCTCCCTGAAAGGTTTTCTTGTGATCATGAACATTACAGAGTGACCCAAAAAAAGATTGTTATGGGACACAGATCAAGGGGAAGACAAAGTTCTGCTCTTTCTGAGGGGAAAGTCGGATCAGATACCCAGATGCAGCAATCATTTTAGGTGGCTGTAGCAGGTTGTCAGTTTATTAATTTGTCTCATTGAAGTACTTTCCAGGATTTCAGAAAGTGCAGTTTCAGCTTGTTGATACTGAGAGTTGAAATTTGCATTAACTGGCAGTGTGAGAAATTTTACTGAGAAGGTAGTTTTAGATAAGTCGTTATGTAAGGGTGAAATAATGAGAACCAGGTTGAAGTCATAGTTCTGAATAGTCTTCCAACATCCTGAGACATGTATACCATTCTCTCCGCAGAGAAAAAGAAATTAAAGTGCCGTAATAATGTTGAAATGGGACTGGAGATGTCAAATGGGTTGGTTTAAAAATATCGCTGAGCTGCCTTTGAAACTAAATGTTGGAGTTGAATAAAAGTGAATCTGGATTTCCTGAATAGCACCGTGGCAAGAGTGTGCTGTCAGTATGTAAGCCAGTCCACCAACTTAAGACAGAAGTGTTGCTATTCCATAAATACAGTAGAACTCCATATGCTGAGTTTTTCAATTTCTTCTGTTAGAAAGTTTGGGGGGAAAAAGGGAGACTTTGAAGTATTTTGTTTATACTAACAGAAGAGAAAAGTTCTCCTAAGAAAAAGCTGGTGGCAGGAGTGTAGAGGAGTAGCATATGGCATTAAAAGGAGCACAGCTGGAGGTAGCATTTCCATCTGAACATGATGTCAGAGCAGCTGACAGCCTGCCATCCCTCAGCCTTTTATTCTAACACACAGACAGGGAGTTAGTGTGTGCGGATCTGTGGTGGAGAAGGTATCTCATTCCTCTCTAACATCATCTCCACTTTGCATCTGTCTCTCTTAGTCTGCTTTTTTTCCACCGATGTAACAGACCTGGAGCCAGCGAGACTCAGAGGAAAAGACTTAATCAGGTTTATGTGTCCTAAAGGTAGGAGTAGCAAGAGATTAGATTGAGCATATTTCTGTTTTGGTGTTTTGTTTATTTAATTTAAAAAAAAATCACATTACTTTTCTAATCCAGTTTAGGGGTAAAATGTGGAATTGAGGATTAAATGAACATCTTATTGGCATTGAAAGTCTTGGGCTTGTTTAGTTTTAATTTTTATCCCTTTTTGTTTGAGCGGTAAAGAACTTTACAGAATATTTCAAGTTTTGAGATGTTAAGAAAGGCTTTGAAATACTTCTTTTTGAGATCACTTCGGATTAAAATGCTTTTTTGTTGTTGTTCACTGCTATTTAGATTCCTTTTGCTTTTGGAGTGGTGGGGGGGGGAACAGTAAACTGTTTGGAATCCAGCATTCAAACTTATATGAGAAGATTATTCTAGTTAAGAAGCTAGATTGTTGTGTAATGAATTCCACTGTGAAACTTTATTCTCCAAAACATTCACAGCACTACTTACTGAAACATACAGCTGTAGTGCTTTTGAAACCGAAGGGTTTTTTTTAAAAGAAAAGGAAAAAAAAAAAAACTTTTGTCCCCAGGAGAATAGTTTGACTGGTTTCCTCATTTCTCTCTCAAATATATACTTAAGAGATCTTTTATTTCAGCATAACGATAATTATTTGCAGGAGTTTTTGTGTTAGCGACTAATTTAGAACTTGTAGATTTGAGCTGCCTGAATTGGCCAGACAGCTGTAATCGCACTCCTCTATTCTTAATCTCTTTATCTGGGCAGCAGCTGCCATATGGCCACAGTCAGCTGGATCAGATGTTTATAAGCTTCCTTCTTCGTCCCTCTCTGTCCTCTCAGCCTCCTAATTTGATCACGGCTACCTTGTGAGCTGCCCTCCAATCTTTATTTTTAGCCCTCTCAAGGATTAGGATTGATGTTAGCTGTGGGGCACTTAAAGTGATTGTATTGTAAATCTTGGTTTATTCTAACAGTGGCATCTTGCAGAATGTAGGCTGAAAGTTTTAGTTCATCTTGGGCAAAGTGTAGAAGCAGCAGGGAAGTAATTTTTAAATATTAAATTAATATGTATCCATTCCCCAAATGCACTTTTTGAGCTGGGTGATGTGGAACCTTGCTTCTAGTCATAGGAAAGGGGAAGTCGGGCTTTCTTTATTTTTAAGGAGTTGAATTTTGCAGTTGAATTTTGACCCTTTGTACATCTGCGTCTCCCCTCCCTCCATTTTACCCCTTTTCACCAGAAAATAAGGGCAACAATGCACATTTGAAAGAATAAAGGCTATTGGGAAAACAGAATATATCAAGTTATGTTGAAACAAAGTATTTTCTGTTGACTGAGGTATGGCAAAGTAAAAAAAAAAAAATAGTTTCTCTTTTACTAGCAAGGCTTTTTTTGGTATGTCGAACCTGTACAGCTTTTGAGTTTCATTTAAATGTAATATGCCTTTATTTAAAAGCTTGTATTGATTTTAATATAGAACTCATTTTGCTATGCAACAGATCAAAGTTTAGATGAGAATTTTCAGAGTTAAATAAAGCCCTTCTGGTTTTTAATATTCTAAATGTACAGATTTTACAAAGAAATACAACCATTTCTTTTCTCAATTCATAAAAAAAAAAATTTGGATTTGTTCATAGTAAGGATGATCTTTTCCATCTGTTCATGTAGTTCCTTCTGATCTCGTACATGTGTGCTATACCTGCAAATCTTAAGGCATTAACATCTGTTTTTATACACAGGGCTTTTGTTGTTTTAACACTCTGACTTTAAAAGTAAGTTGTTTGCTGATTTCTGGACTAATTATGCGGTTTCATTTTTTTTTTTTTCCTTGATTCAGCCAAATGTGTGTGTTTAAATCGCGCTTTCTAAGTGCGGTCAGGTATCAAAAGTAATACAAAAGGATGGTTGAACAAGTTTTCTGAATCTTCCAGAATGTGTTTGAGACTTTTCTTTGTTCATTATTTGAGTTGTTCCCTTTGAAAATAAAGCTATTTTGTAGGTTTTGTAGGACATAATTTGATGATTAGAGTTAGTTAAATTTCTTCTGAAAGAGACCTAAATTCTTACTCTCAGTAAGAGACTGTATTGAAATGAAGACTTTTAAAACTTGACTAAAAGTTCAGGGAAGGTGGAGACGCATCAGAGACTGTTTGGCTGGAGTAAAAAGTTTTGAAAGCGTACATTTTTCTTCTCACACTTGGTTTTGTGTGTGTGTGTGTGTGTGTGTGTGTGTGATTTGGTAGTGCTTGGGTCATAAGCCTGATTAAAATTCAGGGACATGTACCTCCGAGGCCCAAGCTGATTTTTTTTTTTTAAGTGGGGACTAGAGCATTGAAAAGTTGTTCCTAACCAGACTCTCATGAGAAATTTCTCTCTTCCCAGGTTATGAAGACAGTATGGAGTTTCCAGACCATAGTAGACATTTGCTGCAGTGTCTGAGCGAGCAGAGACATCAGGGTTTTCTTTGTGACTGCACTGTTCTGGTGGGAGATGCCCAGTTCCGAGCGCACCGAGCAGTACTGGCTTCGTGCAGCATGTATTTCCACCTCTTTTACAAGGACCAGCTGGACAAAAGAGACATTGTTCATCTGAACAGCGACATTGTTACAGCCCCAGCCTTCGCTCTCCTGCTTGAATTCATGTATGAAGGGAAACTCCAGTTCAAAGACTTGCCCATTGAAGACGTGCTAGCAGCTGCCAGTTATCTCCACATGTATGACATTGTCAAAGTCTGCAAAAAGAAGCTGAAAGAGAAAGCCACCACGGAGGCAGACAGCACCAAAAAGGAAGAAGATGCTTCAAGTTGTTCGGACAAAGTCGAGAGCCTCTCGGATGGCAGCAGCCACATGGCAGGCGATTTGCCCAGTGATGAAGATGAAGGGGAAGATGAAAAACTGAACATCTTGCCCAGCAAAAGGGACTTGGCGGCCGAGCCTGGGAACATGTGGATGCGATTGCCCTCGGACTCAGCAGGCATCCCCCAGGCTGGCGGAGAGGCAGAGCCACACGCCACAGCAGCTGGAAAAACAGTAGCCAGCCCCTGCAGCTCAACAGAGTCTTTGTCCCAGAGGTCTGTCACCTCCGTGAGGGATTCGGCAGATGTTGACTGTGTGCTGGACCTGTCTGTCAAGTCCAGCCTTTCAGGAGTTGAAAATCTGAACAGCTCTTATTTCTCTTCACAGGACGTGCTGAGAAGCAACCTGGTGCAGGTGAAGGTGGAGAAAGAGGCTTCCTGTGATGAGAGTGATGTTGGCACTAATGACTATGACATGGAACATAGCACTGTGAAAGAGAGTGTGAGCACTAATAACAGGGTACAGTATGAGCCGGCCCATCTGGCTCCTCTGAGGGAGGACTCGGTCCTGAGGGAGCTGGAGCGGGAGGACAAAGCCAGCGACGACGAGATGATGACCCCCGAGAGCGAGCGGGTCCAGGTGGAGGGCGGCATGGAGAGCAGCCTGCTGCCCTACGTCTCCAACATCCTGAGCCCGGCCGGCCAGATCTTCATGTGCCCCCTGTGCAACAAGGTCTTCCCCAGCCCGCACATCCTGCAGATCCACCTGAGCACGCACTTCCGCGAGCAGGACGGCCTGCGCAGCAAGCCGGCCGCCGACGTCAACGTGCCCACCTGCTCGCTGTGCGGGAAGACGTTCTCCTGCATGTACACCCTGAAGCGCCACGAGAGGACTCACTCGGGCGAGAAGCCCTACACGTGCACGCAGTGCGGCAAGAGCTTCCAGTACTCGCACAACCTGAGCCGCCACGCCGTGGTGCACACGCGCGAGAAGCCGCACGCCTGCAAGTGGTGCGAGCGCAGGTTCACGCAGTCCGGGGACCTGTACCGGCACATCCGCAAGTTCCACTGTGAGTTGGTGAACTCCTTGTCGGTCAAAAGCGAGGCGCTGAGCCTGCCCGCGGTCAGAGACTGGACCTTAGAAGATAGCTCTCAAGAACTCTGGAAATAATTTTATATATATATATATAAATAATATATATATACCTATATATAAATAGATCTCTATATAGTTGTGGTACGGTCTAAAAGCAGTCTCGTTTCCTGGAACTGAAAGGTTGGGATATTAACTTGTTTTTGCACTTTAGAATAGCATGAGAATCTCACTAATTTAGCATCCTGATTAAAGAAACTTTAGAGCAAGTCGGAGAATAGAGAGGTGTTTTTTTCTTCCTTTCTTTCGAGGGGGTAGGGGAAGTAAGCCAATAAGAACCTTTGAAACAAATCGTCCTATCACAAAATGCTTTCATAGGGTCTGTTTTGTCAGCACTGCGGTGTCTTTTGAGCTCTCTCCTTTTTCCCACTTTTTCTTTTTTTTAAAGTAGAAATTCCCTCCAGTTTTATTAGCCTCTTTATATGTCTCAAATTGCATGAATCTTTTCTGGCTGTTGGAAACCTGAATGCTTTTAGACCCAAATGGAAAATTTCTGAAATGCTGGATTATCTATTTTTAAACAAGCAGTTGACTTAAAACTTTCTGTGGCAACTTCTGGTTTTCTGACGGTTCCCATTGAGAGAAATTCTGAAAGTACACTGGGATCACTGGGACGCTGTCTTTGTGAAGGTTTGCTTGGGATGAAAAAGGATATTGCAGCTTCAGCAGTGTTGAACTGTGTGTTGAAAAATGTGAATTACTGTTATTGTATACTGTAATTGATTACATGGGCTGGGGGGGGTGTCAAAGGACTTGACAGGTTGTGTTGATGCTCTTAGTTGAGTCTTGAAAAGTAAATATTAACGCTACAGAAATGCATGAGTTTCAATATATTTTTTGTCTTTGTTTGCATTGTATAACTTTAACGAGTGAGTTTAAAATTATTTAATTTCCTTAGAGAAATAGCACCATTTGGAAAAAAAAAAAAAAACCTGGTGTTATGAAGAACGTTAATGCACTGTTTTTATTTTTATTTTATATAATTTAAATTGACTTTCCCACTGTCTTTAAGTTGAAACTGTTAAGCTGAATAAAAACTTAAGCTGCAAATTGATAACTTCGCTACATAACAAGGAAAATATAAATGTTTACAAATGGCTTAAAGATCTGCATGTGCAGTGTGCATTTATAACAAAACTTCTAATTGCACAAAACCCAGGCCAGCTCAAAGTTTAGATGTACACATTTACCCAGTTGAGCGTTCTTAGAGTAACTACTGCACAAATTGACAATAGGTCATTCTCTTTTTTTTTCCTTCCCCTTTTCTTTCTCTCTCCTTCCTTTCCCCTCCCTTCCTCCCTCCATCCTTTACCCCCGTCCCCCCCCACACCCCCAACTCATGAAAAGATTCTATGGACTGAAAAAGCCCCAGGCTGAATGGACTGGACTGCCTTGATTGACACGGGGAAGGGGGTTAGTAGACTATGTGTATCGCGGCAGCAGAGGCTGCAGCCCAACGTGTGGTTTTAATGACCAGCACACAGGGCAAAAGCATTTTGCACAGTGTTTGTTTTCCTGTCTTGCACTTACAAATAAGGTCTATGGGAGTAGCATGGAAAACGTTTGCTGTTTTTCCCTTTTTTTTTTTTTTTAAATTGCTTTTGTTTAAAATTTGATCGCCTTAACTACTGTAAACATAGCCTATTTTTGTGCTTAAGATACTGAATGGAAAACTCCATTGTGTGTTGCTGGACTGTTTTGGAAATATTTGGTCAAATGTGTGTTAATTTGGCTGTAATGGCATTTAAAGCAAACAAACAAACAAAAAAAGCTGTGAAAATGGCCTTGGAGCATTATCTTTAGTTACTTGAAGAGTTTCTAGTTTTTTTAAAGTACAGTTTATGTTAAGATAATTTTTATTAATTTAGAGAAGACAATCAGTGTCTGTGAGAAAACGGACTTTCTTTTGGATTTTCTTTTTGTGGTCATTGTGAGTGATTGCTTTTTCCTTTTATTAGTTTCACATTCTTCCTTTGTTCTAAAACTTAGACTGACATCTAGCTTTGACAATCATAGTATGTTTTATTTTCCTGAGGGGGGAATAACTTATAATGCTGTTTAGTTTTGTACTATTGGTGTGTTGGTGAATTTTTAAACTGTGTGCTAACTGCAATAAATTATATGAACTGAGAATTTTTGTGTGTTTTCAAAATTGTGATTATGTACTATATAGATCCTAAATATGTATCATACATGGCATCTTTATTTTTAATATTCTATTCAGAGTTTATGAATTATTAGATTACTTTAAATCACTCAGAAGTGTTCAAACATTTTGCATCTAGTCATTTAAGAAAATACTAAATGCACATTTAAAAAAATGTGACCCATTCTCTACAACCTGAATCAGGAACTGTGAAGATGGCAGCATAGATTTTCATGATACACTGTGCAACTACCAATCCATATGCCATAAGCCACATTTTCATGGGTAATCTTAAGTTGATTGGTCAAATCTATTTTTCTGTGTTCTGGCTTAAGTGGAAAATTGTAGGAGACCGGATGTCTTAATTTGGAAAACTGCTTGGCTAATGACTGGAATTTTAGGCAATTGAATTAGCAGGCATTTGATTGTTCAAGAATAGCTGTATACATCCTCTTTGTTGCTGGGAGAAGTCAAAAGTTCTCAGGTTTTAATTCCTAAGTTTTAACTTTAAAATGTGATTAAGTACATGGCAACCATTTAAAAAACTGTTCCCTAATTTTTGTGATCGTCCCAACTTCATGTTTGCCTGATGGGTCTTGTCAGGGTGAGAAACATTTGCTGGCTGACCTACAGAATTGACAGAACACTAACTCATACATGCTGAGGGTCCAGTTGTCTTTAAGTGTGAGCAAGGCTGGCACCAACCTGAGAGTTTTTGCAAATTCTGGAATCTATAATTGTCCATACTCTTCCAGGATTTACATAATTTATAATTGTCCATTCCACTATCCTTAAAGGTACCTATGAAAATACAGTTTTACATTATTCTCAAATACATTTATATTAAATGACCTATAGTAAGGTTAATATTCTTAATTTCAATAGAAATGATATATAAGGTCTGGAGCTTGAAAGTGTACCATATTTAAGTTCCCTGTTGCCTTTGGATGGGAATCCCAAAAGATTATAAAGCACCATCAGTAATTTACTACTTGGGATCTTACCTTTCCCTTTTTTTTTGGTTGACACAGGATTTCAGTTACATGAAACTCACTTGGTTTTAACCAACCAAACATTGTTTGACATGAAAGGAGAATGTACATTTGAGTTCCACAAAATAATTTCTTGGGCAGTTAGTTACAGGGTGGGAGGGTGAGTAGGACTTGTGTCTTCAGTGCCTATGCTATCTGGTCAGAGTGTCTCGAAGCTTTTAGAAGATGTTGAGAGTTACAATTTAGTTCCACAGACTAGCATCTAATTTTAAACGAGCATTATTTTAAACTTAGCTGGATGCACTTACAAAAAGAGTGTTTTGACATGAAATTTGGAAGAAATAACTCCTTAAAACACTTCTTGCAAAACTGGAACAAATTACACAAATCACCACGTTTGATAAGTGAAGGAATCAGTTGTTCATTCACTACATTTTTAAAAATGGAAATTAATTTGTCATGTAATCACGTTGGAAACCATTCAAATTGATCTCACCTTTGACATTGGGCTGATATATAAGTATACTTTAAATATGGGGTTTCATTTACTTTTGAAAACATCTGTTTCTTTCAGATAATTATGCCCTAGATTAGTGTGGGCCCAGCTTTGTGTGTAAGGTGTACCCTAGGGAATATCCAAGAGCTATCCAATATTAAGGATACTGGTTTTGGATTTCCTTTCTAGTTAATTATGCTATCAGATTAATAGGTGACTCAAGTAGAGGTGTTTTTTTTTTTTTTTTTTTTTTCAATAGACATGATCTACAAACAAGTTATTGGGAGATTAGGAAAAGGTGAACATTTTATTAAAATTGTATAATAGCTCACATTAAAATGGCTGAAATACTCATTTTTTTCCAGGTAAAACAAAAATTTTGAACTGTTATCAAAGAAAACTATTGGTTTTCTTAACCTAAGAAGTAACACAACTTAAAGAATCTTAAATCTCCCAAGTTTGATCAATAGAACACAAAACATAAAAACTTGACTTTAAAAGTCCTATTGTACCAGATAAGAATTTTTTAAAAGAATCTTACCATCTCAAAATTTATTGTATGACTACATTTTAGTCTTATAAAAGCTTAAAACATTCTTTCATTTCTAATATGAGGGAAACTCACATACATCTGGATAGGAAACTCAAATTTTAGTTTTAATTTGTTCATGTTGATCTAAATTTTCATTGTAATTATTTCAATGTTTGAAACTTATTAATTAGGTACAGTGATCGAGGAAGTGTGAATTTTGAAATCCTGGACTGGAAAACTCGATCCTTTTCTTTAATTTGACATGAAAACACTAGAAATAATACCATTTTTATTTTAAAAAGAAAGCAATTATTTTTTAAAAGCAAATAAGTTTTAGGAGTTTCATTCTGGCTAATAGTCCAAATTTATTACACTGATAGGATTTTGTCCCTTATATTAAAAATGTCCCACTCTGACCTGCCGAAACATGGCAAAATATCTTTGTAGGTGATCCTTTGGTCCAAAATGTAGAACCACTTATCTTTTGACTTTGTCAATGTAGTTACGTAGACAGAAACATAGTATATTTCTAGCCTTCCCAACTCCTTAGATTTTTTTTAATATAAAAAGAGGGCTAAAGCAATCAGATCATACTGATGACACTGGAGGTTTTTAGAAATATTAGTTTATTTACAGAGACATTTTAGAAGTGAAACTTTTAACATCTTGCAAACTGATTGGTTAAAAATCTTAGTGTTTGTAATTCCTTGTGAAAGAAACTGAACTCCATATATAAAACATTGTAACAAGGAACGGTGAGGTCATAGAAATGAAACTTGAAAAGTTGCTCTTTTAAGCCCAATTAAAAGTGTCTGCTTACACTAAATAATTTGTTGATTTAATTGTCTATATAATTCAGGCTCATAGAATCCTAAATATTCAAGCACTTGAAAGAAATCTGATTTTTTTTTTTAGAGAAATAAACTACCTAGTTGACTTTCCTGGTTCTATTCGAACATTTACTAACTGCTAATCACGACTCCTGGGTTTATGTGAAGGGTAGTTTGCAAAATGATTCTGTCAAAACTAAAATTTTCTTGAATTTCAGGTTCTTGTCCCTGCCCCCCACCCTTTCTAATTGTCTTCAGAAATGGGTTTGCAGTTGAGCTCGCATTTTGCTATAGGAGGCAATTCTCTCTAGTTCCTTTGGCATGAGCGGAGCAAAAACCCAATTTGGCTTTAAAATGTAGCACATTAGTCAGTAACAGTTTCAGTGAGAATATTTAGAGTGGCTTTGAGAGGCCGTGTGACACAGATAGAGAGTCCATTCACGGAAGCGATTTATTTACAGTTTATTATAATCTCTGTAGTTAATCATTAAATCAAGTAGCTTTTACTCAATGTCAACATGCATGCTTATCA
This sequence comes from Bubalus bubalis, assembly GCF_019923935.1. Lineage (NCBI taxonomy): Eukaryota > Metazoa > Chordata > Mammalia > Artiodactyla > Bovidae > Bubalus > Bubalus bubalis. Next base: position 48,003,800 of record NC_059161.1, read on the forward strand.
TGACTATATAGGAATTTTTAAAAAGATATATTGGCCTAAATATTCACATTTGTAAAAAGTATATTTGTAGTTAATATGAAGTGGTACATGAAAAATGTATTTGAATATTTGTAAACTTTTTAGGCTATATTAACTCTTGTTGCTTGAATACACATCATGTAAGTACAATGATACTGAATTTGAAAGAATAGCATAACCTTATTTATGTGTGCTGTGACAAATCAGAGCTAACTTTCTGATATGACAGAGCTTAAAAGAATAAAACTCAAAATATAGATTACTCGAAACTATAAATAAGGACATATTCACCTCATTAAAAAAAAAATCATACCTTGGTTCAGTGTACACTTCACCTTTGAGGGGATTACAAAACACCCTGACACTTAGTTATATATGTCTATTGCTCTGAAATCTGTGATCAAAGTAGGAGCATTTAAGCTTTTAATCTAAATCTCTTAAAAACAGAAAAATTATATGCATATTATATGTATGTACATATGTACCTTTTTTTGTGGATCATTTATTTGGAACTGTGTCGTGCAAACGAGCTCTTTGGTAATACTGAAATGCCTATTGTATTTTTACTAGGCAGGCAACAAGGCTTCCTAGAGTATCTATTTGGATAAGTTTTAGAAAAGCACAAGGATACAACAATAGACAATTAAAAACATTTAAGAAAACATTTATTGTTTGTGAACCATAGCCACAGAAGTTTATGCCATCTATTCATTTTTAGGGGAAAAAATCCATTTCTTCTCATTTATAGCTGTTTCTCTGTGTACTTAAAATCCTCATTGAATAGAAGAAATTTGAGCATAAAACCGTATTGCAAGAAAATAATTTATAAGGTTATTTCTGTAACTAACTGCCTTTGAGAAAGAGGGTCTCTTAAGTATGACAGGAGGGAGAAATGGTATAGGTTTATATTCAAAGATAGACATTATACACATGCCTTTATTGTAAAATTTAAGGTCTCTTTAGTATCCCCAAGATCTTGCAATTGAATAAATGAAAAAGAAACTAAAGGCTGGCAGATGGACTACCCTTTAGGTTTTTATTTTTGTTGAGATACAAACTAAAATTCATATTTTATAGTCGGCTCTGTTTTTCTCAGTGTCCTTTATTAATTATAAGAGGGCAAATTTTATGCATTGAGTAATTTTGGACACCATTGCCATGGACTTTTTTCAACCAAGTTGTTTTTATGTGTGAATTTCTACCATTTTGAAAAAATTGAAGTACATTTGAATGAAAACTACATTTAAGGTTGGCCCTATTTACCACTCTGCACCAGCAACCCACAGACATATATCCAAGGTCAGAGCCTGTGGACCAAGGAGCTGAGGCATTTTCAGTTGCTCAGTATAATAAACCACAGTGAACTCTATGAAATCCTTAGGTTATGAGAAAAAAATGAGAGGATATGTTGAGGCACAATGAAGTTTTGTTTTTCATACTAAGTGTGAAGTCTAGAAAACGTAATTTCTCACATTCTATTTATGTTATTTGACTTGAGGGATGCCTCAAAGCAGTACTAGAATCACTTATGTGCAAAAGGGGGAGGGAGGGTGGGTTTGTCATCTATTCAATTTGCTTTGTAAAGGTGCTTATCTTGCAGTAAAAATAATACTTTAGTCAAAATACAGGCGGTTTGTAGGCTTGACCAGCATGGAAGAATTTTAAATGATTGAAGTGTTTCTGTTTAAAAGTCAGTCAAACAACGCCCTCGAAGTATGAGGCAATCAATCCTCATATTGTTATTCTTATTTAATGATACATGTATAATTTTTTCTCTCTCCTAAAATAACATAACTCTTAAGTCGTATAAACAAAAACATTTCCCAGCTTATATCTGTATCCTAAATTTTAAAATTTGCATTCTGGACTGGTTGCTTTTAAAATAATGAGTTAATTTGGTTATTCAAATTGCAAAAATCTAATGGCCAGAATGGCCCAATTATTCCCCATTATTTGAAGACCTGTGTTGTGTGTCTGATATTCTCCCCTTACAAATTGCTGTATCACATGTCCTTCCTAAAAATCACAGACACTTAGAGCTGGACAGGGCAAAAGTGATTTCCAGTTTGTTTATCCTAAAAGTGGAAGAGCAGGTACCGGGTGAGGCCATAAGAGAAGGGAAGAGGGTCCAGACTACTTTGCAAACATTTCATACATTCCCCAAACCTTTAGTTATCTATCATTTTAGACATGAGGTTTGTCTTTTTTTTTTTTTTTCCTCTTTAGAGGTACATGGTGGCTGAATTCCTTGTTCGGGGCACATCTTTGATCAAGTCTGAATCTGAACTCAACATTCTGGTTATGCCCAAATGGTAAAGTTTGCAATATGTTAATAGATATTTACCATGATTGCACTTACCATTGTCTGCTATATATATTTACAAGTTGAACCTAAGATTGGAATTATGCTATTTCTCTTCCTGACTTTGATCCTATCAACTATTAAAAAAATTATCACAGTAGAGCACTCTCTCCTGAGAGTGCGGAGGACATATTTTGGTGCCTCTACCTTGGGCTCCCCAAGAACTGAGACCCTGGCAGGATTCTTCCCACTGACACACCCCCCTTCTCTACTCCCAGTCATGAAAGGGGTTGCTTAGGTTTCCAAACATGTTACTAGTTCAACCACGACGAGGCACTGCTACTTGCAGGCTAGTAAGTGCAGGGCTGGCAGAACTGTTGCTGGATGTGCAAGAGGAAGAGAAGAAACATGGATGCATGACAGAGGGTGGCAGCCAGACAGGAACCTCAAAACTTGTTTGCTGCTGAAAGGGGAAAACTGAATAATTTTCCACTTATCTGAAAACTGGCCTTGGTTACTTGGAATGTTTTTCACCCCTGTCTCTCAGTATCATCTGCTTTAGGGAAAGAAGGCTTAAGAGAAAGTTAGTGAAGTTCTATCAGCCCCACCCTGATTTCTCCACTTGTAAGAAAGACCAGAAAAATAATACCCTTATCGTCTCCTTCCTTAGAATAGTGTGCAAATGAATTTGCAAAAGTATTAAGCTCTCAGAAAAAAAAAAAAAGATGCTATATACATTTGCAGTGACTTCAGTATTATAATGATTATTATTTTTTATGCCAAAGTGAAGTTTCCTTATCATAAAGCCTTCTTATCAATGTGGGTTTTTTTAATGTGAATTTTTATGATTTAAGTTCATTGGGCACTAACAGTCTCAACTTTATTCTGGTTTTAAGCAGGCCCTGAGAAAAGCAAGTTCTACATGATATGTGAAAGTCCAAGCACCATAGGAATGAAAAAGATCCTACAGCCTCAGGTAGGTAAGTATGCCCTAACCTTCACAGAACTTACATCGTACTTTCGGTTCCTTTGGACCAATGTCCCAAGCCCTTTCAACTCTCTATCTGATTAATCCAAAACCCTAAGCTGAAGATGTATTTTTCTCTTAAGGCTGGAGAGACCAAGACTGAAAGCTTCAGCTTACATTTCATCTTGCATCATAAAGTTAAAAAAAAAAAACCCAGCATGATTAATATATATAATGATAAGGAACAAGTGCAAGTCCCCAGGGAGGCACACATATTAAAATGATTTCCCCAGAGAGTTAAATGACTTACTGATCTCACCAGGAGAAGGTGGCAGATGCCAGATCAGAGCTCAGAGTGTCTCAATCTCAGGCCTCACATCCCTGATGTGCTATTTTATGTGTTGCTAGAGCCACATCGTGGTACACTGCAAATCTGTGGCCAAACTGCCTCCTTGCGACTACTTCCGTTAGGAGGAAGATGCACCTGGTGAAAGTCCGCGACTCGCTGGAATGCAGTGCTCTGTGCCTATTAAGGAAACTTTGAGTAAATATTGCCCAGATCAAGCTTACGATCCAACTTTTCCACGTAATAGGCTTCAAAACCCCCATTCAGAGAGTCTACTTCGCTCTTTGATGCAGTGCCACTCACAAAAGCATTCGTGCCACGGTCATCTGCTTCTCTTTTCCTTCTTGCTCTCCCAGATACAATGACACAGATCTCACAGATTTTATGATTTTCGTAGATTTTTTTTTACAAGGCGATGACTTTAACAGTACGCGTTTGGTAAAAACAGTCCTTTGGGTTGCACTATTGAAGAGTTTGGTTTTAAAAAAGTTAAAAAAACAACAACAAGAACCAAAAACAAACAAGCCCCCCCCACCAACCTCTCTCTGCTTGGTGCCATAGACAAGAGTCCAAAGGACATTAGCTGCTCCGTTGCACACATTGGAAGGGAGAGTTTGCTGTGAGCTCAGTCCTTCTAATAGACTGGCAATTTTGTAAAAGGTTTAGAGGATTTTGTTTAACCATTTCTGCATGTGTTTTTAATGAGCTTGTGACGGTCGATAACAAAGGCCAAGTTGTGTGTTCAGAGGCATTTTCAGACCCGATCCCTCCCTGCTGACCTGAGGAATGGGCACCTGTGCTCTTCGGCTGGCTCACCTATGGGAGTCAAGGTGGTGGGGCCATCTCCGGCCTGTCTTCATGCCAGGGATGAATCATGCAGTAGGCAGAGCGGAAGGAGTCTCTTTGTTGACAGCTTTCCATCTGGACTTTGGATACGGCTGATGGTTCACGTAGCGTGTGGGTTAGCTGGAAGGGGCTACGAGAGTCAGCACCTCCATAAGGGCATGGGAGTGTATAAAACATCAGCAAAAGAACGGCCCGGCAAAACTCAGAGGAGCATGTCTGTCCCTGAGTTTCAGGTCCCTGGGTTTGTGAGTGTGGATGACTGCAGCTTGGACCAGCCGGCATTTCATAGTCAATAGGGTCCTTTGGAGCCTCATTCAGATAATCCAACTGGAGCACACCTGAATAAATACATCAAGCTCAGGTGGCTGAAAGTAACCCCCTTTGAGTTTAATAATTAAAATAAGCAGAGCTATTAAGATGAATTTCAGATTGTCATGTATAAATATAAGAGGCTCCATAAAGCACAGTGTTTTGTGATTCATGTAGGAATATGATGGATATATGATACGTTTTCCACAGCTATTTAAGAAAAAAAGATTATCTTAGTCATGGGGTAAAGTTATGTGATGCATTGCACCATCCAGGCTGTGTCTGGGCCAGTAGAGATTCTTTTTTTTTTTTTTTTTGTCAAAGATTACTTCTTGGCAAACAAGATATGCAAACGCCAGAATACAGTAAAACCACATTTAATTGGACCTACTTGCCAACTTCTTGAACACAGCTTGGATTATTCCACTGGAGGCTGCTTCTGTTAAAAGCTGGGGGAGGAGGAAGTGGCATATTGACAAGGCTTCAGATAATTTTTTTTTTTCACTCGAAGTACAATTATGCAACGAGCCAAGTTTGGAAGTATTTTACTATGTTTAATAATTATTATTAAAGATATTGTAAAACATATGCATTTGTTAAGTGGAATGTAATGGGAGTAAAATCATGTCATAAATTTTACTTTGGATTTATTTTCCTATTTTGTTTTTTATTTGACAGCCTTCCAAATTGATTCTAGCCAAAACCATGCACTCTAATACATATCGTACTTGATATTAAAGTGAGAATATGAGTAATTTATAGAACCCGAGTGAGAACAGTTTTCTTCTCTAAGCCAACCTGTATGGAACTGCCACCTCTGTTCAGGTAGCAGCTGACACACAAACCATACACAGAGAGGGGAATAATAGGGATGGAGAAATACTATAAGTTCTTCTCCCAAAAGAAGCACCAAACCCCACATTGTCCTGGGCGCATATCTATTGTTCAATAGGAGATCAGGGCCAAGGAGACCGATAACTATTTCTGTGTGTGTGTGTGTGTGTGTGTGTGTGTGTGTGTGTCTAGAAGAATCAGACTCATCTCTAGAAGTGTGATTGGGGATTCACTGACAATTCCTAATTCTACTCAGGTGAATTTTGGCTTCAGGTGATGCTAAATTACACCGTCATCCCTAACTCAGAAAGCTGAGAAAGCATGGCATCCGGTTTGTTTCACGTCTTGAGCTTAAACAAATTAATATTGTCTTTACAATCTCTTTTACAAGGGGGGAAAAAGTGCCCCTGGAATTGCACTTCTGAAAACCGAACAAAGGTGCCATCTCCAGTGATTGGCAAGATCCTGTGCATTTGCAGTGAACTCCACCTGCTCTGTGAAAACCCCACGGTTTTCTCACGACCCCACTCGAGCTGCTTAGCCATTGGACCCTCTCTTCCGAGTGTGCAGATGCGTCAGTCTGTCTGCTGTCTGCCCCGCAGATTCATTGTTTTCTCTGCCGCCACAGGAAGCGACCAGGAAAGGAAGGCGGCCAGCAGGGGAGACGACTGACCTTCGCAGCCATCCTGCCGCCCATGCACTATTCACTCGCCCGCCGGGCGGGATCCCTAGGTGTGTTCCGAAGCTGCCCGGGGGCTTGCGGGAGCAGAGGCTGCCGTGCGCCCGCGCGGGGTGGACTGCAGCAGGCAGCCCCAGCGTCTGCAGAGGGGACGTGAGGACATCTGGCCCGTGTCCCTGCGAGCAGGGCTCCGCCGCAGGCCTTTGAAAATCCTCCGCACCGGCCCCCAGCGCCTTGGAACTTTCTCCCCGGAGAATTTAGAAGAGGCGGTGCCCTTGATTTCTTGGCCATCTAGGCCTCGGGCGCGTGCAGAGCGTTCCGCGAGCATCGCGGTGCGGAAGGCGCTCGGTTCTCAGAGCCTGGAGCCCGCGGGGGTGATACCCTGCTGCTCTCCAGCCCTCTGCTCCCTGGCTGTGCCTCTTGAAAAACAAGTGACTGTATCTCTCCGGGCTTCTTTTTCTTCATCTTTAAAATAAACTCTTGGGCCAAATGACTCTGAGGTTCTTTCCAGCTCTGAATTCCTCGGGCATTTTTAACCTGTTTAACTGAAATGCTGATTAAACTTGGACGGATAGCAAGGAAATATTTTCCAATCAGAGTAGAGACGTGACTAATTTGCCACTCAGGTTTCTGAAGCTTATGGTGGTCTAAGGAACACCCACTTAGACAAGGGAGGGCATGGGCAAGGCTGGTAAGCACTTCCACCTGCCTTTGGATTTTTAATATCAGGTTATGTTTTCCCACGCACATGCCAGACACATGCCTCTTGTCTTTGGTCAAGCCCAGTGGGTTTGGGATTAATTTCTATTTTTTTTTCATAGGAGAACCCTGAGAGAGCCTAGTTAGATATCAGGCAAGAGCTTCTTTAGTTCTACACACACCTTTGGGAAAGTGAATGGGGATGGTATCACATTCGTTGTTGACATTTGTTATTTTAACTAGCAGTGAACGAGCATTGAGGGCTCCTGGCTAGGGCAACATTGCTGTTAGTCCTGCAGAGGTTTTGTGCTTGTTCAGCTTCTCTACAGAGTCTTGGTTGGACAGCTCCCTGCCACCTTCTTAGGACAGGCCTTGTAAATAAAAAGGCGAATTCTGGCTTCCATAGGAAGGACCCCACCACAGACCATTGCTGTGGGCATGGTTCACCAAATTTGGAGTATCCAAGGGGACTGGTGATAGGTCTACAGATCAGAGATCATTTGAGTTAGGAAGATCATCAAAAGAGAATGCACAGCACTCACAAATGGACAAATTAGGAAAGATCAAATTCTTAGTGACTGTCATAAAAATCCCATCTTTTGTCATTGACAGCTAGACCATTGACCTACTCATTCCCCTTTGTGTCTATCTTGTAATTAATCCATTCCAGTATGGAGGAAAACACTACCAGATTGTTGTGTGGGGAAAAAAAAAAAAAAACAGTCCAAGAGAATGATGGTGGACTAATTTGTACCAGAGTCTAACTCAAATATTTTCACTTTTATTTTTTTCATCCTGAAGTCACAAAGTAAAATGGTTAAGGAATTCAAGATTAGCATGTAAGTGAGACTGAAATAGGACTGCATTCTTATATTAGTTAAAACTCTTTGGTTGCAAGGAACAGAAATCCAACTTAAGCTAGTTTAAGCCAAGCAAGAATTTCATTATAAGGCTACATGGATTCAATGAAATCTAAAAGAGGAATATGGACAGGCCTTGGGAGCAGCTAGAAGTGGGAGCTCAGAGGCTGTCAGGATTTGTTCTCCTTTTCTTGCCTCTGAACTCTTTCTGCTGATTGGCATTTTCTATTCCTCAGTCCACATGGTGGAACAAGACTGCCAACTGCTTCTGCATTTACATGTCTTCATTTTCAGACACCCAGGGAAAGGCTGACTTCTTTTGTCAGTTGCAGTTCCCAGATCCTGGGGGAGAATTCTGATTGGCCTATTTAGATTGGGCGCCCACTGCTGGACCAATGGGCTGTGCCAAGGCCACACCCATTGCACCAATCTGCAGTCTCTTGTGGTGGCCATATGTACATGGAGAGCACAGAGTATGGGAAGGACAAGGGCATGGGGGATGGGGAGATAGTTCCCTGAAATGAGGCTGCTGCTGAACTGACAAAATCATAGGGCTCATTACATTGCTCTGAAATTAGAGGGAAACTATGAAAAAATATTATTTATCTGCAAGTGAAACAATATAATTTTCTTTCTTGTGGTCTAACATCAGTTTATGTCTAGTCCATGGTCAAGTAGTTAAAGGAAATAATCTATGCTTTTTAAAGTACTATAAAATACAAGTTAATTTTCATTGAACTTAATTCATCTAATGTCCCTGCAGTTACCTATCATTTGTAATCTTGGAGCATGTTCATACATATTTTAATGAAATCCTTACCTGACTCATTCTGGTGAGGCCACAAAACTTAATTGCTGGACTTTGTTGTTGTTTAGCCACTAAGTTGTGTCTTAGTGTTGTGTCTGACTCTTTGCGACCCCATGGACTGCAGCAGGCCAGGCTCCTCTGTCCACCACTATCTCAAGGAGTTTGCTCAAACTCATGTCCATTGAGTCATTGATGCTATCTAACCATCTCATCCTCTGCCGCCTCCTTCTCCTAGCTGGCCTCACCTCTCAGCTATTTATATTTAACAGTGATCCAGGTGTTCCATGGGGGGTGGGGGGTGGGATCGGGGAACAGAGCCCAGTGGAAAGAGAAGATACTTCTCCCTTTCTCCTTGTTCAGGATGTAGGAAAGAGGTGGTGCAACAAAGAGCTCTACAGTAGGCAAGAGTCATGTGTTCTCAGTCAGGGACACAGGAATCCATGGGTGCAGAGCATAGAGGGGCCAGGGGAAGTGGGGGGCAATACTGGTCACTGTGAATGAGGCCCTCTGGGCCTGGGTGTTGTCTTCTAGCAAAGCTGCAGGGCTTCACCTGTCATAGTGTCACAGTTGGGAGGTCCATCTGCCTGTTGGAAGGAAAGAGAGCCCCAGGGAGACATGACTCCTCGTCCTGAGGCAGCAGAAACATTCAGATTGTTTTAAGTGGCCGACCTAGGCTGGACATATAGCTTGTCACTTTGTCCATGGGGATTCTCCAGGCAAGAATACTGGACTGGGTTGCCATGCCCTCCTCCAGGGGATCTTCCCAACCCAGAGTCAAACCCAGATCTCTCGGATTGCAGGTGGATTCTTTACCATCTGAGCCACCAGGGAAGCCCTGAGTACTCAATACCTCCTCCCTAAAGATGCAAAACAATCAGAGTTTGAATTATGTCCACTGGTTACAGTTAGGTCCTCAAGATCAAGGAGGAGAGGCATAAGGTTAATTAATTCAGGGTGTCATAGACTCGTTTGTGTGTCATATGAGCGTTTTAGGGCACCTTGGGTTATGTTGTTGCTCTTTTTGCTTAAATTGTTGTGACTTGCACTGGGGGAGCTTTGGGGTTGGACAAGATATTATTATCTTATTTCCAGCCTTCCCTGACCTTGCCCTCCTCCCTGCCTGTGAAGGCACCTGGGAAGCCAGGATAGGGGAAGGGTTTGTACTTTGAACGCAGGCAGAGCTGTGTTGTGGCTGTGCACTCGGGCAGGCATTCACTCACCCGGACAGAAGTTTCTGCCTCCCCGCCTTAGAAGGGCCGTGTGGACTGGTGGTATGGAACCTTTCAGGCAGCAGAGGCGTTGCAGCTGGCAGGACCACTTCCGTCTCAGGTGACAGGAAATGAACTCAGACCAGCTTGACAAAAGAAGGGAATTCACTAACATTTGAGGATGTCTGGGGTGGCCTCAGGGATGACTGGGCACAAGGACTCAGATGACAATGACATTCTGCTCTCTTTCCTTCCAACCTACTCTTGCATTTACTTCTGTTTTTATACCTGAAAATGGGCTTTCTTCACATGGGGGGCATTGGACATGAACAAAGATGGTAGCTGGCCTTGTCCCAGCCAGTGACCCCAAAAGGAAGAGGATGGCATCCTCTGAACATCTGTATTTAACTTTCTAGAAAAGAACTCGAACCTTACCCAGACTGTGTGCTTATCCACAAGCTAATCACCATGACCCAAGGAAGGGGGTACTATGCTTGGGTAGGCTTGGGGTTAAATAAGGGCTTTTTTTTTTTGCCATGCCCCACAGCTTGTGGGATCTCAGTTCCCCAATTTGCTTAAACAGGGACTGGCAGTGAAAGTCCAGAATCCAAACCACTAGGCCACCAAGGAACTCCCAGTGACTCTTTATAGCCACTTTATGAGCCTTAGTTTAAGCATTAATTCTTCATTCCCAGAGCTGGAAGTAGAACTGAAGAAAGTCTTGAGGGGCCCAGACACAGGAGAGGAAGACTGTACCAGGGAGCCAAGGATAGAGATAATTTCTATTCATGGGTCCCTGCCTAGGAAGGCTAATTTGAGTTGGGTGTGGGAGGGAAGGAAAAAGTGATACGGGACAGGGCAAATGTCACGAAGTGACAACTGTGTATGGGAGGGTACACCTGCCTTCATGGAACTTACTGGTTAATGGAACAACTAAACAAAAAATTATGGTGAAGTTATCATACATGTTATGAATAGAGGAGTATATGGTGAGTAGAAACCCACAATAAGGGCCATCCAGCCCGGCTGACATGTCACAGAAAAAGTCACGCAATAAGTGGGTGGAACAGTGTTTGGAGCAGAGGGATCAGCATGTAAAAAGGCCAAAAAAGAGAACCAGGCGGATTTCAGGAGCCTTAGTTAGTTCTTTCTCAGGACAGTGAGTAAATGACTAGAGCACCATGGGGGAAGGTACATGACTTTCTCAGGGCCGTCTAGTCAAGGCTATGGTTTTTCCTATGGTCATGTATGGATGTGAGAGTTGGACTGTGAAGAAGGCTGAGCGCTGAAGAATTGATGCTTTTGAACTGTGGTGTTGGAGAAGACTCTCGAGAGTCCCCTGGACTGCAAGGAGATCCAACCAGTCCATTCTGAAGGAGATCAGCCCTGGGATTTCTTTGGAAGGAATGATGCTAAAGCTGAAACTCCAGTACTTTGGCCACCTCATGTGAAGAGTTGACTCATTGGAAGACTCTGATGCTGGGAGGGATTGGGGGCAGGACGAGAAGGGGACGACAGAGGATGAGATGGCTGGATGGCATCACTGACTCGATGGACGTGAGTCTGAGTGAACTCCGGGAGTTGGTGATGGACAGGGAGGTCTGGCGTGCTGTGATTCATGGGGTTGCAAAGAGTTGGACACGACTGAGCAACTAAACTGAACTGAACTGAACTGAATTGAAGTGGCTTCAAACCACAGAAATTTATTCTCCCATAGTTCCAAAGGTTGGAAGTCCAAAGTCAAGATATCAGCGGGGCCTCACTCCTTCCTTCAGTCTTAAAGTCTAGCCTCTGGTGGCTCCAGGCATTCCCTGTGGCTATCTCCAGTCTCTGCCTCTATTTGCACATGGCTTTCTACCCCACCTCTGTGTCTTCGTCTCTTGTGCTTCTTATAAGGACACTTGTCCTTGAGTTTAGGGCCCACCTAGGTAATCCAGGCTGATCTCCTCATCTCAGGATCCTTAACTTGATTACATCTGTCAAGATGTTAATATTCACATGGTTGGGGTGTTAGGATGCGGGCATATCCTTTTTTTGGGGGGTGCCATCCAGTCCAGTACAGAGTGGGGAGTAGGGAGGGATACTCTGGACTGACTGGCAAGGCCAGGTCCTAGATTCATCTAGGGATGAATCTAGATTCATCCTAGAGCAGACCAGTGACATTTCCATTTGTTTTCTGGAAAAGCCACTGCTTGTTCCTTGGGAGTGGGCTGTGGGTGGGCAGTGTGATTGAAGCTGGTGGCCTTCTTCAGGAGACTTGCTGTGGTTCAGTTGAGAGTGAGGGAAGCTGGGCTAAGGCAGTGGCTGAGCAAGGGATGACAATGGATCTTAGATCCACTCAAGAGAGCAGGTCAACAGGACTGATTGGCCGTAGGATGGAGGCTGAGGGAGCCTCACGGACAATGTGCATGGTTAATGCTCTGTCTTCTCCAGGAGACAGCACTGGAAGAGGGAAAGAATGTTGACTTCAGAATTGGCTAATCAGTGGGCTTTCCCAGGTGGCTCAGTGGTAAAGAATCCGCCGGCCACTACAGGAGATACAGAAGACTTGAATTCAATCCCTGGGTTGGGAAGATTGGAAAGATCCCCTGGAGAAGGAAATGGCAACCCATTCCAGTATTCTTGCCTGAAAATCCCATGAACAGAGGGGCCTGGTGGGCTACAGTCCATGGGGTGATAAATAAGTGAGACACAACTGAGCAACCAGCCCGCATGCACAAACCTGGGTTTAAATCCCAACACTTCCACTCCCCAGCTTCTTCACCTTTGATATGTTTCTTATTTTCTCTGAGCTTAAGTTTTCTCCTCAATAAAAACAGAGATGATATACTGACTTCACAGGGCTCTGGAGGTGGTGGGGTGACTAGATGACAACATACACCACATGGGGGTGCCCCAGATGTTCGGATTCCCCCCTCTACCCCTGCTCGACCACCCCTTCCTGCTGGGACTTCCCCCAGGCTTTAGCTGCACCCACTTCTCCCCCATCTACTTCCTGGGCAGCTGGCCACCCACCTGCAACTCTTCTCCCCGAGACCAGCCCACGACCACCCTCTCCACTGTCCCGGAACCTTCAACAAATATTCTCTTGCTTGCCCCTCCTAAGCAGCACAAGGTATGAAATAGTGGTCTTAGCCCCCTTGAAAAGGGACCTGAAATACTTGCTGAATTTAGTCCCAGCTGTAATTCATTCATTCCCTCATTTCTTCTTGCATTTATGCATCTGCTCACTCAGCAAGCATTTCGAGTGGGCTAGGCATCCGGTTAGCACTGGGAACATAAAGCTGATGGTAACCGCGGTTCCAAGCTCCTACTGTTTGCTGATCCCATCAGCAGCCAACCTCCCCTCTGCTCATGGATGTTCCTGAGTCACTGGTTTCCTGGCTTCACTCTGGTGTGGCAACCTCCATAGGTGAAGCCAGGAGGAGCATGGCTTAACTTCTCCAGTCTAAGCCGGGGATCGGGGGACCCCGGAAAAACTTCCAAAGTCCCAGGAGGTGGAGTGGCTGTCCCTTGGAAAGCACACCTCCCTGCCCTACCTCTCAGGCACATTTCCAGTTTTATTTCCACATGTGTCATCTCTTGCCACCTCCCTCCTTCCTGCTTGTTGCTCTTAGTCTGGAAAATGGAGGGACTGGATCTAAAATATATGTACCTACAAAGGTGTTGTGGAGCAGAAGCATGACAGCCTGTGTGGTTTCCTGGAACTGGACAAGCACCAAGCGTAAAGGATCTACCCCATTTCGCCCACTGTGGGAGCTGGGTTTGCTCTTTGGGGTAGTGGGGAGAGTTCTGCTTTCTACCTTCAGGCTGTTGCCTGGAGCCTCATGGGTCCCAGTGGACATGTGTTCTTCTTGGATGTGCAAATGCCAGGAGTCTTCTAAGACTTAGGCTTTCCTGACGGCTCAGTGGTAAAGAATCTGCCTCCCAGTGCAGGAGACTCAGATTCAATCCCTGAGTCAGGAAGATTCCCTGAAGGAGATACTCCAGTATTCTTGCCTGGGAAATCCCATGGGCTGGGGAGTCTGATGGGCTACAGTCCATGGGGGTTGCAGAAGAGTCAACTCTAAGACTTACAAATATTATGAGAGACCTTAAATCTGCCATCTCAAAGAGGAAGGGAGAAATGGTATGAATTCTGGGAAGGAAGGCTAAATCTTAGGGAAGAACAAAAGACTAATTTCATTAACTAATTCATTTATTTTGCTCAGTGTCATGCAAAACACTGTGGGCTTTACCTACAGTAAAAAACACTGTTTTACCCACAGGAGAAGAAATTTGTCCCTATCCTGAAAAACCTAAAAGAGATTTGGGAGGAAAAAAACCCCCAAGAAAATGAATACACATGCATGTGTCTTGCTTTAGGACTGGCACAATAATGAATTTAATGGGCACCTCATGTTTAACAGATTCTGTATCACTCAATATAAATCCCTGCTAATCTCTCCAACAGTGTTTCCAGAAAAGTAAAAACACTCATTTTACAGACAAGGAAACTGAAGTTCAGAGAGTAACTCCTCCAGGAACCAGGGTTCCACCCCAGTTCTGGTGACTTCAAAGTCCATTAATTCCTCTTGTAAAAATTCAAGTTAAAAGACAGATGAAAGGGAATTTGGGGCATTATAGAAATGCTCTGTCTTTTGTAGATGAATTCAGTTCTTTAGTCTTTTTAATTTTCAGTGATTCTAGAACTTTCATGATACAGCTTTTATTCATCTGACTTACCGCCACAATTTTAGGAACACCCCCAATGGGTTGCATGAGGCCTTGCTGACTGAGGAGTTTGTCACTCAGTCAGGAAGTGTTATGTAGCCACAGATTCTTTACTTTATTGTAATGGAGTATAGCTGCTTTACACTGCTGTGTCACTTTCCACTGTACAGAAAAATGGATCAGCTACATGTATAGATATATCCAGTCTTTTTTGGATTTCCTTCCCCTTTAGGTCATCACAGAGCATCAAGTAGAGTTCCTTGTGCTATACAGGAGGTTCTCAATAGTTATTTACTTTATACACAGTGTATATATCAATCCCAATCTCCCAGTTCATCTCCCCTACCCTCCCTTCTGGTATCCATATATTTGTTCTCTATGTTGCCACAGCTTCTTTGGGTGGCATTTGCTGATTCCAAAAGTCAATATGAGAAGGCCTAAAAAAAGGAATTTAGAGCCAGAAGGGAACTTTGATTTTTTCAGTCAAATCCCTCTCTATCAAGATGGAAATTGAGACCCAGAGAGGTTAAGTGACTGGCCTAAGGCCACATGGCTGGTTCACAGTGTGGAGATGAAACTTGGTTTTGCCTGGTGTTCCTTCCACCATCTGAACTACTCGACACAGTAAAGGAGATGGCTTTACCCAAATCATCTGTGGCTGATAGAAGTGCTGTGAATGAGCGCAGTCATCTATTCATTGATGGAGCAAACTGCAGGGAATTATTACAACAGCTTACATGCTCTGGGATGCCCACAGTCAATCTATATGTACTCTCTGCCAGGAGCTCGGCTTCCCTGGTGCCACGTGGGTGAAACCCAGTGAGCAACCTTGGCCCTGTTTCAGGTTGGCTTTGCATTAAAGGATTAGTTTACGTTTAATTGAAGTTTGGCGCATTCTTAGCAGGAGTGGCCTTGCTCTGGCTTTCTGAAAAAAGCATGTGACTTTGGCCCAGCACTAGAGTTTCATATGGCAGGTTCCAGTACCTGAGGGAACTGGCCCATTACTTTCTAGGGTCTTTCTGAGTTGAAGATAAGTCTGTGTGTTTGCCATCTTCTTTGTTCCCTTCTCAGAAGCTGTACTTCCTCAGATTTCAAGGAGGTGTGGCTGGGAGAGACAAGGTCTGTGGGGACTGGGTGCTTCCACTTGAACACTTCGACAGCCCCTTTGCTGTCTCTGTCTCCGTTCTCAGGGTCTGTTAGAGCAGCAGCTCCCTCATTCCGCCCTCCCCTGGGGTACAGGAGGATGTGGGAAAGGGCAGCAGGCTCAGTGTCTGGCCCATGGCAACCCTCCCTATGAACCCAGCCCTTACTACTGCCATGGTCCCTGCCACTCATGACTTCTGCATCCTCTGCACTAACCCAGTGCCCACTCTCCTGCGACCACAGGGGCCTGCCGCTGAGTGAAGGGGAGGGAGGGATACAAGTGATGAGTGTGAAGGTTAGCGAGGGAATTAAACAGCCCCCAGCCCTGCAGTGCTCATCACCTCCTCCTGCCTGTACTGTACAATCCTTCCCCACGTCTCTGCTTCTGCAGATTCTGACAGCCCCTCTGGCCCCCTCCTCTCCCCAGATCTGCACCATCGACTGCTGCGTGGTGTGCTGTAACTGAGTCCTCTCCTCACTTGATGCCTCCTCCGGGGCCACACCATGCCCTTGGCTGCTGAAGCCCTCCTATGAGTCAGGCCCTTGACATTGAATGTCTCTTTTGCTTCTCAAGTCGGCCGCCTGCAGTGGAGGTTTCCTCATTGTGACAGGTGAGGAAATTGGGTTCACAGGAGCTAAGTGACTTGTCCAAGGTCACCCATGTTATGAGCCTGCATAGAAGCAGGCTCAGGTCCACTTACCCCTGCATCTGCTGTTGGGGCGGCCACTGCCTACACTAAGGTAAGACGTAGCCACTGAACTTCAACTGCTAGTGTAGCTGGGGGGTGTGGGTGGTTTTAGAAGCAGAAACATCACTGCTGACAAAAATCTGTATAGTCGAAGCTATGGTTTTTCCAATAGTCATGTTTGGTTTTGAGAGTTGGAACTGTAGAGAAGGCTGAGTGCCGAAGAATTGGTGCTTTCAAATTGTGGTGCTGGAGAAGACTCTGGAGAGTCCCTAGGACAGCAAGGAGATCAAACCAGTCAATCCTAAAGGAAATCAGTCCTGAATATTCATTGGAAGGACTGATGCTGAAGCTGAAGCTCTAGTACTCTGGCCACCTGATGGGAAGAGCCAACTCATTGGAAAAGACCCTGATGCTGGGAAAGATTGAAGGCAGGAGGAGAAGGGGATGACAGAGGATGAGATGGTTGGATGGCATCACCGACTCAATGGACATGAGTTTGAGCAAACTCCAGGAGATGGTGAAGGACAGGGAAGTGTGCTTTGCTTCCAGGCTGTGGGGTTGCAAAGAGTCGGACATGACTTAGTGACTAAACAACAGCAACACATCTTTCTTTTCCAATTTTTTTCAAAAGAGCCTGCATTCCTTGTGCAATTAAAAATAACATTAGTGAGGGGAGAACAAGATGGCGGAGGAGTAGGTGGATGTGGAGTACATCTTTCTCCAAGGATACATTAAGAATACACCTTCAGACACAGAAGTAAGTGCATGCAGAACACCAGCTGAGAGCAGACAGGAATACCTGACCAGAAGAAAAGAATACATAGAACCACGCAAAACTCTAGAGGATGAAGGAACTAGGGGGAAAAAGAGGAATATTAGTAGGACTGGACCTGCCATCTGCAGGTGGGTGAACTGAAGCAGGGGTCCAATCCCTACATCAGGGCAACTGTCTGAGTCAGAGGAGAAACATTTAAGGCTGAGAGTGTGAGCTGAGCTGTGGCAGCCTAAATGGAATGAGAATCAGACAGTCCTTGCCACAGCCATACGTACTCCAGACAGGGACGAGGGTCCCCTGGTAGGCCCAGTGGCTGGGAGCTGGAGTTTGGGGAATGTGGAGCAATCCCAGGGCGAGGGATGCTGTTGACTGTGGAGAGACAGATGGAGGGGAGGGAGGAGATTGTGATGGGAAATGCCTGTGAAAGAAAGCTGGGCAGCCTTAGAAGCAAGGCGATACTGCTGAGTCACGTGTAGGGGCTGGAGCCATCACCATAGCCTCTCTCTCCCCACATGTCAGCATCAGAAGCTGAACAATAGAGAGGCTGGCCCATGAAACTCCTGCAGGACCCCACCCAGAGTGCTCCTTTAAGTGACTGATGCGCCCATCTACAGAGTAGGACCCCAGCCAGGGGGGCCCCTCTATGTGCCTGACGCACTAAACAACAGAGAAGGACCCCAGGCAAGAGAGCCTTCTAAGTGCCTGAATGGGCAGAGCTGTGGAGAAAGACTGGCCAAAAAGGCCTTCTGATTGCCAGGCTTGAAGAAAGACTCTGATAGGGCCATAACTTCTGCAGCAGAGGCAGTCTGTGTCCTTGCACACTTGGTGCCACCAGGGTCCCCACAAGCCAAGCAGCTGCACCACTTTCACGCTCAACTTTCACTAGGGCAGAGCTGCCGCAGGCAAAAAAGTCTTGTGTCTACGTGCGCAAGGTTGCTTTGGTTGTGTCCGACTCTTTGTGACCCTGTAGACTGTGGCCTGCCAGGCTTCTCTGTCAGGAATGGGGTTTCTCCATGCAAGAATACTGGAGTGTATTGGCCTATACTGGTCACCATACCCTTCTAGAGCACTATATTTCCTGCTGCCCTAGCCGCCAGCTCCCCTGAGTACCTGATGCTGCCAGACTCCCTGCAACCCAAGCAGCTGCACCACCTCCACACCTGGCCCTCACAGGGGCAAACCCAAGTCCTCCAGGGCAGACTCAGGAGCAATCCCCAGTGGATGACCCACACGCAGGGGTGGAAATAAAATCACAACTGAAACCCAGGGGCAGTGTGGCTAAGGAAGAAGACCCAAAACCTTCCCACCAGCTGTACAAGCTGAAGATTCAATCCACACGATCAATTAGACAGACTCTGTGTCTATGGAATACATAAAAGATCAGCAAGAGCTCCCAGAAAAGAAAACACACTAGTTCTGATAGCTGTGGACATTGGAGGCAAGAACACACAGGAGTAGGACCAGATTAGAATCTGAGCTGTCCTCACAGCAGGTCCAGACATCAGCACAGTTTTGGAGGGCATCCTAGAGAGGTGAGGTAGACTGTGATTCCCAGCGAGGGAAAGGACTCTGACAGCAAAAGACAACAGTCAAAACATAAACATTTATTATTCTTATGTTTTGACTTACTCTATAGATTGTTTTGGAGAAGACAATGGCACCCCACTCCAGTACTCTTGCCTGGAAAATCCCATGGGTGGAGGAGCCTGGTAGGCTGCAGTCCATGGGGTTGCTAAGAGTCGGACACGACTGAGCGACTTCCCTTTCACTTTTCACTTTCATGCATTGGAGAAAGAAATGGCAACCCACTCCAGTGTTCTTGCCTGGAGAATCCCAGGGCCGGGGGATCCTGGTGGGCTGCTGTCTATGGGGTCTCACAGAGTTGGACACGACTAAAGCGACTTAGCAAAATAGATTCTTTTGGATTATTTTTTCTTTTCTTTTTTCTTCCCTCCCCACCCCTGTTGTAGTTCTCAATTTTTTTGGCACTGTGAAATCCAATTAAGCTTTTGAGCTTTTTTTTTTCCCCTTAGTCACATTTTTTATTGCTGTTATAAACCTCTGCTTCTACGTTTGGCTTGTGGAGTTTTCCTTATTTTTCTTTTCTCTTTTAAAAAAATTTTAAACCTATTATTATTTTTTCTACATTTATTCCTTTGTTTGCTTTTCCTACTGTTCTTTTCCCCTTGCAGTTAATCTTGAATGTATAGAAATCTTTATCTACTTCTATTTAACTTTGCATATCTATTCTTTCTTTCCTTTCCTCTCAACATATTTGTTGGTTTTATTTTCTTTACTTTATTCCCCAGTTGGCACTTTGCTTTAGTTTTGTTTTCCAGCTTGTTCTTTAGTTAGTTTTGTTCTAGTAGATATAATTTTTTGGTTTTCTTTGTTTGCTGGGTCAATCTATTGTACTTTATTTTTGTTGGACTGTTCTGATTTTGCTTATAGGTGTATATGTGTATAGTCAGTCACACTTTTTATTGTTGTTATAAACCTCTGCCTCTACACTGGGCTTTTGCAGTTCTGTGAAGTTTTCATTTTTTCCCCTTTTTTCTTTTTTCTTTTTCTCTTTTTTATAACTTTTATTTTTAATTTTTTCAAAAACCTATTATGTCTTTTCTGCATTTATTCCTTTGTTTGCTCTTCCTACTGTTCTTTTCCCCTTGCACAGTGAATAGATGTTTAAACAATTGGCACCTTGCTTTAGTTTTATTTTCCAGTTTATGCTTTAGTTTTGCTCTTAACTGGTAAATATAATTTTTGATTTACTTTGTTTGCTGGGTCAATCTACTGTAATTTATTTTTGTTGAACTGTTTTCACTTTGCTCATGGGTGTACATGTATATGTGTATTTCTATTATTTTCATTATTATTTGCCTGATTTTGTAACTGCCATTTGTCTGGGGTTCATCTTTGGTTTCTCATTTTGGGGTATTTGTTTTAATCTCATTTAATGCCATAACAAACCACTTGTGGAATCTTCGTTCCTGACCAGAGATCAAGCCATGAGCCTTTGGAGTGGGAGCACTGACTTCAAGACCCTAGACCACTAACCCTAGGGAGTATCAAATAGTGAGAACTCACAGACAGGAAACCACTTGAATATAAGACCACCAGTAGCATCCTGTGCAGGATGCCTCATATAAACAACAAACAAAACAAAAATACAAACCCAATCATCAGCAGACAGGATTACCACCTCACTCAGCCTTGCTCATCTGAGGAAAAACAAACCAACAAACAAAAACTCAGCACAAATCTCACCCTATAGGAAGCTCACACAAACCACTGGACCAACCTTAGCAGGGCAGAAACCAAAAGGAGGAAAGAATTCAACCTTGAAGCCTGGGAGAAGGAGACCTCAAACACAGTAAGTTAAAAAAAAATTATGAAAAGGCAGAGAAATAGTATACAAATGAAGGAACAAACTAGAAACACAGAAGTCCAAATAAATGAAGAAGAAATAAGCCAACTACTTGGAAAAGAATTCAGAATGATAGTAAAAATGATCAAAAACTTTGAAAACAAAATGGAGAAAATGCAAGAATCAATTAACAAAGACCTAGAAGAATTAAAGAATAAACATACAGAGACAAACAACACAATTACTGAAAGTAAAAATACTCTAGAAGGAATCAATAGCAGAATGTCTGAAGCAGAAGAATGAATCTGCTTCAGATAAAATGGTGGAAATAACTTCTGAAGAACAGAATAAAGTAAAAGGAATGAAAAGAACTGAGGATAGTCTCAGAGACCTCTGGAACAATATCAAATGCACCAACAGTCAAATTATAGGAATCCCAGAAGAAGAAGAGAAGAAGAAAGGGTATGAGAAAATTTTTGAAGAGATTACATTTGAAAATTTTCCCAACACGGAAAAGGAAATACTCGATCAAGTCCAAGAGGTACGAAGAGTCCCATACTGGATAAACCCAAGAAGAAACATGTCAAGACACATACTAATCAAGCTAACAAAGACTAAACACAAAGAAATAATATTAAAAGCAACAAGGGAGAAGCAACAAGTAACATACAACAGAAACCCCATATGCTTAACAGCTGATCTTTCAGCAGAAACTCTGTAGGCCAGAAGGGAATGGCAGGATATATTTAAAGTATTGAAAAGGAAAAATCTACAACCAAGATTACAGTACCCAGCAAGGATCTCATTCAAAACGGATGGAGAAATAAGCTTTTCAGACAAGCAAAAGTTAAGAGAATTCAGTACCACCAAACCAGCTTTACAAAAAATGTTAAAGGGACTTATACAGTCAAGAAATACAAGAGAAGAAAAAAGATCTACAAAATCAACCTCAAACAATTAAGAAAATGGCAATAGGAACAGATATATCAATAATTATTTTAAATGTAAATGGATTAAATGCTTCAACCAAAAGATACAAAGTAGCTGAATGGATACAAAAACAAGACCCATATATTTTCTGTCTACAAGAAACCCACTTCAGACCTAATAACACATATAGACTGAAAGTGAGAGGATGGAAAAATATATTTCATGCAAATGGGAAGCAAAAGAAGGCTGGAGTAGCAATCCTCATATCAGACAAAATAGACCTTAAAATAAAGATGATTACAAGAGATAAGGAATAATACTACATAATGATCAAGGGATCAATCCAAGAGGAAGACATAACAATTGTAAATATCTATGCACCCAACATAGGAGCACCTCAGTACATAAGACAAACACTAACAGACATAAAAGGAGAAATTGACAGTAGCACAATAATAGTAGGAGACTTTAACATCCCACTCACACCAATGGACAGATCATCAAAACAGAAAATTAATAAGGAAACACACGTCTCAAATGATGCATTAGATGAGATGGATCTCATTGATATCTTCAGAACATTCCATCCAAATGCAGAAGAATACACCTTCTTCTCAAGTGCACGTCTGAACATTCTCCAGGATAGACCATGTCTTGGGTCACAAATCAAACCTCAATAAATTTAAGAAAATTGAAATCGTATGAAGCATCTTCTCTGACCACAATGTTATGAGACGAGACATCAATTACAAGAAAAAAACTGTAAGAAACAGAAATACATGGAAATTAAACAACACATTTCTAAATAACCAATGGGTTACTGAAGAAATCAAAAGGGAAATAAAAAAGTTTCTAGAAACAAATGACAGAAAACACTACAACTCAAAACCTGTGGGATGCAGCAAAAGCAGTTCTAAGAGAGAAGTTTATAGCAGTACAATCCTACCTCAAGAAACAAGAAAAACATGAATAAACAACCTAACTTTACACCTAAAACAACTGGAAAAAGAAGAACAAACCAAAAGTAGTAGAAGGAAAGAAATCATAAAGATCTGAGCAGAAATAAATGAAAAAGAAATGAAATAAACAATAGTAAAGACTAATAAAACTAAAAGCTGGTTCTTTGAGATGATAAACAAAATTGACAAACCTTTCACCAGACTCATCAAGAAAAAAAGAGAAGAATCAAATCAACAAAATTAGAAAAGAAAAAGGAGAGGTTACAACAGACAATGCAGAAATGCAAAGGATTATAAGAGACTATTATGAACAACTGTATGGCAATAAAAGGGATAACCTGGAAGAAATGGACAGATTCTTAAAGAAGTTCACTCTTCCAAGACTAAACCAGGAAGAAATAGAAGTTATGAACAACCCAATTACAAGCACTGAAATTGAAGCTGTGATAAAAAAATCTCCCAAAAAACAAAATCCCAGGACCAGATGGCTTCATAGGAGAATTCTGTCAAACATTTAGAAAAGAGTTAATGCCTATCCTTTTAAACTCTTTCAAAAAGTTGCAGAGGAAGAAACACTTACAAACTCATTCTATGGGGTCACCATCAGCCTGATACCAAAACCAGACAAAGACAACACAAAAAAGAAAACTACAGGCCAATATCACTGATGAACATAGATGCAAAATCCTCAACAAAACTTTAGCAAACAGAATTCAGCAACACATCAAAAAGCTCATACACTATGGTCAAGTTGGGTTTATTCCAGGAATGCAAGGGTTCTTCAATATATGCAAATCAATCAATGTGATACACTATATTAGCAAATTGAAAGATAAAAACCAAGCCATATGATCATCTCAATAGATGCAGAAAAAGTCTTTGACAAAATTCAGCATCCATTTATGATTAAAACTCTTCAAAAACAACGGGCATAGAAGGAACATACCTCAACATAGTAAAGGGCATATGTGATAAGTCTACAGCAAAGATTATTCTCAATGGTGAAAAACTGAAAACATTCCCCCTAAGATCAGGAACAAGACAAGGGTGTCCACTTTCACCACTATTATTCAACATAGTTCTGGAAGTCCTAGCTACAGAAATCAGAGAAGAAAAAAAATAAAAGGAATCCAGATCAGAAAAGAAGTAAAGCTCTCACTGTTTGCAGATGACATGATACTGTTGATAGAAAACCCTAAAGATAGTATCAGAAAATTACTAGAGCTAATCAGTGAATTTATCAAAGTTTCAGGATACAAAATCAATACACAGAAATAACTTGCATTTCTATATACTAACAATGAAAAATCAGAAAGAGAAATTAAGAAACCGATCACATTCACCATTGTAACAAAAAGAATTAAATCCCTAGGAATAAACTTATCTAAGGAGACAATCAGAGAAGGCGATGGCACCCCACTCCAGTACTCTTGCCTGGAAAATCCCATCGGAGGAGCCTGGTAGGCTGCAGTCCATGGGGTCGCTGAGGGTCGGACACGACTGAGCGGCTTCACTTTCACTTTTCACTTTCATGCATTGGAGAAGGAAATGGCAACCCACTCCAGTGTTCTTGCCTGGAGAATCTGAGGGACGGGGGAGCCTGGCGGGCTGCCGTCTATGGGGTCACACAGAGTCGGACACGACTGATGCGACTTAGCAGCAGCAGTAGCAGCAGCAAGGAGACAAAAGGACTGTACACAGAAAATTATAAGACACTAATGAACTAAATCAAAGACAACACAAACAGACGGAGAGATATTCCATGTTCCTGGGTAGGAAGAATCCATATTGTGAAAATGACTATACTGCCAAATGCAATCTACAGATTCAATGCGATCCCTATCAATGGTATTTTTTTTTATAAAACTAGAACAAAAAGTTTCACAATTCATATTGAAACACAAAAGACACTGAATAGCCAAAGCAGTCCTGAGAAAGAAGAATGGAGCTGGAGGAATCAACCTTCCTGACTTCATATTATACTACAAAGCTGCAGTCATCAAGACAGTATGGTACTGGCACAAAAACAAAAATATAGACCAATGGAACAAGATAGAAGGGCCAGAAATAAACCCATGCACCTATGGGTACCTTAGTTTTGACAAAGGAGGCAAGAATATACAATGAGGCAAAGACAGCCTCTTCAATAAATGGTGCTGGGAAAACTGGACAGCTACATGTAAAAGAATGAAATTAGAATACTTCCTAACACCATACACAAGATAAACTCAAAACGGATTAAAGACCTAAATGTAAGACCAGAAACTATAAAACTCTTAGTGGAAAACATAGACAGAACACTTGATGACATAAATCAAAGCAAGATCTTCTATGACCCACCTCCTAGAGTAACAGAAATAAAAACAAAAGTATACAAGTGGGTCCTGGTTAAACTTAAAAGCTTTTGCACAGCAAAGGAAACTACAAGCAAGCTGAAAAGACAATCCTGAGTGGGAGAAAACAATAGCAAATGAAACAACTGACAAAGGATTAATTTCCAAAATATACAATCAGTTCATACAACTCAATGACAGAAAAACAAACAGCCCAATCAAAAAGTGGGAAAAAGACTTAAGCAGACATTTCTCCAAAGAAGACATACAGATGGCAAACAAACACATGAAAAGATGCTCAACATTGCTCATTATTGCTGCTGCTAAGTCACGTCAGTCGTGTCTGACTCTGTGCGACCCCATAGACGGCAGCCCACCAGGCTTCCCCGTCCCTGGGATTCTCCAGGCAAGAACACTGGAGTCGGTTGCCATTTCCCTCTCCAATGCATGAAAGTGAAAAGTGAAAGTGAAGTCGCTCAGTCATGTCTGACTCAGCGACCCCATGGACTGAAGCCTACCAGGCTCCTCCATCCATGGGATTTTCCAGGCAAGAGTACTGGAGTGGGTTGCCATTGCTCATTATTAGAGAAATGCAAATCAAAACTACAATTAGATATCACCTCACACTGGTCAGAATAGCCATCATTGGAAAGTCTACAAACAATAAATGCTGGAGAGGATGTGGAGAAAAGGGAACACTCTTGCACTGTTGGTGGGAATGTAAATTGATACAGCCACTATGGAAGATTGTATGGAGATTCCTTAAAAAAAACTAGGAATAAAACCACCATATGACCCAGCAATTCCACTCCTAGGCAAATACCCTGAGGAACCAAAATTGAAAAAGACACATATATCCCATTGTACATTGCAGCATTATTTACAATAGCTAGAACATGGAAGCAACCTAGATGTCCATCAACAGATGAATAGATAAAGAAGTTGTGGTACATATACACAATTGAATATTACTCAGCCATAAAAGGAATGCCTTTGAGTCAGTTCTGATAAGGTGGATGAACCTAGAGCCTATTATACAGAGTGAAGTGAGTCAGAAAGAGAAAGACAAATATTGTATTCTAACATATGTATATATATGGAATCTAGAAAAATGGTATTGGAGAATTTATTTACAGGGCAGCAGTGGAAAAGTAAGGGAGGCCTGGCGGCTCAGAGGTTAAAGCGTCTGCCTGCAAGGCGGGAGACCAGGGTTCAGTCCCTGCGTCGGGAAGATCCCCTGGAGAAGGAAATGGCAACCCACTCCTGTATTCTTGCCTGGAGAATCCCATGGACAGAGGAGCCTGGTAGGTTACAGTCCACGGGGTCGCAAAGAGTCGGACACGACTGGGCGACTTCACTTCACTAGTGGAGAAGCAGACTTAGAGAACAGACTTATGGACATGGGGAGAGGGAGGAGAGGGTGAGATGTATAGAAAGAGTAGCATGGAAACTTACATTACCATATATAAAATAGATAGCCAATGGGAATTTGTTGTATGGCTCAGGAAACTCAAACAGGGGCCCTGTATCTATCTAGAGGGGTAGGATGGGGTGGGAGATGGGAGGGAGGTTCAAAAGGAGGGGATATATGTATAGCTATGGTTGATTCATTTGGGGTTTGACAGAAAGCAACAAAATTCTGTAAAGCAATTATCCTTCAATAAAAATAAATAAAAAACAGCATTAGTGATTGTTGGCAGTGCACAAGTACTTACTAACCACGGTTCATGTGCCGTCTCATTCATTCTTCACATGGCCCTGGGGTTGGGGGGGTCCAATGATTGTCACCCTTGCTTTCTAGGGGAGGAAACCAAGATGTAGGAATGTTCAGTAACTTGTCCACAGACTCACAGCCGAAAGTCCCTGCCTGAAGGAGCTTACTCACTGCTTCCAAGGGGAAATTGAAACTTTGTCTTAGGAATAAAAGAAGCATTCCATTTAATATGAAATGCCCAGAATAGGCAAATCCATAGAAACGGAGAGCAGATTAGTGGTTACCAGGGGCTGGAGTGGGGGTGATGAATGGGGAGTGACTGCTAATGTGTACGGGCTTTCCTTCTGGGTGATGAAATGTTCTGGGACTTGACAGTGGTGACAATTGAAAATACTGTAAATGTACTAAAAGTCACTAATGGTAAATTTTATATTTGTAATTTTACCACAATTTTTCCAAACATAAAAAAAAGACTAGAAAAGAAATATTATTACTAATCACTTCCAGGAGCAATTACATTTTGGAAGCTCTATTAAACAAGGAATATAAATTCATGAATTAAAAAAAAAGAATAAGAAGAAGCCCTTGGGGATAAGACCCAGAAAGGGAATCCAATGGCCAATAGGATTATTTATTCTACAGAAGGGGTCAGCATGTTGATAAATGTCACTATCTAAGTGCTGAATGCGAAGTGCTTTATGTAGATAGTATCATCTATTGCTTGTAAATGGAGAAGGCAATGGCACCCCACTCTAGTACTTTTGCCTGGAAAATCCCATGGATGGAGGAGCCTGGTAGGCTGCAGTCCATGGGGTCGCTAGAGTCGGACACGACTGAGTGACTTCACTTTCACTTTTCACTTTTATGCATTGGAGAAGGAAATGGCAACTCACTCCAGTGTTCTTGCCTGGAGAATCCCAGGGACGGGGGAGCCTGGTGGGCTGCCGTTTATGGGGTCGCACAGAGTCAGACACGACTGAAGCGACTTAGCAGCAGCAGCAGCATTGCTTGTAATAGCCCTGGACATTGTTACTTTTTTCCCTTCCATTTCACAGATGAGAAAACTGAGGTGTAGAAGAATGACTTATCAAGGTCCTGATGCCAGTGAATCCAAGCTGGGCTTTGATTCCAGGTGGCCTGAGCTCCAGGTCCACACTCTTCACTGCCAACATCATGGACCCATGTGTCCTGTGCTGTGATCAGTAAGTGCACGCAGTGCAGTGGAACTCAGTTAAAACATTGCTTTCTTTAGCCTTCCTGCTTTCATCAGAAATAGCCTGTCCAGCAGGAATAAGTGCTTCAGGAATACTGAGCTTGGTGAATCTGTTGAACATGGGAACCCCAGCAAGGCTATGCTGGATGATGGCAATTCATGTTCAAATTAACCTATGCCTTGAAGTTTGCATTTGGTGGGAAACAGAAGAGAAGACATGAGCTCCTTGCCAATTCCACCCGGTAGGAAGCCTGCTGTGGGGCTTCCTGACTGCCGTCCGGTTGCTGGGAGGCATGGTGGTGTCTGTCCTAGCTCTGGCTGTGGCTTAGGGCTTACACGCTGATGGCCACTGCCACTGCCTAGGAAAGGTGAACAGGGAGACAGCTCCACTGAGGTGGGCTGAGCAGAGCATTGAAAGATTGAAAAGCAAAATGAAGTGCCAAACCCATAATTCTCTACCATAGACACTCTTTAGAGCCCAGATAGGGCTGAGGGCAAGCTCTCTGTGTAGAGACATCAGTGCAACCCATTGTCTATTTCACAATTCAAGTTCAGTTTGGATAAATAACAAGAAAAGCAGCAATGAAACCCCACGCATACATGCATGCTAAGTCACTTCAGTCATGTCTGACTCTTTGTGACCCTATGGACTGTAACCCACCAGGCTCCTCTGTCCATGGGATTCTCCAGGCAAGAACACTGCAGTGGGTTGCTATGTCCTCCTCCAGGAGACCTTCCCAACCTAGGGATCAAACCCAGGTTTTTTAAGTCTTCTGCATTGGGAGGTGAATTCTTTACCATTAGCACCACCTGGGAATCCCCACAATAAAACCCCAATGCTGTGCAAATGTCTGGTCTTCATATAAGAGTTTAGGGCAGAAACATGAAGTCTCAGACCCTGAAACTTCAGAGGACAAAGAGAATAGGTCTCAGGTCACCTGGTCACCCGGATTCCCTCAGCCCAAGGCTGACCAGTTGATGGAGTCCATTAACGTGGTCTTTGCATGGTTTCTCCTCTTTGCTGCCCTCTCTCTGCCTGTGCCCATGCTTGGCTACCTCCTGCCTGGACCTTATCAAGGCGTTGCTAACTGGGCTTCTTCCTTTGGGAGTTGTCTGTTGTTATGAAGCCTCCAACCACTAACCCATCAGAGTGAACTTCCTAAAGCACGGGTCAGGTCATCAGTTTCCCTTGTTCTAAACCCTGCACTGGCCCCAGTTGCCTCACAAAATAAACCCCAAACTCCCCAGCCTGGCACTCAGTGAGCATGGGCACCTAGTTCCCTCCACCCTTTCATTCATTACCTCCTCAACACATATTTATTTCACCATGTGCTAGGCACTGGGCTCACCACAGTGGATACAAAAGGACAAAGTCCAGGAGCCTTCTCCCGAGGATTTGAGAGTGTGGTGGTATCCACCAGCCAGATGCTGTGGAGCACCATAGCCTGAGTGCTAATCCAGTCTCAGGAGGTCAGTGAAGGTTTTCTGTCCAAAGTCATTTGCCATCACTGGAAGAAGGCATATGAGAGAGTCAGATAGCGCCCAGGCTGGGGAGTGTGCGGAGCAGGAAAATGGAGGGGGCACAGGGAGTGCAAGGCCAGAGGCAAGAGAATACGAGCAGTGCAGTTGGGCTGTAGTCCACGAGAGGAATGTGGCGACAAGGGAGGGCATCCCCACTGTGAAAGGTTTGAATACCCTGGTGGAGTTCAGACTCAGTCCTGAGAGCAGCAGGAGCCTGCTGAGGGATGTAAGCAAAAGAGTAATATGAACAGATCTGAGTTCTACAAAGTCTATTCTGTCTGCAGTTTGGAGAAATGATTGTGAGGAAGGGGATGGGGGTCTAGTGGGGTGAGGAGATCCAGGAATTCAGGCAAAAATCATGGTATTGGGGGTGGACGGAAGGGGACAGAATGTGAGAGTGATCTGAGATGCCAAGGGCCAGTCTGGACAATGATCTGAGGTGGAGGGTGAGAGAGAGGTAGGCGACAAGCCCCTTCCATGGCTTTCTGGCCTGGGCAGCTTATAGACAATGGTGCCTTGCCTGGGCCAGAGTATCAGACGGGCAGCTCTCAGGTCTGGGCAGGGCTGGGTGGGGATGTGAGATGCTGAGTTCAGCTTCAGAGAGTCAGTGCCTGTGACACAGAGGAGAGAGATTTATCATGACTGGAGGCAAGCAGAAGAGTACCAGTGTTCAAGGTTGGACTTGGGAAAGAGAACCTGCCATAGAGGCAGAGAGGGAGGAGGCCCAGAGGCAGGAAGAAAGCCTGGGAGCTGGTCCTCAGAGTCAGAACACCAAGGAAAATGAGGACCAAAGAGCACGTGCTTGTTGTTGTCTCAGCAAGAAGGTTGTTGATGACCTTGGCAGGAGCAGTTTCCACCGAGGAGGAGTTGCTGCTGGTGGGGGAGAAGCCAGACTGCAGTGGGCTGAGACGTCATCTGAGCTGAGACAATGGAAACAGTAGGTGAAGATGATTTCTGTCAAGAACGTTGGCCAAGGATGGGGAGAAAAAGAAAGGACTGAGTTCGGAGAGGAAAAATCTTTCAAAGAGGATTTTCTTTCCTTCCTCCATTTTCTCTCCCTCCCTTAGTAGGAACCATGAGCACATTCTACTGGGAAGGGACCAGTGGAGCAGGGGCAGGTGAAGACCCTGGAGGGAGGGGAATGCTCCATAGAGAAAGTTGTCGGGGAGGGACTCTGAGCCTGGGTGTGGAGACTGGCCCTGGGGAAGAGAGGTCCCTCTTACACTGTTGTCACGAGGAGGGCAGGAGGGGGCAGATGCAGGGCTGGGTGAAGCCATCATTTCTTCCTTTCTAGACTTGCCTTGAATTGCCCCTGCCCAGAAAGGGCCACACACACTCCTCCTGCGTGTGCCTGACCTTTCTCCCCTTCACGGCATTTGTCAGCAGTTTCCTTTTTCTTCAAGTGCCCTTCATACTGTTTTTAAATGCTGTGGTGTGTCCAGATTTTGTGGGACCTGAAGAGACACCCTCTTTAAGAATAATGCTAAATTACATTGGCAAATCTTACAAAAACGTGAACACTTGTCTACAGCTCCTCTTAGGAGTCTGTGAAAAGATCTCATGAAAACTTGGGTCCTTGAAGGTTAAGCTTCTTCAGCTTTCTGTTAAATTCTCCCAGATTCAAATGTTAAAATCATGGGCAAACCTCAAACTTGAACAACAGGAACAACAATAAACAAAACAAGCAAAAACAAACAAACAAAAAGCCAAAACAAACCCAGAGAAACAGAAAACTCCTTCCATGAAGCCCTTCCATGGAAGGAAGTAAGGAGAGCCTGGTTTCCTCATCTATAAAATGGGGCTAAAAGCATCTCTCTCCTTGTTGTGAAGATTAAATAAGGTAAAATGTGGGAGAGAACATGGCATAGTTCTTTACTCATATTTGGGACTCAATAAATGATTGCTGAAGAAATAAAAGAACATATGATCCTAGCTCCATCTTCTCACTTATCTCACTTTGACTTGCACATTAGTTATTTATTTGTATGCTTATCCTATTCTTCTCAACAGACTCCAAATATATGTCTTATTGTTTGAGTCCTTTACAAGGTTTATCAGTGTAACTTGGGCATTCCATACATTTGTTGAATGAATGGATGAACATATAAACTGTGGTGCATGAATCACTTCCTTAAGGACGGAAGTTCATCGTTAGGAGATTTGCTTAGAACTCCACCTAAATGAGTTTTCCAGTTGAAGCTGTCAATTCTTGGTGCCCATGCTGGTGATCAGTTAACAAAAGACCAGGAAGGACTGCAGCTAAGTCTTGGAAGATAACTCATGTTTGACTGAGGAAGCAGAAAGTGGAGAAGGTGAGGGTCTGAGACTTCCACCGACTTTCAAAGCTTAGCTGGTAGAATTAAGAACCTTTAAGAGAAAACAGTGTGGAGCACTGCCTGGGCTAAACATAATAAATTAGAACCCCTCAAATTAAGCAATACCTGTCAAATGAAACTCAGAAAGACAAGTCTAATGAATTTGTAGTATAATATGGGCAGATTTCTTTATTCATTTTGAATGTATTGCTGCTTAGAGAACTCATTTCCCAGAGCTAACTGCGTGGGGAGAAAGAGCATTACTGTTTACTTCTCAAAAGGTTGCTGTGAAGATTAAATTAAAAAATTATTTAAAAGTGTTTAGTAAACTGCAATGCCTCTCAAGTGTATTTTATTATTGTTATTATTACTGTCCCCCTGGCCTGATCTCTTGGTGCCCACTCTCCTCCTCCCCTCTCTTCTGGTAGATTTATATCCTACCAACTTCATTGAAATAGCACCTTTCTTGAAATGCTGGAGTGTATTCCTAGGGCTCACTGCTCCTCATGACCAGGGTAGGCTGCCCACATACATGCCTGCCTATTCCCTGGATTCTGGCGTCTTTGAGAACAGAGATGATACCCAAGTCATTTTTATCCCTTAGTCCTGAGAACAAATGGACTGGTTCAAAATTGGGTAAGGAGTACATCAAAGCTGCATATTGTCACCCTGCTTATTTAACTTATATGCAGAGTATATCATGGGAAATGCTGGGTTGGATGAAGCACAAGACGGAATCAAGATTTTCTGGAGAAATATCAATATCCTCAGATATGCAGATGATACCACTGTTATGGCAGAAAGTGAAGAGGAATTAAAAAGCCTCTTTAAGGTGAAAGAGGTGAAAGAGGAGAGTGAAAAAGCTGGCTTAAAGCTCAACATTGAGACAATGAAGATCATGGCATCTGGTCCCATCACTTCATGGCAAATGGATAGGGAGACAATGGAAACAGTGAGAGACTTTATTTGGGGAGGGCTCTAAAATCACTGCAGATGGTGACTGCAGCCATGAAATTAAGACACTTGCTCCTTGAAGAAAAGCTATGACTAATCTAGACAGCATATTAAAAACAGAGGCATTACTTTGCCAACAAAGGCCTGTATCGTCACAACTATGGTTTTTCCAGTAGTCATGTATAGATGTGAGAGTTGGACCATAAAGGTTGAGCACTGAAGAATTGATGCTTTTGAACCATGGTGTTGGAGAAGACTTGAGAGTCCCTTGGAGAGCAAGGAGATCAAACCATTCAATCCTAAAATAAATCAACCCAAAATATTCATTGGAAGCCCTAATGCTGAAGCTGAAGTTGCAATACTTTGGCCACCTGATGTGAAGAGCTGACTCATTAGAAAAGACCCTGATGCTAGGAAAGATTGAAGGCAGGAGGAGAAGGAGATGACAGAGGACAAGATGGTTGGATGGCATCACTGACTCAATGGACATGAGTTTGAGCAAACTCTAGGAGATGGTAAAGGACAGGGAAGCGTGGCATGCTGCAGTCCATGGGGGTCACAAAGAGTCGGACATGATTGAGCAACTGAACAGCAACAACCTCCCTAGAACAATCCATGGCACATAGTAGGAGCTCAGTTAATGTTCGCTGGAGAGATGATGCTTTAAGATGATAGGAAAATAGTTCTTGTGTATTTTCATCTGAGTCATTTGGGTGTATGACCTTCTCAAGGAAGGCAAATTTATTTCCCCAAACATCAGCTTGGTTCATTATTCCTAAGAAAACAAGGCTGTAAATATTTCCTGTTACTCTACAAATCTTGGAGAAAAGAAATGTTCCATTTCCTTCTGGAAGCTGTAATATTCCTGTTCTCATATAATTTCTAAACCACTATTGATGTCACTTGGAGGGAGGCAGCTCTTTGCAGTGGAAAATTCTCCAATAAGATGCCTAAGAATGAAGGGTTTAAATCCATGTGAGCTTTTCTAAAACCCTTGACTTTTCAGAGTTAAGTTTCCTCTTGTGTAAAGTGAAGATAACGATGCTGTCCTGCCTTCCCGTTGAGGCTGTTTTCAAGGTGAATAAACAATGCATCTACCAAAGCCCCACACCCTTATGCTCCCTCCTTTCAGGATAATCCTTTTAGACGGAGTCTGGGCTTCCCTGGTGGCTCAGACAGTAAAGAATCTGCCTGTAATGCAGGAGACCTGGGCTCGATCCCTGGGTCAACAAGATCCACTGGAAAAGGAAATGGCAACCCACTCCAGTATTCTTGCCTGGAGAATTCCATGGACAGAGGAGCTGGCAGGCTACAGTCCATAGGCTCACAAAGAGTTGGATATGACTAAGTGACTAACTCTTTCACTTTGTGTAGACACAAAAGACAGTTATTGATAAACATTGACAAAGGATCACAGATGGAAGGGAAATACCAGGAAAATGTGGAACCACAGATCTCCCTGGGGCAGATTGGTGGTAGTTGCTCCCAAGTAGCCATCCTAAGACTGGCAAATGGGACCATTCAGTGGAAGAACAAGGGCACAGAGCATAGAGGAATCATTGCGGGGCCTGCTGTCGTCTACTTGTCCTTCCTGCCTCTTACAACAGAGAAGCTCATCCCAGGAAGCCATTACTTTCTGTTTCCTCAGGATCCTGCATTTTGCTGGTCACTTGGGTTTCCCTGGTAGCTCAGTTGGTAAAGAATCCACCTGCAATGCAGGAGACCCTGGTTGGA
The DNA here is from genome assembly GCF_019923935.1 of Bubalus bubalis. Classification (NCBI taxonomy): domain Eukaryota; kingdom Metazoa; phylum Chordata; class Mammalia; order Artiodactyla; family Bovidae; genus Bubalus; species Bubalus bubalis. The sequence continues at coordinate 48,038,036 of NC_059161.1, forward strand.
TTCCTGAGTTGGGAAGATCTCCTGGAGAAGGGATAGGCTACCCACTCCAATATTCTTGAGCTTCCCTTGTGGCTCAGCTGGTAAAGAATCCGCCTGCAATGCTGGAGACCTGGGTTCGATCCCTGGGTTGGGAAGATCCCCTGGAGAAGGGAAGGGCTACCCACTCCAGTACTGGCCTGGAGAATTCCTTGGACTACAGTCCATGGGCTTTCAAAGAGTCAGACATGACTGAACATCTTTCACTTCACTCCATATTCAACACCTCCCTCAGAACCAAGTCTTTCCCACCTCTGCCATCTTAAAAAAATGTCCTCTCTCAACCCCATAAACCTTTGCTTCTCTCTCTTTCTTCCCTTTCACTGTCCAGTATCTTGACAGAGTTGAATGCTCACTATTTCCATTTCCTCATCTCATATTCACTGCTGATATGCTTCTATTTCTACACAGAATCACCTCTTGTTGAGAACCACATTGTCCACGTTTCTAAATCCAATGAATGGTCTTTATTTCATTTATGATGATCACTTCCTCCTCAAAGCACTGCTTAGAGGGACTTCCCTGGTGGTCTAGTGGTTAGGATTCCGTGCTCCCGATACAAGGGGCTTGGGTTCCATCCCTTGCCATGAAACTAGATCCCACGTGCTACAGCTAAGAGTTCACATGCCACAACTAAGGCTTGGCACAACCAAATAAATAAATAAATACATATTTTTTTTTACTAAAAGCACCACTCTGAGTGGAAGGTAGGTATCCATGACAATGCTCTCTTCAGATTTTCTTATCTGTGGCTGTTTTTTTTTTTTTTTTTCAGTCTCTATTGAGGTTGAATTATGTCCCCCAAGAACATATGTTCAAGTCCTAACTTCCACAGAATGTGAGCTCATTGGGAAATAAGTTCTTTACACAAGTAATCAAATTAATGAGGTCATTAAGGTGGCTTCTAATCCAAAGACTGATTCCTTGTATGAAGAGTGAGATTTGGACACAGACACAAACAGAGGGAAGATAGCCATGCGATGATGGAGGTAGAGAGATTTTAGTGATGCATTCACAAAACAAGGAAACCCAAGGATTGCCGGGAGTCACCAGAAGCTAGGAAAAGGCAAGGAGAAACCCTCCCCTAGAGCCTTCAGAAAAAGTATGCCCCTGTTGACACCTTGATCTTGGACTTTTGGCCTATAGACCTATGAGAGAGCACATTTCTACTGTTTAAAGCCACTAAGTTTGTAGTACTTTGTTACAACAGCCTGAGACACTAATGTTGTCTTCTTTTAGACTCTTCCTTGGTTTGATGTAGGTTTTCCTAAACACTTAGTTCTAGGCTTCTTTTTATTTCTCTATGTAGCCACTTCCCTGGGTGACCTTCCTTGCATCTACACTTCAGCTGTGGCATCTCTGTCTGTAAATCCTACTTATCTTTCAGCACTCAGCTCAGACCTGACTCCCACAAGAAGCCTTCTGCAGTAGTTGCTCTCGGAGCCCCCCAACAGCCCTTGGCATGCCTCGAGATCAGGTCAGACTCTTAACTGTGAACGGCTGCTCTCTGCCTACATGCTCTTCTTGCAGGGCAGAACATAGGAGAGTGAAGCCCTCCAGGAACCACCCTCCAACACTGATGGATGGGAGTTGGAGAAGAGACAGCTCAGCTTCTTCACCCTGCAGTGAGCTAAGGCATCTCCCAGAGGCCCCAGCAGATTAAACCTCACTGGCCAGTGGGGTAACTTGTCCATTAACTGGCTTTCTAATGGCTTTTTTCTTCGTCATGTGTCTCTACTCTCGTACCATGCTTCCTGGGGTAACCTCCCAAATAGACTGTTACACTCATATCTTTTCTCAGGGTTTGCTTCTAGGGAAATCTATCCAAGACTCTGTACATGAATGACCAGCTTGGGACAGGGTCTTATCCTTTCTAATAGCATGATGAGCATTGGCTGCACATTAGCTATCACAGTTTATATGCACATATTTCTTTTTGTGGTTATTTGAATAATGTTGTTTCTTATGCTAGAGCTGCTGCTAAGTCACTTTTGTCATGTCTGACTCTGTGCGACCCCATAGACGGCAGCCCACCATGCTCCCCTGTCCCTGGGATTCTCCAGGCAAGAACACTGGAGTGTGTTGCCATTTCCTTCTCCAATGCAGGGGACAGCAAACAACAGCCCTCAGGCCAAATCAGGCATGACTACTCATTTACATATTGTTGGTAGCTTGTTTGGGGTTATAATAGTGGAGGCTCAGTAGTTTCCATTATGACCTATGGCTTGCAAAGCCAAAATATTGACCATTTAACCCTCTGCAGAAAAAGTCTGGTGAGCCCCACACTAGGCTCTAAACTTGTATCAGTTAGCTCTGGCTCTACAAGAAGCCAACCTAAAACCTAACTGTTTAAAACAGCTGCCACTGGGAATTCCCTGGCAGTCCAGTGGTTGAGGCTTCGCCTTCCAGTGTGGGGGAGCTGGGATACCCCATGCCTCTCAGAAAAAAAACAACAACAAAAACTAAAAATATAAAGCAGAGGTGGTGGTATGGCAGATTCAATTGTGTGCGCCTAGTTGCTCAGTCATATCTGATTCTATGCAACCTCATGGACTGCAGCCCTCCAGGTTCCTCTGTCCATGGGGATTCTCTAGGTAAGAATATTGGAATGGGTTGCCATGCCCTCCTCCAGGGGATCTTCCCAACCCAGGGATCAAACCCAGGTCTCCCACACTGCCAGCAGATTCTTTACCATCTGAGCCACCGGGGCAGACTCAATGGAGACTTTAAAAATGGCCCATGTTAAAAAAAATAAACAAAAAACTAAAAAAAAAAAAAAAAGAAACAACTGCCATTTATTTCGCTCACAAATCTATGAGCTGGCTGGGTGGCTTTTCTGGTCTGCTCCTGATCAGCTGACTTCCGCTGGGCACTCCTATTTTCCTGTGGTTGGTTGGTGGGTCAATTGGAGGCAAAGCTCCTAGATGGCCTCACTCACACTTTAGAAGTTGGCAGCTGTTATACAAGGAGACAGGAACAATTGGCCTTACGTCTCTCAACACCCAGCAGACTAGCTTGGGCTTCTTTACATGATGGTGGTCACAGGGGTTCTAAGAGCAGCTAGATAGGACGAAGCACAAGCATTTTTTACAAGATTCTGCTTGTATCATGTTGGCTAGCATCTCATTGGCCAAAACAAGTCATATGGCCAAGTTTAGCATCAAAGAGGGAAGGTACTCCAAGGGCATGGTGGGGGTGTGGATACAAGGAGGGAAAGTGTCTGTGGCTACTTTTACAATTTTCCATGAAGCTCTGTGAGAACCCACACCCTATATGTATTTACTCACCACTCTATGTTGATGGGTAAAGCATCGTGCCTGGCATGCTCTAGGTGCTAAATAAATATTTATTGAGTAAATAAAAGAGTTTTAACTGCTTGAATAACAATTATCTTTTATTGGACCTTTGCTATATAATAGGTGTGATTTAAATATTTCACATATATAATCTAATACATATCATACAAGGTAGCCTTTATTGGTACCATTTTACAGGGCTTCCCAGGTGGTGCTACTGATAAAGAACCTGCCTGCCAATGCAGGAGACATTAGAGACACCCAGGGTTCAATCCCAGGGTTGAGAAGAACCCCTGGAGGAGGACATGGCAACCCACTCCAGTGTTCTTGCCTGGAGAATCCCATGGACAGAAGAGCCTGGCAGGCTACAGTTCATAGGGTTGCAAAGAGTTGGACACCACAGAAGCAACTTTGCACACACGCACAGACAAGAACACTGAGGCTCAGGATTGTAACTTGCCCTATATAACCCAGGTAGTGAGTGAGGAACTAGAATTGGAAACAAGCTTGTTTAACTCCAAAGCCCATGCTGTCTAACCACTACTCTCAGATGCTCTTATTATAATTGTGATTGTTGTTTAGTTGCTAAGTCATGTCTGACTCTTTGAGACCCAGTAGACTGTAGCCTGCCAGACTCCACTGTCCATGGAATTTCCCAGGCAAGAATACTGGAGTGGGTTGCCATTTCCTTCTCCAGGGGATCTTCCTGACCCAGGGATCAAAACCACATCTCCTGAATTGGCAGGCAGATTCTTCACCATTGAGCCACCAGGGAAGCCCATTATTATTGTTGATTTTTTACTGAAAGTTTTAGATTTTTTATAGCTTAAAATTTCTTCCTTTATTTTACTACTTTAATGTTTAAAGCTGGGAACAGGGTACCCTGTTTCTGATGGCCTCCCTTCCCCTCCTTCTTGGAGGTCCAGAGGGCCTGTGAACTCCTCATGACAGGTCTCCCATTTCAGTGCCAGATGGCACTTTTGAGTTAAAAAGTAAGTTTGTGGGGGCAATTGACAGCCCTACACCTAAAATCACTGCTCTTGACATCTCAGCAAAGTTGAGAGCTAACATTTCAACCAAGAAGGCAATAAATCCAGCCCCAAAGAAAGCTGCTGAGAGGTGTTGAAACAGCCTTGTATATCTTATCTCTTGACCTTTCAGTCCCTCCATGAGGAAATCCATGGATCAAAATCAAAATGGTCTCTAGTAAACATAGACTTATAATCACCATCATTAATTCAGAAGTCAATAGCTATTTAACTCCACAAACATTTATTTAACACTTACTGTATTCCAGGGGTTATGCTATTTACCGTAGGGGAACATAAGTGTTCCTCCATCAAGATGCCCATCTAAACATAACTATCTGACAATGTTTTGAGTATAGTGGTGGAGACTTGCCCCCAAAATACAGAGCTCAGTTTGAGTAGTGGAAGTTGAAGGGAAAAACAGGGGATTATACAACCTTTAGAATCCAATTCAAGGTCAAACAAAACTGGGTTTCCATAACAGTATAATTGAGTGATCGAGTTCATGGACTGAGGTGTCAAACAGACTTGGGTTAGTATGCTGTTTCTGCCACTTGTTAGGTATGCAATTTTGGAAAAGATAACTTCTCTAAGCTTTTGTTTCTTCATGTATAGAATGGGTTAAGAACAGCATCTGCCTTATAAAGTTTTGTAAGAATTAAAAAATACATATGTCAAGTACTCAGCACAATTTTGAGCAGATAGCAAATGTCCCAAAAGTGTTATTACTTTTATTATTAAAAGGTATTATTACTGGTTGGGGTAGTAGTGCTGGTAGTACATCATTAACTCCATTCATCATTCCTTAATTCATTCAACAAATACTTGCTAAGTGTCTGCCATATGTCAGACTCTATGGGAGATACAAAAATGACAAGATGCACATCACATCATGCTATCAAAAGGCTTACAGCTCAGTGTAGAGAAGACATATGTTACAATAGCTACTCTCTTGTCCGGATCTAGGCTAGCACCCGATAAGAATAAGACCAGAATTCCCCTGCATGTAAAAAATAGTTTCTCCATAACACACCATTCTCTTGAACCATTCTGAATATTTTGATTTCAGATTTCTCTCCTGTTTTTCATTTGTAGTCTTCCCTTTGTCTCTTTGCCTTGGTAGTTGGTACAACTCTTTTTGTACTGACCTCCGGCTTTCATTTTGGGCTAGGGTTGATGTTCTCCCTTTGGATTATGTGGGTTGAGGGCCACTTCTGGCCAATATTTGCCTAATTTGGCCTGAGTGGGAGACTGACTCAAGCTTAGTCCTCAGAGGTTGACCAGATGGCAAATGTAAGGTAGTGCTTGAAAAGAATCTTAAGGGAAGAATGTAAAAGTGCCAGAGCCCAAGTGAAAGTCAGCATAGCGTGGACTTCTTCACATCAGCTTCATGGGCAAGAAGCAGCCAACCCCTATGATGTGATTCGTTTTGTGCAACACAGAGCTCATCCTTGCAGCCTCATAACTGACCTTGTGTACCTGTGTATATATGTATATAAAATGTATATGCATATATATATATATGTACATATATGTATGTGTCAGTCATTCAGTCGTGTCCAACTCTTTGTGACCCCATGGACTGTACCCTGCCAGGCTTCTCTGTCCATGGAATTCTCCAGACAAGAAAACTGGAGTGAGTTGCCATTTCCTTCTCCAGGGGGTACTCCTGCCTCAGGGATCAAACCTGGGTCTCCTGCACTGCAAGCAGATTCTTTGCCATCTGAGCTACCAGGGAAGCCCACATATATGGGTATGTATACATACAAACATAAATACATAAATACCTTGTTAGCATTCATACAGGGCCTTCAGACACTTGACAGTAACTTGACATTTTCTAAAATTCATGAATTTATTTATTAATTTTAGCAAACTAGTTACACCCTTAGGAAATAAAGAGTTAATTTTTCAATAAACCATGTCTCCAGGGATAGTTCATTAAATCAAAGAGGAAAATACCTGGTCAATCTAATTCATTATCACAATCAAATGATGTTAAAAGGTTTTTTGTGGAATAAGTTTAAATTAGGAAATTATATTAACAGCTATAATCATTATTGATTATTGTATTATCAGCCACTTAAAATTTGTCTTCAGTTTCAAGGTTTTAAATCATATTGAGATTTATACCATTCTTCTTTAATTCACTCTACCGTGTAACAAGATACATTGCCATATTGTTGAATGAGCAGTGGACTTAACCGGATTCATGCCATAGCTCTTTCATTTAATGGCAACCTGGGGCAAGTCAGCTATTCTTCCTGAGTATTGAGGTCCTCATTCATGAATGGGAAAAATAATACTAGTTTTGTAGAGCTAACATAAGGGTTAAATGAGATTGTATTTATGAAGGCACTGTCTAACAATAATAGCTAAGGTTTACCGAGTGTTTAATCATGTGCTAGGAACATGTGTGAGTTCCTAACATGTAATGGTATATTATATTTATTGACTTATTTAATCTTCATACAATCCTGTGAAGGAATTATTCCCATTTTACGATAGGAAAACAAAGGTACTGGGATGGTTAAGACTTTGATTGATGTTTTCATGATGCATATACCCTGCAGCAGGACTTTGAGTCCCGCTAACGGGGTCAGGATGGAGAAGGCAATGGCACCCCACTCCAGTACTCTTGCCTGGAAAATCCCATGGACGGAGGAGCCTGGTAGGCTGCAGTCCATGGGGTGGCTAAAGAGTCGGACATGACTGAGCAACTTCACTTTCACTTTTCACTTTCATGCATTGGAGAAGGAAATGGCAACCCACTCCAGTGTTCTTGCCTGGAGAATCCCAGGGACGGGGGATCCTGGTGGGCTGCCGTCTATGGGGTCGCACAGAGTTGGACATGACTGAAGTGACTTAGTAGCAGCAGCAACGGGGTCAGGAAGACCCCCTGGAGGAGGGAAAGGTAACCCTCTCCAATATTCTTGCCTGGAGAATCCCATGGATAGAGGAGCCTTGTGGGCTATGGTCCATAGTGTCGCAAAGAGTCAGACACAACTGAAGTGACTTAACACGCAAGCAAGGAGGCTCCAGGGCCTACACATTAGCTACCATAATCCATGCTTAACTATTAGGCAGCATTGCCTCTTAGCGCCTTCCAAGCCTGGTGTTCCGTGCATAGCAGTACTCAGTAACCATCAGTGTAGCCAACTACTGGAGTCTTCACCAGACCGTAAGCTCTTCTGAAGACAGCTCAGCATCTTATTCACCTCTGTATCTGTCTTTTGCAATGTTAGCACTGGACTTGGAATAATAGAAACTCAATAGTGTGTGTGTGTGTGTATTATTTAATTTGAAGGACTAGGGAAAGGGGTACAAAAGATAAGACCAAGATTTTGCTAATTCTATAAGCAACCTAAGTTTAAAGATGTTACAGTCTCCACTAGGAGTCTTTCAGGGAAAGATCATCTCTAATGCACACCAGTGTGTGTTATCACAGCCAGGCTAAACTCTGGCTGTTTTTGGTGTTGTACATTTGCTGTCATGCCGACTTTTTTGTAATCCCATGGACTGTAGCCCACCAGGCTCCTCTGTCCATGGGATTCTCCAGGCAAGAAAACTGGAGTGAGAAGCCATTCTCTTCTACAGGGGTTTTTCCCAACCCAGAGAACAAATCCAGGTCTCCTGCATTGCATGTGGATACTTTACTGCTGAGCCACCTGGGAAGAGCAAACTCTGCCTAGATTACTTCAGGTCTGAGAAATCAAGCCTGGACACACTTTCTTGGAGAAATACTAGTGGGTAACAGAGAAATAAAGTCAGAACAGTTGGTGCATTAATATCTGAAATGTAATTCAGATGAAGTCATATCTAGACTCTGCCAATTTTCAATTGCTTCCAGCATCTTAAACACACATGCCAAAACCTTCTATCCACCTCACTCACCACATACCTCTGTTTCCCAGTCACTGGGGCTCACAGTCCCCATCTTTCAATCCCCCTTCTCTCTGTTTACCCTCACCTCCATGGGCCCAGTCTCCAGGGCCACAGACTCAAACTCTGCCATGTCATTTCTCCAGAGCTGTGCTCCTCATTGCTCCCTGCTGTCTGCTGTTGCCAAAGCCTCCTCTCTGGTCTTGCTTCCTGTTCTTGTGTTTCTCCAAGCATCTATGCATCATTGTTGCACTTATTTTCTAGTTGCACTTCTAAGTTCCATATTCCCCTGTTGGAAAATGTTCAGTGGATCCCCATTGCCTGATGGAGTGCATACTCCTCCTTGAATTCTTGGGCCTTTATCATATGATTCAATCGAGTAACTTGGGGCTGTTTTTTTTTTTAATTAATTTATTTTTTATGAAGGATAATTGCTTTACAGAATTTTGTTGTTTTCTGTCAAATCTCAACATGAATCAGCCATAGGTATACATGTATCTCCTCCCTTTTGAACCTCCCTCCTATCTCCCTCCCCATCTCACCCCCTCTAGGTTGATACAGAGCCCAGTTTGAGTTTTCTGAGCCATACAGCCAATTCTTGTTGGCTGTCTATTTTACATATGGTAATGTAAGTTTCCATGTTACTCTTTCAGTACATATCACCTTCTTCTCCCCTCTCCTCATGTCCATAAGTCTACTTTCTATGTCTGTTCTCCATTGCTGCCCTATAAATAGATTCTCCAGTACCATTTCTCTAGATTCCGTATATATGCATTAGAATACAATATTTATCTTTCTCTTTCTGACTTACTTCACTCTGTACAATAGGTTCTAGGTTCATCTATCTCATTAGAACTGACTCAAAGGTGTTCCTTTTTATGGCTAAGTAATATTCCCTTGTGTGTATTTTCTCTATCCATTCATCTGTCGATGGGCAGCTAAGTTGCTTCCATGATCTAGTTATTGTAAATAGTGCTGCAATGAACAATGGGATACATGTGTCTTTCAATTTTGGTTTCCTCGGGGTATATGCCTAGTAGTGGGATTGCTGGGTTCTATGGTGGGTAGCTCGGGTTGTATTCCCTCCTCTCCTCTCACAGTTAACTTCGTTCTCTGCACTCTGACCCAAGTGTGCTATTTATAGTTTCACATCTTCCTTCCAGGTCTTTCGGACCACTTTTCTCTTCAGCTGGAACCTCCTCTTTCTCCCCTTACTTTCATTTCAAGTAACCTTGTTGCTGTTTACTAGCCAAACCCAAAGAGACATGTCATAAAGGTGGTGAAGATCTTTTAATTTCTCTTTTCAAAAGGCACATTGTCTAACACCTTATGCTCATCAACTGTCAGGACACATCACTAATTTCTTCATGACCTGCTGTGCTTTTATGCTTGTTCCATTGGTGGTTTATCAGTCAAATCTGAACCTCATCTTTCTTGTGGACAGGCCTGTCTCAGGCCTACTTGTTTACTTAGTGGTCAGTGCTGATTATTTCTGAAGGAGCCTATCAAACTATGGACATACTTTGAAGAAGGAAAGGCCGAATTAAGAGAGAGGAGCCAGATCTAGCAGCCAGGGTCAAGAGCCCAGAACCCAGAGCACGGAGGTGGAGGGTAGGAGGGTGTGAGTGGGAGCACTAACTGGGTCCCGGGACCAGGTGCTGACTTATTTTGACTGCTTTGCTGCTAAGTCGCTTCAGTCGTGTCCGACTCTGTGCGATCCCATAGACGGCAGCCCACCAGGCTCCTCTGTCCCTGGGATTCTCCAGGCAAAAACACTGGAGTGGGTTGCCATTTCCTTCTCCAATGCATGAAAGTGAAAAGTCAAAGTGAAGTCGCTCAGTCGTGTCTGACTCTTAGCAACCCCATGGACTGCAGCCTACCAGGCTCCTCAGCTCATGGAATTTTCCAGGCAAGAGTAGTGGAGTGGGGTGCCATTGCCTTTCACTGCTTTAGGTACACATTATTCTTCAAACACAAAGAATAAAATGGTTAAGACAAATCGTTTTCCTCCCAAGGAAAATCAGGATAGATATCAGAAAGTTTTGGACTCAGCCAATGAAAATGCATGTTTTTCAGATTTGGAGATGGGTTCATCTATGATAAAACAGGCATTATTACCATTATGCTATTGATAAATAAGCAAATTATTTCATCCACTTCTGCATTCTGCAGACTCTGGGGCACTACCAACACAGAATCCAGTAGTCCTATCTTCTTTAAACAGTTGATAAATATATCACTTATTCTAGAAGTCTTTAACCAAATAGTGGATGCCATTCCTGCCAGTCTGTTTCAGCTGTGTATGTGCGCTTAAATCTCATTCTTGTATGATTCTTTGCAACCCCATGGACTGTAGCCCACCAGGCTCTTCTGTCCATGAGATTCTATAGGCAAGAATACTGGAGTGGGTAGCCACTCCCTTCTCCAGGGTAATCATCCCAACCCAGGGATTGAACCTGGTTCTCCTGCATTGCAGGCAGAGTCTTTGCCATCTGGACCACTGGGAAAGCCCTTTATTTATTTCAGCTAATCTCTTATAAACTGTTCACTATATCCAAAATTGTTTTTCTGAGACTACAAACGCCTTAATTTGTTATGCATCCCTTTAGAACTCTGTGACAACTTCTTAACAAGTTTCAAGTTTATGTCTTCAATATTTTGTCTGAAGATTATGAAGGATTTAGGTGTTTTAGTCCATGATCATTCACTGCTGTACTCTTTCATTTCACCAAGGGAAAAAATGGAGAGTAATTGATAACTTTCACTGTGCGGGATAGTCTTTCATGTAACCACAATATCCCAAGGAGAATTTGATTTCACAGGGGACCAGCAGTAAAACCTCAGAACTGACGATTGGCTGTTAATGTTTCTTCAAAGTCAAGACCATAACTTAATTCAGTTCACTTTTTTGAATACCACTGTACTAGGCACTGGCGGGGGAAGGGCAAACATGACAATGGAAAATGAGAAAATGAATGAAACAGGGTCACTTACCTTAAAGGGTGTTGTTGGTCAGTCGCTCAGTGTGTCCGATTCTTTGCAACCCCATGGACTGCAGCACACCAGGCCTCCCTGTTCTTCACTATCTCCTGGAGTTTGCTCAAACTCGTGTCCATTGAGTCAGTGATGCTATCCAACCATCTCATTCTCTGTCATCCCCTTCTCCTTCTGCCCTCAATCTTTCCCAGCATCAAGGTCTTTTCCAATAAGTCAGCTCTTTGCATCAGGCGGCCAAAATATTGGAGCTTCAGCTTCAGCATCAGTCCTCCCACTGAATATTCAGGATTGATTTCCTGTAGGATTGACTGGTTTGATCTCCTTGAAGTTCAAGGGACTCTCAAGAGTCTTCTACAGCACTACAGTTCGAAAGCATCAGTTAGAGACAATTCTCTTTATTAGCACTACTTATATTCTACAAAGCCACAGCAAAAACTGAATTAGACGAATACTGAACCATTTCTCCAAAGGGAATAGAGGGTCAAGTTATTGTGAGCCTTTGGTCACATTTTTGTCAATCAACCAATACAAAAATTGTTTTTGTATTGATATTGTATTGTTTTATGTGTGTTTTTGTTTAAAGACACCATTAAACATTATACGTCGCTTCAGTCGTGTCCGACTCTTTGCGACCCTAGGGACTGTATCCTGACAGGCTCCTCTGTCCATGGGATTCCCCAGGCAAGAGTACTGGAGTGAGTTGCCATTTCCTTCTCCAGGGGGCTCTTCCCCACCCAGGGATCAAACCTGGGTCTCCTGCAGCTCCTGCATTATAAGTGGATTTTTTTTTTTTTTTTACCACCGAGACACTGGGGAAGCCTCAAAGACACCTTATTTAATAGATATTGTTGAGTCATTAACACTGAACTCATGGTCAACAACACTATTAACTTACACCCAAATGATGCTTGTCTGACACACATTTTTCCTCCACAAGGCACATCACAGCATTCTTGCTCTTAGGACATTAGACAGCACTGTTAGTACCACCTTTAGGCCATTTTAAACAGTGGAATCACCCAAAAAAATCAGAAAAATTAGAAAAACATGTCACCAAATAGGCTGTGTGAAAAGGGTGCTTGTTTACAGTATGAGCTGAAACAAGAAGTCAGAGAGTCCCCTGTCCCACTTCGGCTGGAAATGTGTACGTTGGGCCACTTCATGCGTGTCTGTGAATGACTGGGCCAGTGCTATGAGTATGGATTTGGGATTACAAATAAATTCATCGACTAGGCAAATTTGCAGTTATGGAATCCATGAATAATAAGGATCGATTGTGTTTCTTAAAGGCATGTTAACAGCAAATTACAAAATTTTCAAGACAGAATTGAGGCAAAAGCAAAATATAACCAGGGCCAGCTGTATAGCTTATAAGGCCCAATTCAGGAAGGAAATACAGGGTCCCTTGCTCAAAAAGACAGCAGCAACATTAAACGAAGCATTAAGCCAAGTGAGGGGCCTTTGTGAGCATGGGGCCCTCTCCAGCTGCACAGGTTCTATGCCCACAAAGCTGGCCCTGAGCTTAACACGGAGATTACTACAGGCTGGGGAGCAAGGCTTGGCCCAAGAGAAGTTTTACAGTGGTGGTAGCACTTGAGATAAACCTTGGATGGCTTGTAAAAGTGGCTCAGTAAATAACCAAATACTACCAATTCACCTAATGCTTACTGTATTTACAAACAGAGCAGTCAGCCTCCACAGGACAGAGATTGGGTAACATTTATTGACCGTGACCCTGTACCAGGTGTGTGCCCCATGATTAACAGGCATTCCCTCATTTAATCATCACCATGATTCCATGAGGGGCAATGTCTTTATCACCCCCCCATTTTACAGTTGAGGAAAGGGAGGCATGAAAGTGAAAGTGAAAGTGACTCAGTTATGTCCAACTCTTTGTAACCCCATGGACTGTATAGTCCATGGAATCCTCCAGATCAGAATACTGGAGTGGGTAGCCTTTCCCTTCTCCAGGGGATCTTCCCAACCCTTCCTATTGCAGGGATTGAACCCAGGTCTCCCGCATTGCAGGTGGAATCTTTACCAGCTGAGCCACAAAGGAAGCCCAAGAATGCTGGAGTGGGTAGCCTATCCCTTCTCCAGTGGCTCTTCCCCACCCAGGAATTGAACCAGGGTCTCCTGCACTGCAGGCAGATTCCTTACCAACTGAGCTATCAGGGATGCCCTCAAGGGAGGCTTAATGAATTTAAATAAATTGTCCAGCATTGCATGGAAGAGCCGAGAAAGGTTTTGAACCCAGTCTCTCTGGTCGCCAAACTCCTACACCTAATCTGATCCATAATATTTCCTCATTTACTGTGAACTATCCATCGCTCCGGGAGATGGTAGGGGACAGGGAGGCCTGGCATGCTGCAGTTCATGGGGTCTCAAAGAGTCAGACCCAACTTAGTGACTGAATAACAACAACAACAATCCATTGTCCTGTTTTTCACAGACTTCCTTGGCAATCTCAGCCCTGGAGGGACACAGAAAGCAGACACCAATTGCAGAAGGGATGGCGGAGCCTGAAAGGGTACCTCTTTCCCGAACTTCCTACATCCTGTAGGCTTTCACTCCAAGGATGAAGACCTAGCTGTGTGCAGCCCCTTAGAGTTTACAAGGTGCTTTCACCTTTGTTATCTCCTGTGTTCTCATACCAGTCTCATGAATTCCTTCCTCAAACTTGACAGTCGGGGAAACAGTGAACAGAGACGACTGACCCGCCCCCGGCAGGCAGGTGAGAAGGGCGGGCAAAGGCTGGAATCCAGATCTTCCGGTCCCCAGCTCAGCCCCATCGTCCTTGCCCAGGACTGTCAGGGGGTGAGCAGTTTAAGGCTCAGCGGCTCTCCACCTTTCCCACTGCAAGCCCCTCTCTGACAGGCCTGAGTTCAGGTTTTGCAGCAAATGCATTCTTTTGATTCAGTTCTTTAATAGTGAGGCAGAGTGTTAGTGGTATAATTAATACTCCGAATAGTCTGCCTGACAGGAATCTGCTGGCAATTCAGGCTCAATTTGTGGACTGCTTGACTGAGGGAATTCTCTAGATTTTCGGAAGAACTGGGTAATTAAGCAGAGTTGCTGGAGGGCACTCCCCTTGGTCTGGGAGAAGGAACGCAGAGCAGTGTCTGCAGATTCAAACGCAGACCGGCATCCTTGCCCAGCTCTGGAAGGCTCTTTGGATGGAAAGAGGAGCGAGCCCTCCTCGCATCTTGCCGCCTGGGCTGCCGTCCCTCTGTCTCAAAGCCGGTTCTCTGGGGCCTTCTGGGCCTTCTGTCCTTCCTCCTTCCAGCAGCGGCAGAAGGAGGAGGGCCCAGGTCCTTTCTATTCCATGCTGAGCCGGGTCGTGCGGGGAGGGAAGGAATAGAAAAAGAAGACTCTGGCTCCACTTTCCAGAATTAATGGTTAGCGTCTGCTGAGGCTATTTGCACTGTAAACGAAAGCGAACAGCAAAAAGCTGGGATGAAGCAAAACAGCCCAAATGATCAAGAAACATTCTGGTGATGGGTGTAAAACTCACTTTCTGTCAGCAGCAGAGGTCCACATTGTGTGGACCCACTGGACAGATGAATTGCTGAAGAGAAGCCCCACGCAGTCACTTTTTGTAAGGCACACACAGGCGAAGGAGGCATTTCCAAAGGTGCACGCAGTCTGCTGCCCTCAGAAGTAGCACGCGCCTGCCTTGTAAGTCACTGGAGACTTTGTGAAAATTATCAAAAGGGGTGGGTAGAAATTCAGCAGTTTTATTTTGTGAAGTAAGGAATCATTCTGTGTAAGCTAACCATCCTTCTGTCTCATCAAGAGATTTTGTGGAAGACTCGTTCTATGGAAGGTTTTGTCTACAGTTTTCCATCTGTTGTGATAATCGTTATTAATCAAGCTGCTGTCATACCATCTTGGGCTGTGATTTTTGTCAACTTTCTGGTGCGAGGTAGAGTCGCTCCCAGGGAAGAAAGATGTACCTGAAGGACGCAGAGGGAGCACGCTCCCGCATCATGCGAGAAATCTCTGGGCCATTACATGCCATTTTCTAAAAGAAACGTAAGACGGAGACTGCAAACCTGTCTGTTTCCTAAGACTCACCCAGCAGATTTGCCCAAGATTCTCTTTAACTTGGGAAGTCAGCGTCCTATCCCACAGGTGTTTACACCTGGTTTACCCCACTCTTGGGTTTCCCTGGTGCCTCAGATGATGAAGAATCCGCCTGCAATGCAGGAGACCCGGGTTCAGTCACTGAGTGGGGAAGATGCCCTGGAGAAGGGAATGGCTACCCACTCCAGTATTCTTGCCTGGGAAATTGTAGCCTGGTG
Source organism: Bubalus bubalis (assembly GCF_019923935.1). Classification (NCBI taxonomy): domain Eukaryota; kingdom Metazoa; phylum Chordata; class Mammalia; order Artiodactyla; family Bovidae; genus Bubalus; species Bubalus bubalis. Next base: position 48,053,579 of record NC_059161.1, read on the forward strand.
GGCTACAGTACAAGCTGTTGCAGAGTCGGACACAACTGAGCAACTAAAAACACATTGCACTTTGCCCAAGTCTCTGATTCCACCAGAAAACTTCCTTTTCACTGTTAACTCCATGACACTGCTTCCTTGGCTCTACTGAGCACATACATGCTCACCTCCGTTCTCAGTGGGCAGAAGAGAGTCCTGGGTTCTTGGAAAGTCAGCTAATCTGGAGCTGCCCTGAGATGGTGGCCCACAAAAATTAGGCTGTGTGCTTTATAACTTTGTTTGTTTACTTTGTTTTTGTATTATTTTTTAGAAAGTAATATAGGCTAAACTATTTTTAAAAATAATTTGAAAATTTCATACTTTGCTTGAGTTAACAGGCCACATGTGGAATTATTTTAAAAACTAGAACTTCAGTGTTGAGAGACAGACATAAAATAGAAAGTGGATTTCCATTTTATGTTAGGATAATTACAAAAGATGTTCAAATATAAGTACATATAAAGTCATATAAAGTATATATGACTTTGTGCCTAAATATGCTCTATTTGGTCATGTTGGAAATATCAAAGAAAATTAACGTATCTCTCTCTAATCCTGAACTGGTCAAACTCTCCCTCCCCTCCTGTCTCATCTAACCCATCACGCTATACTTTCCATTTTAAAGGCAGAGACTATTGAGCTTTCCAGGAAAATAAGTTTATAATAGCAATAAATGACATGGAAACATACTTAGACTAATGGATAGATCTTATATCTCCTCATAAAGAGTGAAAATTATAATCATAAAACAGCTAAGATTTATTAAGTGCTTATTGTGTTAATTATCCATTATCTTAGTTCATCCTCATGACAATCTTATAAATAAGTTACTGTCATGGTCTCCATTATAAGACAAATTTTAAGCAACTTGCCTATGACTAGTTATATAACCATAACTAGTTACATACCCATAACTCCTACAACTAGGAAGCACAGAGCTAGCATCTGAACTCAAATGTGTATGACTCCAGAGTCCAAACTCTTAAATACTACACCCTACTAAAGGAAATGGGCTTCTACAAAAAAAAAATAAGGATTGAAGTTCATGCTAACCTGAAGTCAACAAGAATTCCTCTGTCTTTAAAGATTATTAACTGCATTAATAACTGCATTATTAAATAGTTACTTGTGCTTATGCAGACAGTTGAGGGTTTCCAGGTTGTGCTTATCTAGTTCAGGTAACTGGAAGATGACATTGCCAAATAATTTAGAGTAAGATTTAAATCCCTTTTGAATACTTAAAAAAAAAAATATTCCTTGACTTCCAAATTTACACATCTAGATATCTAGATGTCACTTCCAGTAGTACTTCAAATTTCCCAAGGTACTTCAAATTTTTTTACTTTTGTGTACCTCACACTTTTATCTTAGTGCCAAAGTCATTCTTGTCTTTGCTTGGAAGGTTTTCTTCTTTCTGCATCTTGACTTCCCTTTCACATATTTTTCTCTGAATAAGCCAAGAAGCTCTCTAGAAGAAGGCAGGTGCAATGCTTATTGCCTATTGTCTGTTTCCTTGCTCTGCACTAGACTAACTTTATTGTTTTAGACCCTCTCTCTCTTTGCATTGCACTGCCATTATTACTTTTGTTAATTCCTTTTCCCTTTTCCTCTCTTTTTCTCTATTACATGTTAAACCAGCTCTCTTCACTGAGGAAAGCAGCCCCTCCAAGAAAGGGGAGATTCGGGGGCCTTTCCAAACTGCCAATTCAGCATGGCAGTGGAAGAGGCAACAGAGAAGCATGCATTTAAAATTGCTGATAGGCATAGAAAAACCTTGTAGGGTGGTTGGAAACTGTGGAATCCATAAATTTTCTGGGGCCGCGTTCATTACTCATCGAACTTTGGCAGGTTGAAGCCTGCTCGCCTCTCCCGGAGGATGACTGCTCTGGCTAATGGAATTCTTCTGTTTTCCTATGGCTCTGTTTTGTTATCTTTAGGCACTGAGTCAAGTGGCATGTGCCAGTGGGGGTGGCAGCTGCCCCTGCTGTTACTGTCCTGGCATGGCTATGACCCTTCTTTCTGTATCAGCATCAAGAGGAAGCCGTCATGCCATGGCACCCAGCAGAGCCCTCCGCCCCACCTCACAGAGCACCAGGTTGCCTCCAAATCCTCCCCTTTTGCCATTAACTGTGAAATACCCAGCACGGGAGAGGAAGGTGAAAAGACCAGTAAATGGACACATTTCTGCATCCTGATGGTGAATTTTTTAAATTTTGGGATGTCTCTTTTGCTGACTATAGTTTCAAATTCTAATGTTACTGTAACTAATTGCTGGCAGATGATGGATTTTTAAAGTATAATTAAATTAAAGCAGACTTGGCTTTTGGTAAACTATTTTTAGTAAAAATGTATAGGATTAAAAAAATCAACCCAACACTAAAAACAGGCTCAATCTGGATGTGAAAGCACGTTGTTCACTGAAAATCCTCATACATATTCCATTATCATTCAAGAAATGAACCGGCTTATTAGTCTAATAGAAATTTAACCTTGGATAAATAAGTATGAATACATGACAGGGCATCTGAAAAATCTAATTTATATATACTCAAATGAAAGATTTTAAACCATTACAAATGCTAATATGCCTGTAGACAAACCGTTTGATTTGCATAAAATAGGATACAGGGAGCCACTGTGTAAAAGAGGCTAAGATGTGGACTCTAAAGCATCAAGGCTCAGAAAACATCTAAGCACTCATCGGGTGAGCATTTCCAATTTTAAAGTTAATTTTAAGTCATATAAACACTGTACACCCATTTTCCAGCACATGTAGTGTGGTTGGGAATTCACATGCTTAGCAAAGACTGAAACGGCAGAAGGCCTTTCATCAGAGGTCGACTTGAAAATGAGCAGTGTTTACCCCCAATTGGTTCATGATATAAATGATCCTAAAGTTTCTCTCTTTTTTTCCCCCTCTTTTCCACTGAAGAGAATTATTAGTGAGAAAATGCAACCCACTGAGAAGCAAATCCTCACTGCAAACCCAATGGTTGGAATCCCTGACTTGATTTATTGCCCTGACACACTCCCTTCTCCCTGGCAGGAGCATCCTCGCCCTTGCTCAGGACCACAGCGCATCTCCTCTGCGCTGCTCACGGGCCCCACCATCCATTATCCCCTCCACTCAACAGCTGTTTCCTGCTTGCACTTCATGCAACATGAGACGCTTTGAAATCTTTCTTTTTTAAAGATGTCTATATACCTTCCGTGAGTTCCTTTTTGGGGGATCTAACTAAATGTTCTTCTTTCTTTCTCCCCAGCTACTTTACTTGACACCATAGAAACCAAGCATCTGGACATCACAAGCTTAATATCTCCATCAAGTGGACAGGTGGGTCGGAGTTCCAGGGGCCACGGACCTAGCAGCTTGTGCCGAGGAGTCAGCTCCATGGCTGACGCCCCCGCTGGAGGCTCCGCGGAGGTTGAAAGTCAAAGAGTCTGTGCGTGGCTCCTGGGGCTCTGAGTACCTGAGAACCACCCAGACAGCGTCAGGCTCCCACTGCAAAACAGGCTGCTGCCTTCTTTTCCTTCCAAGCAATAACATAATGGGAACTGGAGGATTCTTAAAAGGAAAACGAACAGCAGAAAGGTTGATACCTTTGCTATTTCCAGCAGGCTGAACAGCCTACACAGAGAATCCTCAGGATGGGCAAACTTGCGGAGCCAAAATGCAAAGTTTTTTACATCAACAGTGAAGTTTCCCTTATAATTAAAAGCAAATCTCATTATCTTGTAGCCAGGCCTTTATATTTCAGCAAGAGGCGATTCGTTTTTTTTAAATTATTCTTTTCACAGTTTACCTGAAAGGTAAATAGCTGGCTATTGTAATTCCCATCTTATTTCCAGCAAAATTCGAACACAGAGGAATAAAATAACTTCTGTCAGCCACACAATCTAAATTAGAACTCGATGCCTTTTCAGTTCTCCACTTTCATTTTGTCCATTGAGCCACAAAACAATAGCATCCAATAGCCTAGGCAACGTGCACTGCCACACTGCAAAGTCTACCAGCTTATAAATCTTTCAGGAAATTCTTGAAACATCATAAACCGTAAAGTCATATTTTGAGTAGTCTGTCACCAGATCTTCCTGGTCAAGATATTTTCTGAATTTCCTTGTGGGCTCTTTTTCATATTTTATAACCCCAAGTCATTATTTTTTATTGTACTTTGGGAAATAATCATTAATTTGTATTTGCCACAACACTAGAATTACAACGTATGCATGCAATATGTATGCCTTTGGGATTGTGTACCTTTTGCTTCAGATGGGACCTGTCAAAAATCACCTCCTAACCCTGCCTCGTTTACAAATAAATTTTATAGCTGTCTGAAGGTTTGAAGCAATACAGATTGTCTGAGCCAATAAGATGATTTGGTGAGAGCAATGCTAATGAGTCTTTGATCCGTGCAGAGGCCAGTGAGCTCTAGCACAGCCTCAGCCTGCACCCCTCACCCTGCCAGCTGTCTCGCGAATGCCTGCCATTGGTCACAGGGGGGACCAGGCAAGCTGGGAGTGGGACGGAGCAGCGCAAATCCATCATCTTTCCAAAGGCATCACTCAAGTGCCGGTCCTCCATAAGACAAGCCAGCAGTGGTCTCTTTCTGCACAGAGCTGGGCGCGTTGCAATACAGAAATGTTCTTTAACACTATCAGTGTTGTTTTTAAGGGAGTCTTTTCTGTGTGTACTGAAAATAAATGCAGGCTGGCATTTAGCTGCATGCCTTGGGTTTTTAACGGTATCGTGGATGGTGTTGTTGCGGGTAGGGAGAAGTACAGGCTGGGACTTAGAGACTGATGGCCCTGGTGAGTGAGGTCGGGCACACCACGAAGGCAGTGTGAAGCAGCTGGGCTCCAGCGGGGAGGCCGAAACAACCTGTGGCAGCTGGACAAATGCACGGGGTCAGGCAGTGTTTGTGGATGCTGACTTCTCCCGGAGCCTCCCTGGATGGTAGGAGACATCAAAGCCCGTCACCCAGGAATAACACCCGGTCGCTTTTCTGTATGTAAACCCTCCCAAGATGCTGACCCAGGAGAGACAGATCTTCTGGTAGCTCCAGGCCCTTAGAGATGGTGTCACATTCCTCCTGCGCAAGCTATTTCTGGAAGTAGGTTGGACGATGGAGGAGAAAATAACTCATGGTACAGTTGTTTTGGGGAGGTAAAGTGAAAAATAGTTTTCCTTTGCTATCCACTTTCTTTATTGATGAAAATGCTTTAACCTTCAGCAAATTTGTACTAAGCACTTAAAATACTCCAGGCGTCAAGGACAAGGGTAATAACAAAGATTCTCACTTGGGCTGAGCTATCATGGATCTCCATGTGGGCTCCATGTTATATCCTGTTCTTACCTTTAAGGTTTGGGTATATTTGATATGGTAGAATAGGCTTCCCAGGTGGCTCAGTGGTAAAGAATTTGTCTGCCAATGCAGAGACGCATGGTTCTATCCCTGGGTTGGGAAGATCCCCTGGGGAAGGAAATGGCAACCCACTCTAGTACTCTTGTCTGGGAAATCCCATGGACAGAGGAGCCTGGCAGACTATAGTCTATGGTGTTGCAAAAGAGCCAGACTAAACAACAATAACATGAATATAGAAAAATGTAAGAAATTCTTTTATTAGCCAAAAGCTAGTTAGTGTAAAAACTAGTAAAAAAAAAAAAAAAAAAAAAAAAGACAAGAAAGCATAGTCTCTCAGATCTAAGAGTGAGGATCACTATGCTTTTATACTGTTGATATTGAAATGGGTGGAAATGTCTAGAGAACACATCCTTCCCCAGTAAAAGAAGGAGGCTTAGTAAGCTGGCGGATATCACGCAAAGGTTTAAAAGAGCCATTTTGTACAAGAGAGTGTTCCAGTTTTGGAACATTTGTACAGAAAGTGCTTAAACCCAAGATAGGACAGTGTTGTTTCCAGCCCATTTCGTACGAGCTCCAATGGCAAGCTCCCATTTGAAACTGATCTGGGCTCCAAAAACTCATTTGGAAGTCTCTCATATGGAATTTGCAATGCTCTCCTTCAGAAGAACATACAGAATTTTCACCATGGAGAGCTTCCTATGTTGCTGTGTGCTAAGTCGCTCAGTAGTGTCTGATTCTTTGTGAACCCATGAACTGTAGCCAGTCGGGCTCCTCTGTCCTTGGGATTCTCCAGGCAAGAATACTGGAGTGGGTTGCCATGCCCTCCTCTAGGGGATCTTCCTAACCCTGGGATCAAACTGGTTTCTCTTATGTCTCCTCCATTGACAGCCAGGTTCTTTACCACTAGTGCCACCTGGAAACCCCGTGAGGTTCCTAAAACCCTGGAAATGCTTTTTTTTCTCAACAGTGGCCTCAATACACACCCCCCCCTCCACCAACCAGCATCTCTTGGGCAGCCTGGACACTGCTCTCCCCAAGCTGTTGCGGCCACACCAGTGGCATGGCTGCTCTTAGATCTTGCAGGAGCTCCTCTCTCCTCAGGATTTACGCTGGTTCTTTCTGTCTGGAAAGTTGGCCTCCATCTCTGTGGGACTCCAACCCCTCTTCCTCAAAGGTGCCTTTCCAGACCACAGTCATCCCACCTGTCACATTCTGAATCACCCTCGTCCGCTTCACTTTTCTTGAGTCCTTTCGGCTTCTTAAATACTGCATAAGACACTTCTTCACCTTGTCCCTCCCACTGGAAGGTAGACTGCCCCGGGCAGGGACTTTTGTCAGTTTTATTCACTGCACCTACAAAAGCGTCTGGCCTGAAGTTGGTGCCCAATGGCCATTGGTTGAGAGCCTATTATTATGATAAAGATGTTTACCTCTTTAAGAGTAGTCCACCTCTACTTTGCAGAGATGGACTCGGAGTATAGAAGTCCAGCTGTGTGACTGTGACTAAGCGGCTCACCCCAAGGCTGCTTTCTCACCTGGGATGTTTGCTCCCTCAGCTCACCTCACAGCACCGCTGGGATGAACAAACGAAGCACTGCTTGTGAAATGATTTGATTTCTCTAAGTCACTTTTCTATTTTAATCTTTAAAATCAGACTGTCATATTAGCTTTTCTTTAAGATGGTTTAGAGCTCTTAACATCAGTAATGATGGAGACAAAATCCTCTTTCATGTTGCTTAGTGCTTACTGGGATGACTTCTCACACCTGACCAAGGTGAGAAAATAGACTTGGGGAAAGCTGTGAATAACACTCTGACCAAGCTTTCTCTGGGGGCCTCCTCCTTGTGTTCCCTGGTGTTCTATATGGGCAGTGGGAACCACCTTGAGTATCTGCTCTGATGCTGAGGTCTACCTTCTATCCCTGCTGGACTGTAACTGAGGGACTTCTGAGATCCTAACATAGAAAGATGAAGGCATTCTCCCACCAACATCTACTGCAAAGCAATTCCACAGGCAGAAATGTGGCTATTTATAGTGGGGACGGATGGGGTTTCTCAGGTTGTACAGTGGTAAAGAATCTGCCTGCAGTGCAGGAGACCTGGGTTTGATCCCTGGGTCGGGAAGATCTTCTGGAGAAGGAAATGGCAATCCACTCCAGTATTCTTGCCTGGAGAATTCCATGGACAGAGGAGCCTGGTGGGCTACAGTCCATGGGGTCACAAAGAGCCGGACACGACTGAGCACGCGTGCATGCACGCACACACGTTCTCCAAGGACTGGGGAAGAGAATGCATTGGTGAGTGGCAGAGGCATCATCATTTTCTACCATAGTTTCTAAGCAGTGTCATCCCCACAAGCCTGAACACAAGTATCTGCCTTTGAATGCCACCACAGAAAAAGAAAGCCCCCCTCCCGGCTGCCAGCCCCTGCTGCACCATTACCTGGAGTTCCCTTCAGATGGCATCTAGTTTTGCTCTCTAACTTTTAGGTGTCTATCTCTGATTTAAAACTGTATCATCGCCTTAAGCATACACCAAAATGTAAATTTCTAAGATTTATTTTAAATTTCCTTTACGTATGTCAAGCAGACTTTTCCTTTACAAATCCTGAAATCACCTTTGAAATTTTAGACAAGGGCAGATGTCACTAAATGTGACTGGCAAGTGTTCCACACGCCATTTGTTGCGTGTGGTCGTTGTTTTCCCTTTTGCTTCTTTTTTTCCTCCTTTAAGGAAAAAAAATCACCATCAGACTGTAAACCCAATTAAAGCAAACTTTTCAAAGACTCTTTTTCTGTGGCTGAGCTATTCCAACCTCTGACTTTTTCTGCAGCACAAGATAAGACTTTCTGATTAACTGGGGGTGGGATGTTTATTCAATCTGTTCATTTTATACATTATGGATACTGCTTTTTAATTTTTATGCCATGTCAGTGACATACACTTTCTGAAATTAATAAATACAATACATACCATCAATGTGTGAAAGTAAAAAAAAAACATATTTCCATAGTTTGACATACAAAAATGTACTCACACACTTTTGAAATCTACTGTCAAATCATTTCACATCTGTACCTAAAGCAAACAGACATAATGCTAACAGCTTGTTAGAATTCAGAAATGCCACCCGCTAATCAGCCCACCTGTGGCATTCTCAGTCCATCTTGCAAGCTGCATAGCCTGCTGCCAAGAAGCTTGACAAGAAAATGTATATTAAATTATTGAATAAGATTGGAAATATTGTACAGTGTGGGATAAAGAGAATGCACAACGTGTTGCCAATGACATACTGTACCTTTTCATTCTAATGCCTGCCTGGAGGTGACCTAGCTTCATTCCCCTTTGCCATAGATTAGAAGCTACTGCTAAATCTCTGGATGTAAAATCAGCAGCAAAGGTTTCATTGTTTCTGTCGGGTTTTGCTGTGTGTGTAGTTAGCATTGGCTAAAACAAAAACCAAGGAAGCAAAGCAGAAAGCAAATTTTTAACCAAATTTGAAGGAAACAACCCCATTTTCACACAGTACCATCCTGTGGTACAGAGTAAAACAAAGGAAATTTTCTGACATTCCTGATACTCTTTAGAAACCATATCAGTAAGGATGTTAACCAAATCTATGCATTAAGTATTATTTAAAATCCTAGGAAAATGATCTTTGGATCATTCTTAGCAAAAAGTCAAGTAAAATGCAAAAGTGAAATAAAGCTATTTAAGATCCTGGAGCAAAAATGGGGCAGCAGATCATGAAACAAACCATGGACTCTGCCCACGCCTGGAAGCTCGAGAAATTGGGGTAAGTGTGACATTGTACACCACAATTACATTCTACTAATTATTAATTTCTATAGAACAGAAACTAACGTGCTCACAGAACTATCTTCTCTGGGGGTCTGTGAGGAAGAAATGTGATTTTAGCATCTGTTCTTTTAAGGCTATTTGCTCTGGGAAGGCAGTGTGTTTTGCCATAAATCTAGGTCATTAATTTGTATCTGTTCTTTGTTTATTTAAGAAACAGGACAAAAGGGCAGCTGCTGAAACATTTGGCTGTGCCGAGGGGTAGTGGGCTCAACATGCTGGAGTTCTGCACATGACCAGCTTGAGTTTGTATCCACAGCTACAGGACAGGACTTTATGGAGACACTTTGCCAAGCCATGTGGTGTTCGGCTTCCCTTTGCATCAATACCCTTTTAATTACCTGATCCTGAGGGGGGAAAAGTTAGAGAAAAGTGTCAGTGCAAAAGCCTAGCAACCTGTGGAGAATCAGATTTAAAAAAAAAACAAAACACCATGACACAATGCCTGGCAATTATTCTACAGAATATCAATGTAAATCCTGCAACTGGCTTGCATAAGTAACGCTATGACCTATATAATTTGATATAATTTGGTATTTATAAACTGAAGCACAATAATATACAGGAAATTGATTGTTAGCATCATTTAATGCTCTGAAATTGGCCATTAAGTAGAGAATCATTTGAAAGGCATTATTGTTATTATGGAGCATTACAGAGGTTTTATTTATTATCATAAACCTAATGGACTCAGTAAATTAGGTGTATTTACAAAGGTCATTGGCTGCTTGTTGATACTGAATCCTAAGCGCTTCAGTTCAAATGAACCACAAAATGTAGAAGTGTTTTGAAGGATGATCTAGCTGAAGCTATTCCAAACATCATGGAAGCATAGTTCCTTGGATTTGGAAGTAATAATAATAACAACAATAACAATAAAATTGGTAACTGTTAGAACTGCTTACAAGGTTATATTTGAAAAAAACATGAGTTCTCTGCTCATGGCTACTTATTAGAAGTAAAAGGAAAAAGTTCAACTCATCAAAAGTGAATTTTAAGACGCAAAGAAAAAGTTTTGCTATAGAATAGCACCTTCTTTTGAATGAAACATAATGCCACCTTGGCATTTTTCTAGAAACCCCTCACTGTGAGAGGGTGTGACCACTGAATATATCTCAGGAGTTTGCTTGTCTCAACCTAGGGTCTGTTGGATGAGACATAAATGGCTTAGGTTCCAACAAGACACCTGTGATGGTGATGAGTTTGTCGGATGTATAGTGGAAATTTACACTTGTCTGGATAGAAATTTAAATTTTTTTATCTGCTAAATGTATCTTCCTGTGAGTAGAAACGGTTTTGCTTTTTCAAAGTCTCTCTTTTGAGAAAGTCTTAACTGAGAATCCAATCAGACCAGGGAATGCTCTTTGAAAGCAAGATCATGCCCTTTCCTGGGTCACTCTGGAAACCTGAGGAATGTGGTAGGGACTTGTGTTTGCCGAACTCTCCTGTCTGCAGCAGGCAGTTGTCCGAGAGGGGACCCCGACAGTCTGCCTTTAGAGACAAGGATCTAAGACACTTAGGAAGGGACAAGACCTGTCTTTTATTTCGTCTTACACTATCTATGCAGTCCTCATTAGGGTACCCTGGAGGCTTCTGCAGTCTCACTCTCAAGAAAAATGTGAACTTGGTCCCAAGAACAAATATGCTCTTTCCCATCACTGCATTGTTTTGTGATCAGTTGATGCAGAGAGAAACTAGCTGAAAAGACTCTTCTCTCAACATCAGTGAAAAAAAGAAAAACAAAATCAGTTAGATATTAGATCTGATAGATTTCTTTTACTCAGACTGCATTTAGGGAAGAAAACAAATGAAGGATTCATCCTGAATATGCACATTCCAGCAACTTGGGTTCACACAGGTGCTACTGCCTTTATTAACAAACCATTAAATTGTTAATAAACCAATACCTATTCAGCCCCTGTTACAGGTGAAGAAATATCTCTAAAAAGGCTTATCTGGAATTTTGGTGTACTACGTAGAATACCTAGACTTATTCTTCAGGCTTAGATTAAAGCTGCATTTTTGATAAAATAAAGGAAACTGAATTGAGATAATTCTAAAACAAAAGGGGGAAATCCTCAGATTTTTTTTTTTTTAAGGAAACTGATCACCGGTTCACTGCTGAGCCAGGCACAAAACACTTTGCACTTGTCCCATCCGGCCATTATGTTTCAGCTCCATTCATCTCTTGATGTTTTTTCTTTTTGTCTGACCCCATTCAGACTCCTTTATTCTCCCACACTGTCCCCCACTCCCCAAGGGTTTAATGGATGAAAAATGCACCCATGGAAAAATGCTGGATTCCCAACCCCCTAGGATAGCCCAAAGGTATCTGTTTAGTTCTCTATTGGGCTCTCAGTGAATATAAAGAATAAATATTTTGTATCTGTTAGAGAGAATATATTTATATCAGATAGAGGTGATTTGAGCTTCTCTTCTGCCACCCACAGCGCTTCCATTCTCAAGTCTTGCTCACTTTTCAATTCTACTCCATCATCCCTAGGTTGCTAAATTCCTCAACTTTTCTCTGTGTCTTTTTCTCCTGAACCCAATTCAGATGCTCTCCATCTGATCATCTTCCCCAGGGTGGTTGTGGCCTTTGGGATGCAGTCTAGGTGTTAAATGAATGATTATTCATTGTGATCTCCAAGCATGAACACTCTCTTCTCCTTATAGAGGCTCCACTCCCTAGAGAACACTTTGGCAGCATTTTTCTCAAAGTGGAATTAAAAAAATGCATCACACTTATATAAAAAAAAGACCCACATGGCATCTCCCAGGAGGCTCTCAATGCAGGTTCCATTTCTGTCAAGAGAAGATGCATGTTGTAGTGGAAAAAGCATTGAACTGCGATTCAAGAGATCCCCATACCTACAGTCCTGGCTCTGCTAATTACTAACTGTGGGATCTTGTACAAGTCACTTACCTCTCTGGAGGTCTTAGGTTTCAGTGTGAAACTAAAAGCTGGAACCAGGAAACAACCAAGGTCCTCCCAGCTCTGGTACTCCCTGAATCCAGGAAATAGGATCCTGAGACATTAAAATAAGACTTTCTCAAAATTAGGATTTGATTCCTCTCGACTAGGTAACTCAAGCTTCTCCCGTTTTGAAATTTTACTTTCTAATCAAAGTAACTTCACCCCCTTAGCTAAGGTTTCTCTAGGAAGAACATCTAATAATTATTGAAAGTACAATTTATCTTCAGAAATGAATTTTTTTGAAAGTTTGAAACCAACATTCTTTCCTTTTTTCAGGCAACCACTGTAGAGTAGATCCAAGAGATTTTTAAAATGATCAGCTTCATAATTTTGTCTAATTTATTGTTGAATACTACAAAGTATAAGGTTTATTCTGAGAAATTGCTTTAAAAAAGAAAAGGTTTCGTTCTGATTTGAGAGTTATGGCTAGGTCAACCCATAATTCTATCTACCTACCTATCCATATATACACAGATTATACCATTTTAAAAACAAAGTTAGGAAACCTTCCTTTTCTCAACTGTATTTGTATAGATCTGAGCAGCATCCATGATCCCTGTTTTGGGGTCAGACTCTATTACTACTCTTGAACTCAGATACTGCACATTAAAAGTATTGTGCTCTAGAGATATACAGCAAATTCCCACTGTCTATCTATTTTACATATGGTGATATAAGTTTCCATGTTATTCTTTCCATACATCTCACTCTCTCCTCCCCTATCCCCATGTCCATAAGTCAATTCTCTATGTATGTTTCTCCATTTTTGCCCTGTAAATAAATTTTTTAGTACCATTTTTCTAGATTCCATATATATGTGTTGCTGCTGCTGCTGCTGCTGCGTCACTTCAGTCGTGTCCAACTCTGTGCGACCCCATAGACGGCAGCCCACCAGGCTCCTCCATCCCTGGGATTCTCCAGGCAAGAACACTGGAGTGGGTTGGCATTTCCTTCTCCAATGCATGAAAGTGAAAAGTGAAAGTGAAGTCGCTCAGTCGTGTCCGACCCTCAGCGACGCCATGGACTGCAGCCTTCCAGGCTCCTCCATCCATGGGATTTTCCAGGCAAGAGTACTGGAGTGGGATGCCATTGTCTTCTCTGATATATGTGTTAGAACATGGTATTTATCTTTCTCTTTCTGACTCACTTCGCTCTGTATAATAGGTTCTAGGTTCATCCACCTCATTAGAAATGACTCAAATGCGTTCCTTTATATGGCTGAGTAATATTCCATTGTGTATATATACCACACCTTCTTTATCCATTCATCTGTTGATGGACATCTAGATTGCTTCCAAACTCAAACAGGGGCTCTGTATCAACCTAGAAGAGTAGGATGGGGAGGGAGATGGGAGAGAGTTTCAAAAGGGAGGGGACATATGTATACCTATGGCTGATTCATGTTGAGATTTGACAGAAAGCAACAAAATTATGTAAAGCAATTATCCTTCAATAAAAAATAATTTTAAAAAAGTACTGTGCTCCAATTATATGAAGTACTCTAAAACATCTTTTGAAAAGTATCATTTAGGACTTCCCTGATGGTCCAGTGGTTGGGAGGCCACCTGCCAATGCAGGGGGACACGGGTTCACGACCTGGTCCAGAATGATTCCACATGCCACAGGCGACTGAGTCTATGAGCAACAACTACTGAGCCCATGCTCCACAACTGCTGAAGCCTGAGCACCCTTGAGCCTGTGCTCTGCAACAAGAGAAGCCACTGCAGTGAGAAGCCCATGCACCCCATTTAGAGAGTAGCTCCTAGGACTTGCTGCAACTAGAGAAAGCCCATGCGCAGCAATGAAGACCCAGCATAGCCAAATAAATAAATACTTTAAAAGCATCATTTGATAGTAAATGCTTTGGAAGTTCATTTAGTCCAGTGTTTTCCTTATCTCCACCTCCATACACATTAGTCTTCTCTGAGATATGAGTATAAGCCAAGATTTCCCCAACTCAAAGGAAGCCTGTAACCATGTTCCCAAAGCTCTCTCATCTTCCATCCGTTGGTCAATCCACATTTCTGACTGCCCTCCCTGGGTTCAATCTCTGGGTTGGGATGATTTCTTGGAGAAGGGAATGGCTGCTACCCACTCCAGTATTCTTGCCTGGAGAATTCCATGGACAGAGGAGCCTGGTGGGCTACAGTCCATGGGGTCACAAAGAGTCAGACATGACTGAGTGACTTTCACTTTTTTTTCCCCCCAAAATCAAGACTCAGCTCACAGTCAGGCTACTTGTAGCAATCAATCTCACCTTCTTCTTGGACCCTATCTCGTTATAACCACACTCCCTGCTACATCAATCCCTTCTTCACGCTTCACATTTAACTACATCTTGGAAGTCTCTTTTCTTTCCCTTCTTTGCCACTTGATTTGGTCAGGGACTCTCTCTCATCTTACCTTCCCCTAGATTAGGTTAAAGAAAATGTTAGCATCTGTCAGTAAATAAAATAAACATTTGCAAAGTGCCTGACTGGTCTCAAGAGTCCCGAAACTGCCTGCAAGTTAAGTTAAATTCAATATAGATGGACCATGTCTTAGATCTCTTAGATCATGTCTGCTCAAAACTTTCCAAAGTACTAGGATACTGTTGGTGCTTATTTGCTATTATGATGTTATTATGGAGTAATTTAGAATCACTTGATGTGAACCAATATTAAATCTCAAGCTGGATATCATATGGGTCTTGAACTTATATAAGGAGGCTAGCTTTTCAGCCCATGATAATTTCTTACATTTGCAAAAACTCAACATCTAAATCTATACATTTGACAGCCAAGCATGTTAATTATTGAAGTAATATTAACGATCAGTCTTTGAGTACTTACTGTGTTCTAGGCAGTGTTTTAAGCATTTTCTGTGTGTTATCTCACTGTGTTTTCTCAACAAACTTCCATGGAAAGTGCTATTAGTCCTGCCCTAATAAGCAATTTGCCCAAGATCACACAGCTAATAAAATCACAGTCAGAATAGGGACTATGTCCTGACACCTAGAACAGTACTTCCAATCATTATGCTAAACTTGAAAGTGTGTAGTTTCGATTTCTTAACGTGTTAACCATGGAATATAGACCTTGAAGCACAGCACTCATGATGGGAGCATTTGAGTAGGACTTTGAGGGGTCACAAAGAGTCGGACACGATTGAGCGGCTGATCTGATCTGATCTGATCTTGAGGGGAGATCCCACTGCAGCCTCTTTGATCCTTGTCTTCCTGGCATGATAACCTCACATGTAGGATGGTAACATGTTATTCTTAAATTGGAGGGAAATAAATGAACACTTGCTGAAATACAAAGGATTCAATGTATAAAATATTTTCCCACAGTAGAGAGCTGTGAGAAGTATGAATGTGTCTTTTTGAAAATTAATTTTTATTGGAGTATAGTTGCTTTATAATGTTGTTAGTTTCTGCTGTATAGCAAATTGAATCAAATATATGTATACATATAACCCCTCTTTCTTGGATTTCCTTTCCATTTAGGTTACCACAGAGTGTGGAGTAGAGTTTCCTGTGCTATACTCTAGGTTCTCATTAGTTATCTATTTTATATATAGTAGTGTATATATCAGAGAAGGCAATGGCACCCCACTCCAGTACTCTTGCCTGGAAAATCCCATGGATGGAGGAGCCTGGTGGGCTGCAGTCCATGGGGTCACTAAGAGTCGTGCACGACTGAGCGACTTCCCTTTCACTTTTCACTTTCATGCATTGGAGAAGGAAATGGCAACCCACTCCAGTGTTCTTGCCTGGAGAATCCCAGGGACGGGGGAGCCTGGTGGGCTGCCGTCTATGGGGTCGCACAGAGTCGGACACGACTGAAGCGATTTAGCAGCAGCAGCAGCAGCAGTGTATATATGTCAATCCTAATCTCCCAATTCATCCTATCCCCCCTCACCCCCACAACTTGGTGTCCATACCTTTGTTCTCCGTGTCTGTGTCTCTGTTTCTGCTTTGCAAATAGGTTCATCTGTATCATTTTTCTAGATTCCACATGTAAGTGATATTATACAGTATTTGTTTTTTCTCTTTCTGGCTTACTTCACTCTGTATGATAGTCCCTAGGTTCATTCACATCTTTGCAAAATGGCACAATTTCATTCCTTTTTATGGCTGAGTAATATTCCCATGGTTTTTCCAGTAGTCATGTATGGATGTGAGAGTTGGACTGTGAAGAAAGCTGAGCACTGAAGAATTGATGCTTTTGAACTGTGGTGTCAGAGAAGACTCTTGAGAGTCCCTTGGACTGCAAGGAGATCCAACCATTGGAAAAGACTCTGATGCTGGGAGGGATTGGGGGCAGGAGGAGAAGGGGATGACAGAGGATGAGATGGCTGGATGGCATCACCAACTTGATGGATGTAAGTTTGAGTGAATTCCGGGAGTTGGTGATGGACAGGGAGGCCCGGCATGCTGTGATTCATGGGGTCGCAAAGAGTCAGACACGACTGAGTGACCCAACTGAACTGAACTGAATATTCCATTGTGTATATATACCACGTCTTCTTTATCCATTCCTCTGTTAATGGACATTTAGATTGCTTCCATGTCCTGGCTATTGTAAATAGTACTGCAATGAGCAGGGGGCAGGGGGTGCATGTACCTTTTTGAATTATGGTTTCCTCCAGTATATGCCCAGGAGTGGGATTGCTGGATCATACAGTAGTTCTAGTTTTAGTTTTTTAAGGAATCTCCATACTGCTCTCTATAGTGGCTGTATGAGTATACATTCCCATCAACAGTGGAAGGGAAAGTACACCCTCTCCAGCATTTATTCTTAGTAGATTTTTTTGATGATGGCCATTCTGACTGGTATGAGGTGATACTTCATCATAGTTTTGATTTGCATTTCTCTCCAAAATCACTGAGAACAGTGACTGCAGCCATGAAATTACTAAAATATGCTTGCTCCTTGGAAGGAAAGCCATGACAAACCTAGACAGTGTTTTAAAAAACAAAGACATCACTAGGCCAACTAAGGTCCATATAGTCAAAGCTATGGTTTTTCCAATAGTCATGTTTGGATGTGAGAGTTGGACCATTAGGAAGGCTGAGCATCAAAGAATTGATGCTTTTGAACTGTGGTGCTGAAGAAGACTCTTGAGAGTCCCTTGTACAACAAGGAGATCAAACCAGTCAATCCTAAAGAAAATCAACCCTGAATATTCATTGGAAAGACTGATGCTGAAGCTGAAGCTCCAATACTTTGCCACCTGATGGGAAGAGCCAACTCACTGGAAAAAATCCTGATGCTAGGAAAGATTGAAGGCAGGAGAAGAAGGGGCCAGCAGAGAATAAGATGATTACATATTAATACCACCACTGACTCAATGGACATGAAATTGAGCAAACTTTGGGAAGCAGTGGAGGACAGAGGAGGCTGGCATGCTACAGTTATGGGGTCACAGAGTCAGATATGGCTTAGCTACTGAACAACAATAACTAGTGATGGTGAGCATATCTTCATGTGCTTCTTGTCCATCTGTATGGCTCCTTTGGAGAAATGTCTATTTAGGTCTTTTTCCCATTTTTTGACTGGGTTGTTTGTTTTTTTGATGCTGAGTTGCAAAGATTAATCTCTTATCGGTTGCATTATTTGCAAATATTTTCTCCCATTCTGAGGGCTGTCTTTTCACCTTGTTTATGATTTCCTTTGCTGTGCAAAAGCTTTTAAGTTTAATTAGGTCTCATTTGTTTATTTTTGTTTTTATTTTCATTACTCTAGGAGGTGGGTCAAAAAAGATCTTCCTGCATTTTATGTCAAAGAGTGTTCTGCCTATGTTTTTCTCTAGGAGTTTTATAGTGTCTGGCCTCACAGTTCTTTAATGCATTTTGAGTTTATTCTTGTGTATGATGTTAAGGAGTGTTTTAATTTCATCCTTTTTCAGTTTTCTCAGAACAACTTATTGAAAAACCTGCCTTTTCTCCATTGTATATTCTTGCTTCCTTTGTCATAGATTAGGTAACCGTAAGTGCATGGGTTTATCTCTGGGCTTCCTATCATGTTCCATTGATCTATAATTTCTGTTTTTGTGCCAGTACCATACTGTTTTGATTACCATAGCTTAATAGCATAGTCTGAAGTCAGGGAGCCTGATTCTTCCAGTTCTGTTTAGGAATATGTCTTAAAGGAAAGTGACAGAATCTACTTCACTGTAGGATAGACTTTCCCTTGAACAAGCGTAGAGACAATTCAAAGGCATGGTCCAACTTTCTTTTGCTTTAGGAATCTGAAATCATCACACAATTCTAAATAGTCTCCTGACTTAACATTTTTTAGTAACAAGTGACTTGAGATCATGGTAACCAAATGTATGAAGACCTCATAAAAGTCAAAATTGGATGAGATTCTATCATTCTGAACCTTAAAATGATGGTTTAGATGGGATATGAGTCATTGCTGAAGGAAGGGCATGAATTCAATAAGAGGATTTTTTCCCGATTTAATATTTGTTAATTAAATACAATTAGATCAGCCTCTTTCCTGTTCTTCAGCTACAAGATTCAATCCTATAATGTCATTTAAAACAGAAAAATCCTTCCTTTTCATTGCTCCTATAAGGGAGGCAAGTTTTTAAATCTTTGATTGGCCCTTAAATTTGTAGGTCACTTCTATTCTGAAAGTTTGAGAAATAAAACGATAGCTTTTTGAAACAATAAAGGCTTTAAGTTTTCCCTTCTTAAAGTAATTGATCATTAATAAAGAAAAAGTTTCTATGCATGTGATAGTTGAACCAGGAATTTGAGATCTACTCAACAAACATCTGTAGAAGGTCTATTAGTCAGCCTGTAGCAAGCAATCTACTCTAACTTGTAAGCTTCATAGGTGTGGGTATTCTTGGAGACATGAGAGAACATGTCAGAGATAAATCAGTTTGTAGTACGTAAGAATTTTAACAGAATTTCGAACTCTGATCCAAAGAACTGTTTCTTGGTGATATCTCAAGGCTCTGATGGCTTACTCGTATCAGATGTGTCATTATTTTGGCACTAACAAATGTGGGAAAGCCTGGGGAAATTTAGTGTGCTGGAAATTGCCTGAGGACTAGGTCTAGCTTTTAAAACTAATTTACTGGAAAAGATAATCACTGTCTTTTTTCTTTCAATCATAGACAATATTATTTCCTTTTTGCCATTAAGTGTGCTAGTCTATTTTTTAAGGAAATAACAACAGTAACAATTTCCTAACACCCAAACACACTTCAATGCATTATTTTAAGAGAAATATACATGAGCTATGGATTTGAGCAAAATCCATATTTAATCCAGATTATGAATTCCATAGCGGTTTAAGAGTGTTTGTTTTCATTACTCAACTCTCCATTATGTCACTTGGACTCCCTTCAGAGGTTCTGATTTGCATGTACCTTTTCAATTGTTTTCTTTACTGATTTAATCTTATAATTTGAGGTTTGTTCCTGATTATCCAGCTTTTTATACAGCAGTACAATTTTTTTTTTTCTCTGCTTAACACATCGCAGAGAACTGAGTGTCAGGTTTCTATCTCATATGTTCCATAATTCTGTGTTCTGGTGTGATGCTGGCATAACTGGTATAATTTGAGACAAATAGTGATCCTTCCAAGTTTCATAAAATAAATGCTTGTAATTTATAGGAATTAGAAATGCAAATATTGAATTGCTTTAGAATAGCACATGGTTACATTTTTTTTTTTTTAATTTCAAAGGCATAGAGAACTAGATACACTGATCTGCTCCCCACTGCAAGCTACAGTTAGCATTCTAGATTGTTCAAGAATAAGTAGAATGAGTCCTTTAGAAGGAAGATGGAGTAAAAGAAAACAACTGTCATCCTGTCACGCTGTCTATTTCTCATTTCGGAAGATGAGCACAGTGCTCACATGGCCATGCATGCTTGTTCATATGTCCATTCAATATTGAAAAATACAGCAACATTTAGGTGGATGTAAGCATCATTCTGTCAGTTGTTGAAGTCTCCACTGTTATGCCAATTGTGTTTTCCCAAATGTCTTAAAAATCTGTTTAAATAAAAATGTCAAACACTCACATGATTTCTAAAGTTGTGGGGGCATTTGAGGTGATCTACATAGTCGAGGACAACATCTTAATTATCTGTCTCCCACAATGCCTAGCACAGGGCTTTGCTCAATAATTACGTAAATAACAATGGAGTAATTGAATGGATCTAGTTCAACCCATATCCCAACACAGACGCTGCTGCTTTGCATCCCTGAATACCTCCCTCGTCAACTTTCATCTATTGTTTTATACCTCTAAGTTTTCAAAAATTCCTGTGATGCTGAGCCAAAGTTTATCTGGCTATACTATCCACCCACCATCCTGATCTGTACTTCGTGGGGAGTATTCTATTCCCTTTACTACAGGAAAATCTTCCTAATATTTTAGGGCAGTTATCATGTCTTTCTGTAGACACTGCCAGAGTATTTCCAGTTCCTTCTACTGCTTGTTAAGTAAGGCAGTGTAACAAAGAGGCAATTGTCATGAGTGCTCAGCAAACTTGCATTTGTGTCCCATGTTGGTTTGACATTTAGTGGGCTACTTAATCTCTCTGGGCGTTCATAGATTCATGTATAAAACACAAACTATATTAATTACAAATTAATATTTGTCAGGGCTTCCCAGGTGGTGCTAGTGGTAGAGAACACCCCCGCCAAAGCAGGAGACTTAAGAGATGTGGGTTCCATCCCTGGGTCAGGAAGATCCCTGGAGGAGGGCATGGCAACCCGCTCGAATAGTCTTGCCTGGAGAATCCCATGGACAGAGGAGCCTGGAGGGCTATAGTCAGACACGACTGAAGCAACTTAACACACACACCCCCAGTATTTGTCAGCTGACCTCAAAGTATTGTTTTAGAGATCAAATCCTCTGAAAATTATAAGCTGTTAAAGGAATGTAAGATAGTATTATTACAATAAGACATTGTTTCCAGTTACTTCACCAATCTGGTATCCATTTTCTGGCTATACCTATAGTTTGTCATTGTGTCTCTTAAAATGTAGTGACAAACATTAAATCCATTGTTCCACCCGTGACTGGCCTTGCGCAAAGTACAACAGAAATTAAAGGAGGAGAAAGAAGTGAACTCACATTATTTATAGCTTACCATGGGCCAAGTCCTCATTCTTAACTTATTTTAATCTTCATAATAACCCTTTCAGGTATATACTGTAGAGGTAAATACATAAGATCTTAGAGGGAGGTGGGAGGAAGGTTTAAGAGGGAGGGAATATATATGTATATTTATGGCTGATTCACACTGTGTGGCAGAACCAGCACAACATTGTAAAGTAATTATCCTCCAACTAAAAATAAAATTAAAAAAAAACTTAGAAATTTTCAATAATTTGCTCATGTCACCTAGGTCAACTTGACTCGTGGGTTTTGTACTCTGCCATGTTGCCTATAATTTGCATTATTCCCATAATTGGGACAGTGCTACTGTGGAACAGTAGACATTAGCATTAGCTGAGGACATGTTCATCTGGCTGGAATGTGATGCCCCCCTGTGCTAAGCTTGCATTAGGCCCAGGGCCTCCAAAACTGTCAGAGAAAGAAATTTAGTTGTTCGGCGCCAACAAGTTGGTGACCGTAGCAGCCACAGGAAACTAATATACTCCCTTATGTTATTCTTATGCGTTCCTGAAACTCTTTTGTAATCTCCTTGGGCTACATGCTCCATCTTCCTTTTTTTCTATATACGTTCTATCCATGCTTAGATGCACCACTCTCCATGTGTTTTCTTCTAACATCTGAACTTGCCAAACTGCTCTCCATGCTTCACGCTGGCTTCTTTAAATGTCATCATTTAGAGGTCAGAAGATACAAAACGTTGTTTGGACATACATGTGATGATTTTCAAATGTCTTTCTTCTTGGCTTTTCAAAAATGGATGGAACAAGAATGTTTACCATTTATTTTTAAAATAGAACTGTTGTTCAGTAAATTAAGAACTTGTGCTAGAAGCTCTACTGATGCCAGTGTACCCAGTGAGCTAAGGCTACCTGTGGGGAGAGACCCCACCGGGAAGAGAAAGGGGTCACACAGACCATGGAGAACCCTGTCTGCAGAAAGCCCTGCCCTCCAACATCCTGGGGGAAATTGCCTAAATCTGCTGCCTCTTACACAGGACAGACAGCTTAACTAGTCTTAATACCCCCATCACAACTTGGTAGTTCAGTGGGTCCCAACGAAGCAGTGACAGAAAATTCTTGTTTACTTATACTCTTTCCCTATTCGTTTTTAGTTGAGATGTGGTGGTACTGGTGGTAAACAGCCAATGCAGGAGATGCAAGAGAAGCGGGTTTGATCCCTGGATTGGGCAGATGCCCTGAAGGAAGCCATGGCAACCCATTCCAGTACTCTTGCCTGGAGAATCCCATGGACAGAGGAGCCTGCAGGTTACAGTCCATAGGGTCACAAAGAATCGGACATGACTAAGCATATCCTTTTTTAGTTGAAATATATATATATATATACACACACACACATATTTGCTACTTGTCTAATGTTCAAAATAATCAAATCCTAGAGAAGTTACTGTGTTTTAGAAATGCCTGGAATAGCCTTATATATAATCTATGTGTTTGCTCTGCATGAAAATCTACATCAAAATTATTTAGAAAGGAAGAAATAATTCATTGCCACCAAATTTACTCCATTTAGCTAAAGCTAGTAACCATATCTGGCTATGTGAGAGGTGATTTGGGAGGGAGAGGAGAGGAAAGCAAGTGGAAAGGGAAGCAAGTGAGGAGGAGGTGGGCCAGAAAGAGAAGGAGGCCCAGAGAAAGGAAGCAGGTTTGACCTAGATTCCCAGCTGCCCATTCTTTGAATATCAGAACTCAATTAAATGCTGTTTGGGGGGAAGGGCGAAGCACAGAACTTTCAGAAGTATGACGTTAAAGAGCCCAAATATCTGATTTTTTTCGTTTTCAAAACAGTGTCACCCAAGGCCTGTCAAGCGTTGAAAGCCTCACTCTTGGATTTCCGGTCTTGTCTTCCAATGTGGTATGTCTTCTTTCTTTAGTGAGATGAAACTAATTTATTCTGCCACATGGCTCGGAAATGCTTAAGCTTGTTATTTGATAGTGGTGTGTTTTCCAGCTGAGGTGGGAGGAGCTGTTCTGACTCTTTTTCACCATAAAAGAGATGAACTGTTTGAATTCCAAGTGTCTCTGGCAGTTGGGAGGGGCAGTTTGGGACCTGACTAACCGGAGGGGTCCCTGAACAACCCAGGGGCAGCTCAGGCTCACCCTCAAGCAACCACACCACAAGAATGGTGCGAAGGTCCATTTTGTTTTTCTATGTATGGGCAAGAATTCTTCCAGAATTCTTGATGAGATAAACCTAACCTATTCACAGGTAACTGGAGAATGTGAGGATTTTTTTGTTTGTTTCTCTGATGTTCCCTGAAACCAACATTCCTATTATTGCATCTTGTTATCTTAGCTGGAGTTTCAATCACAGCCCAGCTCTTACATTCTGTGATGTTCATGGATCTTTATTAACCATCCACTGAATGAAGGGGAGGGTATTTAGTCCTGTGAAGAGCACAGCATAGGAGCCTTGGTCCTAGAAGGGTACCAAGTACCCCAAACCTGCAAATGGCAAGCGCTCCTGCACGGCAACATATAACCACGATGCACTTCACAGCAGGCAAGTGTTCCATCAAGGGGACTCTCAGCATGGGAAGTCTTGGTCAGGTTTGCCCTGCCCGAGGACCAGCGTGGGGGACAAGGAAACTGCCCTGCACGGCTGGGACAAGGGCAAGGTGAGTGAGGAATCTGTCGCTGGTGCCAAATGTAAAGGAGTGCCAAAAACTTAGTAATCAAGATAAAGAATATTCAAATGCAATATTTTAAAAAATCACAATCGATATTAAAATTAAACTTGTGTAATATACAATGAATAGTGAACAAGAGACACAGGATCAATATTACGGACTTTTCCTTTTTTCTTGGATTCTGATTTGACTCTTCATAGTGCTATTACTGAGCCTGTAAGTGAGGAAGGAGAAGAGATGGGGGCAGCATTAGTCATAGGTGCAAAGGTTCTGAAAAAGTGAAAGTTGATCATTCAGTACTGTCTGACTCTTTGCAACTCCATGGACTGTAGCTTACCAGGCTCCTCTGGCCATGAAATTCTCCAGGCAAGAGTACTGAAGTGGGTTATCATTTGCTTCTCCAGGGGATCTTCCCGACCCAGGGATTAAACCTGGCCACCAGGAAAGCCCTACAAAGGTTCTGAGGAAGGAGTAAAAAACTCACACTGTACTCTTAAGCAAATAAGCTTAACTGGGACAGAGGGTCTAAACAAGGGGACAGTAAAAGATAAAGGGTGAAAGGGGGAAAGATATATGACAGTCATTGAGTGTGGGATGAAGAGGCACAGTGAGAACTAAGAGGCAAGCTTTGTCTTGTAGATTATCAAAAATGGTGGGGAGTGAGTGGTCCATAAAAATAACTGTAGCAATAGTTTATAGGTTGGGTGGTACAGGATAGGGGTTGCCTTAGGGAAGGCAATTAGGATGGGTGTGGGGTAAATCAGAGAAGGCAATGGTGCCCCACTCCAGTACTCTTGCCTGGAAAATCCCATGGACAGAGGAGCCTGGTAGGCTGCAGTCCATGGGGTTGCTAAGAGTCAGACACGACTGAGCGGCTTCACTTTCACTTTTCACTTTCCTACATTGGAGAAGGAAATGGCAACCCACTCCAGTGTTCTTGCCTGGAGAATCCCAGGGACAGGGGAGCCTGGTGGGCTGCCGTCTATGAGGTCGCACAGAATCGGACACGACTGAAGTGACTTAGCAGCAGCAGCAGCAGTGGGGTAAATACAGGTGTCTGCTAAGGGATTGCTGTGGCAATGGAAAAGAAACATTTCCAAAAGACATTATAGATAAAAAGAACTGGCAGACTCAATTATTTGGATGTGAGAAGAAACAAAAAGTAAAGACTAGCCATCTGCAAAGCTGCTGTGTGGATCTTTGTTTGAACTGCCCTTGAGGACATCTTCAGCGGCAAATGTGTGAAGGGCCGGGGGAGCCCCAAGGCACAAAGTGGAAGAAACAGTCTTGGGGGTCTTATGTGTATGTGGGAGATTTGACCCCAGTTGAAGCAAAGTGCTCAAGGGTAGGGGCTCAGAAATAATAACTGAAAGTCAAGAACTTGGTTTTCACACTGAGTGCTTTCTCAAAGCGGAAGCGCTCTTTGCATAACGCCTTTGTCCTGCGGCCCTGTTCTGTATATACCAGAGAATCAGCATTCTTGCTTCTCTGCCCTCCCAACCTCCCTCCCATTAAAGGCCAGTAGCACTTCACTGGTCAATATATCCCAATTCTCTCCAGGATAGGGTTCCTGACCCTGCAATCCATTGAGAACCCCTCTGGAATAGAAGATCTAAATTCAGAGAAAGTGTTGTCCAAGAGATGCCAAGAGATAATAGTGTGGGAGAAAGTCCAAAGGCAAAAAGGTTCCCAAAAGGAGGGTAATCAGTGGTGTCAAATGTAACAGAAAGACCAATGAAAATGGACACCTTGAAAAACAGAAGACAAACGGGGTGGTGATTCTTGTAACACTGTTAGTTATTCCAAAATAATTACCTGTTGTCCTACATGGTAAGTAATCGGACAACTGCGTTTTTTCAGGCATGGTGCAATTTTTATGCTTCCTTGTTACAATCACCTTCATAGAGTTAAACAATCTGAAAATCTAGCTCTGTTAAAAAAATATACATATGTTTGTATATGTACATGTTAAATGGCCTGATTCATAGGAACAGTATGGCTTTTATAATATAAAATCTTATCTCATTGTTTTTATATATCCATTAATGCCATCTGGGTAGCTATCTATAGGATGACAATATGCAAATATCAGGAAACTTTGCTAAAATTTTCCTTTTAGTTCTTTCTAAATGTAAAAAAAATTGTTTGTGAGTGTGTGTGGAAACAAAATGTCAATACCACCATTTGAAAACGAGCTTTTCCAACTATAATGATTTTTTTTAAACTGAAACCGTGTGCATTTTTAAAACTTTATTTTATTGAATTATAGTTTCTTTACAATGTTGTGTTAATTTTTGCTGTACAGCAAACTAATTCACTTATATGCACACACACACATGTATTTTCTTTTACATGTTCATGATAATTTTTCTAATTAAATGCAGCCAAGAAGCTGATAATGGCATCTTTCTTATCGATCATGCACCTTCAAAGATGCTTGAGCTTTTGACCTGCATTTTTTTGTATATATAGTTTATCCTTGAAGTTGCACAAAGGTTTTGCCATTGTTTTATCTTTTGGAATATTCTGTCTTGGAAGTAAAATGGAGAAGGTCATTTTTATGTATTATTTTTCTTTCTCTTTACTCAACTCCTGCATTTGAATACTTTGTTTGGCATATGGTCTTTGAAATGATTATGGTTGTCCATTTCCACTGAGTTTTGTTGGTTATACTGAATCACATCAGATAAAATTTGTGAATATCTCCTTAGTGTTCTATCAAAGTCTTCTATAAATTGTTGGTTCAGGATTACTGTATTCCTCCTTCAGTTCTAGCCAACTTGTTCTCCCAAGACTGGAAAAGGAACCAGGGGATAATATTTCTAAACATAAAATACTACTATTTTAAAGGTTTTACATTCCTTTTTCCAAATCTCATATTGTCAACAAAGATCTTTTTTTCTCCTCATAATGTTCACAATGATCTGCCCTTTTATGAATGCCTTGAGACTATCACACAAAGCTAACGGTGAGGGAGCAGATGCCTCATTCAATTCCAAATAGAAGGAAATCTGTTGTCTCAAATAATCCCTAAATTCAGACACTTTCAGACAGCTATTATCAAGAGACCACATTCTAAGAGCAGATGTGTTATTAAGGCTGAGAAATGTTATGAGGACTTCGTGATCTGACAAATGATTTCAATCTATCCAACATTCCAACATTTCATCTTTTAATAAATTAGAGATTAAAATATCCATCTTGGGGAGACAAGTTGTATAAGGTAGTTGGGAACTGGAATTGTAACTGATAGTTCACTTGCATGCAAAACCTTCTTTAAATTATGCTTATAGATCCCTCTTTTATATAAAATCTGTTCATTTGACTAAAACAATTATGATGTATTTTAATCTCCATATTCAATCCTGTAGGATCCTTCCCACAACTGAAACACAACTCCTGCCTTTCAGTGAGGTAGGAAAAACAAATACCTCCAGGCTTCAGTTGTCCCACCTAAATGTGCTCAATCGTTCCTTTATACCATTAAGTTTACTGCTATGTGATTACTGTATGTAGAGCCTTTTCAGTGAGGCAGTTACTGGAAATTCAGCTGAAGGCTAGTACTCTCCTTTTCTTGTCTGCTACTACACCTCTTTTCTCTCCCTCCCCCTCTCTCTCTCTCTTAAAGTACAGTAGAGTTCTTACACTCCTTGGATAATAGACTCTTCTTTTTGCATTCAAGTGAATGTTTTTCAACCAGCCCTATTCAGACTCAAAAAGTGTATTGTCCATAACAAAATATACATTCCTCAGCATTTGCAAATTGCTTTATATCCAGGGGTTGTACTTTGATTTCCCCAAAATACCAGTGGTGCTGTGAAATTTTTACATAATCCTATCATTGTCAAATATAATAAAACTTAGATCCAGGTGAGTATCCATCATTGTGAATAACCCGAAGAGCAGCAAAGGTGCCCAAATTCTCTGCAGCTGGGATATCTCCAACTGTATCCTGATTGAAATTTATGTTCTACCTGGACCTACAGAAAGTGGATAACGAAATGGTCGTGACTGGTTTTCTTTCATTGTCTGGAATTGCTCTCCTGGCTCCACATCTGAAGGTGCTTCTTCAGTAGGAAATTTGGGAGCAGAAAGTAAATCATTTCTTAATATTGTCCTTTGGCAGGTAATAATTTTATCTCAGACCTTAAGGATCAGAATTTGGCAACCAAATTTAGTAAATAGATGTTACACTGTAATTTTAAAATACATTAAGTTGTCAAAATTTTCAATGTGGAAATGCAGTACGACCAAAAGAATGGAACCTCACAGTTGGGCAGATGGGCAACTCTTCTCTTTCTCAACAGTCTTGTAGCCTCATCTTGGTCTCCTGTGGGAGTTCCTCTACCAAATCACTTCTGATTTTTCTGCCCTTAACAAATTTAAGTTTTATGGTTGTCGTTATCCAAAGCTTTTGTTTATTCATTCATTGGTTCAATGTTTTAGTTCTTACTATGGGAGACATAAAATAAACATGTTTGAAAAGTCTTTGGAAAATAGACATTAAAAAAAACTTGCTACAGACCACAAAAATGATGTAATTTTGAACTCGTTGCAGTGAACTTTCCAAGAATACAGATTTGCACAAGGAGTTGAATGAGAACAAAAATTAGTGACAGCTCTGCAATGTATCAGCTCTGGATCTAAGAGCATCCTACCTCAGATTCCTGATCTCTCTAAAGTGGCAGTAACTAAATAAGTACTGACTGTATACAGGCATGTTTGGGGCACTTTTGGGAATACAAAGATAAGTCAGACATAGATTCTGACCTTATTTAGCTTCCAGTAGTCATGAGAACAGACAGGCATGTAATTACAGGACAGAGAAGAGATGCTTGTGGCGAGAGAGGCACAAGTCTACAAGCAAATTCAAGAAAACAAGTCACTGTTTGCATTTGGGGATATGGGGAAGGAAAAGGTATTTGGTTTGAGTCTTAAGGAATGAGCAAAATTTGGATGTACATACATAGGTAGGATTTTACCCCAGGCGGAAGGAGCATGAAGAGAAAACCCAGAGGTGGGATGAAGCACAAGCATCAGGCTCAAGTTCAAAGAAAGTGCCTTGCCGTTTGCTTCCTTGCTTGTTTGTTTTTGGTGAAGAACACTCTTGATTTTATTTCTAGGCTCAGGGGCATTTGTCCAAGAAAATATTGTAAAGGTGGTTTGGGGGAGGGGTGGGAAAACAATGGCATAGAGTCCTGGATCAGGTGTGGGGCATAGGGCCAAGGGGAGGGACACCGGAGAGAAAGGAGGTGAGGCGGAGCCAAGAACGAGTGTGTGCAGAGGTTCAGGCAGAGCTCAGGGGAGCTGGGAGGCCATACCTAATGGCATCTGTGTTCTCTATGACAGGTTGGCATCTGTTGAGTCGAAGGAGCCAGGGGTGGAGGCTGAGAAGACTGATGAAGATTTAGAAGCTCTGATGAAATGGATGGGGAAAGGGGCCAACTATGGTTATATAGAAGAATTGCTGAGCAGTCCTGAGGGCCTGACTGAAATTGGAACCATGCACTTGCAGTGGAACCAGACAGGATGTGTTTTCCTCTAAAAACCCGAGTATGGGAAGATCCAGGAAAAGGAAACATGAAAGATAGAAGGCACAAAGAGGAAACTTGATGAAGCCAGGTCACAGAGCGAGCAGAAGGATCAGGGATCAGTAGTGCAGCACAGTAAGTAACAGGATGGAGGCCAGTGTTGGTTTTGAGGGAGGTCTTGGAGAACCTATTTTCTCTGATTAACAGGCAGGGAGGATTTTCAGCAAATTTTCCTTTTCTGAGGGTTAACTGTGTCAGGTCCCATTAAAACTGACAAGTAAAATTTCAGGACCTATATTGTGAACATTCAAAAATAACAGCAAGGAAGCACGCAAGTGAAGGTCTGTGCTCCCTTAACGTGAATTCATTCCTAGCGTAGGCAATATATGGGAAACCATCTAACTCAAGGAAGGCAAGTAGACTTAGACTGATAGACCAACTCCGCCTGCTTGATGGTGGCTGCTTGGGGTGTTATGTGAACAATTCTGAGGATCAGTGTGCAACAGCATTGCGATCCATTTATGATGGCCAGTAAGGTCACAGAAAAGGAGAGTGGGGAATATACACCACAAACTTGCCATTCATACAGTGGATAGAACACAAAAGTTTATTTTCTCATGTATTGTTACTAAAGCAGTATAAAATTGTGTTCAAGTCACTTAATTTGTTATTATTAGTTAACCTAAAATGAAAGTTAATATTTACGTGTATCTAAATGCATTGCAAGTATTTTTATTTGCAAAGCCCTTTGAACATAGGAGATGACACATAATTACAAATTATGATAATGTGAGCAATATACTTTGTCAAATACAGGTTTATGTTTTATCTGAACTACATTACTAATAGGAGACATGTTTGGTTTAAGTGAACTTTGTCCATGGATATATGATTCTAATATCTTTCCAATGCTGGAAATTTTAAAGACATCTGTACTTTAACAGGCTGACAAAAATAAGAGAAATGCAATGGTTGTTTTATTTATTGAGGACAAGAAGAGAACTGTGCTCACAGTGACCTCTTTTAGGTTCTGCTTGTGTGTCCTTGTTTGGCTAACCCACCAAGTTGGGGAACTGGAGGAATACCGAGGGAGGCGGTAATCTGCAGGAGGCAAATAGCTCACCAGGTGAAGGCAGAGACCAGACCTAGTCTTGAGACTTCTAGTCTGTGGTCTTCCCATCACCAGAAAAGAAGCAGGGTGTTACCTTCTCTGCACATGGATAACATATTTGAGCTAAAAATAAATGTTAAAAATACTATCAATTTGGCACATCATACGAGTTAGAAATCATGATCGCTGCAATGCTGGAAATGTACATCTTAAATGGCTTCTACCTTTTTTGTCAGCAGAAAGAGATATTTTCCAAATGCATCTGTCGAGGTTTACTTTAGAAACCGATGAGAAAGGAAAGCAAAATCATACTAGTGGAGGCTGTCAACTGAAACTTAGTGAACTTCCAAGTGTGTGAACCAGAGTTGAGTGACCTTTGATAACACTCATCTCACCCTGCTTGGCTCCTTTTCTCTTGTGTTATTAGAGCCTAAGTATGGGTTATGTTGTTTTCTCATAACCTTTGTGGTCAAATCTTGGTGCCAGTCCAGGAGAGCCAGGGCCACACTAGCCAGCTGAGCACTGCAGAGGTATTGATGAAGTAATAGACAAAAGTAGCAAGTGAAGCTGGTCCTCTGAAAATCCAAAGGCAATTCCAGCTTGCAATCCTGCAAAGGGGCTTCTGGGGTTCAAATAAAAATAGTTTTTCTAACTAAAAAACAAACCTAACATATTAAGTGTTTCATTGAAGGCCCCAATTATGTCTAGAGTTTTGCACTGAGTTTATTTTAAAATGTATCTGGAAAAGCTGGTGTCCAAATTTTCCTGTAGACTTACATATGATGAGAATCTGTCTCCTTATATTTAGCTGCAGGCCACCTAACAAGTTCTTAGGCGAAACACATTATTTTGCTGGTACAAGAAGAATAAATACTGTATTTGGAAAGTTCCAGTGTTCTTTAAAATGTTACTGTTTCCATAGCAATAACATAATGTACTAAAGAGTAGAATAGTGTTTCTTTAGAAACCACGTGTGTATGGATGCATGTTTCCACGAAGGGTTTTGAAGCATCTCACCTGCTTGAGGTCCCCAAATGGAACAACGATGGTTAATGGAATCAGCTGTCATCTTATGAAATGGAACTGGGGCAGTATTTTACTGCCTGGTTGTATGTCAGCCTTCTGCTTTTGGTCATGGGTACACATATGTAATTTCTTAGGCTCTGTGCTCTTGGATGGTGAGAATAGACTTATATTCATTCATCACACTGAGTCAACAAATATTTATGAAGCATCCAAATGCCATGTATATTTCTAGGCACTGAGAACTCAGAGATATTATGAACTGTATATGTGTGTATATGTGTGTGTGTATATATATATATATAATATATATATTTAGACAAACAATCAAAGCAGCTTACCTTACAGTTTTTGTCTGGAAACAGAAGGCTTCATGGGGCAAATGGAGAATTACCTAGGAATGGAGCTTACATTCTAATGGAGAAAACAAGGAAATTCTCTTTAAACAAAAAATGTCACATCATGTACAAATGTGCATATGAAAGTGCTCCTTGATGATATTAGTGATATTTTAAATGCTTTGCAAGAACACAACATCAAAGAATAGAATATTAATAAGGTAAGGAATAAGGGGAAAGAAGAGAAAAGGAGAGAGTGTGCTTAGTCATTCAGTCGTGTCTGACTCTTTGTGATCCTTTGGACTGTAGCCTGCTAGGCTCCTCTTTCCATGGGATTTTCCGGCAAGAATACTGGAGTGGCTTGCCATCTCCTCCTCTAGCCGATCTTCCCAGCCCACAGATTGAACCCACATCTCCTGTGTCTCCCGAATTGCGGGTGGATTCTTTACCCCCTGAACCATCAGGGAAGCCGACATCAAAGAATAGCATATTAGTAAGGTAAGGAATAAGAGGAAATAAGAGAAAAGGAGAGAGGGCTGGGAAGAATTGTAATTGATACAGTAACTCCCAGTTGTTCTTCCAGGGAACAGACCTAGGATGAGCCTCAATGTATTTAAGGTAGCACAGGTGTTTTAGGAGATGCACAGTTAAGGTGTTACAAAGACATGTAAAGACTGGGGAGTGAGGGAATGCTCTTGGAGAAGATGCAGGGAGGAGGAGTGTTCCTTAGGATGTGACTGTGATCTTTAAACCTCATAGTAACTCGGAAGACTCTTTCTGAATATCTGCCTCCTCCTTATTCTGGCTTCAAGTCCAGTGCCTCTGCCTTCGCACAGCCCTCCAAATTTGTCTCCTGTGCTTATTTTTGCCCTGATGAGCTCCGCTTTGCTCTTTGCCCCTGGCTTCAACTCCCAAAGCTGGGAGAATGGACCAGTGGAAGGAATGTCACTGGTTAACTAATGGCCCTCTGGCATCTGGCAAGGAGGATGCGGGTCACAAATGTCTCCATGCTGGGTCATCACTATTCAGAGAGAGAACAGAAAAGGAGCAGGGTGTCCCCACGCCCTCCCCGAGGCCACACATCTTTGTCTCTTACACAAGGCTCTGCTTGTGCTTTCAGTAGCAAGACCTCGAAATAGTTAACATCTTAAGAAGCTCATGTCTATCTGCAGTGTGCGCGGTCCTTTTGTGCCGCAGTCTTGCGGGTGCCCTGGTCAGAAGCAAGCGGCAACCTCTCCGCTCTCCCAGACTTTAAGGTTTGGCTAACTGTCTGCGTTGCTGCACACAGCTCTTGGCTGCAGACACATCTCAAGCCGCCATGGGAGGAGAAAGAGCTTCGTGGGCCAGATGCAGGGTCACAGAGTCAAAAAGGCTCCCAGGGTGGCCACCCTTTCTTCAGAATTAGACAAGTTGACCAGCTACCCCAGATCCCTTCTTAGACCCTGCTAATAAATCAGTAAGCAGCCAGGTCACAAAAAAAGAGTGCTGAAATGTAAGCACATATTTTCCAGTGAAGCATTTCAACGTTTTCCTTTTGCCCCCAGCAGGGTCAGAAGTCCCAAAGGAAGGCGGTGGGGGCAGAGGGGGAGAAGGAATCTAACTCTATCAAGAAAGAGAATTTTTGGTTGCCAACCACTCAGTTCTTTCAACCACTGTGATTCTACCCAGATGTTCATTCTTAAATGCAAAGGCATCATTTTCTTGCCAAGAGGTGGAATGATTGATCAAACCTTCTTTAAATCATTTCATCTTATCCATTCCCATCTGAAAGAGCAGATATTGCATTAATATTAATATTCTTATTGTCTCCTTTGAGAGAAAAATGCCCCTGTAACCCCCCTCCCAATTACTGCCAGCACCATGGGGATACGAAGTTCGAGAAGGAAGCTACCAATGCAGGGACTGCAGTTGTTTTATTAGCAACAGCTGGTGGCAGTCTCCTGCCCATTTTTTTTTTAATGCTATGCTTGTCAGATCTAGCTTCTTGAGACTGGATGGCAAAGGGTAAAACAAGAACATGGCATAATTCAGCTTTTCTTGCAGAAAAAAGGATTTATGCTAAAGAAGATGCGGGCAATATTCAGAAGCTGATTAAGAAACGTAACAAAAAAGTATCTGAACTCAATATTGTGGAGGTAAATTTTGAGCAATTAGACAAACATACTGAGTAACTGAAACCACCTGCAGGATTTGAAAAAACGCTCTTCCCTTCTCGTTTGTCCAAGGTCCTTTTATAGGAATAAAAATGTGGGCTGCATATGTCTTACATTTATCCTCCTTGTAACTTTATGTTTGTGATCAAGGGTGGAGTTTGCAACACCAAGGCTCCTTCTAACTGTGTTGGAAACAGTTGACCATCAAAAGGAAATCTGTGCCATTTGCCCAGCAGAGAAATAAATCTTCCATTACTCACTTTTGCCCTGATTTTTATCTGAGAAGCCCAAATGGACACTGTTTCATCTTATTTCATGTTTGGAATTCAAGGTAGCATTTTCAAGTATATTAAATTCACATATGGAATGTATATTTAACAAAAACTTTGGCTGGTTAAATGTGTCCTTTGTAATGGTAGCTTTTTCATTTTCATTTGTTTTTCCTAATCCGATCAAATCACATGAATGTCATATATATTTCAAATATAAAATTATATATATATAAAATTTCATATGTATAAATATGTATGTATGTGTGGCATGGTGGTAAAGAATCTGCTGCTAATATGGGAGACACAAGAGATGTGGGTTTGATCCCTGGGTCAGGAAGATCACCCAGAGTAGAAAATGGCAACCCACTCCAGTATTCTTGCCTGGAAAACTCTGGAAAATTCCATGGGCAGGGGAGCCTGGTGGGCTACAGTCCCTGTGGTTGCAAAGAGCTGGGCATGACTGAGGCACTAAGCGCAGCACATCTATAATTAATGAACAAAGACCATACTGTCAGAGTTACGCAACCACTCTAATTTTATAAAATACTAATTACATATCACGCAAATAAGAACACTTATGAATTCACATCTGAAAACACATTACAAGTATTTGTAGAAAAGGGGCATGGTTAAGAAATGCACTTCTTGGTCAAGTCCATAAATAATGACTATTGGGGGGAAATGGTTAATATAAACCAGAATGCGAATCTATGATGTGCCTGCCTCTGGGGGAGAGAGACTAGAATAATGCCAAATGGAAAGAAATATTGGCCACCCTCCCAATTTCTTTCATGTGTAACAAATTTAAGACATATATTTCTTCCCTATGGATCAAATATTCTTGAAAACAAAAATTTCTAAATATAACATTCAGAAAACTAAGATCATGGCACCCGGTCCCATCACTTCATGGCAAATAGGTGGGGAAACAGTGGACACAGTGGCTGACTTAATTTTTCTGGGCTCCAAAATCACTGCAGATGGTGACTGCAGCCATGAAATTCAAAGACGCTTACTCCTTGGAAGGAAAGTTATGACCAACCTAGACAGCATAATAAAAAGCAGAGACATTACTTTGCCAACAAAGGTCTGTCTATCAAGGCTATGGTTTTTCCAGTGGTCATGTATGGATGTGAGAGTCGGACTATAAAGAAGGCTGAGCGCCGAAGAATTGATGCTTTTGAACTGTGGTGTTGGAGAAGACTCTTGAGAGTCCCTTGGACTGCAAGGAGATTCAACCAGTCCATCCTAAAGGAGATCAGTCTTGGGTGTTCATTGGAGGGACTGATGTTGAAGCTGAAACTCCAATACTTTGGCCACCTAATGTGAAGAGCTGACTCATTTGAAAAGACCCTGATGCTGGGAAAGATTGCGGGCAAGAGGAGAAGGGGACGACAGAGGATGAGATGGTTGGATGGCATCACCGACTTGATGGACATGGGTTTGGGTGGACTCTGGGAGTTGGTGATGGACAAGGGGGCCTGGTGTGCTGCAGTTTATGGGGTCACAAAGAATCGGACATGACTGAGCGACTGAACTGAAATATAACAATGAACACTTATAGGACTAGTGCTTGATCCTGTCATGGGATCTTACAGACAGCCACACTCATACTGCTAGGACATGCACAGTCCCCCTCCCGATAGTGCTGTTTCATGGGCTGTGCACTCCTTGCTCTTGTTTTTATGGTCAGAGCAGAGGAAAGTTCACTGCAAAGAAAGCACTCCTGACATTGGAACCGTGGTCTGTTTTAAGTATAGTTTACCTGTATATGATAGTTCAGTGGGTACAATCCTGGGGATTCATTTGCTTCTTAAAACTTATAAAACACATTTTTTTCGGAGGAAGAAGACACTGCATGCTAAATGAATGCTGGAACATTATTTTTAGACACTCTAAAAATTGTTGTGGTAGGCAGAATTATGGTCCCCAAAGATGCCCACTTCCTAATGCCTAAAACTGTGACTGTGTTACCTTACATGGCAAAAAGAGATCTCGCAGATGTAAGTCAAGGGTTTTGAGATGGGGAGGTTATCCTGGATTGTTCAGGTGACCCAAAGTAATACCATGAGTCCTTAAACATGGACGAGGAAGGCAGAGGAAGAGTCAGTGGGAGATGTGACCCGAGAAAAAGGGTCAGAGAGGTTGTGATATGAGGATTTGACCACCGTTACTGGCTTTGAAAAAGGATAAAGGGGGTAATTATTCCAGGAATGCAGCAACCGTCAGAAACTGGAAAATGCAAGGAAGTGAACTGTCTACTAAAGCACCCATAAAGTGATAGAACCCAGTGGGCACCACGATTTTAGCCCACTAAGACCTGGGTGAGCTTCCCTCGTGGCTCAATGGTAAAGAATATGCATGCAATGCAGAAGATGCAGGTTTGATCCCTGGTTTGGGAAGATCCCCTGGAGAAGGAAATGGCAACCCATTCCAGTATTCTTGCCTGGGAAATCCCATGGACAGAGGAGCCTGGTGAGCTATAGTCCATGGGGTCACTAAAGAGTCGGATACGACTTAGCAACTCAACAACAAGAAGACCTGGGTGAAACTTCAATTCTCCAGAACAGTGAGGAGATAGTTGTTTTAAAGCCCTGAGTTTGTGGTAACTTATGCCAGCAGCAATAAGAAACTGTCAATAATATACTTGTGATACATGCTTTTTTGTGTGTTTGTTTCTATTTGGAATTAACGACTGACTGGCTCCAGAATGTAGTACCAGAACAAGCCACCAAGACAAACCCAGAAAGAGAAGGAAATGGATGTGGAAGGATGAGATTGCCCCCAAAGAGTAAATGCAATGAAACTATTTATCATTTCAATTATATTTTCTGACAGCCCCTTAGAGGAAGCTGTGATTTTAGTTTCAAGAAATGATACACCTTGGGTTAGCATTACTGACATAGGGTTTTATTTAGAATTTAAAAGGAATGACAACATGCTCTCATGTTAATGATTTAGCCAGTAGCAATACAAAATCCGAATTTTAATGCCTCCATTTTTTGTTAATATGTTTATCTCACAACAAACTAAAGTGACAACAGCAAAATCAATATCTTTGATGTTATTCAAGGGTTATCTTTTAAATCTGTGGGAGAAGTCTTGATCAAACAGTTCCTTTTCGTTTCATTCTCTTTCATCAAGGAAGTTAGAGGTAGAAGAGACTCACTAGATCATAAATTAATGAACCCGTGTTAATGCAGGTGTCCTTGCTAATTAATAAAGGAAAATAAAACGTGAAGCTTGAATATATCTAAATTCATTTTGGTCTGGGAAAAAAGATTAAAAATTCTTTTCCTTATACCTAGACAAAATTTGCTCGTTTTACACTAAAAGTAGATTTATAAAACCCTGACCCTAAAGCTTAATCTCACTCATTCTTTTTAAACAGATTTTCTCCTAAACAGAGAAGCAGGCAGGATTGGGCAGTCAGGAAATTCCCACAATGCCGTGTCGCTAGGCAGCATCCCCAAGCCTCGTCACTTGCTGAAGCTACCTTTTGTCTTTCCCAAGCCCCTTTACTTGTTACTGATTTCCTTCTAGTGGATTGCGGGTATCTAATACATTGGGAGCTACAGACCTCAGAAAAGATGTGCCTCCTAAATGGGTGTGTAATGTTATTAAATAGCACACCTAGCTTCTCTGATAGCTCAGTTGGTAAAGAATCCACCTGCAATGCAGGAGACCCTGGTTTGATTCCCGGGTTGGGAAGATCTGCTGGAGAACGGATAGGCTACCCCCTCCAGTATTCTGTCCTGGAGAATTCCAAGGACTGTATAGACTGTGAGGTCAAAAAGAGTCGGACACAACTTAGTGCCTCTCACTTTCACTTTCACACTTGGACATGGAAGTGAATAAGAATCAACATCAACAAATATGGAAGCCGAATTTCTTTTATCACCTAGCCTCAGAAATTACACACCAACATATCTGTAATGTTGTATGGATTTCACGGATCACCTTTTATTATTGTAGGAGGTGGCTACACAGAGGCATGAAAACTAGGAGGTGACCCTTAAGGAGAACCATGTTTTTAACTTTTTATTTTGTACTGGTGTGTAACCAATTAACAAACAATGTTGTAATAGATTCAGGTGAACAGTGAAGGGACTCAGCCATGCATATACATGTATCCATTCTTCCAGAAATTCCCCTCCCATCCAGGCTGCCACCATAACATTGAGCAGAGTTCCCCGTGCTTGTTGTACAGTAGGGTCCTTATTGGTTATCCATTTTAAATATAGCAGCATGTACATGTCAATCCCAAACTCCCCACCTATCTCTCCCCCGCATCCTGCCCCTGCCCAGCAACCATAAATTTGTTCAAGGAGGGCCATTTTGGAGGCTAACCACCACACAACAGATTATCTTCCTTCAAAGACATTAGTTACTTTTGGCCCTTTTGACTTCAACCTACAGAGAAACACATCCCTCAGAACTGGAAGTTTACCTGATTGTCTGCCTTTATTCCCTTCTTCCAGAGTAGTAGCACCCATATGATGACTACAGGGCTTTGACTCCAAAGACTGATACAGTTATTAAGAAAAAAAATTGTCTGCCAAGTAAGTCAAGCCCATGAATAATCTCTTCTATGCTCCGGGAGAAAGCTTTTCTTTTTTAGTGCAAACAAGCAAACAACAAAAAATAACTTCTGCCTAAGTGTCAACCGAATACTTCAAGACTTGACATTTGGGGAGTCACTGAATTCACATGGATGAAGGAAGAATGTCATATTTTTTTACTTCCATGGCAAAATATCTTGAACACTAACTCTTCTCCATTGTCCATAGTTAATGGAAAATTCAAGGCTCTGAATCTGATAGAAGTGACAAATTCTACACAGCAGTGGACGTCATTCCAAAATTGTTGGCCAAGTCTTAGATGTGAGTACACGCCAAGGTCAAATGCAATGAATGAGACACGATGGTATGTTGTGCTTCTTTAGGTTGCTATAGCAAAGTACCATAGACTGTGTGGCTTGACCACAGAAATTTATCTCTTGCATTTCTGAAGGCTGGAAGTCTTGAGATCAGCACATCAATATGGTCGGGCATCAATTGGTCAGGTTTTGGGGAGAGGCTTAGCAAGTAGGTGGTGCTAGTGGTGAAGAATCTGCCTGCTAATACAGGAGACATAAGAGACTCAGGTTCAGTTCCTGGGTCAGGAAGATCCCCTGGAGGAGGGCATGGCAACCTACTCCAGTATTCTTGCTTGGAGAATCCCATGGACAGAGGAGCCTGGTGGGCTACTGTCCACAGGGTCGCGAAGAGTCAGACACAACTAAAGCGACATGGCACACATGCACACAATACAAAATCTGAATTTTAACCCAGTCAGATCTGGATGAGACTTAAGAATTTGTCTGAAAATTGGATCTAGTTTTTTATTCCAATTACCATCGAGGTCACCACTTGGAGTGTGCATGGGTGTAAAATTTTTCTAAGTCAACTTGTTACCGTCTAATTTAAGCAGCATTTCTGAAAATGTGCATAAGAATAACAAATAAGGTTTTTTTTGTTTGTTTTTGTTTTTGTCCTACTAGTATTAATGGAGAGTCCTCCAGACTGGAGTTAACTTGCTGCTGACCTTTCGGGTTTATCTTAAAGACTGTTCTTAGCTTCACAGCTTCCTTCTTGTGACTTTCTTGATTGACAAGAGAAGAGTGCCACAGGGTCCCATAGTGGTGGTGGGCAGGTGATTTATCTTCCTCTCTAACATAGGAAACACAAAGCTGCTATAGTGCAACTGAAAGTTATTTATATTTATCAATGGCCTATTGTCCTTTTCCTCTTTGTTTTCTCTTATTTATTTAACTCTTGTTAAAAGCCAGGCAGGTCCTTTGTCAAGAACCTACATGCAAATCTACTGAAAATACTCTTCTATATAACTTACTTTCATTTTCAGTCTGTTACTAGCCTTCTCAATGCCCAGGATTCTGATGGGCATTGACCTCTATTAGGTACTCAGCGCAGTAGCACATGTGTTGTTCTGAGAGAGAGAAGGAAAGAAGCCTTTCAAGTGTAGCTTCCTGCTGGAGTCATTCTGGGAAACACTAACCTAGCTAATGGCCGCAGTGTATTCACTGTCAATGTCCATCTCTAAACAGCCACAGACAAATTCCATAAATTCACAGAAGTGCAAGATGTTTAAAGGGCTTCAAGGGAGTAGGAAGACAGTGGTTGAATATTCAAGAGAATCCAGCTGACAGAGCCTGCAGTTCAGGAAGCAAGCTCCAGGTGGTGGTGGGTGGAGCTCAGATCTGTTGAGCTTGAAAGTCACATCCAAGATTGTCTGCTCACTGCTTCCATTGTTAGTGTTATTTTTGCCAGCTCAGTGTCAGATGCAGCACCAAACTTGGAACTGACATTCCACATTCTCCATCATTAGTCCATCTTTGGCTCTCCATCATAACATCGGCATCAATCCCTTTAGAACTTTACCTCTTAGAGGCAAGACTTTGAGACAATTGCAAGGTCCACAGAGTTATTTCTTTTTAATTTTACTTATTTATTTGGCCATGTCATGGCATGTGAAATCTGACTTCCCCAACCAGGGATCAAACCTGCACCCTGAAGCTTGGAGCCTCAACCACTGGACCACCATGGAAGTCCCCACAGAATTATTTCTGACTCTCTTCTCCCCTTTTCCTACTCAGTGATACTCTTTCTTATTATTCATAAGGAGATGGCCCATACAAATGCTATCATGCAAGAGTGCTAATAAATCAAGCTGCACTTCTAGAATATTAGTTCATATTTTGCTGTTTCCATCTGGTTCCAGCTGGTTTTCCCATTTTGCCAACTAGGTGAATGGAAGGGGAGCAGATCATAGGGAGCTCAGGGGCAGATTCAGAAGCACCTTGTCTTATCACTTGCTTTTGTTGGGATGGTTACCATCCCAACAAACGACCTGCCCATCTTCCTTAGTTGCCATGGCAATGACTAAAAGAGTCTCCAGTTAGACACAAGGGCTTTCACCAGTTCAAACAAAGCAATAGGAAAATATGTTTTCTTGACCCTTCACAGGAAATCCTGCCCAACACATGCAGGAATGCACCATTTCCTGGACCATCAGTTGCTCAGGTCCAGCCATCAAGGGTAGGCTTGAGTAAACCTGGAAAAATATGCTCACATTCTCATTGAATGAGAAAACCCAAAGTCGACCCAAAGTTGTTACCCAAGTTTAAACAAGCCAACAGGCAGCAAAACCCCAGCATGAATTAGCTGGGCCTTTGGGATAAAAATTGGCATGTATGTTTCAACATAGACTAAAAGAAGGGGAAAGATAGACATTTGACCCTGATATTGCCCATTTTCTCTGCTTAGTTTTTGACTTCTTACAAAGTTTCTACTCACTAAGAGGAACAGGGAAAGGTACTGGTCTGAAAGAAAAGAAAGGGGACTTTGTCTCATGATAATAGAAACAAACAATGACTTAGTTTCTTTATTATAAAAACCATGGCCTCATGTGAAATAGATGACCAGCACGTTTGATGCATGAAGCAGGGTACTCAAAGCTCTGGGACAAGCCAGAGGGATGGGGTGGGGAGGGAGGTGGGAGGGGGGTTCAAGATGGGGGGACACATGTGCACTCGTGGCTGATTCATGTCAATGTATGGCAAAAACCATCACAATATTGTAAACTAATTATCCTCCAATTAAAATTAATTAA
Source organism: Bubalus bubalis (assembly GCF_019923935.1). Lineage (NCBI taxonomy): Eukaryota > Metazoa > Chordata > Mammalia > Artiodactyla > Bovidae > Bubalus > Bubalus bubalis. The sequence goes on from NC_059161.1 coordinate 48,095,687, forward strand.
TTAAAAAAAAAACACAAAAAACAAAAACCGTGGCCTCGAAATTAAGGAGCAAGCTGCAATTTCCTTCCCCGTGTCCTGGGGAAGTCACAAGAATAGTTAATGCACAGCTGTCTTGCTCTGCACTGGCCTTCTCAGGTGGTGACGTATCAGACCAGCAGTGGTGTCTGCAAATAAAATAATGAGAGAAACATCTGTCTTACTGTTCCTCTCTTATCCAGGCAAATGATATTTAAGATTCTCATCCTGGAGTTGCAATTGCCCTCATCACCACCCCACCCTGTGAACAGCTGCTTCTGTGTTAACCATATCTCCTTCTTTCTTTGAATCACTTTTTCCTTTAGTAGTATTTTAAGATAGTTTAAAAACAAAGAAGGCAACAGCAAAATGCATGTATATCACTGACACTACCAGCTTAAGAAAAAAGAGATGAAGAATCCAAAGAAGGGGTGTTACTGAGGTGCAGATAGTTTTTTCTTCCTTCCTAAGAAATTAGGAGAGGTGGTGCTTTGGAGAAGTTTGTACCTAAAATACTATAGAGGTTTGCAAGTTATAGTCAATCAGATGACAAATGACATGGTGTTGGGAGGGGTGCCCTCTTATGGTCAGGATAATAGTCCAAATGTGAATCTCTCTCTTTCTGTCTCTCTCTCCCACACTTATACACTCAGGCCCATCCACAACAAGACTCCCTGACACAAGGCGTGCAGACAATGTATCTCACAGTAAGGGATAGGGGAATTGGTGTCTAAGGCTGCGAGCTGGAAACACAGGCCTTGTGCTTTCCCGCTGGGTTATCCAGAACACATGCATAAGTGAAAGTGAATTCGCTCAGTCGTGTCCGACTCTTTGCGACCCCATGGACTGTAACCTACCAGGCTCCTCTGTCCATGGGATTTTCCAGGCAAGAGTACTAGAGTGGGTTGCCATTTCCTTCTCCAGGGATCTTCCCGACCCAGGGATCAAACTTAGGTCTCCCGCATTGCAGGCAGACACTTTAAGGAGATACCATGTTTCCTTTGTTTTGGCTTCACACAGAATCAAGATAATTTAGAGCTGGAAGGAATTTCAAAAACTAAGCAATTCAGCACCTAAATGTTCCTCATGAAGGAGCCAAGGCTCAGCACAATGCCCTGGCTCGGCAGAGGGGCGGCAGGACCCCGGGCCCTCAGCCTCTCCTTCTAGACTCTCCTCTCCACCTCCTCAGCCATCTCAGATCCACCTTCTCCTCCAAGCAGTCCGCTGCCTCTCCCCAAAGTACTCTGCTGCTGTTATTTATAAAGAAAAGAGCACAGAGGCAACATGTTTCTGCTGGTATTTTGGTGCATAGACTCGCTGCCCAGGACTAACAAGAGGGCCATGCCTGGCTCACCAAGGGCAATGCCAGCTCCGTCCTATTTAGGCCAAAGGAGCCCCACCCTGCCCTTTTTTCTTTTGTGAACTAAAACATTTCTGAAAAGGTTCATAACTTTTTTTAAAAGTTAACTTAATTACATGGATTAGTTAATTAAAATAGATTTAATGATTATGAGATAATGAATCAGATTAAAGACTGCCTAAAAGGAAGGCAGGCTTCCCTGGCAGCTCGGTGGTAAAGAATCTGCCTGCCAATGCAGGAGATGTAGGTTTGATCCCTGGGTCAGGAGGATCCCCTGGAGTAGGAAAGGGCAACCCACTCCAGTATTCTTGTCTGGAAAATTCCATGGGCAGAGGAACTTGGTGGGCTACAGTCCATGGGGTCTCAAAGAGTGGTACACGACTTAGCAACTGAATAATAGCAACAACAACAAAAAGGAAGACAGAAGAATAGACCAGTGTAAATTCAAATTTATTCTGGATTTGGTTAGTATACAAGTTGATGTTCCATCCATCCATCCAACCAACAAAAGTTTATTCAACCAATATTTCATTCAGAATACTTTTTCGCACATGTTCTAAGAGCTAGTTGAGTACACAGAGTCACATGAAACAGTCTAGTTAGGGAGAAAGAAAAGTGTAAGTCGTGGTTACACTATGGTATAATAGATATACAATGTACACATAGATTTAACATCATGTACTGTTGACAAAGGTTTATGCAAGGCTGTTTTTTAAAACATTTATTTATTTATTTGACTGCACTGAGTCTTAGCTGCAGCAAGTGGGATTTTTGTTGCATCACACAGGGTCTTTTGTTGTTCCTGGGCTTAGTTGCTCTGCAGCATGTGGGATCTTAGTTCCCTGATCAGGGATCAAACCAATGTCCTCTACATTGGAAGGCAGATTTCCTAACCACTGGACCACCAGGGAGAGCTTCCCTAGTAGCTCAGACTAAAGCATCTGCCTGCAATGCAGGAGACCTGGGTTTGATCCCTACATTGGGAAGATCCCCTGGAGAAGGGGATGGCAGCCCACTCAAGTATTCTTTTCTGAAGAATTTCAAGAACAGAGGAGCCTGGTAGGCTTACAATCCATAGGGTCACAAAGAGTCGGACATGACTGAAAGACTAACACACACATGCAACAAAGGCTCTTGGTTGAATGCTATAAAAGACACAATAATAATAGTTCTTGCCCATTGGGAACTTTAATTAGATAGAAACCATAAGACATAAAAAATTCTAATGCAAAGTAGAATGTAGTATCATTTACTCTAATTATTCTATAATTTACAGCATTTAAAAAATTAGGGACAGACGCTCCCTATAAATACAAAAAAGATGTAGAGTGGCTATTATTATTTTGGAATAGAACAGAAAATGATCTTGAGGGTCAGAGTATCTCCTGGGTTAAAGATAACAGTCAGCAAAGAGCCCAGCAGTTTATATAAAGAACTTGACTTTTGGATGCCCAAACAAAATGAGTTCAGCAAATATAAATCATAAGGGAATCAGTGCTCTTAAACTAGGATTGGTCTTCATGACTTAAGGAAAAATTGGAAGAAATAGAGACATTTCATTTCACAAAGGAAAATAAAGAGAGGATTTCTAATAAAGGCTAAAGTAACACACTACTTCACAGACTGAAGAAAAGACAGATGCATTCTTTTTAAAATGCATCTATTTTTACTGGACTATAATTGCTTTACAATGTTATATTAGTTTCTGCTGTACAACAGTGTGTATCAACTATATGTATACATATATCCCTTCACTCTTGAGCCTTTGTCCCACCGGCCTTATCCCACTCCTCTAGGTCGTCACAGCACTGAGCTGAGCTTCCTGTGTTTTACGTCAGCTTTCCACTCTATATGCATGGTAGTGTATATAAGTCAATGCTACTCTCTTAATTTGTCCCATCCTCTGCTTTCCCCCATGTCTACAAGTCTGTTCTCTACATCTGCATCTCTATTTCTGTCCTACAAATAGATTAATCAGTACCATTTTCCTAGATTCCATATATATGCCTTGATATACTATATTTGATTTTCTCTTTCTGACTTACTTCACTCTATATGACAGACTCTAGGTCCATCCACATTACTACAAAAGACTCGATTTCATTTCTTTTTATGGCCAAGTAATATTCCACCGGGCTTCCCAGGTGGCGCTAGTAGTAAAGAATCTGCCTGCCAGTCCAGGAGATGCAAGAGATGTGGATTCAATCCCTGGGTTGAGAAGACCCTCTGGAGTAGAAAATGGCAACCTTCTCCAGTATTCTTGCCTAGAGAATCCCATGAACAGAAGAGCCTGGTGGGCTACAGTCCATGAGGCTGCAGGAAGTCGGACACAACTGAGTGAGTGAACACACAATATGCCATTGTATATATGTACTATATTTTCTTTATCCATTCATCAAAACAGATACATTCTTATTACTGAGTCATAGAGGAGACTTCAGTGAGGAACTTAAGAGTCCCTTTCTGATAGCAACTCTTCTTGTCCTTCTTGTAGATTTTTTAAAGGAGGAAGGCATCATCAGCTGAGTGAGCTGAGTTTGGACGTGGTCCTTCCTGGTCATTAGGAGACTGACTTCTTAGGTGACTTTCTCCTTCCATTTTTATTTCAGTGTTTTCAAACACTCTAATTAATTCTTCTGTAATTGTTTTTTATTTCACCACGTGAAGAAGAGGAGAACCATTACTGCCAGGTTTTCCCTTGTCCTTCTGTTGAAATCAGCCTTTCCAATGCCTACATTGTAGTTCCTTGAAGGAGACTCACTACTCTGGGCTTACTTACCAATGAAACCAAGTCACTGGGTATCAGCCTTCCTCTCTCCCCACGTACTGTCTTAAAAAGAGTCATCAAGAATTCTCAATTTTCACCTGACCATCAGTTAAGAGACTGAATGCTCTCTCTACCAACGTCTTCAAACTCTTTCCCTTTCGAAATAAACTAATCAAAATAAAGGCAACAATAAAGTGGGAAACATAGGAACACTTTGGTTATAATCCTGCTTTCCATTTTCCATATTCCACAGAACCCAATTTTAATAGTATCTTAATTGATTGGTTTTGAAATGTTTGTTTATTTCTGTTCTTAATTTTGGCCCACAGTCAGTTCTCTAAGTGAATACTTTTCTCCAAATTGTGTTAAGAAAGTGGCTTGACAGGAAGATGAAAATAAAATTTCAAATTTGAACTTAAAATAATTTTGAATTATTTTAAATAATTTAACACTACTTAAGGCATTAAAGATCACATAGGGAGTCATCAAAGTTTTTAAAATGTATCATTTTAAAAATATGTACATTGCCATGATGAAATAGTGAAAGCTGGATGATAGAAACAGCACTTAAAAAATGGAAACTGACTTTCACATGTGGATGCATCTGAACTGAGCAAAACTGTCCTTCTCAAACTGTGCTCTCAGCATTTTTTTGTTTTCCTTGACTCATCCCCATAGCTTATAGGATCTTTGTTCCTAGACCAGGGATTGAACCCAGGCCCCTGGCAGTGAAAGTAGGGAGTCTTAAGCACTGGACCTCCACTGGAAATTCCCTGCACTTCCACTGGGAATTCCCTGAGCTCATTAGTTATTTAAGGAGTCATGAATAGATCATGAAGAAAACACACTTGTGGTGGTTTTAAGCACGGCTGCCGATACCTTGGTACTCCTCTCATTGAGAGATGGGGCTTAATTCTCTTCCCTTTGGGTTGTCCTTACTGACTGGGGCTTCCCTTGTGGCTCAGTCAGTAGAGGATCTGTTTGCCATGCAGGAGACCCAGGTTTGATCCCTGGGTCAGGAAGATCCCCTGGAGAAGGAAATAGCTATCCATTCTAGTATTCTTGGCTGGGAAATCCCATGGACAGAGAAGCCTGGAGGGCTACAGTCTGTGGGCTCGCTTACTGACTAGCTTCCAAGAAAGAAAGTGTGACAAAAGGAACGCTGAGAGACTTCTGAGACTCAGTAAGCGGGGTGGTGCCGCTGCTGCCATCTACCTCTCTCCTGGGAGTCTCATCCTCACAACGGAACCGCCATAATGTAAGGAAGCCCAAGCTACATGGAGATGACCCGTGTAGCCAATCTGGCTAATGGTTAGGGTCTGCTTTAAAATACCCAGAATTTATTTTAACCAGATATGGTAAGACTTGCAGACACAAAAACGAGTCACTTCATGACTTCACAGCTCCCTGTAAACAGAAGACTTGATATATCTCACAGGATAACATGGAAGTCCCAGGAGGCAGAAGGAGTGAAGGGATCATGTGGGCAACAGCCTTTATAGTGGCCTCCACAAGAAGGAGCAGATGAGATAGGGCCAACAGGCTTAGTGGGCAAACTGGCTAGTTTGGGGACTTTGATGGGTTCTGAGATGTAGGATTTGTCTCTAGTTGTCCAATACTTGCCCCTGGGTGACTAAGGCATGTAGCTAGGGGCCCGGGGTGTGAGAACCCATAAAGGAGGTGGTTGGCTTGCATATGAAAGTCATTTACTCTCTAGGAACCAGCTAACTCTGGGAGGGGCAGTCCTTCTAGGGTCAGCGAGGCCCCAGATGTCAAAGCATCAGAATAAAGAGGTATGCTTAACACATCAGCTGACAGCCAACATCAACTACCAGACCTGTGAGTGAGGAAGACTTTGAGATGCTCCAGTCACTGTTGTCTGATCACAGTCACAGGAGAGACCTTGAGTGAGCACTGTCTCCCTGAGCCTGGCCAAACCCATGAGTGACAATCATCATCACCATCATCTAATACTTATAATGAAAATGATGATTGTTCTTGATGCTTTATGTCACTAACGAGTGGTTTGTTATGTAGCAGTGGATAACCAGAATATCCTGTTTAAGAAACTGATATATATGTGAAATAGATCGCCAATCGAGGTTCAGTGCATGAGACAGGGTGCTCAGGGCTGGTGCACTGGAATGACCCTGAGGGCTGGGATGGGGAGGGAGGTGGGAGGGGGTTCAGGATGGGGAACACATGTACACCCATGGCTGATTCATGTCAATGTATGACAAAACGCACTACAATATTGTAAAGTCATTAGCCTCCAATTAAAATAAATACATTAATTAAAAAAAGAAATTTATATTATTGCATAAGGGTTTCCCAGGTGGTACTAGTGGTAAAGAATGCACCTGCCAATGCAGGAGACACAAGAGATGTGGGTTTGATCTCTGGGTTGGGAAGATCCCCTGCAGAAGGGCTTAGCAACCCACTCCAGTATTCCTGTCTGGAGACTCCCATGGATAGAGGAGCCTAGCAGGGTACAGTCCATAGGGTCACATAGAGTCAGACATGACTGAAGCGACTTAGCATGCATGCATGAATTATTGCATAAATCACTTTTAGATGCTATTACTTATACTTGAGACATTGGAAAGAAATGTATGTACATGACTAATGCTATGTGTTCTCATATATAAGACAATCTCCCATGTAAGACATTTTTAAAGCATAATTATGACACTTCTAGAATGATTTAAGCACATATATTGTCCAATCAATCAAAACTTCCATTTTGAAGCAAATTACTCTCATCAGTTACTACACACAAATAAAAACATTCCTTTAAGTGATGTTCATTTTAACTAAGGACCATTGAATATGAGAACTTGTCCACTTGAAGACACTAAAATTCTAGAGCGAAAGCTTTGTTTGGGCTCCTACTTTCAGGTATAGAAGAGGTTATTGTAGTACCCTTGGGAGAGCAGCCCAGATTGCAAGATTCTTACCTGGGCTTGCTGAGAGATAAGTGAAGCTAAAGTCTGTCTGTAATCAGATACTTACTTATTCACTATTACAAAGAGCAGTCTCTTTGGCTTTGGGACCCATTCATCAGCCTGTTTCTGCTCTTAGCTATTCTGCTAGCAGCACAGAGAGGCCTGATCCTGGAGACAAAATTCTTCAGCTCACCCTCAATAAGAAGGTGCGCTCTTTGAGCTGATGGTGCTGAAGTGTGCAATGGTTACAAAACAGCAGGTCTTCAGAGGGTCAGGTTGCTAACAACCATCAAACACTTCACCAGAATCAAGAAGGATAGCTGCTCTCTTACAAAAAAGAAAAAGGAGAGGGAGCTACCTACTTTCCTCCCGTCTTCCTCTCTAAACATCTCTGGATGACAGGATCCGAGACAAACCAGGCGTGGATGCTGCAGAGTACCTCGGTCCTCCTTCCAGCTCTTCAGTTTCCCCTCTTTCCAGGTTCCTTCCCCCATCCCCATCACTGGGCACCCCTCACCCGGTCTTACTGTTCTATGGATATCTTTATAAAGATTTATTTATTTATTCATTTATTTATTTTGGTTGTGGTAGGTCTTTGTTGCTGTGCAAGGGTTTTCTCTAACTGTGGCGAGTGGAGACTACTCTTTGTTGTGGTGTGTGGGATTCTCACTGCAGTGGTTTCTCTTGTTGCAGAGCAGAAGCTCTAGGGCGCTTGGGCTTCAGTAGTTATCGTGCACAGGTTTAGCTGCCTGGTGGCATGACGGATCCTCCCCAGCCAGAGATGGAACTGGTGTTTCTTGCATTGCAAGGCAGATTCTTAACCACTGGACCACCAGGGAAGTCCTAGATTTCTTATTTAAAAGGGAACTTGTGATATCATCTCAGGCTCTGACACCCAAACTTGTGATGCTCCAGTGATGAAAAGACAGATGAGAGTTGAGGGTTTAGAGACTAGAATCTCTTCAAATCAGAGCAGAATGGCTCTCACCAGCCCCGTGCTCTATGAGGCTGGCCTGTGCTGCGGGAGTACCTCAAGAGAAATCCCAGTTCCTTTTCTACTATGTTAAAAGACTACTTAGGGAAATGTAACTCAAAGCATTTCAGGGAACATAATTTTAAATGCCACAAGCCAGAGGGTAAAACAGGGGTTTTTCAAATCCTATGACTCTGAAATTAACATTTTGATAAGTTGTTATGCATACGTTTTCAAAATAAGATCTGGAATTATCAGTGAAAGCATAAAGGAAATCTCTTTGGAGGCAAAACATGGAGATTTCCTTTGAGTCTGTCTAAATGGCTTTGAATGTCTATCTTTTAAGCGTCTGCATCATCTTGTATCCCCAGTTCCTAGCTACATTGTCGTTCTTTAGTCGTTAACTCGTGCATGACTCCTTTGCCACTCTGTACACTGTATCTCTCCAGGCTCCGCTGTCCATGGAATTTCCCGGGCAAGAATACTTGAGTGGGTTGCCATGTCCTCCTCCAGGGGATCTTCCTGACCTAGGAATCTAACCCACATCTCCTATCTACACAGTGGGTGCTTATTGTTGAGTGAGTGAGTGAATGAATAGAAGGGAAAGGAAAAGCAGAGAAGTAACTTATGTACTTAACCAAACAGACCAAGAATGATTGATACTTCTTTTAACACCAAATACTGGAATGAAGAACTATTTGAGACAGGATCTATATTACTAATTAAATTGACAGCAGTAGCCAATTGAGCCTGAATCTGGCTGCTCTGTGATCAACAACTTCCACCCGCACCACACACACACAACGTCCTGCCAAGTGAATAATCTTCTCATTAATTCAATTAAGCTGTTTAGAAATTGGTGTCTTGTTAGATGCAGGTTTGATTTTCTAGAAAGCTTCATTACTTGGCTATATATACTCTTTATTCCGATACAGGTTAGGATTTCTGTTGAAGGCAAGCCAAACATTTGGGTGGCTACCTTGATTGCATCTTATCTTTAAATTTATGAATTCAGCATTTGCTACTTGTATGTAAATGTGGAAATTTTTCTTTGATGCTCTTACTACTATTCTTTATGAGTCTATAACTTACCACAGACTAAAATATTATCCTTTGAACAATTTGCATCTATATTAAGTGAAAATACTAGGATATATAAATGTATTTATAAATAATTCACTCAAACAAAATAATTTATTCAGTCAGTAACACTACTGAAGAACCTGGACTATAAAATCAGGAAAAAAACTATTGCATGTAAATGTGTCCAGTCAGCTAAATAAATGCACAGTAAAGTATGGGTACTGCATATATGTCCTAAAAACAACACTTTCAAAAAAGGAAGAAAGGAAATAAGTAAATACAGAGGCCTGACCTATACAATGTCTTCTAGGCTCATCTGTATTAGGTTTTGAAAAGGCTACTTAATTGCTTATATACCAAGGGCATCATTAAAAAGAGAGTGGAGGATTTCAGCAATTTTTAATAAAAGCAGAGGTACAACAATACCTCAAACCATTAACAGAAGATCAAAGAAAAAAATAGCAATAGCCAAGAAGAGGGAGAAGATTAGGTCAAGAAGTCCTGTCAAGAAAAGCTATACCAACTAAGCACAGAGGTTGTTTCTGAGTTTCCTGGCTGTTTCCATGTATGCATGTATACCTGGTCATTTAACAGTGGTGAGCTGTTTCAGGTGACCAGAGGAAAGGAACAGGCTTCCCTGGTGGCTCAGATGGTAAAGAGTCTGCTTGCCAATTCAGGACATGTGGGTTTGATCCCTGGGTCAGGAAGTTCCCCTGGAGAAGAAAATGGCAACCCACTCCAGTATTCTTGCCTGGAAAATCCCGTGGGCTACAGTCCTTGGGGTCACAAAGAGCTGGACACGACTGAGTGACTAACACCCACACACAGGAGAGGAAGAATGGTACACTGATCTTTCACCACGTATTTATTGAACATCCAAAACAGTGGAGAGCAACTCATTCAAAGTGTCCTTCATCACAGTCACAGAGTTTTAAAACTTCCATGAGAAGTCGCAGTCAAGTGCCACAAAACTTCTCTTGGAGGCACCTGAAGTACACAGATAACATGAGGAACTTAGTGGTTCCTCAGATGGTGAGAATTAGTTTCCTACTTTGAAGGGCAGACAATCCACAGCTGAGGAACTTAAGATCTGTAGGAAAAAAATAGGATTACTGGGACAGAGGTCACAGGTAGAATTTATAAAAGCTTTGTACATATTTTTATATCCTCTAAAATAGCACAACAAATGATAAGCATTATTAGTATTTTTCTTTGCTCAAACCAGTAATAATGAATACTATGAAATTAGTTTTTGGCTATAATGCTTTGTTTGCTAGGATTTCCTTCTCAAACAATTAATCAGATGGATATATTTTCATGTCTCCTTACAAATAATAATGATACTCATTCTATACTTAATTCTCCATTCAAATACTCAAAATACTTTAAATTGTATCATTTTGATTCCCACATTCCAGATTTTGCAGTGTTTATAGAAATTAGGATTTTTGAACTAGAAAAGGCATTATGCAAGTTGCAGTAACACATCTGGTTATAGGGTCATAACACTGACTATGAAAACCCCCCAACCTCATTGACACAGCTTGTTTCTCTCCTCTCCCACAAAGAAGTCAAATTTTAAGAACCTGGTTTCCTTTCTCTTAGCTGATTTTATTTCCTAAAGTTTCATCGCAAAATCTCTACTCTTGTATCTTTGTTTTCAATTTCTAAACTTTCCTTCTTTTCCAATTATCCTATGAACAAATGACTCATAATTTTAATGTATTAGAATCAAACTCTTACAAATGTTGAAAAAACATTCAGAGAAAAAAAAGAAAAAGACCCGTATGCTGGAATCGTTTAAGAGAAATTTGCTCTGAGCATGGTGGACTGTATTATTTGCCAATATTAAGAACTCTGGAAGTTGGTGGGGATGGAATAAACATGTATTTTTAGTTACCAACCATGAACCACTGTTCTAAGCATTTATATATGTTATTTCCTATCATCATTTCAAGTCTTTAAGTTATTTGACATCCACGATACAGAAGAAAGGGGCTTCCCAGCTTGTTCAGATGTTAAAGAATCCACCTGCAATGCAGGAGACCCAGGTTTGATCACTGCAGTTCCCTGGAGAAGAGAATGGCAACCTACTCCAGTATTCTTGCCTGGAGAATCCCATGGATAGAGGAGCCTGGCGGGCTACAGTCCATGAGATCGCAAGTAGTTGGACACAACTGAGCAATTAATACTTTCACACACTTTCACATACAGAAGAAAAACGAAGACTCGAAAGTTCAAGCACGTTTGTTACTGAGTCCAAGCTTGTACTGTTCACCGCACGACAGAGCAATAAATTGAGAGATGAGTTGTTGGACAAAGCCAGCAGACCAAGAGGATGGTGGACTTGTGTCTCAAAGAAACATCTTGCCTGAGTTAGAATTCAGGCTTCTTTTATACTAAAAGAGGAGGGAAAGTCAAATATTTCCTGGTTCCAGTCAGCCTCTGGAGGGGATGTGTTAATTTCTTCCCTGATGCAGGCATTCACAAAAAGTAAGCCTGGTCAGGATGTTGCCTGTGAGCCAAAAAGATAGTTCAGCTTAACACTCATTACCTGGGAGGCAGAGTTCCTAGAGATGGGCCATTATGTATAATTTCAGCATGATAGGCAACATTCCTTTAGTGATTAATTTGTATTAGAATACAAAGGTTCTTCCCTATTACACATCCTCCAACATCTTACTGCTGGTTAGTAGGAGAGCTGCAATTCAACAGTACTTTTCTCCGGTCCCAAGTTTCCTTAGATTTCTTTGGAATCTTTTTCTTTAATACCCATTAAAGTTTGTCTTAAAGTATTTGCTGCATCAAAATGGGCACATGTGTTAACAAAACCACTCTTAAATGCTTGAATTTTTTTCTCAGCTATTTACCTTAATTAATTAAGCTATTAAGACTAGTCACCCAAATTTATGACCATTTAGAAAAGGTAAAAATATAGAATTGACAGTTTTTTCATAGACATGAAAAATTCAGTGCCATTCCACCTGAGTTTCATTAGTCACTATTTTAGTGCCCATCTTTGGCATGAAGGAACAGGACAGCATTGAGAAGTGTAGCTTGCCTGGATTATTTACTAGTTGTGTGACCTTGGCCATGTTTCTTTAACCTCTTTTGCCTCAGTTCCTTTTCATAAAACATGGATAATAATAGTATCTATGTTACAGAAGTGTTAAGAGGACAAATAAGTTATTATATTCCAAATGCTTAGAACACATAATAAGTTCTGTCTGGGTCTCTCCTAAATTAAAAAAAACATTGTTCAATGATAATGTAAATTCCCACAGTAATCCTTAGAAAAAATGAACCATAAAACTAGACTAAAATCTTTTCAAACATGTATCCAGGTTGTTGTTAAGAAAGGGAAAACATAGATCATTTTGGTCACAAGAATGTAGAATGGTACTCTTACAAAGTTCTCATTTGACAAAGCTTGTTGAAATCCATCTATATTAGAAACCAAGTTCTTGTTTTATTTCAATGCAATAAATGTTTGGGAAAGTCACCTTCATAGTTATGATGCCAATATTTGACCTATAAAAACTGGATGATTGAAATGGTTCCACATAATATTAGTGGATAAGAAAGAACAGTGCTCATTAGAAACTAAACAACTTTTCAACTTGCACTTTGCTGAGAATGAAAGCATCTGGATGCTTTAGACACTGGATGACTTAGGGGAAGTTGTGAGAATTTTCCTCTGTGTCTTTCAATCTTGAATAACGGGAAACTCCCCCCTCCCCACTAGATTTAGCCACAGTGTTTTCTGGTGTTTCAGACAAAATGGAATTTTTTCCACTGGTCTTTACTTTGTAGGCTCAAGAATGTCAAACCAGCTAGTCAGTACAGGAATAGACTCCATAAACTATCACCACAGAATTTTAAATAAGTTTGACAAGGGAGGTGGTGAAGGAATGGACTGGGAGTTTGGGGATAGCAAATAGATGCAAACTATTATATAGAGCATGAATAAACAACAAGGTCCTTCTGTGTAGCACAGGGAAGTATATTCAATATACTGTAATAAACCATAATGGAAAAGAATATGAGAAAGAATGTGTGTATATATATATATATATATATATGTATGTATGTATATATGTATGTGTAACTGAATCGCTTTGCTGGGCAACAGAAATTAGCATAACATTGTAAATTAACTATACTTGAATAAAATAAATTTTTAGAAGAATTCAACAAACATTTATTGATTGCTTCTTATAAACCAAAGCCTAAGAATATTAACATCAAAGCCTTGCAAACATCAGCAGCATTTGACCAGGGATATTTCGTGAGAGCTACATGCCAATCACTGTGTTCAGTACTTTTACATACATACCTCTTTCAAACCCTTGGGAAGTGGGAAGGAAGTTGGCAACCTAGAGGGGGAACCAGACAATCAACCATAAAGCCACGTGATGGGCTGTCTCCCTGTAAGATTCTTCCAGATCCTCCCTTCACAACCCATCTGAACCTAAGCCCAGCTGCTTCTAGAGGCTGCTCAGGCCACTCTGTGTGTCTTCTCCAGAGGAAATCAGCTCCCACAGAAGAGCAGGAGTTGGTGCTTTATTGTGAATGAGGCCTCACTGAAATCCTGAGAGGTAAATTCCCAAGGTGCATTAAGAACGTACAGTAAACCCAGGGACTTTCCTGACAGTCACTGGGCTTCCAAGGTGGTATTAGTGGTAAAGAACCCACCTGCCAATACAGGAAACATAAGAGATCCCTGGGTCAGGAAGATCCCCTAGAGGAGGCCATGTATCCACCCCAGTATCCTTGCCTGGAGAATTCCATGGACAGAGGAGCTTGGCAGGCTACAAGTCCACAGGTCCCACAGAGTTGGACACAACTGAGTGACTTAGCGTGCATGTATGCACCAGTGTTTAAGATTCCTCACTCCCAATACAGAGGATATGGGTTTGATCCCTATACTGGGAACTGAGATCCCATATGCCACATGGTGTGGTCAAAAAGAAAAAAAAGAATGTACAGTAAATCCAGATCTTCCTTTTCTAGCTAGATCTTGATTCCCAGTTTAGGCCACAAGATATATACAGACAAAGGTAGGACGACAAATAAGAAATTAAAAACCCTCTGCATTTTAACTGCAGCATTGGGTGAGCACAGTCATAATCCTAATTAGCTATCCCTTATCAAACGGGCTTCCCTGGTGGCTCAGACAGTAAAGAGTCTGCCTGCAGTGTGGGAGACCCAGGTTCGATCCCTGGGTTGGGAAGATCCCCTGGAGAAGGAAAAGATAACGCACTCCAGTATTCTTGCCTGGAAAATCCCATGGATGGAGGAGCCTGGCAGGTTACAGTCCATGGAGTCTCAAAGAGTCAGACATGACTGAGCAACTTCACTATCAAATGCCAGCAGTGTACTAGGGCCTCTGCCTGTAAGGGGCTTTATATAAATAACAATGCTCTGATATGGGCACCATTGTCTTTTTCACTCTATCAACAGAGAAAACGAGGAGTAGTGCAGTCAAGTCAGTGCTGCGTGGGGGTTTGAAACCAAGTCTGTCTCATCCTAAGGCCCATGGTGTCCATAAGACATTGAGTCCCTCTAGCTTGGGTACAGGGCTTCCCAGGTAGCTCAGTGGTGAAGAAAACATCTGCCAGTGCAGGAGATGCGGGTTCTATCCCTGGGTGAGGAAGATCCCCTGGAGAAGGAAATGGTAACTCACTCCAGTATTCTTGCCTGGAAAATCCCATGGGCAGAGGAGCCTGGCGAGCTACAGCCCACTAGGTTGCAAAGGGTCAGACACAACTGAGCACACATGCCCACAGCTGGGTACAGTTATGTTTTCTGCCTCTCTTGGTCTGAAATCTTCCCATTTTCTCCACTGTTTCAGCCTCTCCTTTGCTGTCATTTCAGCCTGTCACTGGCTTCCAAAGGCAGTTGCAGCAAGGGCACTGTCTGGCCAGAGAGGCCCAAGAATGGAGTAGTAAGATGAGGTTTTATCCAGAAGTGGGATGAGGCATTTATGTGGAGGAACTAAGAAAACACAAGGAGGTTTCATGTCCTGGAACCCTTCCACATCCTCTAAGGAGCAGGTGACAGAGCACTGAGACCTCCCATCCATCAGTTCAACAGCAACACGTTTCTAATATCTACCAGCTGTGCAGCCCTTCCTCCCCTTTTACAGATGTGGACACCGAAGCAGAAGGAATGGCAAGAGGCTGACCTAGGGTCACAGGCAGCCCAGCAGGGATTAAAACCTGCAAACTTTGAATTTCTAGCCTATGACTTCGCCTGTCAATCTACCACACATGCTAACATGCACGGTCGGCTTCGTATCTCGCTTGATGGAGTGTGACTGTACTCAATCTGCGCTGAGTCATCCTTCAGAGAGGCAACAGTAGAGAGAGCTTGGGCTCTGCCTTTACCTCCAAAGCGCCTGGGGAAAGCCTCGCAGGGGGCAGATGTAACCAAATGTAAATTCAGGAGTCACCCCACCCTCAAGACCCAGCAGGCTGTGTGGGTTTTCTGTGCTTCGTTTCATTATCCAAGTATCTACAGACACGCTGATTTCCTCCGGAGAGCCAGAGACTCAGGTGGAGAGTCTAGCAGAACACATTCATCTCAGAACCAGCTCTGCTTCTCCAAAGTCTGTGCTGAACAAATGGGAACCACGCCCACTCTACTGAGGCCATGTTCTGACATTTCAAAACCCAACTCCTCTTCAGTATGACTAAAGAAAGATACATGCATGACAGTGACTCGAATGCCTTATCTTTGGAAAGCCCACACGTCTAAGGAAATGGCAAATAGGTCTCCCTTCTCCTTAGGCTGTGAATGCTGTGAATAGGGAACATCACGAATTCTGAGCTCCGTCTGCTTTTCCACACGGCAAGTGGGAATGGCCACGGGTTTTTGTTCACATCTTGGGCTGAATTAATAATGACCTCTGTAGCATACATGCAAGCCACAACTTTCACATTTAGAGGTGCTTTTCCCACTGGGCCGCTCACCCAGCTGGAAAGGGAATAATGCACAACAAGCCCCAGACTAAAGGTGACACTTTCTGTCCCTGGCCCTACTTGGTCACCATCTTACTTCCTGCCACTCCAGCAAGGCTCTACAATACTGGGGATTCAGTATGTGATCTGTGGACGGCCACTGATTCCAGGTTTTGGTTTGCTCAGTGTTTTTAAGGACTTCCCTGGTGGCTCAGATGGTAAAGTGTCTGTCTACAATGCAGGAGACCTGGGTTCAATCCCTGGGTCAGGAAGATCGCCTGGAGAAGGAAATGGCAACCCACTTCAGTGTTCTTGCTCGGAAAATCCCATGAACGGAGGAGCCTGGTGGCTACAGTCCATGGGGTCACAAAGAGTCGGACACGACTGAGCAACTTCACGGTCACAGTCACAGCGTTTGTAATACTGTAGGAATATGATTTATGGAATTAGTCATTTGCTTACATCTACTTAAGTAAAAGACATGGCCTCTCATTATTGTCTTATATGAAGTAATAGTACTGTATCAATAAATTTTGATGATATCAGTTGCTTTGAAAGGTCAGTGATTATTGGTGAAGCAGGTGTCCCATGGATTCTTTGCTCATGGGTCATAAAATTTTCAGAAGCACAGAAATACTAAAGCACAATATTAATGTGATCTTAAGTAAACATGATTATGATAAAAACCAGAATGCTGTATATAACTTCCAGTTACTATAAATCAGAGCACCGTAAAAATCATAAATCTGGCAATAAACTTCAGAGAACACGTTCAGACTAAAGTTAAGAATCAGAAGTCCCTGGTGATATCAACCATGTTTATACAATTTATATTTTTTTAAGTGTTACTAAAAACCAGAATATAATAATCTGGTAGTAAATTTGAGAAGCTACTTTTCATGTAAGTCTTGGAGTCAGAATTCCCCAGTGATAAAAAAAATTTTTTCCCTACAATTTGTGTTTTTTTAAATGTAATGCCCAAAGTAGTTATGCTGAATGTGACAAATGTTTACATGAACCATTGGGGTTAAATTACTCATAGGCCCTACATTATACTATCATTTAAAATGTTTCCAACTAGTATTACTTTTAATCATTTTGATAACATAATTCACAAAGGAATTACTTTTCTTCTGATTGTTTTGAGAGCTGCACATAATGTTCTAAGAGTTGCCTGGGCTCTCAGGTCTAAAGGCTGCCCTCCCAAGTCTCCTTCTTCATATTTATTTTAACTTTTAAACTGACGCGTTTGCCTTTATTCAGGAGGTTCTATATACATTTTTGTGTATAAGACAAATTAAGATAAAGGAGAATACTGAACTGCTGATTTTGAGGTATATGCTTAGCCTAAAATTATTTCATATACAATCCTCTACTCTTTGAGTTAAAACTGAATGCACACATACCATACCATAATTATTCCCATTTTTACAAATGAGAAAGCTAAAGTGTAAGATTAAATGAGTTATTTGAGACCTCCCAGTTTATTTATGGTAAAATGTGGCTCAGTGCATGATCTGTCTGATGCTGAAGTCAAGGCTTTTAACCACTTCCACACCTTACTTTTTTCAAGCTCTGCACATGCTTGAGAAAACTCCAGAGCACCACTATAAGGAACACGCTGGATCATCTCCACCTTCAGGGACCTATGCTGACTATTACTTTAACTCATTAATTCGTTCAGTCATTCCTAAAGTCTTATATTCATTCATCTATTCAACAAATAGTTACTGAGCACGTTTTCAATGGTGGACACTGTGCTAGGTGCTGGGGAAAAGAAGAAAGGCACAGCCTGGTTCTCATAGAGTGGGAGAGACATTTTCCAAGCAATCACATGAATGTGTACAAATACATGTGCATCATATTTGTGATACATATGATTCAAGGAAGACACGAAGAGAGTGTGAAAGTGTGTGAAAGGGACCCTCACTGAGTGTGAAAAAAATAGGAAAGCCCTTGTTGAAGAAGTGGCCTTTAAGCTAAAGGAGATGACCTTCAGGAGTGAAAGTACAAGTCTGACTCTTGAATGTTTGTAACAAAATTACAGCTCCATCCTCCTACCCACCTCAATACAGCTGTCATTCAGAAATTCTTGTTCTCACTTCAAACAACAACATAGAACATCTACCTACAGATACTTGTAAAATTCAGCCCAAAGTCAACTGTTTTTGAAGCTTGCTTAAAAGATTGGCAACTGAATACCTTGGATTCCTCGTTTACCATCACCATCTTGTCAATTTTACTTCTTGAATCTATGTATTTACCTCCTCATTTGTGTATAACTTCTCATAGCCTGGTATCATCTCTCACCAGGAGTTTTGCAATCACCTCCCTGACTTTAGCCCTTGTCAAATTAATTGTCCCCACTGCTGCCAGAGTGTTCTCTCTAAAACATGACTTTACCAAGGATATTTCCATTCGGACTGTGCTAGCTCCTGTTTATCAGACCGAGTTAGTAGACCTCAGCCATAGTTAGGCCAGCGCCTTTGTTGTGTCTCTTTGCTGCTATTAGCATGGTTGTGGCTGCACACATAGAGTCAAGCAGGCAAAGACTTAGAAGATTCAAGATCCATTAAGATGATTTCCACATACCTAAAAAGGGTCAAAGAAACACATATAGTTGAGGTAGTGGAGGAAATCAATTATATCTTGGTGGAAATTGCAGATTTTCCAAAGTAGACAGAAAACTAAGTAGTGGTAGAATGTGAGTCTTGGATCATGGACAGGAGACCAATCCCTTTATCAAGTTTTGAGGTACCTTTTATAGTGACAACAAAGAGATCTCATTGTGTTGCATCAGGACTGGAGCAAGAATCAAGCCCATGATCGAACAAAGGGCATCTCTAGGTCTTTAAGATACCTGAATGTATTTGCTTGGGTTGGGAATGATAAAGCTGTTACTTTAGTTAGTTGTTCTGCTTTGTTTTTTTTTAATCCTGAGAAGATATAGAATTAAATATTTAAATGTTGAAATAAATAAAATATAATAAGATTTTAGCTAAATTTGGAAATAATTATGTATATTTGCTGTATTGAATATTTGGAATGCTTAAGAGCAATAGGCACATTTCAATATGTAACAGAATGTCATTCTAATTTCACACTTCATTTTAAAACATGAAATTTTGCTAATTAATTTGAATGAAGATTTTTAAGTTGAAAAGTATAAGAGAATATTACCAAGGTTCTAAACAATATGGTTAATAGTTTATAAGAACTTAAGATTTATCATGGGATTTATCATATGTATAAGCTTTCTTTTTACTAGATTTCAAAGAGCAATGTAGGTACTTGGGAAATTTTTGTTCATTAATCAGATAATTGAGCACTAACTGAATATATGATAATATATGATATGATAATAAATACTGTTTAGAATATTTAAGAGCATTCAGTTAAATAGTAAAAGTTTTCTTAAAAGTGGTTGTAAAATGTGGTTGATGTATAAAAAGATTTTAGCTGAGCCTAAAAGCTTAAAATTAGGTTTTTGAATTTGTGAATTTTTAATTTTAACAAATCAAATATTAATAGTCCCTGCAAGGGCAGGAAAATTCAAATTGAAAATTGTAATTATCAATGATTTATCATATTTTTCTTTTTGCTGTGAGTACCTTGAAGATAAGGGCCAAGAGTGACTAAAATGATAATTTTTTATTAATTTTTTTCATCAATTTTTTCACCTTTTTATAACTGGATAACCTTCTTTTTGATATGCATGTATACAGTTCAGGATTGAATATTAAGTTAACATCAGTTTTCTTATTTTATTCAGGCAGGTTTTTATGACACAAGTGGTCTTGAATTTAGCTTGTTTTAAAAACTTGTATCCAAAACTCTAGGAAAATATTTTAGTTTTCTTTTTTTCAGCTTTACTGAGATGCAATTGATATATGTGTAAGTTTAAGGTGTACAATGTGATGATTTGATATGTGTATATATTGTGAAATGATTACCACAATAGGTTAACTTGAATATTGTTACACTTTTTTTAGTTGTGCTGAAGACTTTTAAGATCTACTCTCTTGAGAGAGCAACTTTCAAATATACCATACAGTGTTTTTAACTAGATTCACCATTTTGTACATATGTACCTTATTCATCTCACAACTAAGATTTTCATCCCTGTCGTAATCTGCCCCTGGCAGCAACCACCAATCTTCTCTCTGTTTCTAAGAGTTTGGGTTTTTGTTTTGTTTTGTTTTGAAGATTCCACATACAAGTGAGATAATACAATGTCTTTCTCTGTCAAATTTATTTCACTTAGCAAAATGCCCTCAAGATTCATCCATTTTTAATATTTTGAAGACTTCTTCTCCCCAAGTATTCTTGGCTCCCTCGTTAAATATTAGTTGAGCAGATACACATGGGTTTATTTCTGGTTGTTGATTCAATTTTCATTTGTCTATATGTCTGTTTTTAATGCTCAAATGATACTGTTTTAATTACTATAGCTTTGTAATACTGTTTAAAATAAGGAAATTTGTTGCCTCCAGCTTTGTTCTTCTTTCTCAGGATTGCCTTATCTATTTGGGGGTCTTTGTGGTTTCATACAAACTTAATTTTTTTGTTTCTTTTTAAAAACGGAATCATGGTAGGGATTACATTGACTCCATAGATGGCTTTGGGTAGTATGAATGTTTTTACAATATTAATTCTTCATTTATCTTCAAATTTTTTCATCAAACTCTTATAGTTTTCAGTATGCAGATCTTTAATCTTATTTAAATTCATTCCTAAGTATTTTCTTATTTTGATGCTATTATGAATGAGATTTTTAAAAAATTTCTTTATCAAATGTTCCATTGTTAATGTATAGAAACACAACTGATTTCTAGATATTGATTTTGTATCCTGTAACTTTAATGAATTTGTTGATTATTTCTCACAGTATTTTTTTGGTGGAATCTTTAGAATCATCTGCAAAGTCAATTTTACATCTTCCTTTCTGTTTTGGATCACTTTATTTTATTTTTTGGCTGATTTCCCTGGCTAGGATTTCTGGTACTATGTTGAATAGGAGTGGTGAGAGTAGGCACCCTTGTCTTGTTCTTGATCACAAAAAAATTTTTTTCGGTGTTTCACCACTGAATATTATGTTAGCTGTGTGCTTGCCATATATATGACTTTTACAATTTTGAGTTATCTTCCTTCTATATACCCAATTTGTTAAGAATTTTTATCATGAACCCATACTGAATTTTGTCAAATGGTTTTTTTGCATCTATTGAGATGATCATGTGATTTTTACCTTTTTTTTTTTTAGGTGACATATTAATTGGTTTGCATATGTTGAAACATTCTTATATCCAAGTGATGAATTCCACTTGATCATGGTGTATGATCCTTTTACCTTTTAATGTGCTACTGAATTTAGTTTGCCCTGGTGGGCAGGACCATGTCAAGGAGTATGTCTAGAGGAGGTGATGGGTTCAGGAAGTCCTTAGGCAGACTGTCTGCTGATGGACTATGTTCTTGCCCTGTTGGTTGTTTGGCCTGAGGTGTCCAAGTACTGAAGCCTACAGGCTGTTGGGCGGGGCTAGGTTTTTGGTATTGATGATCCAAGCAAGATGTCTGCCTCTTTAACAATCATATAGCTGAACACTCCCCAATATCTTCACAATAGTGTCCATATCCCCAGGGAGAGCCATAGCCACACCCTGCCCCCCCAGGTGTCCTTCCAAGACCAGCATGTAGATCTGGCCCAGGCTTCTATGAAGACAGCATCTTTGGCCTGGGTCCTGGTATGTGTGAGAACTTGTGTGTGTCCTGCAAGACTGGAGTCTCTATTTCCCCTAGTCCCATGGAGCTTCTGCAGTGGAGACCTGCTGGCCTTCAAAGCCAAATGCTTTGGGGGCTCTTTCTCTGATGCCAGACCCCCAGCTGGAGAGCCTGACATAGGGCTCAGGACTCACTCCTGTGGGAGAATGCCTGTGACAGAATTAGTCTCCCGTTTGTGGATTGCCCACTCAGAGGGTATGGGATTTGACTATATTGTGAGTGTACCTCTCCGATCATCTTGTTTTGATTTCTTCTTTGTATCCTTGAATGTAGAATATCTTTTTTGGTAGGTTCCAATCTTTTTATTGATGGCTGCTCAGTAGTTAGTTGTGCTTTTGGTGTGCTCATAAGAGGAGGTGAGTCTAAGGCTCTTCTACTCTGCCATCTTGGTTTTTGCCTCTTGGGGCTTCACAGTTGGATGGAATCGCAAGTTGTGTTCTGCATTTAATTGGGGTTTCAGTCTGTATCTTGAAGTTGAGCAGGGCTGCAGGCTGGGCTCTGTGGTTGAGAGGGGCCTCCAGTTTTATCCGTCAATTGGGAGGGGCTAGAGACCATGCTCCACAGTTGGGCAAGGTCACTGTCCAGGCTCCCTGCCTGGGCCAGGCCACAGGTTGTGTTCAGTAATTCAACATGGCCATTAGCTATGTTCTGTGGCTGGATACTGCCAAAGGCCATGTTGCAAGGCTGCCCAGGGTCACTGTTCAGGCTCCCTGGCTATGCAGGGCCAGACCAGAGATCATATTAACAGTTGGGCAGGGCTGCTGGCTTTGATTCCTGCCAAAGCACGGCTGTAGAATGGGCTACACAGCTCTCTGGATTCTTTGACAAGGATTCTTGGTCAAGCAGTTGTGGAAGCTATATTCAACAATTGAGTGGTGCTTCAAATTTGATTCCCTATCTGGGTGGAACCATAGAACTGGCTCCATGGCCAGCACATCTCATTAGCTAGGGACCCAAATCAGGGTCCAAGTTCTTTGGCTGTATGGAGCCACTGGTTGGGATCTTTGTTTAGTGGTCACTGCAAGCAGGAATGTGATCTGCCAAGATCTGAGTGCTGGTTTCTATAAGCTTTGCCTCTGTCTCTATCTGATCCCTCATAATCAAGCTTTGCAGGCTTCTCTAGTAATCCCCATTAGGAAAGATCTAAGAGGGCTTCCTTGGAAGCATCCTGTAATGATCAGTTCAGTTCAGTCCAGTTGCTTAGTTGTGTCCAACTCTTTGCAACCCCAAGGACTGCAGCACACCAGGCTTCCCTGTCCATCACCAACTCCCAGAGCTCACTCAAACTCATGTCCATTGAGTCAGTGATGCCATCCAACCATCTCATCCTCTGTGTCCTCTCACCTTCAATCTTTCCCAGCATCAGGGTCTTTTCCAATGAGTCAGTTCACATCAGGTGGCCAAAGGATTGGAGTTTCAGCTTCAACATCAGTCCTTCTAATGAATATTCAGGACTGACTTCCTTTAGGATGGACTGGTTGGATCTCCTTGCAGTCCAAGGGACTCATAAGACTCTTCTCCAACACCATAGTTCAAAAGCATCAATTCTTCAGCACTCAGCTTTCTTCATAGTCCAACTCTCACATCCATTCATGACTACTGGAAAAACCATAGCTTTGACTAGACGGACCTTTGTGGGCAAGGTAATGTCTCTGCTTTTTAATATGCTGTCCAGGTTGGTCATAACTTTTCTTCCAAGGAGCAAGCATCTTTTAATTTCATGGCTGCAATCACCATCTGCAGTGATTTTGGAGCCCATAAAGTCTCTCACTGTTTCCACTGTTTCCCCATCTATTTGCCATGAAGTGATGGGACTGGATGCCATGGTTTTAGTTTTCTGAATGTTGAGCTTTAAGTCAACTTTTCCACTCTCCTCTTTCATTTTCATCAAGAGGCTCTTTAGTTCTTCTGCGCTTTCTGCCGTAAGAGTGGTATCATCTGCATATCTGAGGTTATTGATACTTCTCCCAGCAATCTTGATTCCAGCTGTGCTTCATCCAGCCCAGCGTATCTCATGATGTACTCTACATATAATTTAAATAAGCAGGGTGACAATATGCAGCCTTGACATACTACTCCTTTCCCAATTTGGACCCAGTCCAGTTCTAACTGTTGCTTCCTGACCTGCATATAGGTTTCTCAAGAGGCAGGTCAGGTGGTCTAATATTCCCATCTCTTTAAGAATTTTCCACAGTTGGTTGTGACCCACACGGAGGCTTTGTCATAGTCAATAAAGCAGAAGTAGATCTTTTTCTGGAACTCTCTTGCTTTTTCTATGATCCAACAAATGTTGGCAATTTGATCTCTGGTTCCTCTGCCTTTTCTAAATCCGGCTTGAACATCTGGAAGTTCACAGTTCACGTACTGTTGAAGCCTGGCTTGGAGAATTTTGATCAGGGAGCTGGATATCGACCCTAAGAGGCTCTGTTTTTCACACGGGAGAAAGCGAGGCCCAGGCAATCCCTCCTGTTGCAGCGCTGTGCTGCCGTGGGGGAGGGGCAATCAGTCAGGGTGCAGTCTTACCCTTCTCATGTGGTCCAGTCTCTGTGGTCCAGGGGAGATGCTTCAGCCTCACTTGTGAGTTCTGGCATTTTCACAATGCTGCCTTGCCTAAGGATAGTGGATAAGTTGGTCTTTCTTCAAGGGGAACTGATGTCAGAATGACCTATGTTGTCATCTTGATAGTGTCACTCTCTCTGAGGAAATATTTTTAATTAAATATACCATACATGTACTTCTTAATCCTTGAGACAATCCTATAGGATCAGTATATATCCTGAAGTCCATAACAGATATAGAGTTCATGGAGATTATTTTTATCTAATTCATAACTTCAGTCCATTATTCTAAATCAGGTAAAAATTTAGCAAAACCAAAGACCAACAGGGAGGTGTTGAGGCCAACATGCTCCCTAATGGGGTTCCTACCAGCCCATTGCTCATAGAGGGAAAATTTTGAGTTGCTTTTGCAGCAGGAGTGACATGCCTTTATTGGCTTGACCGTTTTCTCTTGACCAGTCTCCTATGAAGTCAGGAACTTAAAATTATGAGGTTCCTGGTTAGTTGAACCTTATATGGAGTTACAGCAAGTGTGAGCAGCTAACCAGCTCATGTAGACATCAGACTCATGGCCTGGGCCTAGGCAATGCTAAACAACTGGCAGAAAGGTAGCTGCCAGTGCTGGACATGAGGCATGGTCACAGTGGACAGCAGGGTGTGGCTTAGGCAGCCTCCCAGAACTGAAGGGTACTCAGCCCTTGCTGGGTTCTGTGGGCAGGATGTGCGCAGGGCTCAGCAGCTGCTCTGTGCCAACGCAGGTGGAACAGCTGCAATGAATGAGCCAAAGAGCCACCTCAAAGGCACACTGTGCCCAACTTCAAACACATGGCCTTGCTCTGGACAGCTGAGAAACAGCAGCAGCAGTGGCAGCAGCAGTAGCAACAAATGGACAGCCTGACCAGGCCTTGGTGGGGAGGGACGGAACGACTCCCTATTGTGCAGAGTAGGCCGGCAGGCAGAATCTCATAAAGCTCTGTCAATAGCAGCTGCAACCACGAGCCAAGAATTATCTTTTCATGTGAATAATTTGGACAGGGCTTTGGGTCACGCAAGAGTTCTTTCTCAGCTCAGTCATAAAAAATTCATCTGCCAATGTAGGAGACATAGGTTCGATCCCTGGGTCAGGCAGATGCCCTGGAGGAGGGCATGGCAACCCACTCTAGTGGAGAATCCCCATGGACAGAGGAGCCTGGCGGGATACAGCCCATGGGGTCACAAAAGAGTCAGACACGACTTAGCAACTAAACAACAACCACAAACTGTGCCCAAACCCAGGACCATTGCTGTCTATATTCCTGGCTCTGGATCCATATAGTAGAATCATATACTGACTATAATTTTATAACTATTAATACAATAATTAACATTATTGAGCTATAATGTCCCAGGCACTATTTTACAGCACTTCACAGTAATTCCACTGGAAAGCCATATTATTTGCACAGCCAAGTTTATTGATGAGGAAACCGAGGCTTGACGAGATTGAGATATTGGTGGTTACACAGCTCATGAAAGGCAAAGGTAGAATCCAAGCCAGACGTGTCTCCCTCCAGAGCCTGCTACCCCAGCCCATGTACTTCACTGCGGTGGGGGAACCAACTCTGTGGCTTTGTCTAGTTTGAGGGCCATGGCTCCATGGGTGTCTCGAAAACTGCCTCTTCCCAACACCCTTTCTCCTCGTGTTGAGGTCCCCAAACTCCTAGTGAAATGATGAACCTACACACCAGAGAGTGTTCATTCTTGTTTTACACCAACACATTTCTGGCCTCGATTCTTGTCAGATGAATGCTGATCTTTCCAAGTTTTGATCCTGAGAGCTTCCTCTTAGTCCGTTAGCTCTAACAGAATTCCTACTATGCAGAACAACCCTACTAGGTGCTGTGAAGGGAACCCACACTGTGACAGTCTTCACTCACTTTAGTGTCTGGCATGTAGCATTTCTTGAATGAACATATCCCTCATTCTAGAAATCACCTTAAAAAAAAATTGGATGTGCAGCTGAATCGAACCCCTGGGTTGAGAGAAACCACATTTCTTCATAAACTTTCTTGATCCCCAAAGTCCCTTTCCTCAGCCTGCCCCCAAAACTTTGCTGAAATCCAAAATGACCACTTACATCTCACTCTCTGCCTCCCTCTCTGTCCATCTATTTGGAGCATCAAGTTGAGAAGCCCATGCATATGCTCACTCGTTTCAGTCATATCTGACTCTTTGTGACCCTATGGACTGTAACCCACCAGGCTCCTCCGTCCATGGGATTCTCCAGGCAGGAATACTGGAGTGGGCTGCCATTTCCTTCTCCAGGGGATCTTCCCAATCCAGGGATCAAACCCATGTCTCTTACGTCTCCTGAATTGGCAGATGGGTTCTTTACCACTAGTGCCACCTGGGAAGCCCCGAAAAGCCCATAGAAAGGATTTAAAAACTAATAAATTTCACCACACTCTTCATGCATTGAATATTTTTAACTATGAAATAACGAAAAGACAGGCACAAAATCAGTTTCCCTGCACTCATAGAGCCTAGGTGTGGGAGCAGTTTCTGCCTTGTGCACGCATGCCCATGAGTGTGACTAAAGCAGGGGCAGTGAAGTTATCACCTAGCATTTGCACTCCATACACATTTGCAGGTGAATTTTGTCTCCACCTGGAGTTGGAGGGAGAACCTTATATCAGGGTTAAGGTAGTTGCTTTGACCTACAGCCCTGTGGGTGGCCTGAGTGGGGACCAGGACTGAAGTTTTACCAGAAGATGGGGGAATAAAGAGGTAGGTAGGAGCCTAGACTGAACTTAAGCTCAAGGTCCTCCAGAAAGGGACCCCTAAAGCGTATTTCTTCTTCGGGTAATTAAGCATGGACAAGGAATATGGGAAAATGTGTGGCAGTTGAGCAGCCATTTTCCATTTTTTCTTGCCTATGGCCATGGCTCAAGAAGGTGGGAGCAAGGAGTCCATAAATAGTCTGGCTCTAGTTTAACAGGGACAGTTCCTTTCACCATCACAGCTTTAGCATGTGTTAAAAATGACAATGCCATCCAGTGTCAATCGTTCCAGAGAGAGCCTTCACTCCTAGTTACAGCAATGAAATCGCTGGTGGGTGGTCCCGCTATTGGCCGTCTTCATTACCATCTCATTGTGCGAGGCCCAGTGCACTTTGGAACCCTCAGGCATTTTAAAAGCTTTTCATGCATCAGAGTGGCTTGACATTCATATTTATACATGTCACTTGCAGGGCAGCAGAATCCCCTTTCTTGAGATCCTCATCCTTTGTACATTCAAGGTCACACCCTATTTAAGCAGGAATTGTAATATAGCCTGAGAACGCCAAGCCACCATAACTCAACTCTGCAAGCCGGAGTCCTCTTGGGTACTCAAAGCTCCCTGCCTCTTGATTAAAAGTCAAAGTGAAACCTAGAATAAGCTTCTCCAATCAAAGTATTTGGGTTTACCTTAGAAACTTTGTAATGTTTGGAAACTTTGTGAACTTTTAAAATTGACTGTCTGCTTTAAAAAAAATATCCCTCAATGGTACATTTCTAAGCAAAGTGGGCTTCTCTAAACCAGAAACCTGGGCATCAAAGCCAATTCCTTTTCCTTCTTTCTACTGTAAGTAATCAGTTGCAGCACATCTAGTCATGAAGTATCTTCCAATCTCACATTTTCATCTTCGCCCTAAATCTCTAGTATTGTTTCTCTCTATTCTGTCCCTATACTCTACCAGGATAAATTTTCTAAAATATAAGCCCAATCATACCAGGTTCCCTACAGGTTTCAAATTTAACAACTTTCTTAGTACAGCTTAGGTGGCTCCGTGGTAAAGAATACACCTGCCAATGCAGGAGATGTGGGTTCCACCCCTGGGTTGGGAAGATCCCCTGGAAAAGGAAATGGCAACCCACTCCAGTATTCTCACCTGGGAAATCCCTTGGACAGAGGAGTCTGGAGGGCTGTAGTCCATGGGGTCACAAAAGACTCAGATACGACTTAGTGACTAAACAACAACAATAACCTCAGCTTCTCCAGGTGCTACACTACCTTCCCCTCCAGCCAGATCTCTGAAAGGGCTTTGCTCCCTCACACTCTCCAACTCCAGCATTAGCTCTTCCTGGTCATGGGGAAGTTTCTCCTCCTGTTGGTTAACTTCTGTTTCTCGTTGAAACCTCAGCTTAAGCACCTTTACCTTTACCCTGACCTGTGCCCCCATGCCATACTGTGTGCATCTCATAGACAGTATGGCCCACGGAATTGTCATTGTTGATTTGCTAGGTAGTGATGACCATGAGCCCCTTGAGCGCCGGAACTGTATCTCTTCTTTCTCTGGATCCCAGGGATTCCATAAGGCTGGCCCATAGAGAGTGGGCAAGTGATTGTTGAATCAAATCAGTTTTGCTAAATCACACTGGAAATAATCTTTCAAGCTGACAGCCTATGTTAAGAGTCTGAACAAATAGCTTCTTGGCACCCCTTGACATTAAATGAGGAACAACTGAACTTCTAAACAAGAGGCTGTGAGAGATGGACAATGGGAAGAACCTTGAAAGGCCAGGTGAGGCGGGGCAGGAGGCACGTGCTGCTTCTCCTCCACATCCTCTGCCACCCCAGCCTGGTGCTATTTGCCCAAGCTCATGGGAGCTGGTTTGCTTGCTTTCATGGTCAGTTTGCCATTTCCTCCTAAGGAGATAAGGGTGGCATTGGGAACCTTCTCTCCTCCAAGGCCACCAACAGTTTACATGAGAATTTAATACCAAATGGCAGAATGAGTCACCAGACCCCCAGGGCCAGAAGGAAATGAGATATTCAGGATTGATTCATTAATAGCACTCCCCAGCTTTCACAGAGGTATTTTAGTTGATAACTTTGTGAAATGAAAAGGGATTCTTTCTCTGTTTCTGAGAGCCACTTTGAGATGAGGTTGGAGCAAACATTCTGAGAATAGAGACTTGCGTAGAATTTGCTGAAAGCTGGTTGGGCGATCTCACAGGAGATTTCCCCACTTTGCTTGTGACCTCCCAGGCACACAGCTGGCAGCCTCCAGGCTGCCCTTTCTCATCTTTGAGTGGCCTTTGTTTAAGCTTTAGATGGATGTGTGCAAGGTCATTTAAGTGATCTCCCACAGTTTATTTCAAGCATTTACAGGAGGGTGGCTTCAGGAATTTAAGTACACTGTAAACCATAGATCGTCTCCCTAGAGGCACTGTGTCCAGCATTCGTTCTACATTTTAAAAGATGGGATAATGCATAGTTCTTGAACCACTGCCAGTGTCCCAGAAAGGTCCTGGGTACACGGGAAATGCCTTCAAGGGCCCCTCCTAGGGCTGTCCAGAAGGGTTGTCACTCAGTGTGGCCCCCAACTTTCTCTCCCCTCCACAACCGGATTCTCCTTAAAACCCTTCCCAAAGCCTCTTTTCTAGAATTCAATGACAGAATCTGAAAAAAATCTGAGAATTTCTTAAAGCCCAAGGATATAAACTAAGTCTCTTACAAAGTACGATTGTCCCTCTCCAGCACTGTAAGCAAGCTCTGACTCACTTCCCCTCCTAGATAGGATTTCCTCCACATGTACTCCTGGTGCAAAGGGATTCTTTGAATGCCTTTGCCATTACCCTTGCTTCTACAGTTTGTTTCTAGGTCCAGCCACATGACAGCATCTCCCAAGTTTTTGGCAGTACCCAAACTGGCCTTGCTTCTGGGTTAGTCCCTGGGGATGAGTCACCCAGCACCTTCCATAGGCATCACTGGGCATAGATTAAGTTGTCCCACGCCTACAGAACCTCCATCATTAGAACTCAGGCTCCCCCTAGTCTAGCCAGCTAGGCCTGCAGCAACTCCCACTGTGTCTTTCAGGAAGTATCAATTACAATCGACCTTCCATGTGCTTAATTGTTCAGTCATGTCCAACTCTTTGTAACCCCATGGACTATAGCCCACCAGGCTCCTCTGTCCATGGGATTCTCCAGGCAAGAATACTGGAGTGGATTGCCATTCCCTTCTCCAGGTGTCTTCCCGACTCAGGGATTGGAACCAGGTCTCCTGCATTGCAGGTGGATTCTTTACCATCTGAGCCACCAGAGAAGCCCTCCATAACCACAACGAATTGGCCCCAGGACCCATCACAGATACCAAAATCTGCGGATACTCAAGTCTCTGATAGAAAATAAGAATCTCTTATAATCACATATAATCTATATTATATATAATACTGCAGTATTTGCATGTAATTTACATACATCCTCTCCTGTACTGCAAACCATCTCTAGATTACTTATAATACCTGATATAATGTAAATGCTGTGTAAATGTAAGTGCTATGTAAATAGCTGCTTGTGTGCATCAAATTCAAGGTGTGCCTTTTGAAACTTTCTGGAATTTAAAAAAATATTTTCCATCAATGACTGGTTAAATTTGTGGGTGCTGGACTTGTGGACATGAAGGGACAACTGTGTATTTAGCATCAGTTCAAACAAAAGCTGCAATTTAGTAAGTGAGCAAATCAGACTTACAGGAGTTCACAGGACATACCCATCCTAATCATGTACTTGAAGTATTCTCACATGATTGAGGCTAAACTAAACTATGCATATGTGTTCAGTGGTGTCTCACTCTGTAACCCCATGTACTATAGCCCGTCAGGCTCCTCTGACCATGGGATTATCCCAGTAAGAATACTGGAGTGGGTTGCCACTTCCTACTCCAGGGGATCTTCCAGACCCAGGGATTGAACCCAGGTCTTCTGCAGCACCTGCATTGGCAGGTGGATTCTATACCACTGAGCCACCTGGGAAGCCCAAAGACCTTACTAAAGCCTTTCAGGGAGGTAGTCACTACTCGGCAACATCTGTTCTTGCCAATTAATCATCATGAAATACAAAAGATGTCAATTATACATATAAAGGTATGCCCTTGATCTATTCATATTTCACCCTGAGTATTGTAAGGTAGTACATGGAATGTTTTTGATGTTTTCATGAGTGTAAGAATTGCTGATGAGAATGATCACATTAAAGAAGTACACTCATTTTATTAAGCCTTACATTTTTTTTCTGTGATAGATGAAAAGAAACAATTTCAGTTTAGTTTGTCAGAAATCTTACATTCTAATTGGTGAACACAGGGAACAAATACACACACACACAAAAAACAAACAAATGTGATCGTTTCAGGTAGTTCTAAGTGCCCTGAGATAAAATGAGGCACAATAGGAGAAAGCACTGGGATTGGGACACTGATTGAGCAAGAGCATGAAGACATCTCCTCCAAGGGACCATTTGAGCTGAGGCCTAAATGATACAGGGCTTCCTCAGTGGCTCAGTGGTAAAGAATCCACCTGCAATGCAGGAGCCACAGGAGATGTGGGTTCGATCCCTGGGCTGGGAAGATTCCCCTGAAGGAGGGCATGGCAACCCACTCTAGTAGTCCTGCCTTGAGAATCCCATAGATAGAGGAGCCTGGCAGGCTACAGTCTATGAGGTCGCAAAGAGTCAGGCACAACTGAAGCAACTTAGCACGCACACACACCAAATAAGACAGAGGTTGGTACACAAAGATCTGGAAGAAGAGTCCTCCAAACAGTCAGGACAGCAGGAGCAATGGTCTCAAGACTGAAGGTGGTTGAAAGGCCAGTGAGGCTGGAGGGCAGAAAACAATAGGATGGGGATTTCAGGGGAGATACGGGGGAAAGCAGGGTCTGGATAGTGGTGGCCTTTTTGAACTTCATTTTAAGCATAATTAAAAGACATAAGATAGTTTAGTATGGAGGGTGACATAAATCTGATTTATGCTTTAGAAAAACTGCTTCATCTGCTCTGTGAAAGACAGACAATAGGGTTCAGGGAAGCGATTCAGATGAGAGGAGATGGGACCTTGGACCATGATGGGAGATATAGTTTAGAAGATGTACCACAGACTGGATGCAGTGTTTGAGGGAAGGAGAAGAATCAATGACTCCAAGCTTTACAGTCAGAGCAATTGAGTGGATCACGATGCCATATAGGGAAAGGGGGAAAGTCTGGTCATGATGGAGAGGACATCTTCTAAAGGAAGGGAAAAATCCAAGTTCAGTGGGGACATGACACTGCTGATTGTCAGGCGCTTATCAGTCATCTGAGTGAGGATGTTGAGATGAGCATTTGAATCTGTAGCTCAAAACAGTGTTAGAGCTGGATAAATAAGAGTAATGGTCAACAGCAAAAGGTAAGTCTTAAATCTATAAAACTGGATGAGGTCACCTTGGAAGAGTTTAAATTAATTAGAAAGTCAAGAATGGAATCCTGGGGCACCCCAACAACAGCTTGAGAGAAGTGGAGACAAGGAGCCATGAGGGGAGCTGAACACAAAGTAACATGAGTAGGGGCACAGCCAAGCTAATGTGGCATCTTGGAGGTTCAGGGAAGAGAGTGCTTCCTGGGGGAGGGGGCAGCCACTCACACCAAATGCTGCTGATTGCTCTCATGGGAGGAAGCAGAGGTTCCTGGCTTTGGCACTGGGAACCTTGATCAAAGCCATTCCAGTGCAATGAAGGGGACAAAAGATATGATTGGACTGGTCTTAAAAGATACTGAGATGTGAGGAAAGGGAAACAATGAGTCATCACAATTATTGCAAAGATTTTCCTCTGAAGGGAAGCACAGAAATAAGGCTGGGTGTGGAATGGGAAGAGGTGTCGAGAGACTGTTTTTAACATGAATGCAATGGGCTTCCTAGTGGCTCAGACGGTAAAGAATCTGCCTGCAATGCAGGAGCCCTGAGTTCAATCCCTGGGTAGGGAAGATCCTCTGGAGGAGGAAATGGCTACCCACTCCAGTATTCTTGCCTGGAGAATTCCATGGACAGAGACTATAGTCCGTGGGGTCACAAAGAGTCAGACGTGACTGAGTG
Organism: Bubalus bubalis; assembly: GCF_019923935.1. Classification (NCBI taxonomy): domain Eukaryota; kingdom Metazoa; phylum Chordata; class Mammalia; order Artiodactyla; family Bovidae; genus Bubalus; species Bubalus bubalis. Next base: position 48,128,999 of record NC_059161.1, read on the forward strand.
ACTAAGATACACAACGGATTCTTATTTGCTTGCTGATGTAAAGGAATAAAAGACAGAGAGAAATTAAGGCAGAAAGACATAGAGGAAATAATTGCAGGAGCAAAGTCCTTGAAACAAGTACAAGGGATGAAATTCAAATCATAAATGGAGGAGTTGGCCTTAGAGAGAAGCAGGTACACTTCCACTTAAAAGGAAGCAAAATGATTTCAGTTCAGTAACTTTCAGCTCTCGAGTCCCAGCAAAGAATAAATGGATAGGTAGGTTGAGCATGCATTGGAATTTTAATAAGCATGCATGATCAAGGAAGACAGAGGCACAGTTGTTAAGGGCATTTGCAAAGGAGTGTTTATACTGCTCAGCTAGGAATCTCAGCTAAGAAAGGAAGTGAGAATGTGTGTGTGTGGGAGGTGGTGGTGGTGGTGGTGATGAATAGTGAAAAAAGTGGAGGTGGGCCAATAGGTTGTCAGTCATGCTAGAGCCACAGTGCTGTCTGAGGGGGATAATAGAACATTAATAGGAAGAATAAGATGCCTGAACTTGAGATTTTGGAAGTTATGCAATTGCCATTAATGACGAGGTCTAGAGTATGACCATGGGAGTGTGTAGCCAGCCTCTACAGGACGAGATCTTTGAAGCAAAGGAGATTAAAGAAATAAGAGGCCCAGATATTAGCTGGATCATCAACATGAAGTTTGAAGTCACTATGAGTGATGTTAGTGGGAGAGGAGGTCAGTAAGCAAGGTGCCTGAGCTGAATGACTGAGAGAAATTGGGAAGTCAGTATGTTCCAGAAATGAGGAGGTGTAATTGAGTAATGAATGGGGGTTTCCAGGTGGCTTATTGGTAAAGAATCTGCTTGCCAATTTAGAAGACGTGGGTTCAATCACTGGGTCGAGAAGTTTCCCTGGAGAAGGAAATGGCAACCCAGTCCAGTATTCTTGCCTGGAGAGTCCCATGGACAGAAGAGCCTGGTGGGTTACTGTCCATGGGGTTGCAAAAGAGCGGAGTATGACTGAGCAGCTAAACAGCACAGCAGCAATGAGTAATGAAGTCCGATGACACTTATTTCAAAAAAAGATTTTGAAGAAGAAAAGAGGAAGCAGCAAACGGAGCAAGACACCCACTGTACCTCTAAAGCTTGTGATATGTAGGGTGTAGAATAAAAATAGCTTCTTCTTGTGAGAACTTCAAGGAAAGCAGGATCCTCAGAACAACACCAGATGTCAATGAAAGCAACAAGGTGATGGGAACTTTCAGATGCTGAAAGAGGAGAGGAAACTTCAACAAGTTGCTTAATGTTTGTTAGTGTTCAGTGAGGAGAAGGCGATGGCACCCCACTCCAGCACTTTTGCCTGGAGAGTCCCATGGATGGAGGAGCCTGGTGGGCTGCAGCCCATGGGGTCGCGGGGAGTCGGACACGACTGAGTGACTTCCCTTTCCCTTTTCCTTTTCATGAATTGGAGAAGAAAATGGCAACCCACTCCAGTGTTCTTGCCTGGAGAATCCCAGGGACGGGGGAGCCCAGTGGGCTTCCGTCTATGGGGTCGCACAGAGTCGGACACGACTGAAGCGACTTAGCAGCAGCAGCAGCAGCAGTGTTCAGTGGGACAACTAAGATATACTCCAACCTTTTGTTCCAGTCTCATCAGGGTTATTTACCTGGGCTCCACAAACCTTCACGGTATTTCATAGAGCCTGCTGTGTTTGTGTTGAGTGGTCCTAGGATTAAGGACCACACTATAGAGATGGTCTGTCCAGGAGATTAAATGACTCTGAAAGATTTATAGTTGTAAACAGTGCCACTAGGCTGCCTACTAAATGCTATAAAGCGGGACTCACATAACACATGGTGTAACCCAACCAGAGGCTGCCTGTAGTGAAGGGAAGGGGCCTGTGGAATGCTGGGGGTCCTGACAGCTCCCTCTCTGGCCAGACTTCTCTCTTAGAACTGATCCTAGTCATCTGAATTCAAATATCATGTTTTCAAAGAACTCCATATGTAAAGGAAGAAACCCAGAAGCTATTAGATTTGAGACCAGAAAAGTTAAAAGTTCTAGGAAGGTTCTGAGCAATTTAGCAAAAGAACACTTCAGTCTTCAAGATCATCCCCCTTTTTGTTTTGTGGTGTTTATATTAGAGTAGGAATGCCTAAATGAGGAATCTCAAGGACGTTATGCCTGGACCCTAATATCTGTGATCATAATGCTGTGAAATGAGCTATTAATATACTTCAATAATAAATTGTAGGGAAGATCTCATAATACTTTAAAGTGACATAACATTTTTAACTGACAGAATACAAGTAGCAGAATTTTTAAAACGTATTTGCTCCTAGATAGAGCATACAAACTTTCAGTATAAAGCAAAATCTTTTGTCCAAAAGCATTAGTTTAGAAATGAAATTCAGATGAAAGTGATTTCAATACTATGATTAAGCATATATACATAATTGGTTCTGTTTTATTGATTAAATTATATTCAGACAAATGACCTGTGAGTTCTGTCAAATACCTGATTTTTTAAAAATTCTGTTACTTCAAGTCAAAGGATTTGATGACTTGAGTCCAAATGAATGCATCATCTTGGTCAAGGCATCTACATGGTTCTTAGGGATAAAAACTTAATTAGATTAGACTGATTTAGAGGAATTGGGGGAGGGTTGATGTTTAATGTAAGTTTATATGAATAAACTTTTGCTGTTATAGAAAGTGATAAGAAACCAGAATTGGGAACCAATATAAAAATAACAGCAATTGACATTTGTAATGATTTAAAACAGAGGGAAAAAAAGAATTGGCGAAGGTAACTAAGTAGAGTGATGATCTGAGAACAATGTTCTTTGGTCCAAGGTTAGCATAGATACGAAAGTCTGGTGGCAACTGCCACACAGACGCTGCGATGCAACTTCCCCGTTCTCAGTCATGTCTTGGTGGTAGTGATGTTCTTATTGTTGTTATGTTTTTTGTTACATGTGCAACCAATAGACTACAGTCAATACCCATATTTGCTGACAGAGCCCTTTTCTACTTCTTGGTATTTAGAACTTAACTTTTCTCAAATCTCCAGAAACTTTCAACTCAAATAAACAGATAACTTTGGTGACTAAAAGAGATGTGAAATATACCACCTGATAATTCAGGGAAAGAAATTCTCCTTTTCCATTCTCCATGGGTATACTAAGAGGCATTCAAAGAGCCACTGGAATTTAGGGATGAAGGAAAAAACTGAAGTCTTCCAGAAAACTCAGCTTTATGTAATAGAAGCAGAATCTCCTTCACCATTCTTACAATTGCACAAAAAGCTACCCTAAGTCTTGATTAACTGCTTGCTGTCTAAATTCTTTGTGCTTTCTGAGAGCAATCTGCCACAATTTTTTTAAATCCCAATTAGAATTTGTGAAAGAAATATTCATTTGATTGGTAAGGCTTTGATATCTAAACATGTTCTTTTTACTGGCATATCTTTCTCATTTGAAGGCATACCACAAAAAGGAAAATAATGGGTTTTCTACTAGGGTTTGATTTCATAGCACAAGGAGGTAACATGCCTACCTGAAGTAGACATTTATAGGTTGAAATCCTTTGTTTTTAAAAACCTATTATATAGGGAAGGGAATTCGTAAGTCAGAGGCTTTTTTTGAGGATCCACCTAATATAAAGGACGACCAGTCCCCAAAACACAGCAAGCACTCAGTAAATGCAGGTATTACTAGCTCTATTATCTGAAGCCATCTGTCACGCTATTGCGACAACCTTCCAACTGGTTCACTGCTTCCACCCTTCCTCCTCTTTACAGTCACCAGAGTAAGATTTTATCTGGGGTGCACCTCACAGCATTCAGGATCTTGGTTCCCCTGACCAGGGATGGAACCCCCACGCTCTGCAGTGGTGGGTTCACAGGGTCTCAGCCACTGGACCACGAGGGGAATCCTAAGAGTAATTTTTAAACATACAAATAAGACCATGTCGTTTCTCTCCATAAAGCTTCCAGTGGCTGCCCATTGCTCTTAGAAAAAAATACAAGCATTTCATTTTGCTGTCACCCACAGTGGGGCAGCACTTTCTCCATGATCCGGCTCCTACTTGGCTCTCTCACAGGCTCTCTCGCCACTCGCTCTTCTCTTCACTCTCTGCTGTAATATCTAACATCTTTCTGTCCCTCCGATGTCCCAAGGTCATTCCCATCCTGCTGCCTTTGCCCTCGTATGTCCTCTCCCAGGCCACTGTTCTCCCAGATTTGCTGGCTCCTTTTCCCTGTCATTTAGGTCTTAGATCTGATGTTGCTTCCTTGAATGATCCTTCCAAACAGTCTTACTCCACACACACTCTTCATCCAGTGACTCTTATTTTCCTCATTGCGTTCTCACTATCTAAAATTATCTTGGTAACTGATTTAATTATTGCTTTATTTCCCAGCTTCCTCCGTAGAATATAAACTCCATGAGAAATATTTTCTGTTTAGCAAATAATAAATGTTCAATAAATAGCTGCTAACAAAGGAATCACTGTGGGAGTGAATGCACTCATGAAATTCTTATCATCCTTAAAACAAAAATAACTTATGTTTTAATTAAGCTATGGGTGTGTTTGCATGTGCAGGACATAAAGATTTTTAGCGGATTTGTATGGTTATAAAAATCAACAGTGACAGGGTTTCGTGGTGCTAAGAAAATGCAATAGTCTTTCCCTAGAGGCCAAAGTCTCAGGGAACACTGATGAAAATGATCTGGCTTTGATTTGTGTGCTTAATTCAGACTTAAGACTTACGATTCAACCTTTCTAGTCATGGTAGAATCCCATACTCATATGGGCAATAATACGCAACAGGAACAAAGATGAGAGGACCTCCCTCATGTGTGTTTATTTCCTCGGAGTTTGATTCATTGAAAAGACAAGAGAAATGGGAGGTTTCACTTCGCTGAGGAAGTCTGAGCTCTCCCATGTTTCTGTCTTTCCAGGTAACCACACAGTCTCACCCTGGGGAACGGAGAGATGATAACACATAACTGGCTTCTCTCCAAGCACCTTAGGATAGAAGTTCATAGAAAGACACACAGACATGTGTAGACCCAACTTGAGCATGCCATGTCTCTTGCCCAGATACACATTGACCTCTGCCTTTTCAAAGGCAAAATTTGATCCATTAATGTTCTCCAGTGTTGGTTTCATAAAGCATTTGGATGGGCCCTTCTTCACAAATGAATAAAAATGAGTAAAGTCCTCAGAATCAAAGGAAAGCCAGGACTGGCTTCCAGAAGCACGAGGCAACCCAGAGAGTCCATCTGCAGCCAAACCATGCAACAGACCCAGACACAGCTTAGAGGCTGGCAACAAGTCTGCCTGCAGGATCTGCCAAGGAGCCAGATGCTGTTGCTTCCAAACCTTGGCATCAGGGCCCCTGATTGCCATCCAACAAAGAGGAAAAATAGGAATGATATAATGTGGTGGGATAAAACACATCCCACCTCAACCTTTTTTATTACTCACTGGAAAAAAATATGGAAGATATTTATGGGAAAGTACCAATGTTTTTGGAAATATTGTACATACATTAGCTACAACACTATTTTTGCCAAATGGGAAATATATTTAAAATATGCAGTCTGCGTCTGTCTAAAAATAAATTGTCATCTTTTCTGATCAATGTATATGTCCAGGATATGGAAATGACTCTGCTAATTGAGGATGCTGTCAACCAGCGCACTTGTAAGTTACCAAGAAGTAAAGTTGTGAAGAAGTCTGTCTGTGTTATGTGCATAAAATAGCAATTAATGTTGTTGTCATATGAAGGGAGTTTAAGAAAGATTGGGCTTTGAAAAAAGAAGAACTATCCAATGAAGGTGGAGTGTTGAATTTCATGGTTATATAAAGTATTAGGAGTTATGTTAGGTTGGATGAGATAAGATGTTTATGAAGAAGTAGAATGTGGTGAAGAATTGTGTTTGCCAAGGCTCCAGGGTGGTATTAATAACCCACTATATATGACAAAGTACTGTGTAAAGTACTGGTACACAGTGAAAATTCATTGTCATTCCTCTTCATCTGCTTAAATTAGCAGATTAATATCACTTTTGATAATCCTTGTGAAATTTCTATTGTTTTGAGAATCACTCAGAGTTCTACATCTGAAAATTAAAAACACCAGACAGAAAAGGGATTGTACCTTCTTTGCCGGGTGAGACTGAGGTTCCACTTTTCCCCGGATTCACGTTCACCTGAAATTCTGCCCTCGAAGTCACTGCAGGCTTGAGTAGCACAAGTGGAGTTGATTCCAGGAGGCTTCAGTTAAAATGCATATTGCCTCAGCACATTATCACAGGCAAATCTGTCATCTTAGCTTGTTGACAGGCATTTGAAAACAAGGGACAATCTGTGGGTGAGGAAGGATGCGATGAAGGCATCAGGTAAGGCAAGCCTGGCACCCAGTGCTGACTGAGGGTCATAGGGGCCAGTGCTCTAAACAGGTGCAACCCTGGGGAAAATTCACTCTCATCACTGCTTGGCCATGTTGGAGCATCATTTCATGTTCTGTCACAAAACTGAGAATCTAGGATAAATACCCAAAGAAACAAGTTTTTGGTATAAATTGCAGCTGTTTTCTTGCTAGGGGGCTTCCCTGGTAGCTCAGCTGGTAAAGAATCCACCTGCAATGCAGCAGACACCAGTTCAATTCCTAGGTAGGGAAGATCCCCTGGAGAAGGGAAGGGCAACCCACTCCAGTATTCTTGGCTGGAGAAGTCCATGGACAGAGGAGCCTGGCAGGCTACAGTCCATAGCGTGGCAAAGAGTTGGACATGACTGAGCAACTTTCACTTTTCTAGGATTTCTAAGTCCTCCATCTAAATGTAATCATTGCAACTTAAATATTATTTCTTAACCCAAGATTCTTGGGTTTCTCAAATGAATGAAAAAAGGCAATCAATTGGAATATGAAAGATTATTCCAGATAGGGAAGACTTTATTTTTTGGTATTTCATACCGTTCTCACAATTTACAGAAAGAAAAATGACCCCAAAGAAATACAGCATTTTTGTTTAGAACCCTCACAAAGACCTTCTCAACCCCTCAGATCATGTTTCAGAGAAGATCATTGCTTTAAAGGAAAGCCTGAAAAGGCCTGGATTCAAATTCCTACTCCATTCTTGGAACAAGTGTACACACACAGACAAAATTACTCGTCCACTACAGCCCACATATGTTTGTGCCTGTGTGCTCAGTCATGTCTGAATCTTTGCAACCCTGTGGACTCTAGCCAGCCAGGCTCCTCTGTCCATGGAATTTTCCAGGCAAGAATACTGGAGTGGCTTGCCATTTCCTTCTCCAGGAGATCTTCCCGACCCGGAGACTGAAGCTGCGTCTGTTGCATCTCCTGCATTGGCAGGCAGGTTCTTTACCAGCTGAACTACTGGAGAAACCCACTAGAACCCACACACCCTTTTTCAGATTTTGAAAGATCAAGCTATCAAAGTTCTCTTCCACTTTACAAGGATGTTGATTGCTGGAACAAGGCAAGTCTGCACTGATCTTTTACTCACTATAGTATTTGTGCTAAAAGGATAACGGGTCAAGAAAAACTGAGAAAATATTTTTAATCTCAGATTTGACCTTCTCACTCTTTATTGATTCTCACTAGTCCCCCAAAAAGGTAGAAAAAAGGATAAGACTATCATACCAGTAAAATCAAAGAGATTTTCAAAAATTCATGTTCGATACATTTCCAAACTGGAGCAGGGGGTCAGGTTTAGCTCAGGTTAAAACTGTTAGGATATAAACACAAATTCATCACTGCTACAGTCAGCAGAGCATACGTACATTCCAGAGTGTCAGGCAGAGGCCCATGATTTGTGTCACTGCAGAGAATGATAAATCACTGTTGAAGACACAAGAACCAGAATCACCGCCACCATGTAATAGATCATGATGCACCCCAATCTCTTCCAAACGTTATTTACAGTTATCAGGGGCTGAAGATGGCAAAGCGCAAATGGATATTAATCTTTACACTCCCAGGCCTCGGCCAGCTCAGGGTTGCTGCCTCTTAGCGTCTACCCATGATTTCCAGCAATGTGATAAGCTCTAGCTATGTACAGTCTGTCCAAAAGGGATCAAATATAAATATTTCCAAAAAGAAAGAGTGTTTCAAATCCCATCAATCAAAGCCTTTGAGAACTCTGTCACTGAAGCATTCTGGAAGAGATTGCTATGTGAGAATTTGTTCCAGAAAGAAGTGACTGAAGCAATGAATGAGGCCATGTTATAGAAAGGAGAGTGGGGTGGAGGTAGGATGGGAGCTGGGCAGAGTCAGCACACAGGAAACAGCAGCAGAGAGAGAGACTCTCCTATCAAGAACCCTGGCACTTGAACTGGAGCTCTTTTCTCTAAAGCCTGTGATGAAACTGTTATTTTATCTTTATATACCTTGGCTTCCTAACTGCAGATTAAATGGGTGTTTGTCCCCGTGACATCCAACATATGGCCTCAGGTTAGGGCTACATTCACATCTTCTTAATTCCTAGATTTATTTCTGAAGATTCCAAACCCCACTCTATACCACCCATATTAAAATGTACCAACATCCCACATTAGAAAGCACTTTTATGCTATAAAAATAAATTTTCAAATTATAATTTTGCTTTTGAAATTATATGGCTATGAGTAATTTAAATCATTAAATTACTTCAGTGATGGTTTCCGGGCAGTTCTTGAGTCTACATAGGAATTCTTGTAAAGAGAAAATCTGTACATTGTTTTCAAGTGCAGTGTGATTTTTATTAATACTAAATTTGGTGATTGAAGAGGTAGCGGTGATCAGGTCATGTTGTGCAAATTAAGGACTTATTAATTTCAGTTTTATAGTTTTCCTTTGAGACAATGCATTTTTCAGTTCTCAAATATTTGCTTGGTCTCTAAATACCTATTTGAGTGGTTAATAACTGGAATGAGCTGTCCCAAGTCCTGAAGAGTAAAACCGTCGCATGAGGGGATTCCATCCGTTAAACTCTGCAGCCCAGTGTCCTAAGTTTCCCCAGAGTTCTGGTTTCTCTACAGGTCTCTGACAACAGAGTACACAAAACCCACTTAGGTGCCCAAAGAAACTGCCCTGTGAGGGAAGGAATACCACGGCAGGAGGCAGACCGCTGTAGCAGTCTATCACAAGGATGGCTCCAAAGACTCCAAGGACAAGATGGTCCCTTTTGTGATCTTGATTTTTTAATATCCTTTTCAATAGACCTACAGGTCACTCAGGAGTAAAGAATCTACCTGCAATGCAGGAGACTCGGGTTCAATCCCTGGGTCAGGAAGATCCCCTGCAGAAGGAAGTGGCAACCCACTTCAGTATTCTTTCCAGGAGAATTTCATGGACAGAGGAGCCTGGTGGGCTACAGTCCATGAGGTTGCAAGGAGTTGAACATGACTGAGCGACTAAACAACAAACCTTGAGATAACAGCTTCTTCTGGCAGAGGCTTCATCCTTTGTCTTTCTAGGCCCAAGGCATGCTTCTGAATTTATATTCTGTCTATTGGTTCTGCAGTGAGTTTCCTTAGGCTTAAGGCTCTAGGCACAACATCTCCAACATTTCTAACCTTGGTAAAAACTCAGAGAATGTGCCAACAACTCCTTCTCAGCTCAATTCGGGGGAGTATCTCTCTGATTTGTCTGCCTAATTTATTCTGCTTTTAGAACAGTGCAGAGAGATACCGCCTGAGATGTATATTTTAACTACTCACTCAGATAAAATAGACAGAACGGGGAGTTCTTCCTTCTGCCTCTTTCTTTTCTCTGGTCACACTGGTGGGCTCCATGCTCCTCTTTGGAATGTGGAGGCCCCATATTGGATCAGGCCCATCCTTCTTGGCTTAAGGGCTGTTCATTTGGGTGTGACTCTCATCACACAGATTTATCTCTCAAGTCTTCCAGCATTACACAGCAACTCCTTCTGACTTTGAATCAATCTGCCTCCTCGGTATCACCACACTCTTCCCAGTAGCTAGCTCACCTTTCCGCTCTCAGCACACAGACTCAAACTCACAAATCTAGTTCCCGATGATCAAATCACACTAAGCATCTTAAGGGCAACATCCAGTGATTTCTGGGCTTCCCAGCTGGTGCCTGCAGTAAAGAACCTGCCTGTCAAGGCAGGAGACATAGGAGAATCAGATTCAATCCCATGGAGAGAGGAGCCTGGAGGGCTACCGTCCAAGGGACGGTGAGGAGTCAGGCATGCACGCACAGTGATTTCTACTTGGACTTTTTAAACACTCAAGACAGCATTTTTATATTTCACTTTCTCTTGGTTTTTTCCTTACTTCTCTGGTCATTCCTAATAGGCCTCTTGTCGGGCTGGAGCTGTCAGTCTTAGGAGGCCCACCTTGACACCCTACATACAACTGCAACCTTTATCCCTACCCTCCCAGTATTTCTGTCCCAACCTGGTTCTGTTGTATATTCTTTAAAGCACCTGCCACATTTTAACCTATGATATGATTTACTTATTTTGATGTTTTTTTGCACAACTAAAAAGTCTCCTCACCAGAATGTAAGCCTCCTGAGGGAAAGGATTTTTGTCTGTTTGTTCTCTGATTTAACACAAATATCTAATAACATCACATGGCACATAAGAGATAGTCAATGAATATTTGTTGAACAAATAAATAACAAATAATACTCCTTCCGTCCCCTAAGGTGGGGGAGTTGATAAAAATTCTCCCAACACGTGCTATAATCTCTTGATTAACATTTTGGTTTTGGCTGCACTGGGTCTTCGTTTCTGCCAATAGGCTTTCTCTAGTGGTGGTGAGCGGGGCTACACTCTAGTTGCGGTGTGCAGGCCTTTCACCGCAGTGGCGTCTCTTGTTGTGGAGCAATGGCTCTAGGTGTGCAGGCTTCAGTATCTGTGATGCTAAGTTGCCTCGAGGCACGTGGAATCTTCCCAGGTCAAGGATCAAACAAACCCATGTCTCCTGCACAAACAGGTGGATTCTCAACCACTGGACCACCAAGGAAGTCCCTCTTGATTAACATTGATAAACATATCCAAAGTATCCCATCTGAAAGCCTTTTGGGACTCCCAGATCTTTGACTTCCTAGTCAGACTGAAAATGCAGCCACCTCATTAGCTGTGTAAACACTGCAGATGGGACAGAAGCCGTCATCCAGGCAGGATTTTGGGATGTGCACTGCAGACCTTGTGTTACCTGTGTCTCAGATAGTTATGAATATATTCATCGATACCCAATAGGTTTCTGACTTTGTCAGAACATGTTTTGTTTGTTTAATTGAGACTTCACTAATAGCACTCCAGTATTCTTGCCTGGAAAATCCCATGAACGGAGGAGCCTGGTAGGCTACAGTTCATGGAGTTGCAAAGAGTCGGACGCGACTGAGTGACTTCACTTTCTTTCACTTTTCACTAATAGCAGGATTGACCACAACAACTGTAATAATACATTTATTTTTTCCAGAGTGCTCTTCAATATGTGGCTCAAAAAACTTACAGAAATGGCTGTAAAAGAGAAATCAAACTAAAGAGTAGAAATCCCATCTATTTGGCTTTGCTTCAAAAGACAGGTGGTGCTAATGGTAAAGAACCCACCTGCCAAATGCAGAAAACGTAAGAGATGTGGGTTTGATCCCTGGGTTAGGAAGATCCCCTGGAGGAGGGCATGGCAACCTACTCCAGTGTTCTTGCTTGGAGAATCTCATGGACAGAGGACCCTGGTGGGCTACAGTCCATAGGGTCGCAAAGAGTAGGACATGACAGAAATGACTTAGAACACAGAACAAGAACAATAAATAGGCAGATATAACAGAAAGGTGTATGAATATAAGCGAAAAGGTTCTAATGATTAGACCTATTAAGATACAAAATAGTTGCCTTGAACATGGAGGGCTCCAGTTACTGAAAGAGTTTACACGGGGACTGCCCACGACATGTCATGGACCCTGTGAGAGCATTCCTCTAATGAGTGAAGGGTCAGACAGAGTGATCTTGGAGGTCCCTCCTGGGCTGAGAGTCTGAGATCATGGGTTATAATGGTCAGTTCATTCACTCCTTTTAGAGGACAAGAAATGGAACATTACCTTAGTAGGTCACCCGAGTAAACTGAGGCACACACACAAAATGAACAGATGACCCACATTTTCAGAGTGAAAATTCATGAAAAGAACACCCATATTTCTGAATCCCATTTTCCCTTCACATCAGATATAATTAGCTTTCAAAGTGAAAAGTATCAATCAAATGTGAAGGGCAAGGCAGATATGTTTCCATATTCTTTCCACTTGGATAAAAAGGAAACAGCTCCTAGCAATCAAAATTCACTTCACAGAACTTAAAAGTAAGTTGAGATCACCTGTGGGGGAAATAATCAACAATTTTTAGTTGCCTTTCAGAGAAGTCGAGTTCCAATAGAGAATAGGGAACCAATAAAGTGAGTGACTTAGTGGTAAAGAATCCACCTGCCAATGAAAAAGATGCAGGTTTGATCCCTGGGTCTGAAAGATCCCCTGGAGAAGGACATGGCAACCCACTTTAGTATTCTTGCCTGGGAAATCCCATGGAGAGAAGAGCCTGGCAGTCCATGAGGTCACAAAAGAGTGGGACACAACTTAGCAACTAAACAATTCAAAAGTGAGTATCAGAGGTGCTCACATAAGCAGTATAGATTCAAACAAGCTTAAAACCTGAGAGACTGCTGTCTCTGGGCATGAAAAGAGTTGATTTGAAAGCTTAGATTTATATCCAATACTATCAGCACTATGCCTCTCAGGTGTTTGTAATAGTAGGAATCAGCAGTCCCTTACTCTATAAATTCTTTAAAGAGTCATGAAACTTACTTGTTTTGAACCTATCTAGAAACTATACTTGTGTCCCATGAAGTGGTACATCTAGGGAACCTTAAAATCAGTTCCAAAATACCCAATACCACAGATGCCGCCTCCACTCGCCCTGCTGCTCTTAGACATGGTGACCAGGGTTGGAGGATTCAAGGAGGGCTGAATGTCTTCCAGGCTCCAAAAACTCTTACTGATCTCCAAGATAGGAAAACAAGAAGTTGGGAGAGACTGGAATTATATAGACTTTAACTTTCAAAATTGAAAAGAGCCAATAAGATTTCTCTCTACTACTTTTCACATTTTGGACTTTTCCAAGTGAATCAAACACCATAAGACTGTGACTCTCTTCTCTGAAAAATCCCAAGTCTTAAAATTTTGAAGGGCATTCTTCTTATGAAGTAGAGGGATTACAATCTACGAGAAAGATGTAAATTCTAAAGATAAAAAGATGCCATTAAAGAAACTCACTGCTTTGGTGATTCATCCCACAAAAGACCCTAAGATTCCACATTGAAAACGCACATAAACCCATCACTGAAAAGTCTTGAGGAAAGGAGTGTTTCTCCTATGAAATATACCGCTGTACTGAGAAAGGACCTCCTGGGTTCACACTTCTTCCATCTCTGCTTCCTGATTGCCCCTCTTGCCCACATGGACTGAGGTTTGACTTGACCAGACACCATCGAGCCTTTGAGTGAAATATTTAAAATATATTTTAGTTTTGTACAATGTTTCAAGGCTGCTTTCCATTTACAGTTTAGGAAGAATCAGCTCTGTCGCCTGTGCTGGACCATACATCCTTGAGCCTATATTACACCCCAGAGTTCACACCTCTCACTTCCTCTTCCTTATAGTGCCCCTCCCTCCCCACTGGTAACCATAGCTTGTTCTCTGTATCTGTGAGTCTGCTTCCTTTTTGTTACATTCACTAGTTTGTTGTATTTTTCGATTCTACATATAAATGATAACACACAGTATTTGTCTTTCTCTTTCTGACTTATTTCACTTAGCATAATGCCTTCTAAGTCCATCCACATGGCTACACATGGCAAATTGTGTTCTCTTTTCCTGACTGAATAGTATTGCACATATATATAATCCATTCAACTGTGGATGGGTGCTTAGGTTATTTCCCTGTCTTGACAGTTATAAATAATTCTACTATGAACACACTGGGTTGCATGTATCTCTTCAAATCAGTATTTTCGTGTTTTCATATGTATCAGTTTGGCCAAAAATTGGTTTGACATCTTATGGAAAAACCCAAATGAATTTTTGGCCAATCTGGTATATTCAGGAGTGGAATCACTGTGCCATATATCAGTTCTGCATTTAGTTTTTTTGAGAAACCTCTATACTACTCTCCACAGTGTCTGCACTAATTTACATTCCTACTAATAGTGCACAAAGCTTCCCTTTTCTCCATATCCTTGAGTGAGTTTTTTTTAAACCCATTTGCCCTTGAGATGGTAAGGGAGATGATCCTGGGGAACAATCATCTACCTGTTTTAACTCTTCAATCAACTATAATCTGAACCCCTTCTAAAATTGAGAGGCTTACTAGAGGTAAATTAGAAGATTGACATGCATTTCCCTATAACTGGACATCACCCCTCATTAATGATTCTCTTTGAGCTAGAAAGTACTAATTGTCAGGATTGTCTCTCCTTACTCTTTCTTTCCTCAAATGATCTTTTTGTTCTAGTGCACAAAGTTGGCATCCTGCTTCTTTTTTCTCTTTGATGGATGCAGCTCAGGGGCTTGACTGTTCCCACTGCCTTGAATTTTGGAAGACAGAGCTCTGTCCTGCAAACTATCAATCACTGGCACTAAACTGTGATGATTTCCCTACCATGGAGGGTATGTTTGAAAAGAGAAATATCTAGAGCAGGGGTCAGCAAACTGTGTCTCCTGGACCAAATCCAACCTGCCATTTGATTTTTAAAAATGAAGTTTTGGTGGACATTTGTCCATGGGGTGCAAGTGGCTGCTTCAGAGCAACAACAGCAGAGTTAAGTAGTGGCCACAGAGGCTGTGTGTGTGTGTGTGTGTGTGTGTGCCCGCTCAGTTGTGTATGCCTCTTTGGGACCCCATGGGCTGTAGCCTGCCAGACTCTTCTGTGCTTGGAATTTTCTAGACAAGAATACTGGACTGGGTTGCCATTTCCTACTCCAGGGGATCTTCCCAACCCAGGGACTGAACTCAAGTCTCCTGCATTGCAGGTGGATTCTTTACCACTGCTCCACCTGGGAAGCCAGAGTCTTTACAGAGGTAATTAATTAAAATGAGGTTATTAGGATGCTCTATAACAGATTAAGTCAATCTAATACAGTAATTCCAGCTATTGCCACTCAGACAGCTTCAAGTTATTTCCTGCCTCCAGGAACATAGATCAGAGCTCTGATTCTCCACACCCTGTCCTTAAATAAATGAACAGAAACCAGAAGCCAACAAAACAAAACTCAAAATTATCCTTTCATCAAGAATCTCAGTTTTGCTGGTTGATCCCTGCATGGAAATTCTCTAGTTAAACTGTTTTGCCCAAGTCTGCATGGGCCAGTTATATGATCATCAGTGGAACAGCTGACCAAACTCTCTTGTCTATCTTTGGGGAACCTCTGCTCCACGAGTTCAAATACTCACTGGGTCCTGAACTAACTGTGAGATCTGGCATGGGTTAGTTAACCCCTCTGGGTTTCAAGTTGCTCCACATGCAAGATGGAGATAACATGCTCCCTTGAAGACGTGTTTGAAGACTGCTAACAATAGATATAAGATGCCCAAGATGGAGCAGGTACTCACAAAAATATTCTTTATAATGAGATTTCCTTTCTAAAAAATACTTCCTCCAGCTAGTTGTTATCACCCACTCCCCACATTTCCTACTTGCTGGTGAAAGGCCTGGGTGTGCCGACTTCCACGTCCTCCTCCTCTCTGAGGTCCTCAGGGACTAAAAGAACTGGGAAAGCCTGGGCACAAGTCACCAGGGGAACTAGGGAGCTGGATTCCCATCCACTCCGATTGCAACTCCTTTCACCTCTCTGAAGTCACAGAGAAGGATAAGGACAGTCACTTCATGGGGCAGCAACCACGGACAATTTCCTTAATTATTTTATTGGCTTAATTGACTTATGAAGTAAGTAGAATCAGCCCTCTCTTCTGACTCTAATAGTGGTCCACAGATCCTTGCTTAGTTCTTTTCTTGCCGAGACTGATTTTTGCTTTTGACCGCCAAGATGAAACAGTCTAGAAAGTCCTGGAGGGAGGTACTGTGTCTTATTCATATTTGTGCTGCATATATGGTGCCTGGCACAGGGCCTGACATGCAGTTGGGGGCTAGTAAATGATGTCTGATTAATGGTTGAATTAATAAAAATGAATCAGTTAATCGACTGGATATTAGGGTGGAGGATCCTTGAATATTTAGCCTCATCCTTTGCGTAAGACGAGGATGAAAACAGAAGGAAAGATAAGGGGACCCAAAGGGAAACGATTCTGAAAAGCAAAAATGG
The DNA here is from genome assembly GCF_019923935.1 of Bubalus bubalis. NCBI lineage: Eukaryota > Metazoa > Chordata > Mammalia > Artiodactyla > Bovidae > Bubalus > Bubalus bubalis. The sequence continues at coordinate 48,145,347 of NC_059161.1, forward strand.
CATCCAGCAAAAGCCAGAACGAGCAGCATCCCAAAGTGACCCAACTGTGAACAGTCCAATTGTCCAACTCTGGGGCTCTCAGCGCCAAACCCCAATCTCTGCACCGCCAGGCCTCCCCGGGCTCGGTGTCAGAAGGCATGCTGCTGCCGGGAGCAGTCATGCGTGTTCCCTCGGCAGGCCGGGCCTCGCGGAGCCGTGCCAATCTACCTTCCACGACCAGGGCCAAGTCACTTCATCCAGCAACTCTCCAGACCCCTGTCCCTCTCTGACATTCGGGGGATGGCAGCTCCCAGCCCACAGTGAGCAGTTTCAAGGAAAAATGCAAAAACCATTTCTTTTCTTTTGGCTCAGGGAGTCCCCAACTGTGTCAGGGCTACTAGCTGACGATTGATGTCTCGGAGTTATTAACAGTTTCTGCCTGTGCTTCTGTGTCTTGCAGGGCTATCTCTTCTCTCTTAGGGACACCACACAGGCCCACGGGCCGCTATACCTATCTCGTGGCACTAACACTTACATCTACGCATTGTTGTAAGACTCCAATGAGTACTGCAAATATAAATGCTCTGGAAACAGCACAAAGCTACACAATGCTATGTGGTGTTTGGTAATTGGGTAATATAGTCTGTGTGGGTGATTGGGTGATTGGGCCACTGCAGGACCCGCCCTAAGAGCCTGGGCACACCCTGTAATGCTGAACCATGGCACCCATTTCTGGGGTGCTGCCATGCTACTGTTGCCTTTTGAGAAGCCCAAAACCCTGTCATCTGGGGCTAGGCAGGGACCATACTTCCCTTGCTCATTCTCATTTATTCTGGTTCAGTTTGAACTGTTCGGCTCCTTTCTGCTCTGAGGGTGTTCAGGGCTGAAGGTCACAACCCTTCCTGTATGTGGGGCCGGTTCCTGTATCAGCCTGTCCCACCTCTGTGGGGAGGTGTTGCCTTGATTTGGGGGAGGGGGGCAACTCTGATATCATCTTCAAAGAAGCAAGCAGACCCTTCAGAAGCCATGTGATAACCATGATCATGTGCGTCTTCTCCTCTCCTTGGAGATGTGTGCAATTAGTGGTTAAGGTCTAACATCAGACCATCTGGGTTGAAATCTTGCCTCTGCAGCTTACCAGTGTTGAAATCTTGACCACGCCACTGTTTTCTCTGCACCTCAGTTTTCTCACTTGAAAAATGAAGGTGAGGATTGTGCCCACTTCATAGGGTTGCGGTGGGAATCAGATGAGTTTATATCTGACACATTAATGCTTAAGCAAGGTTAGCTCTTATAATGATCCCAGGCCACTACAGTGTCACAGACCTGGTCCTGATCCTTGCTGTTGGCTTCTTATAGGAAATACTAAGTGTCCTGATCTTGGCTTTGCTTCTGTGTGATCAAGGAGAGAGCATGGCTGCTTTGCTTCCCTGATGGTTTAGACAGTAAAGAATCTGCCTGCAGTGCAGGAGACCTAGGTTTGATCCCTGGGTTGGAAATATCCCCTGGAGAAAAAAATGGCAACCCACTCCATTATTCTTGCCTGGGAAATCCCATGGACAGGGGAGCCTGGTGGGCTATATACAGTCCATGGGGTCACAGAAAGTTGGACACAACTGAGTGACTAACACTTTCACTTTTTCACTTCACTTTTTCTGTAAAGGCACTAATACCTTTATCTACACATTGTTATAAGAATCCAAGGAGTACTGCAAATATAAATTCTCTGGGAACAGCACAAAGCCACATAATGCTATGTGGTGTTTGGTGATTAGCTGATATAGTATAGACAAGGTGATTGGTCTGTTCTTTCTTTAAAAGTCTCCCGGGAGAGAGATTCCAACACTTTCTCCTGGTATGGTCTGATGCTACACTACCCTGATAGTGGGGAAGTCCTTTTCTAAAACATGGAGTTGTAATTGACATATGCCATTATTTTAGTTTCAGATGTATAATATAATGATCAATATTTTATTTATTGGGAAATATATCTATGAAATGATCACAACGTAGGTCTAGTTAACATCTACCACCATGCATAGTCACAAAATACAAGTTCTTCTTTATGTTGCTTTAATGTCTCAAAAACGTCCCTATTAAGCATGGGCAAGAATTAGTCATCACTGCTTCATAAGACAGGATAAGAGAAAAAGCCCAGCCTGGAGGCAGAAGGCCTGACTCTGGTCCAGGTGTCCGGTGAAGTACCCTTGTCCCTGGGACCAGCTGTTGAACTTTCCCTTACCAAAGTCTCATCACTAAAGCGAGGACAATAAGCACATCTTTGCTAACTCACTTGCTCAACACTGTTTATCGCACCTGCTTCCACTGTCTGCACTGCCCAGGGTATGTAGTGTGGTGGGCAGATCTGATGAGGTGACTAAAGAGAAGATGAAACCCTGGAGCACTGCTCTAGCCCCAGTTCTGCAGGTCCAACATCAGCCACTTGGTCTCCTTCGGAAAGCTACTACTTTGGAAATTTTTCCTAAAGCTCCCCCAAATTCAATTGCTCAGACTCACTTTTATGGACGTTATCATAACCCCACAGTTCAGTTCAGTTCAGTCACTCAGTCATGTCCGACTCTGCGACCCCATGAATTGCAGCACACCAGGCCTCCCTGCCCATCACCAACTCCCAGAGTTCACCCTAACTCATAAGCCCACAGTTATAGACAAATACATGGTACTGACAGCTACCAAGGATCCTGGCTATGCCATGTCTAAGGTATTTGTTTTTGTTTATTTTATCAGTACCTGCTCTTTGGTTCGGAGAAGGTGATGGCACCCCACTTCAGTACTCTTGCCTGGAAAATCCCATGGACGGAGGAGCCTGGTAGGCTGCAGTCCATGGGGTTGCGAAGAGTCGGACATGACTGAGCGACTTCACTTTCCCTTTGCACTTTCATGCATTGGAGAAGGAAATGGCAACCCACTCCAGTGTTCTTGCCTGGAGAATCCCAGGGACGGGGGAGCCTGGTGGGCTGCCGTCTATGGGGTCACACAGAGTTGGACATGACTGAAGCGATTTAGCAGCAGCAGCAGCAGCTCCCTGGTTGAATCCAAAAGTGATTAACTCTACGAGTGAGGGACTGTATGATGTTCTCAGTGGATCTAGAATCCCAGGAAGGCGCCACATTGCACGGTATCTCTGATGTGAGTGCTCTATCCATAGTCCTCCTCCATGTGAAATAAAACACCCTGCTGTACATTTTCAGTCCTGCAGAATGTATGAGGAACTGCCTGTCCCCATTTGTCTCAATGGGAGCTGTGCGCCTGCTTCTGCCTGGCACTGGGGTCTTTTCTGAGCAGTGAACCATGGGGCAGCCAGACCCCTCTGGAAATCATATCACTCCCGCCCCTTGTCTTCTCACATCCAAAAAGCTCAGCCAGGGGACCTGAGCCATGGTCAGTGCCTCACCTCCTACCTCATCAGCTCACCAACTACACCCTGAGGCTGAATTTAGGAAAGTGTCCAGCGCTGAGCAGAAGTAAGGAGGCCTTCTTGCCTGACAATTCTGCATCTGGAGGTCGTGCTTTAGGTGTGGTTGTTAAACTGGCAGCCACTTCATCGAGGCCAGTCTTCTGGGCAGCTGGTGTTACACCAGCCATTTGCCAAATGCACAGGGTGCTAAATGACAAGTTGTGGGGACAGGAAACAGGATATATGTGAGGGGGTTTGGAAAATATGACTGTCTGGGAGAAAAGGCAACTAGAGCAAAAAACAGACATGGAAGACGGCAGCCTTCCCAAAAGTACATGAAAAATGATAAAAACCTGCACTGATCCTTCATTTACACACTGTTAGCAACACTATAATGCTGAACACTGAATAATTGATCTTTTTAAACTGTGGTGTTGGAGAAGACTCTTGAGAGTCCCTTGGACTGCAAGGAGATCAAACCGGTCAATCCTAAAGGAAATCAATCCTGAATATTCATTGGAAGGACTGATGCCTAAGCTGAAGCTCCAATACTTTGACTACCTGACACAAAGAGCCGACTCATTAGGAAAAAACCCTGATGCTGGAAAAGATTGAAGGCAGGAGGAGAAGGGGACGACACAGGATGACATGGTTGGATTGCATCACTGACTCAATGGACATGAGTTCGAACAAGCTCCAGGAGATGGTGAAGGACAGGGAAGCCTGGCGTGCTGCAGTCCATGGGGTTGCAAAGAATCAGATACAACTGAACGACTGAACAACAACAAATACTATGCATCAGGATTTGACTTCTGTTTCTTGGAGAACTGAGTGGTAGTAGATAATATGGATTGCGAAAGATCTATATTTTTGACCTGGTAACTGATTCTCTAAGGATATAACCCAGAGGAGTGATGTAAAAGAAAAAGACTATCTTTTCTTTAAAAAACAAAAAGAAGAAATTTTTAAAAATACATATGTTAACAAATAAATGTATATATATATGTGTGTGTGTGTGAATATATATACACACACATATACATGTTCTCAGTCTCTCAGTCATGTCTGACTCTTTGTGACTCCCTGGACTGTAGCCTGCCAGACTCCTCTGTCCATGGAATTTTCCAGGCAAGAATACTGGAGTGGGTTGCCATTTCCTCCTCCATGGGATCTTCCTGACCCAGAGGTCAAACCCCTGTCTCCTGCATTGGCAGATGAATTCTTTACAACTGAGCTGAGAAAGAACTCTGTATTGGGGGATCTAGAGTTTCCCAGAGATTGCACCCTGCATTTCACTGCTCCATCTCTTTCAGCACAAGTTTGTGAAGGAAAGGAAGGCATAGTCCACAGCCCCAGAGTCCAAATTTGCCACTGGCAGCAGGTCTCAGAACCCCAGGTCCAACAATGGACTCCCCTGGTCCAGCCGCAAAACATTTATAACCTCTCCAAGCAGTCCTCTGGCAGAGAAAAGCAAACTGTGAGCTCAGGAAGCTAATGACCTCGAAACTATCCATTTATCTTGGCCTTTCCCCTCTGTGTGAGATGCCACAAAAAGTGCCAGTCTCTCTCTTTCTCTCTGAAGAAGAATGGATGTAGCCAGAAAACCATGCATGTTTCACCTTGGCTGTTCCTCCTGGGCCAAGCCCAGGGCTGGGCTACCAATGGGAACCAGAGGGGTAAAGGGAATCATTCTTGATCATCCAAACCAGCTTCCCGAATCCTCCACCTAGGGGAGAGAGCTCACCTGAGTTCTGCTTCGGAGCCTAATGTTCATCAGCTTCTCCATAAATCTTCATAAAGAGACAATGCTGATTCCTAACAAACCTCCTGTTTGAAGCCAGAAGCTGGTGATGGGCAGTGGTGGGCAACACAGCTCCCAGCTACCTCCGCCCTCCCACCAGAGGGAGGGGGTGGGCGGCTGCCCTGAGGAATCTGAGCGACTGAAATCAATAGTTCTTCTCAGTTGCCCAGCATCTGCTTCAGTGGCTGCCCTCACCCTGGCACAGGGACTCCAGCTCCCCGCTGGGCCCAGCCCAAGCCAAGAGTTGGCACAGCAAGGCTCCCCTTTGTTTATGGTGCGGGCCACTTGGGTGTGAGATGTTTCCTCTTCTCTTTGCTGCAACTCTCAATTGGATTTGGGTTAAACAACAAATTCAGGGACTGTGGCTGGGTTGAGAAGGCAACTTGTCTCAAGCTGAAACACAAGCAAACAAACCAACAAGACCAAAATCCACAAGGAAAAAATATAATCACTGTGTTTGGAAAAGGCAAAGCTGGCCTGATGATCATTCCCCCCGTGACCCATTCCCCCAATATCCGTATCCTTCATTTTGTGAAATCTCCCATTTTCTCGACAACTTACCTTTTCTTTTTCTCCCGCCAAAATTATATTTCTCTTCTTTACTTGGATCACACCAGGGCCACGAATGTTCTTTTGGATCAAAACATGCCAAGTCTCCTTTGCACTTTGTTTTCTTCCAGAGGGCAAAGTGAAGGAAGGACATTTGGGGAAAACATCTTGAGGAGGGAAGAGAACTGATGTAATCTTCTTCCAGTCAAATTGCTAATTTGAGCTCTTTAAGTTGTATTTTTCCCCCCCAAGTTTGGCTTTAAGGATGAAAATATATTACTTTCAGGTAAATCCGCAGTTGCATTTAAAATTCCCAGGCTGCCTCTGATACATGAAAAGGTAGTTTAGTTTGTTTGCTGCTATATTAATGTGTGAAGTAGCTAAATTAATCCTTCCATATGATGTCTGAATAGGTTATTATAAGGTGCTTAGAGATTTGGCAGGCTGAGCCCCATCTTTCTTTCAAGATGTTAAGAAAATAAATGTAAATGCAGGAAACACTGCATGTGGGGATCTGCTGTCCAACTTTACGATTTGAATGTCAGTGTAGTGTTTAGGAAAAGTTAACCACAGTAACAAGGGCTCAAGATTCTCACTAGGGTTGATCCTTCCTCTGAACCTTTGTTTAGTTATGTTCAATCCTGAGGGACTCAAGACTGGGTCGCTTTCCAGTTTCCCAGCCCTGTTGTCTTAGTTAAGACTCTTCAGTCTTCTGCCTTACAAAACCCATCTTGACCTAGTTTGAACCAAGATGGGGATTTTATTAATAAGCTCCTGGGATATCTCACAGAAGCCAAAGGCAGTGGGACTCCTCAAGGAGCATGAAATAGGAACTGGGAAAGAAACTGGAAATACAGCTGTGCTCATGTTCTTTTTCTGTGTCTGCTGTTTACTTTCTCACTCTTCTCTAAAGGTTGACTTTCTTTCATGGTGCTTTCCTGCGGGGAGAGAGTAAACCCAGATCCTGAGTTTTAAAATGTTTAATTCCACGCCACACAGAGGAAAGGGCCAGCTCCTAACCAGAAGTTTACTTTTACTTTTTTTAATTTTACAGTTAACACACCAGCGCTTTCTTGCCTCCATTGCACTGCTTCTCCATTTGCTTTGTTCCTTTTTCAAAGCATTCTGTTCTTGGTATGTGGATTTCATACTTTACATCTCACTTAGGACATTCTATTGTGTTTTATTTGCTTTTCAATTTTCATTCATTGTTGCTGTTCAGTCGCTGTCATGTCCAACTCTTTGCAACCCCATGGACTGCAATAAGCCAGGTTTCCCTGTCCTTTACCATCTCCCGGAGCTTGCTCAAACTCATGTCCATTGAGTTGGTTATGACATCCAGCCATCTCATCTTCTGTCACCCCCTTCTTCTCCTACCCTCAATCTTTCCCAGCATCAGGGGGTTTTCCAAAGAGTTGGCACTTCATATCAGGTGGCCAAAGTATTGGAGCTTCTGCTTCAGCATCAGTCCTTCTAATGAATATTCAGGATTGCTTTCCTTTAGGATTGACTGATTTGATCTCCTTGCTGTCCAAGGGACTCTCAAGACTCTTCAACACCACGGTTTGAAGGCATCAGTTCTTTGGCACTCAGTCTTCTTTATGGTCCAGCTCTCACATCCATACATGACTACTGGAAAAACCATAGCTTTGACTATACAGACCTTTGTCAGTAAAGTGATGTCTCTGATTATTAATACACTGTCTAGGTTTATCCTAGTTTTTCTTTCAAGAAGCAAGCATTTTTTAATTTCATGGTTGCAGTCACTGTCTGCAGTGATTTGGAGCCCAAGAAAAATATTTTTGCCTGGAGAATTCCATAGACAGAAGAGTCTGGTGGACTACAGTCCATGGGGGTAGCAAAGAGACATGACTAAAGGACTAACACTTTCATTTAACTTTTCAGCTCATCATCAACTAGTTGGAAACTATTGTGCAGTCTTAGCCAACAAAGTTGGTTAAATCCATTAAGATTTTTTGGTTACAAGGAACAGAACCGAACCACAGCTAGATGAAGCAAAAAGAGAAATTTACTGCGAAGAGCCTGAGATAGATCACGGAATCCAAGGAAGAACTGAATGTCTTGGGAAGAACAAGCATTGCTCTGGTGACTTCAGAAACAGCATTTTCTGGACCCTCTCTCCAGACTTCTCTCATTTTTGTGACTTGACTCATTCCCAGTTTCTGACTCTGGTAGAAATTCCTGAGAGAGAATCTGATTGTCCTCATTCAGGTGTCCTCACCTGGTGAAATACAGCTCTAATTTGAGTTAAGTGGTATTCAGCAAAAACATTCCTTCTTGGAGTACAGGGCTTGCTACATAATTTGTATGGTTCAGTGCAAAATGAAAATGTAGAGTTCCTTGTTCAAGAATTATCAAGCATTTCAAGATGGTATATCAGAGCATTAAACCAAATATAGGGCCCTTCTAAGCCCAGGGCCCTGTGAGACTTCACAGGTCACATGCCCATGACGCTGGTTCTGCCTGGAAGCTCAGCCCTGTGATCAAATTGTGGCTGCTAGTCTTGGGTTTTGTCTTGAATTGCTCACCTGCAGGATGTTGTAAGGCAATTCCATGGAGAGCCCAGCTGGCAAGGATGGAGGCTTGCCAATCACTGCATTAGTGAGCTTGGAAGTAAATAACTAGCCTTTCCTGTCCCCATCCCAGCAAGCCTTAAGATGACACTGTAGCCCAGGATGGTATTTCAACCTTATGAGAGACTGTGAAGCAAAGTCACCTTATGAATTCAAGTCTGGAATTCAGATACACAGAAACTATAGGACAATACATCTTTTAAGACTCCAAGTTTGTTTTTTTTTTAAGAATTTTTTATGTGGATCATTTTTTTTAGTCTTTATTGAATTTGTTACAATATTGCTCCTGTTTTATGTTTTGGTTTTTTGGCCATGAGGCCTATGGGATCTTAGCTCCCAGACCAGGGATTGAACCCACACCCCTTGCATGGGAAGGCGAAGTCTTAACCACTGGACCACCAGGGAAGTCTCTAAGCCACCAAGTTTTTGAGGGCACTTGCAAAAGATAGCTAATATAGTGTTACTCATTATGCTGATCTATTGACATGTATTGTAATTTACACATGGGCAATTGAGTGAGGTTATGGACTATACAATCCAGTTTTATCTAAATTCATTCTCATAAAAAATGGACAAATACTTAAAAAAAAATCCTGCAAAGAAACTGGCTGCTGTTGCTGCTGCTAAGTCACATCAGTCGTGTCTGACTCTGTGCAACCCCATAGACGGCAGCCCACCAGGCTCCCCCGTCCCTGGGATTCTCCAGGTAAGAACACTGGAGTGGGTTGCCATTTCCTTCTCCAATGCATGAAAGTGAAAAGTGAAAGTGAAGTCGCTCAGCCATGTCCAACTCTTAGCGACCCCATGGACTGCAGCCTACCAGGCTCCTCTGTCCATGGGATTTTCCAGGCAAGAGTACTGGAGTGGGGTGCCATTGCCTTCTCTGGCAAAGAAACCAGAGACTGATGTTAATGCTGATAACACAGACAAACTGATCCCAAGAAAATGGCTCTTCATTTAAAGGAAAAAAATAATGATAATTAATCAGATCTGTCAAGATGGTGACCACAAGTGAACATTTTTAAAATATGGGTTTACAACCACTTGAAATGTTAGCTTAAAATGTATAAAAATTATGAATAAGTAAATATTCACACATTCATGCAAGGCCCAAAATACCTCTCTGATAGGTTGCAAGACCAAGAAGATTGGTGACTGCTGTGCGGAGAGCACCGGGTCCCCTGTGTTGAGGCTGCTTGGTTACAGCATCATCATTGCAAGGATGGGTAGTGGTCAGGTAGCAGGTACAGCCCTGGGCAGCATTTTGGCAGCATTTGGAACACTTATAATGACCAGCAGACTAAAGCATTTCATGAATCCTAGCCCTAACTCTAACCCCATAGTCACACATGATGGAGACATTCTAATTTGATTATTCAAGGAAAGAGTAATTCCGGAAGACAGAAAATCCTTGGAAACACACAAATTATACATACAATTTAAAAAAAATTTGTCTTGATATTAATTCAGAAAAAAAAAACTTTAACATAGGTACAATTCAACACAACATAATAAAGTGAACCCAATGTACCTGCCACCTGGGCCAAGAATCTGAATGTTGCCAGATGTCTGAAAACTCTCCAGACATCCTTCACCAACAATATCACTCTTCTCTACCCTAGAAAGAGCTGCTGTTGTGACTTTTGTAATAACCCTTTTCTGGCTTTTTTGATAGTTTTACCACTTTGATATGTCTCCATTAACAATACGGTTTGGTTTTACCTGTTTTTAAATTTTATGAATAGACACCAGCTTGCATGTTGTCTTTCATTTTATATCTTGGGTCAACACTACTTGAGAGCCATTTATTGCAAATACTTGCATCTATTTTTACTGATAACCTGATCTTTTGTATTAACATCCCAATTTATCTATCCATTCTTTGCAGAAGGTTGTTTGGCTTATTTCCCATTTTGAGTAATTACAAGCAATTCTACCTTAAATATTCTGGCATACATCATCCTGGTGTGCACCTACATGAGTTTCTCTGGGACACATGTAGTGGTAGAAACACTGAGTTGTAATCTGTGTACATCTTCAACTGTAGTGAATAATGCCCATTGTCTTCTGAAGCAGCTATACCAATTTATACTGCACCCTCCTCCCCGGTGTTTGAGACTTCTCATTATTACACTGCTGTTGTTCAGTCACTGAGTCATGTCCGACTCCTTGCAACCCCACGGACTGTAGCACGCCAGGCTCCTCTGTCCTCCACTGTCTCCTAGAGTTTGCTCAAATTCATATCATTGAATCAGTGATGCTATCTAACCATCTCATCCTCTTATTAATTATTACACATCTTTGCCAATACTTGGTATCATCAAACTTTTTAATTCTTGCCAATATGATAGATATGTAGTGTTATCTCTTTCTGCTTTTAATTTGCATTTCTCTCATTACTACTAAAATGTTTTACATATATTTATTGGCCATTTGGATTTATTCTCTTGTAATTTGTGGACTTTTCCCATTTTTGGGTGGGGGGGTTGAGTTTTTCTTATTCATATGGTGCAGTCTTTTACATATACTGTGAATTTATTGCCAGCTATGTTTTACAAATATCTTAACATTTATATCTTCCCACCCTAAAGTTTGACCTTTCATTATTTTTAGGGTATCCTTTGATAAACACAAGTGTTTTATTTTAACGTAGCTGACTCTTTGAGACCCCATGGACTATAACTCACCAGACTCTTCTGTCCATGGAATTCTTCAGGCAAGCCATTCTTTTCTCCAGGGGATCTTCCCAACCCAGGGATTGAACCTGGGTCTCCTGCATTGCAGCAGATTCTTTATTCTCTGAACTACCAGGGAAGCCCTTAATGTAGCCAAAGTAATAAATCTTTCATTTTAAAATCTTATTCAAGGAGATTTTGCTTATATTCCTTGTACGAAAATACTCTGTTTGTTCTTGTTTAGTCACTAAGTCATGTCTGACTCTTTGCAACCCCATAGAGCCAGGCTCCTCTATCCATGGAATTTTCCAGGCGAGAATAATGAGTGGGTTGCCATTTCCTTCCCCAGGAGATCTTCTCAACCCAGGGATTGAATCCACGGCTCCTGCTGCATCTCCTGCACTGCAGGCAGAGTCTTTACCGCTGAGCCACCAGGGAAGCCCTTTATTACGATTTAAATGTAGTTTTACCTTTCACATTTAGACTTTTAATCCACTTAGAATTCATCATTGAACAGGCATTCCTTCCTTCACTGAGCTGTCATGTACCTCTATCAGATATCAAGTGCCCATGCATATGCATATTCTTTTCTTGTTCTCTCTATGCGGCTTCATTGGTCTGTTTGTCTATCTCTATGCTAATATCACATTGCTTCTACTATTGTTGTTCAGTCGCTAAGCCATGTCCAATTCTTTGAGACCCCATGGACAACAGCACGTTGGGCTTCCCTTTCCTTCACAATCTCCTGGAGTTTGCTCAAACTCATGTCCACTGAATCAGTGATACCATCCAACCATCTCACCTCCGTGACCCCCTTCTCCTGCCTTCAATCTTTCCCAGCATCAGGGTCTTTTCCAATGAGTTGGCTCTTCACATCAGGTGCCCAAAGTATTGGGGCTTCAGTTTCAGCATCAGTCCCTCCAAAGAGTATTAGGGTTGATTTCCTTTCGAATTGACTGGTTTGATCTCCTTGCAGTCCAAGTGACTTTCAAAAGTCTTCTCCAGCACCACAATTCAAAAGCATCAATTCTTCGGCACTTGGCCTTTTTTAATGGTCCAACTCTCACATCCATACACGACTATTGGAAAAACCATAGATTTGATTATATGGACCTTTGTCGGCAAAGTGATGTTTCTGTTTTTTAATATGCTGTCTAATTTGTTATAGCTTTTATTCCAAGGAGCAAGTGTCTTTTAATTTCAGGGCTGCAGCCACTATCCGCAGTGATTTTGGAGTCCAAGACTGTAACTTAAATCTAGTGTCTTGCAAGTCCTCTCACTTCATTCTTTTTCTTCGAGACAGTGAGGTACTTTTTTAGAATTTAAGTTTTAGAATCAACTTGTCAAATTCTTAAAAACAAAAAAAGACTTGCTTAGATTTTGACTAGGGTTCAGATTACATGGTGGTGGTGGTTTAGTTGCTAAGTTGTGTCTGACTCTTTGCAACCCCATGGACTGTAGTCTGCCAGGTTCCTCTGTCATGGGATTCTCCAGGCAAGAATACTGGAATGAATTTCCATTTCCTTTTCCAGGAATCTTCTCAACCCAGAAATCGAACCTGGGTCTCCTATATTGCAGGCAGATTCTTTACCAACTGAGCTATGAGGGAAGTCCAAGATTATAGAAAATCCATAAATCAATTTGGGAAAATTAGTATCTTTTCTATATTGGATATTCCCATCCATGATATGGTATATTTCTCAATTTTTTAAGATTTTCTTCAATATCTCTCAACACAGTTTTACAATTTTGTCCATAGAGTTCTTGCATATATATTTACATTAGTTACTTCATTTTTCTACATTTTTTGCTGATTTATTCAAATACAACTGAGTTTTGTGTATTGTTATTGTATCTAGCTATTGGAAAAGCTCTTTATTAGTTCTAATAATTTATCTGTAGGTTTGGATTTCCTGTGAGCATACACTTACCTCCCACCTCTTTTTTCTTGCCTTTGTGCACAGTCTAGGTCCTCCAGGAAAATGTTCAATATTGTAACTTACATGCACATATCTTGTACCTTTGTGATTCTGTAAGCTCAATGAGGAGTGGATCATTGCACAAAGGGGGTGTTGAATAAGCATTTGTTGAATGAATAATTGAATGAACAAGCTATTCTATCATGCAAGTGGCTAACCATAGCGTAAATCATAGGTTGTCACAGAGGCTGGGGACAAATTGAAAAAAACTAGATTAGGAATCAAAATCAGAACTGACAGGACACAATACACTCCCTGAGCCCAAGACAAAGTTGCAAAGTACATAGATTATTAGCCTAGTAAAATGATTTAAGCTTAGAATAGAAAGAGAGTGACTGATTTTTTTTTTTTTTTAAATCCCAGGCACAGTGCTAGGCACTTTTAAATTCATAATTCCCCTCCCCAAATTCCTTTTTTTTAATCTTTATTTTTTGAATATGTTATTATGCTTCTATTGCTCTTATCTTAAAGTCTAAATCTTATATGATCTAGTTCCTGCCTGCTCCTCCAGCCCTGATCTTAGGACAGTAACCCTCCTGGTTATGTTTTAATCTCTTTGGCTGCTTTTCAGCTCTTAGAAAACAAAGCTTCCTCACCTAGTAATGCCGTGCCTATCTTTTCCTTCTGCCTGGAACACGCTTTCCACCATGTCTCCTGGCTGGCCTCTCTCCTCATCTGTCGGATCTCTGCTCCAGTGTCACCTCCTCAGGGAAACCTGTCCTTACTTTCAACAAATAGCTTTGCTTCCCCCACAAAGTATATTCTTAAAGCACCTGTACTTTTCCTTAAAGGCTCTTACCAAAATAGCAAGTTAATCCCTGTGTTATTTGATTACCATCTCCCACTTGACTGTAAACTCCAAAAAGGTGATGAATGTCTAGCTTATTCATTTCTGGATTCCCAAACACCTGGCCAGCATCTGGCACACACACGGCAGGTGATAGCTACTCCCTGAACTGAAAACTGTAGATCTTCACTATTGACTTTCCTTCGCACTGCCAAATCTGAGTTTTTCCCGTTGCTCCCAGGTGCTCTCAGATGCTCCCTTCTTGTTCCCAAAGCCTTGTGTCCTTAAATCTATGAAACCGCTTAACCAGGTTTAACCCAGTTTACCTCCACTTTATTCTCTCAGCACCAGCACAGGTGCCAGGCCCATAGTAGGTGCTAATATACATTAGCTTGAGGAAATCAATGAACGCAAATGAACAATACATAATGAATAAGTTGTATATGTGTATACAACAAGTATTTTGGCCTTTCTTACCATGGGGCAGTCTCTTTGATGAAGCTAACTATTTGCAAGTTCTTTATGATAATTCAAGCAATTAGCCTCCCTATGAGAGGCTCTAAGAGAGAAACACTTTATACTGAATTACAGTCAGTGGTGAATACTGTTACAGAGAGGGTCTGGTGTACCGTATACATATGTGGATGTAATATAATATATATATATACATATATTGCTTTCTAAAAAAAACTTACAAAAATAAAGAAAATGTCAAAGCCTTTTAAAGGGCGTGATCACGCTGAGTAATACAACCCTTCCTTCATTTTTACATTATTTCGGTATGAGATGTTTTTATGGCTCTTGCTAAAAATAAAAGACATTTCAGACTTTCTCAGTAAATGAAGCACTGCAGACTTTTCAGTTTTGTTGTTTCCCCTAAAATTAATATAATTAATTAAAATCCAATGTTAGTCTGATTTACAATCTGTGAGTCAATGAGTCACAGACTCTTATGCTAATAGGGCAGTTGAGTTTTCTGAGCTTTTCACAAAAAAAAAAAAACACAACTGTGTCCCAGCACAGGGCCAGCAGAACAGGCATGACAGAGACCCAGCAAGAAAGACCTTCCTAACCTGACTGTAGTATATTTATACTGTGTTTGGAGTAGAAGAGTCTAAGAATAATTTGGAAAGACAACTGCTTTTATCAAGTGTAAGAAATTAGTTTAACTGAATTTAAATGTAATTGCAGGAGCAGCTGGTGAAGGCTAATTTCTGTTCACAGTCTGCTTTCTCGGGAACTGCACCCCCATTCTGTTCCCTAGGAAAGGATCAAGTTTCAAGCTGTGTATCGCTGATACCAACTCTTACAGGCTGGTCTTGAACTGGGGTCAATGCCAGGAGCCACAGAGGAGATCACCCCTCTCCCCATATTTACGGTCACGTGCTCCTCCCCCACCTTTGAAAAGACACTGCCAGGAATAAGTATCAGGTTGACTTACTCTGAAAGGCTTGAGCAACTCTCAGGTCCATTCTGATGGGGCCTCTGTCTATATGGCACCTGATCCAGGTGCTTAGCAGCTTCTCCAGGTTCAGAATGACAGATCCCACCTGATGGGAAAAACTGTTGACTTCAAGAGCTGCAGAATTCTTACATGTCATCTGCCTGCACCAGCTCGCTCACTTGACAGATCAGAAATGGAGAGCCTGAGAGGGAGGCAGTCTGACTGCCAGTCCAGTCCACCACCCCACACGACATCACCACACCCCCAAAATGCTGTGCCCACTCCTTTCACATAAGATTAAACGTCTGCCCCCCCACCCACCAATCCAGGCCAATAGACAAACCTGTGTATCTTCTCAAATGCTCTAAACTGAACACACAGGCATTCAGGTCTTTTTATTTGACCCACCAATATTTCCTTTCATTGGGTCAAGGTTTTGCTCTTCTTAAACTATCAGCCCTTCTGGAATATGTAAGATTTCTCCATCATTTACATTCAGGATAAAGGAAGTTACAAAATTATTTATAGGAGATAAGACTTCCATTGACAGAATGAAGTAAGGAAACTGGAAAACTGAGGAAGTCTGAGGAAGCCAAGCAAAGGAAGCAAGGCGGGGGGCTCCAGGTAAGTGCTCAGCTCGTCCCTCTCCTGAGCGACTCGCGAGCTCTCCTTGAAGAGCCAGCGGTGCCTGTGAAGTCATAGCTTCCCAAGGGTCACCTGGCTCCAGCTCCGGACCAGTGCATCCAGCTGGGCCTAGGGTTTCCTTCCTCATGGGCAACTGTCCTGGAGCCTCTGCATGACAGAAATGCTGCTGCGAGGTTTCTGATTTCTCCCTCAGAGAATCCCCAGACAAGGGCATCCAGCCCACGAGGGTGTTGAGTTTCCAGTGGCTCAAAGCTTTGTTCTCCAACCACAGCACACACCCCAAGGCTCCTGGTACTTGTCAGACTGCCAGACACCTTCAAGCGGAAGCCAACGTGATGAAAGCCAAGGGCTCTGTGCTCTCACAGAACCTGCCCAGCAGAGAACAGTCTCCAAGGCCTTGACCTGGCTGGCCTCTTCTTCACCCTCACTCACCCCGTCTGCGTGCTTCTCCTTGCTGGGTTGGGATGCAGGGCAGCTCTGCCCATCCTCTCCCACCTGCTGGGCAGGTGGGATCAGAACCTGGCCACTGGGGTCAGAACCTGGCCACTTCCCAGCAGCACACACACACACACGAGCACGTGAGGCCTGGCCCCCACGGCCGTGTCCTACTAAGGCTGCAAGTACACCCCACCCCACGCATCTCGTGCCTCCTTAGGAGACTCCTCAAGCTCCTGTCACTCTCCTGTCTGCAGGACCCTATTGCCCGCCCCTGCTGGTACAACTCTCCTTAGCCCCAACAGGACAATCCCCAAGGGTCCTCTAACTATCCTTTTATCTTTAGTCTTATTCCTGGATTGATGATGCCTCCTAAGGGCCCTTTACTTTAGGCCGAATGTATTCTCAACACACCTAAATATGTATTTGTGAAGACCAGAGGACTGGTGTCACAGGACTAATAATACTGAACCAAAGTTCCCAGTCCTGTTCTTGAAAGTTTGTTGTCCACAATCTGGAGTTCAGATCAATGAAGCTCACCATTCCCTTTATGGGACTTGACTATCCTTTTTCTCTACCATGATTTGCATATCACAGGGCCTTTCTCAATTATTGGCAGGGATGGGAGGGGAAGGGAGGGCCCAAAAACATATTGCAAACATTGATAAAGTTTAATAAAATCTGTGGGCTTCCCTGGTGGCTCAGAGGTAAAGAATCCACCTGCAATGCAGGAGACCCAAGAGATGCAAGTTCAGTCCCTGGGTCAGGAAGATCCCCTGGAGGAGGGCATCGCAACCCACTCCAGTATTCTTGCTTGGAAAATCCCATGGACAGAGAAGTCTGATGGGCTATAGACCATAGTGTTGCAAATAGTCAGACATGACTGAAGTGACTTAGAACACACAATAAAATCTGTGGGGTAATTCCATGATACATACCAAACACTCATGCATGCCTGAGCTCACTAAAGGGAGAGGGTTGGCTGAGTAATGGTAAGATCCTGGTTCATTTCTCCGATTCTGATGTTATTTATAGCACCTGCCAGTCACTGAAAAGTTGCTAGACTGTTGGGGCATTTTGGGTAAAAAAAAAAAAGTAGCTGCAGTCTTTAATCTTAGAGAGCTGCATGCATACATGCTCAGTTGCTTCAGTTGTGTGTGACTGCAACTCTATGGACTGTAGCCCACCAGGCTCCTCTGCCCATGGGATTCTCCAAGCAAGAATACCAGAGTGGGTTGCCATTCCCTTCCCTAGGAGATCTTCCTGACCCAGGGATTGAACCCGGGTCTCTCATATTGTAGGCAGATTCTTTACCATCTGAGCCGCCAGGAAAGCCCAGACAGAGGCTGTGCTAAGTCGCGTCAGTCGTATCTGACTCTGTGACCCCAAGGACTGTCGCCTGCCAGACTCCTCTGTCCATGGGATTCTCCAGGTAAGAATACTGGAGTGGGTTGCCATGTCCTCTTCCAGGGGCTCTTCCCCACCCAGGGATCTGGGCTACTTTGCTATTGAGCAAATCTCACTGAAATCCTTCCCTTCCTGGTTCAAGTCATGGAGCCTGAGTCCTCGGCTAGAAGAGTTTTTGGCCTCCATCAGAGAGCACTCTTACCCTTGACCTTCTCTTTTCTAAACTATTTTTCATTATATGAAATTGTCTTTCTTTGTAAAGTCATTTGGTTCAACCCCTGCTAAATCTATTGTGACTCACATTCCTTCAGGAAGTACACACAAGAAAACAGATGGTGAGTGGGGGAGTGAGGTGGGCGTGGGGTGAGGATGGAGTTATGGTCTGCAGCACAACTGTGAGACACCTCAGGGTCTGCTGGAAGGGTCAGCTGGCCAAGGAACTTAAAGTTTGATGCTCAGAGGCCTGCAGGCGGCTGAGCTCCTGCACAGGACTGGACAGGAGGAGCCCTTGAGGACCAGACAGGAGAGAGTGCTGTTCTCTGAGAATCGGCTTGCAACTCAGCCCATGTGAGGGCTGTTCACCGAGGTGTCTCGGCCAGGTGGCAGATTTCTCCTGTTGTCCTGTAACTTGGCTTGAAGCGGAAGATGACCCATGTCACCTGGCGCCCTGATAACAGAAAGCAAATTCCAGCAAAAAGTGCCCATGCCTATGCTGGCCATCTCGTGCCCAGCAGGCAGCTCCCTGCCATCTGGCCACCTTAGAGAGCTCACAGCCGCTCTGCTCCTCACCCACCTGGCTTCAGCTGCTCCAACCCCAGTGACAGGGACAGCGTGGCCAACACTGGGCACAAACCAGGCTCTGATTTACCTGCTCTCCTGCTCCAGGGACCAGGTCCCCTGATGCTGTTGTGCCCTAGTTTTCTGCAGAATTGATGCCCCATCCCTTGGGGTAAGAAAGCTTTCAACCTTATTTGAAACTATTGAAAAATTTAAAGCTCAAATACATTTGTGGCATTCACTTTTGTCAGAGGATGTTAGCAGAGATTTCCTAAGGCATTAAGTGAAGAAAAAAAGTACCAGGTAGATGGCAATTCCAAGGGAAATTGTGTAACCCACATGTAAGCCTAGGTGGTCTCTTTCTAACATAACGTTACAAACAGGAGATCCAGCAATGACCTGTCATAATATCGTCATGTTTCTCTTTAAAAGTTTTTCTAAATTTACTTTTATTTGGAAGATAATTGCTTTACAATGTTGTGTTGGTTTCTGCTGTACAACTTGAATCAGCTGTAAGTAGACAAATGTCCCCTCCCTCTTGGACCTCCCTCCCTCCCAGCCATCCCACGCCCCAGGGTGTCACAGAGCACCAGGCCGAGCTCCCTGTGTCATACGGCAGCTTCGCACTAGCTAGCTATTTGCACATGGCAGTGTACAAGCTTCAGTGCTACTCTGTCACTTCGTCCCACCCTCTCCTTCCCCATAGCGTTCACAAAACCGTTCTCTACACCTGAGTCTCTATGCCTGCCCTGTAAATAGGTTGGTTCATCAGTACCATTTTTCTACATAAAAAGCTTGTTAAAGGGCCAGGTAATATCTTGTGATAATCCAACAAATCTGAACACTTTATTGCTTTATTTACACACTGACTTATTTTATGAGTGGATTACAAGAATTTATGTAATGAAATTTAAAAATATCTAGAGATACATGAAAAATCAGAGCCCAAATGCTTAGGGGTAGGAGGAAAAATCTGGCATGCAGATGTACAGATGACCAGGTTATCCCGGTAATAGAGCTGAGCCACTAGCTAAGGAGGGATAATTTCTGAGCTCTTCTTGTCACGGGGGTTGATGGCATCAGCATCGACACCTGTGTGAGCAAGGCGCTGGCTCCATGTGGGCTAAGACATGCTCCTGCCTACAAGAAGCTCAGGGGTTTGTGGCAAACAACGGGGATTCCTCCTCTAAATCCTTATCCAAATGGGGTTGTGACACAAATTTTTGAAGAAAAGAAGGCTGGGGTCACCAACATGTCTTGAGCATCTGTAGGAATCATGCTAGAGATAGACTCTCTACCTGCTGATCTGTTCAGCGCTCCCCCCGCCACACACACACTCTCCTGTCCTGCCAGCAGCCCCAGTTCTCCCTGGCTCAGAACCTCCCCAGGGATCTATCCAGACTGCACAGAGCAGCACCCCAAAACTGTCCCCTACCAGCTCTCCCTCATCTATAAAAGGCTCAGCATTAGTAGCATATCTAAGGATTGAAGCAACTCCTGTTTTAACATTTAATAGCGACTTGCTAAGGATCT